>NC_090929.1:763440333-764155191 GCF_040938575.1 Ambystoma mexicanum | reverse complement strand
AGGGATATCCTCCTAGCGAGAGAACCTGGGAACCAGTTTCTAACTTAAATACCCCTCGATTACTTAGAAGATTCCATCTCATACACCCGGGCAAACCTGGTGGAACAGGTCTTCGGAGGAGGCATGCTGTCGTGACCTATAGAACTTGCCACTTCTGGACTTCCTGGTCGTTATCGCGACAGGGCTTGTATTCCTTGTTACTCCCAACATGGCCTTGCCAAGTGACTTGCCTTGCACCAGCCTTCACGTCGCACACGGCACGTTCTATAAATTGAGCACACCCCCGCAGCCCTGCGCGTCTCAACGCTATCATTAGGTAGTGACTTGACGTGTGTGTGCTGTTCGGGGAATCCACTATTCCTAGTTTCCTGGTTCCTTCATCCTTCCTTTCACCCCTTCCCTCTAATTCTGCTCCCGGAATCCTCATCCCTAGCGACCGCTACCTTTTTCCTGGACATCCTGGAACTGCGACCTTCCCGGAACTCTGAACGCGCTCTGCAGCCGGACGAGACTCGAGCGAGCCTATACAAGACCCGATCCGTCCACAAGAGGAATCCTCCTGCGGAACAGAGCAAGAAGCGATCCCAGGTGAGATGGGGGAGATTTACGACAGGTACTTGATTCTCATAGTTAAGCACACATACAAGAGATATAGATTAGGACCCTCCCCACTCCCACATCTCACCTATATGGAAGGACTGTCTATGGTAAATACCCTGGTAGGCCCCCTGTCCTAGGTTGAGAGGTGTCCCCATCCCCCTTGACAGGATCAGATTCCAGTATTGTATCAAGTTATTCCAACAATTTACCAGACTTTAACATTATCATCATCATCAAGCAATGTACAATATATTTCTGTCAAGTCAAAAATGTCAACATATGGTACCATTTTGTTGCATATCCAGCATATATCTGTCAATTCACAGAAGGATTGTTGCCAAAGCGTGTAGAGTAATAGTCTGTATCGCACATCACATTGGGGAAAAAGTTCCCCGTTTGACTGGTCAATACATCGGTTTCGGGAGCACACTTTGAATGGATGTATTTTTTAATTTTTAATTTTGTTTGCCAAACAATAATGTATGGCGACAGGGTCATTTTCCATCCATGGAGACAATGCTATTGAAGTATTTCATATATTCATTTTACATCAAAGGAGACATTGCTATTAAAGTATTTCATATATTATATGGGTATTCTTTGTATTCTTCAACTTGTCCCTTATTTCACTAAACATGACTCAAAAAAATAAATAAACGTTCAAAGAAACCAATTGACAGCAAACAAATGATCCTGCTATTTCATATGAGTCTTCTTTTGCTATTAAGAGGCACCCGCCAGTTTTAATAAAAACTAGCATGCATACTGTACCCGAGCAAATAAAATGTACATCTAGGAACTCCAAAAAAGATCACATTATTATGCGTTATATCACTTTCAGTACAGTGACAACTACAACATGGCCCAATAAACACACCGGGGGTCATTTGAAATGAAATGGTGTTTGCAGCAGGGGACCACCAATGCTTACCCTTATACATGGCATATTGAAGTGGTTATGCCTTTCGATGCTTGATATACAGCATTCAAACCGTTAGCCATGATCAACAGACGATTTGTGAACAGTTTTCCAGAAGACAATAATACCTCCTTGATCAGCGGCTTCTAAAAGGGTCTCCCATTTTTTCTCCAATTGTGCCTCTTTTTTCGCGGGCGATAAGGGCTTTGTAATTTTGTGTGGCTTCTCGTTACATTTCCAGTCCAGCAGGAAAAGATGTGTTCTGAAGATTATCGATAGTCCGACACCTAGCATTTGACATTTGTATCTGAGTCCCCGTGGTTTTATTGTCACTGCTAATGTGTTTTCTTTTGTGAACATTTAGAGCAGAAGGGTGAGTCATGTTTTACCCAGCAGTGTGTAGGGCTGTTAGAATGTATTGCTCCTTCACTTTTGCACATGGAATCGTTCTTCCACCTGGACTAGTCCATCGTTTACCTGGACCATATGAAACACTGTAAGGAACACAGATATGCAAAGTGTGCTCGCTCACTTCTTTTCTGGGGTTAGGTGTATTCGTCAGCAGTGGCAGCATGCATAGCACCACTGCACATGTGCTGTTTTTCTAGGCCTATTAGGATGTGTAGCACCAGGTGATTTCCTTGTGTAAGATAGCGCCTTTACCTCATGGCTCTTCTCATTTCTTGTCTCAACGCAGGATTCAGTGATGGCCAATTTAATTTTTAAACTGGAACATATATCACATTCCAAGGAGCACAGGTATGCCAAGCAGGTATAATTAGTGCTTCATTTGGATTATGAATATGCGGTTAGAAGTGCATGCATGCATTTCCCCACTGTACGTCTGTGCCATTTCTTCGCATTGTGGAATATGTAGCACCAAGACATTTCCTTGTGGCGAAATGGTGCTCATGACTCAGGTCTCTTTCATTTACCTTCTTTTACAGCAATGGCCATTCTTCGACCAGGACAATACATCCCACCCCAGGGAGCACAGGTATGCCATTTATCTTAACATATTGGTGACTGCAAAATGCACCCTTCATGAAGGAGAAAAGAAGCACTCCTTGACACCTTGGACATTAAACAACCAGTAGCCACCCCTCCCCCTCACAGACACGGCAACATCCTCAAATTGGTATTCACTGCTACACCAGACATTACTTGCACCAACCCCATACCACTAGATTGGATGGATCACCTTGACACCACTATCGCCATTCAACACACACCTTGTCCATGCTATGGCCAAACTAAGCCCAAGTACTTCTCCTGCATAAAGGTCTCCATTGGCACACTGGCAAGAGACTTAATTACCCTAGCTTCCACCTCAAACCCCAACTCGAACAATGATTATATCTCGGCCTACATCTACTCAGACATAACCAATAACCACACGCCACCCAAAGAAAGAACCAACAAGCCAACTCTTGGTACACTGAAGGTCTCAGACAGCAAATACACTATTCACAAACATAAGAAAATCTGGAATAAACCCATCTACAAGAGGACTTCAACACTCTTAAAATCCTAAGCTCAGCGTAGAGAAACTGCATGACCACAGCAAAAGCCACCTTCCACCAAGCTAACATCTGACGCAGCCTGCAATAGTATTTTGCTCGTCAGAGCTATGATGCACTCAGCCAGTCCACTACCAGACTCCACTACACCCACCTCCTCAAATGGATGTAATGATGTCAACCGATCGATTCTTCACTGAAAGAAATGTACATGTCTTACTCCTCATTGACAAGACCCAGGAAACCAACCCATTTCATATACGTCATCCTGAAACACCTTCCATATAGACATGTTTAAAGAAATCACGCTGATACTCCTAATAACCACCCAGGTCACCCTCGGAGCTACCAAATGCAAAGATGATATTCTTCCATCTGGCCTCATGAAATTATTCACTGACAAGCCCTCACCCAGCTCCTAAACATATTCAAAGCTTCACTCGCCCAAGACAACTTTCTAGTGTAGCCAATATCGCACAGATAGTATATGGGTTCCCTATGCCATTTTTCCTAGTTAAGGATTCTAAAGAAAAGGGGTGCAGTTGTTTGTGCATCTATAATGCACTGGGGTCTACCTTCTAATCAACCGACTGTGTCAGTTTCATTGCGTTAGGCAATAAAGACAATCACGCGACTGTTGGTGCATTGAAGTTCAAAGTACTATAAACAAGTGGTCATGCATAACTTAATATTCCTTGCAGCAAAATGGTATCCAAATACTTGTAAAGCAACAATAAGCATGTATGTCCTTAAAAGGGATACTGAGTAGTCCTTAGTAAAAACTCTAGTATGTTCAGAAGTTTCAAAATCAAAATCTTAAAGCAAGGGCCCACTCGTGCTTCACACTACTTGTACTTAAAAGACAAAAAGGAATCACATGGTGCATGCTTCTTCAGGGCCTCATTATCCAATCTGGTAGATCTAGACTCCTTATCTTAAGTTTCTGACATCTTTTATATCCTCTAGTAATTTGTATTTCTCTTGCATGTTAGTGCATTTTGCCTTCAATTGTTCACATAGTGGTTACGGCCACAATTGTGAATGAGTCTTGTACCATTCTGTTATTATTAAATGTAATGGTTTCTTGAAAGAGCTTGTGAGCTCTCCTCACGTGTGTCTTTAACTGTTAACTGTAGGAAGTGTATACATGACAGATGGATTATAAGGCTCTAGAGAAGCACGCACCTTGTGTGATTCTTTTCAGCACAAGTAGTGTGAAACATGTGTAGGCCTGTGCGTTATTCTGTTGAAAGGCCCATAGTTTATTTTTGGATGCTGCTACCGTTTTCAGCTACCAGGACCCGTTTATTGGACGGACATATAATCGAGCGGCATCGCCCTATGTGAAGTGGTCAGAAGTGCGAGAAAGCAGTGCAGCAGAGAAGCGGCTCTGCTTTTAGCAACTTGGAGTTCTTACATCTTTTTTCAGGTGTTCGTGCTGTGTAAGAGGATTCAATTCAACACTACAGCTAAGTCAATGCCTAGTCTGGGATACTGAATGGAAACCCTTATTGATATATCTTTATGTCCAGTTCATGCGTATAGATGACTACCCCTATATAACACCCCTCTCTTTGAATCCCCCTGACCCCACTGAGCCAAGAAGTAGTTCTGTTTTGCAAGTTAAAAGGTTTATTTGATAATTTAAACAATAGATATATATATCACACTTTATAATAAATTAATAATTGAATATCACACTGAATCTGAGCAGTAATCAATAATGGATAGTCTGGCACTAGCACACTTCTTTATAATCAATGATGAGTGGTTATAGAATGGATAAGATAGCAACAATACTTTATGGTTTCAAATGGATGCAAGGTGGAATGAAAATGCAGTACAGAAAATACTCAATATGCGTTCAACAAAACAATGTAATCACTTTTCTCTGGCAATCCCCTCCCCCCTTTATGCAATGCAAGGAAATGGAAGGAAAGCACACAGTTCTCAGAAATGCAATCAACTGTAATTCAGTTCACCCCAGCAGCTTAGACTACAGAAGTTACACACAGGCCCAACATGCTTTTATATGTGCTGGCAATGAAGTGAAAATATGCTAAAATGCTTTTAATTCCCTCTAGAGGTTCAGGGTGAGTGAAATATAGTTAATATTAGTCCAGGCTCACTTTAGCAAGGATCTAGGGTGCAACTAGCAGGTTGCAACTAGCAGGTTAAGCGAATTTTTGGCAAATGAAAGCAAGAAAACTGCTTTTTTCACACGTTGAGAAATGTGCAAATCGCTGCAAATTCGCGAGTGCGTTTTCCGCGATTGCGGAGGAACTACAAGGACTATCACTATCTCTAGGACAAACGGTCACGGAGATATGAGCGATTAAATAAAGGTCGTTTTTCAGATTTGAAATTTTAAAGTTCAAAAAGACAAGTGACAGCTAGCAACTAGAAAATGACAGGTGACAGTTAGGAGGCAGTTCTACTTAGATTAAATAGATTGAATTATATTATTTTAACTAAGAGATTGGTTCTGCACAGTTCTACTAGGTACTCACACTATATTCTTGAATTAAATGGGCCTCGCCACGGATCTGGTCAGGTTTTAGACTGGACTCTGGTATGGTCTCTGCACTTCACAGTGATCTGGGTCAGCTCTCTCTGGTTCTGCTAACAGCGGTCTGGTCTGGGTCTGCTCTCTCTCTGGATTCTGGAGATTGATGGATTTAAAGTCTGGATCTTTCTGCACAGCTTTCTCTAGAGATTGATGGAGGTAAAGTATGGATTTTCCCGGCAGAGCGTCCCGCAGCAAATGGATTTGAAGGTCCCTATCTGTCCTGACTGTCTGCTTTTATGTGTTTTGAAAATGGGTGTGTGTGCAGCATCACTAGGCTCTACCCCTCTCCACTTATCATTGGCCAAGCTTTCATTTCTCCCCTGATTAGGGGAGCTAAGTTGTGTCAGAGTGATGTCATTTTACAGCCTGCAGAAAGTCCACTCCTCCTGTCAACTTGCACACAAATCTAGATTTGAACCAAATACATATTTGCAGAGGTACATACTGTTTTAAAATTACACGCACCCTTCACATATCACAGGAGGTATCCCCTGTTCAAACTCTGCTCTTCCTGGGGGCTTGCATTCAGAAATGGCACATATTTCACTTTTTAACTGATTTTGCAATATCGGACATTAACCCAAATTTACACACATGTGCGCAAGGAGTATGGACATTAGTTGATGAAGTGTCAGATTTTTCACATGGAAACATTTTGAGTAATATCCTCTTTTCCGCTAAAACCCCCCTGAACATACCACTGGGTCCTAACACGTCTTAAAATGTGGGCAGAAAAATCACAAGAATTATGGTATCATTTAAATAATTTTCACAAGTCCGCTCTATGAGTTATTCATCTTTTTCTAAACCCATATTCTGGCTGGCAGGGGTGTGTCTTTTCAGGTCACATGGTACAGAAACCAGTCTTTCCAGTTTCTGCCAAGCTCAGAGACCCTGCCCCTCCCAGCTTCTGCCAAGAGGAAGCTGTTTTACGACATCTGCAATAAACCATCTGCCTGGGTGAAGGGGGTTGCATTGTTCAGAGCTCCTGTATTCTGTGGGGGCTCCCCTTAATTCAATTATCAGAGAGATGGCATATCCTTAGTGTGGCCAGCAGGAAACAGCCAGGCCTGGGAAGTTACTTGTGAATCAAGTTTCACTCCTGATGGGGGTAGTTGCCAGGCAAAATTGGAATCTCTTTAAGCCAGTTTTTAGCCACATGTCGTTTCTGTTCCCCAGTTTTCTGCATTCAAATAACTAACAATTTTTTACATATGCAGCTAGAATGCTGATTCTAAGTTTAAAACTATGACATTTAAACAATTGCAGCCTATGTGACACTCAAAAGTAGGTCACTCATTTCTTTTAAACATTTAGATTTGTAGTGTCTTTCAGTCCAAATTTACTTAAACTGCTGAAATCCACAGCTCAGCCAGTCTTGTGATGAACATTGTTTTAGGCTCATCCTCTTTCCAGATTTTGTATGCCCACAAGACTTTATTCTGCCAGATGTCCGCTGGTGTTCAGTGAGATTTTTGGATGTGTTGCAAATAGGCATTTTGAGCTGGCATTCAGAGAAACAAAAGGTGATTTTAAAGTGCGGTTTTTCCTTTGGCACACATTTCACTCATGGCACCCTGGCCCATCCTGCTTGCATTGGTGGGTGGCAAGTTAGGCAACCATTTTAGTGTGCACAACTGCGCGGTTTTCATAGATTCTGGCGGACATGTGGGCTTTTTCGGCCATCTTGGATTTCCTAAGCCCACAGCACCAAATGTTGTAGCATAATAGTCCAAACGTGGGTCAGAACACCCAACAAACCCCCCCTGCCCGACGGCACTTGGATTGAGTCGAGGGGATGTCGGGTGCACAAGGGTTTTGACCCACGCACTGGTATGTCCGCATAATCATCTTCCAATTCTGCAAATGGCACAGTTCAGCATCTTTTCCTCCATCCGGTACTGATCGATCGGTTCTCCTCGCCGGTCCTGATGGGAATATTGGGCGGTACACCGGGCCCCTTGCGTCTCTGCTCCCGGTCTCCGGATCGTCCTCCTTGTCCCGTCTCCAGGTTTTCTTTCTCCTAGGACGACAAAGGAAGAGCGGCAATACCTATTCATAGACATTTTTCCACCACTGTTGAGATAGTGGGGCAGCATATGCATTTCATCATAACGAAACATTACATTCTTATTTTGAAAAAAAAAACAGTATAACTAAGAGACAGTTTCATGCAAATCACAATATTTTAGAGACTAGATGTGGTATGTTTTATGGTTGGAACTGAATTAGTCTGAGACAGTACCCGCTAGGATTCCAGAGGATTCCTCCAGTTGTTGCAGAGTGTGCCTGGGATGGCAACATTTCAACTGGTTTATGTGGACCCACTTGTCTTCCCCCGTTGCCAAAGGACCTTTGGGGATGTGGATTTTGTAGGCCACAGGGGAGATCTTGTCGATGATCTCAAGGGGTCCCTTCCATGTAGGCAAGAATTTCCGCTGTTTTGCCTGGTTTCTTTGGAAATTGTATAGATAGACCCGGTCCCCCACCTGATATTCCTTCCTGGAAGTCTTCAGGTCATAGTGGGTCTTCATGCTATCAGCCGATCTTTCTAGATTCCGCTGAGCATAAGCAAAAGCATGCTGAAGGTGTTTCCTTAAATTCTCCACATACTGATGAGTTGTGGAGGCATTTATCAGTGTCTGCTCTTGGGTCCTGTCGAGCAAATGCTGAGGAAGCACCATCTTGCACCCAGTCATCAACTCAAATGGTGACATTTTGGTTGCAGATGAAGGGGTAGATCTGATGGTCATTAGGACCAGAGGTAATCGGATATCCCAACTTGGCCCAGAATCTGCCACAAACTTTTTTAATATGCTCACAATGGTTCGGTTATATCTCTCTACTGCCCCAGAAGAAGCTGGCCTGTAAGCAATATGTAACTTCCTTTTGACCCCCAGTATCTCCCACATCTTTGTCATTACTTCACTGGTGAAGTGGCTACCTCTGTCTGACTCAATCCTTTGAGGTAGACCAAATCGGGAAAAGATGTGGTTAATCATCAGGGCAGCTGCAGTTTCTGCCTTGGAATTTGGGGCTGGGAGACATTCCACCCACTTGGTAAACAAGCATGTCACAGTCAACATGTACTTATTCCCCCTAGCAGAGCGAATCACGGGGCCTACAAAGTCGATTTGTAAATCTGACCATGGCAGTGTCATCCCCCGCTTTTGGAGAGGCACGCGGTGTGTGAGGGACGTCGGCTGAAATTGCGCACACACAAGACACCCCTTCAAGTATTGGTCGAGGTCCTGCCCCATGTGTGGCCAGTATGCACCCTCTCTTAAGATTTCCAATGTTGTGTGAAACCCCCTATGACCGGCAATGGCCGCATCATGGGCGTGACTGAACATCAGGCTTCGGAATGAGGTAGGAACCACCCACTGATCGTGGCCAGCTTTGGATTTCCTTACCAGCAAACCGTCTTGGATTCAGAACATTTTTGGACATTTCATCAACACTCTTAGGTCCTCTTTCCCAATGTAATCGGTATCCGTCAGGGGAAAGTTCTCAGGGTCCTCAAGGTGCTGGTAAAATTTACCAATTATTGGATCCCCCTTCTGAGCTGTAATCAAATCAGCATCAGGTGTATCCTTACTCCATTGTGCAATTGAAAGGTCGTTGTGAGCATTTGTCTGGGACCTAGTGATAGCAGTGACCTGGATTTCCCCCAACAGGGACTCAATCTCAATTAGATCCCCTTGGATGGCCCCGGTTTTGGCCAGCTGATCAGCTAAGTCATTTCCAGTTTTGTCTGGTCCCTCTACTTTGGAATGACCCTTGATCTTTTTCCAATAGATGGTCATCTCATTCGAGGTGACCAGATCATCAATGTTTTGGATCAACTTCCCATGTTTCAAGGGTTTGTTGTTAGCACATAACATGCCTCTGGTTTTCCAATTAACCAGGTGCTCCACGAACCCGTTCCGTACATAATCCGAATATGTGATTATGACCAGTTTGTGGAGTTGATGCTGGACAGCAGTGAGGATGGCCTGATGCACAGCCATCAATTCTGCCACCTGACTACTTCGGGGACCAATTTTGTATCCAGCGGAGGGTTCTGGGGACTCATTCACCCATGCATTCCCTACGCCAGCCACCAGTTCTTTCTCCCCGTCGTTTTCAACATGGTAAGAGCATCCATCCACATATACAGTGGGCATTCCCTCACACTTGTCTTCTTCAAAGACTTTGTGGGGGGAATTAAGGTATGCCTCCATGTTGTCCTTTATTTTTAGACTTTCGTCCTCGAGACAGTTTTCTCTGGCACAATCATGCAAGTCAGCCAGACCTTGCGCGAGGGGACTCTTCTTGTTTTGGCCATATCTGACCTCCACAGGAAAGCCTTGCATTGACAGAATCCAGGAAGTAATTCGGGAATTACTCACATTTCCGGCCCGGATTCTGTCACTTTGGAGATATTTCAGAGGCTGGTGTGGAGTCTCCACTATGATGTGTTCCCCCTGGATAAACGGGCGGTAATTCTTCAATGCCCACACCGTCGCCAGGAGTGCCTTCTCACAATCGTTGAATTTTTCCTCCACAGAGGATAAAGTTTTGCTCGCATAGGAGATTACTTTATTGACCTTGTCATGCTTTTGGTATAATACCGCCGTCAAGCACGTATTATGGAACCCCGTCTCCACGAAGAACTCCGGATTATTGAAGGTGCTGTGAACTGGACGGATTATTCCCCGGGACTCAAGGTTCTTAATTATTTCAGTAAGGGACTCCATTGATGCGAGAGGCAATCGATATTGCTTCACAAACACAGGAGTCATGCCAGGGTCCGTGGGGATTGTTGTTGTGTGGATGTCAGTGCGACCACAGTCATATGAGTCTACCGCAAAGAGATCTTGGAAATCCAAGAAAACTTGTTTCAACTTTTGCTTTTGTTCCAGAGTCACACAGGCATCAGCTAGGTTGACTCTCTCTTCCACCATCTGCCTGAAGCCTGGAAAGACTTCTGGTTTGGCTATTTCAGCGGCCTCCTCCAGCTGGGTGGAGAAGTCCCTGGTCAGAGTGCTGATTTGGACTGGAGGCTTCAGGTGGGAAAGGCAGCCCTCATGGACCTGGAAAATCACCTCATCCCCTCCTGAAGTCACAAGTCACATCTTCCTTACCATAAGGGCAAGAAGTGTACACCAGGAAGTTCCCCCCATGCCGGGTAAAAATCCTGTCTGGTGTTGTATTGTCATCACTGTCACTGTCAAAGCAGTCCTTGGGGATTGGCCCTAACAGTTCATTACCTGAATCTATGGAAAAATGTCGGTCATCAACCGCCATTCCAATAATGGTGCCTGCGGCTAGAGTAATACTCTTCAAGTCGCTGTTATCCACCTCTATTGGAATGGTGTCATGTTCTATGTTGACTAATGGTGTTGGGTTTACCCCCAACCCTTGCTGTTGGAGAGAAGCGTTTAGATGTATGTAAGCATCGGGGTTTTGCAAATATTGTCCTCTTTTAACTTTCACTTCCAGGGAGAATTGTCGGGTCCTTTCTGGGATGGTGACTTCCTCTTTGATCTGAATTTCAACTGCATAAGGTAGCAATTGAGCTGACCTAAATGCTTTTTCTGGATCATCAAAGCCCATGGGATTATCCGCTAATCGGGACCAAGCTTTGAAGTTTATTAGGTCCAAACTAATGGCAAAGCGATTGAGAATGTCACTGCCTAAGTAAAAGGCGGCAGGGACGTCTCGCACGACCCAACAATTATGGACTATGCTCTTGTAGCCAATGGAGATTTTGAGCATACACCTGCTTGGCAGGGGCTGTTTGGAATTAGGTGCTTCCAGATCCATTTCCCATTTGTCTATCAGTTTGAATGTGGGAATGGCTGGATCTTTTGGGAGTTGGCGAAACATGGCTTCGCTGATGAAGCTCTTACCATTGTTCACGCACACTCGAGCGAGAACAGAGTCCTTCCCCTCATTTAACTGAACAGGGATGAACAACTGCTCTCCAATTTGCTGAATATCAGCCAGGCTCTGAGCTGATTTCACATCTTTCTGGACTATAGGAGTGGGAGTTTCTGATTGTGGATTGGTAAAGAATTTCAGGGTGTTTCCTTCCAGTGTGGAATACCACCTTAAACTGGAAGGAAGGTTGATTTTCAGAAATAGAGAGGACCCCCCATCACCAGTCTGTTGTCCTAATGCTATTACTGTAATGTCTGGAATTTGGCTATTCTGGAAGTGAAATTCTACTTGGTCAGATTTTTGTTCAACCATGTGGCAGGTGCCGTTTAAACTAACATGGTTGACACTCTGTTTTAATTTTATTGGTCGGCTAGTCTGGGTCCAGAGGACCTTGTTTACGCAATCTATTAAGGGTGACAACCTCCTCAGGAGGTCATTCCCTAGTAAACAAGGGGTGCCCTCTGGAGTCACAACTATGACCGGGTGTTTCAACTTGTGTCGCCCAATTTTAATGTCCAAGTCTGCTGTCCCCTCGACGGGAATTTCCTTCCCGTCAAAGTTCTGGAGTTGTCCAGGAAGTGAGGTGAGAGGAATTTGGTAATTCTCTCCCCTTCCTGCATTCAGTTCATCAAAGGCCCTTCTGGACAGAAGGGTAGCTTGAGATCCTGTGTCCACCAGTGCCAAAATTGTACCCTGCCCCTGTACTTGTACCGGGGCATAGTATCTTCCCTCCTTCTCCTCAAGGGGGCACAGATAATGCACATTTTTGGATAACTGGTGGGCTAACTTTCTGGTTTTGGACATCACTAGAGAAGAGATTTGGGCAGAATTCTGTGGAGAGCCTTGGGAATCTGAAAGAAAAAGTTGGCAACTGGAGATCAGAGCCATTGTGGGTTCCCCTGGCTCTGGTTCCGGGCCGCCCCCCCCCTTTTTGGAGGCAGTCACCAGGATGGGTTTGAACCAGGGGATTTTCTTGCTGTTGGTTCTGGGATGAGATGGTGGGTGGCGGTAGCTCAGTCTCCACATCTCCCCAGTCTGGATTTGCATCCCTAGGGACCCATTTTTCTTTGGGAGGAGTAACCCCCTCTCTGAAGGAGAAGATCCTTTTCCCAGGATCCTCTGAGGATCCCTCTCCCTCAAATTGGAAGATCTGTACCTCCTCCTCAAACTGTGTCTGTTTGGGTCTTTTGTTTCTCCTACCCCCCCTCTGCTCCTTAGGAGGCAGACTTTCAGGGGCAAGAGATTTTGTTTCCGGTTCCTGGGTTTCCAGGGGTTATTTACAAGTGAGGAAGGAAGCTTCCTCCAAGGCTTTACACCCCCCTTCCCTTTGTGCCTCCTCCCTGGGAACCGGTGAGTTATCGGGGTGCTGCCCCCGTCATTGTTCTGGAGCACCAAGTCCAGAGTTGGGTGCGTTCTGCGCCGGCATGCCGATCTGAGGGTTCTGCTGAGCCCTCAGTATGTGACCCAGATCCCGCGCCATGTTTTGAACCTGGCGCTCTAGCTGGGAAACCCGCTCAGGCTGATAAGGGGCCCTGTTTTCTCCCCTGGGCTGATCCCGGGACGGGTAGCTATCCCTTCTTTGGTAGTACCCCTGGTTGGGAAGATTTGGATACCCCTCCACCCTTGGCCTCCCCTCTCCCGGATTCGGTTGTCTGGGCTCAGGGAATTGGGGAAAGAAGGGTGGAGGATTTTGGGGCTGGAAATTTAGTGGATACCTGGGGAAAAAGTTCTGCCCAGGATTTGGAGAATTTCTGCCCTCCTGTGGGAAGTTGGGAGGGAAGTTCCCTGGGTTAGGTGCTTGGCTGGATTCCCCCCCTTGGGCTGGAGGAGTCCACACATAACCCAGGATGGGTCTGTTTCCCTTGTAACGGGGGCTTACATAATCAGGAGAGCGAGGGACCCCATTTGTGGGGCTGCCTCCCTGGCTCCCTGTCTGTGACTGGCCCGAGGACCTTCTGGGCCTAGCATTATTAGGTGCAGGTAGGTTTTTAGGCCCCCCCATCTCCAACTCTAAAACGGGGGTGACCTTTACCTCTGCCACCTTGGCAGCAGCAGGGGTGCTGTTAGTTTTGGGGTTTTTGGGCTGGTTTTTGTTTTCCACCGGTTTCTGCACCTCGTAGATGCGGGTGGCTTGTTCAATGACCCATTCTAAAGATCTTTTCTCATGAAAATCTCTCACGAGCTGGGTCATTATGTATTTGGGCAAGGCATGGAAAAAAGTATTCACAAATTCTCTGCTGTCTGTGCGCACCCTTCTGGTGGTCTGCGCAAAGGCACGTTTCAGTTCTTGCACAAACTCTTGTGGGGCCTGATCCTCCCCACACTGCAAATTGTAGGCTGCCTTGCGAGCCTCTTGGGGATTTCTGTGAACAGAAAAATGTTTTAATATGGCCGCCCTATAGGTGGACCACCTGGAATGATTTTGGTCCTCCAGCCCTGCAAAGAAACTGGAGTACTCTGGGGAGAATGTCCACTTTACATATTGGATACAGCTTTGGCTGTCCTTCAAATGGAAAGTCTCCATCATTTGCTCAAACAACTCTAAGTGCTCCCAAACAGAATACTTGGCATTCTTATGATACGGCGTGATGACGCTCCCGATTGCCTTAATCTGCTTTAAGAGGTCCTTAATCAAGGCCCTTTTTGCCTTATTGGCCTTTTTGGTTCGGGTAACCCTTGTCCATTCATCTTCTGACTCAGAGGCACTGCTCCCAGAGGTTCCCGTCTGTTCTTCCAGGTTTTCCCGGATTCTGTGAGCCTGGGAATGGCTGGCAGAATGTGGGGACCTGGTCTCCTGTGTCCTGTACGGCTCAGAGGAGTCTTCAGATCCCTCCTTGCTGCCAGGATTTGATGGGTACCCCCCCACTGACCTAACTGGGCAGAGGTTTTCAGGATGCCCTTAATGGGCCTACTCTCCTGGGGTTCCCCATCAAATTGCACTGTGCTTGGGTGCCCATACCCGGATGCCCGCCCCTCCATTCCTGGGTGGTACTGGCCTATGAGCCCCATGCTTCTGGCTGGATAGTAATCTGCCATCCCTGTGGCCCTGTGCTCATGTGCGCCAGGGGACATGGGGGTGGCAGAGTCCAGGACTGAGAGAAATAAAGGCCTCTGCTACTAGGGCTCCTGGGGTTATGCTCAGGAGTTTCTCTTTCCCAGCGAACCTCATTTCTATCCGCCCCTGCACCCTGTTGCAATGCAAGAGCCTGCGCCTTCAGTTCCTTAGTTAAGGCCTTACTAGACTATCAGTCTCTCCTGCATCGCTACCTGTTGTTGGAGCCTATCATTGTGCTGGCAGAGAGCCTCATTCTCTCTCTGTGTTTCCTGATTGGTCCTGGAGCACTGGGCCAGTCTTTGCTGCAGGAGGGTTACCTGCTGAGCTGTGTCCCTATTGGCCTGCTCCTGTCTTGCCAGAGCCTCCTCCACCCTCCTTGTGTGCTCTAGCAAGTCCTGGTGTTCTTTTTGGAGGTCACCCAGTCCCTGGTGGGCCAGGTGATTTTCTTCTGTTTTTCTTTTTAATTGGCAGACTTCCTGGCCTAAGGCGTCTCTTTCCTGGCTAAGGGCCTGCATTTGTGCCGCCAGGTCGTCCCTCTGCCTTTGAAAGGCACCAGCTTTCTGGCGTTCTTCATCAAACTCTGCCTGGGTATCCAGGTCTTTCAAAATCAGCTTGTTGCTCTCTGCCTTCACTCTATCTAGATGACTTTGCAGGGTGGCTACCTGCTCCGTGCATGCCCTGTTAAAGTCTAATTGTTGTTCCAGCTTTTTCTGGCTCTGCAGTAGGGAGTCCAAACCTTCTTGGTACTCCTTCTGCAAGGCCAGAAATCTGGTATCCTGGTCAGCCTTTTCCTGTTGCAGGATGTCCATATCCCTCTCTATTTTAATGATGTGCTGTCTACTCTCATTTTCTGACTCCTGGCTCCCCTGCAGCCTCTGCTCAGAAGAGACCAGGTCAGATTGGACCTTCTCTAACGCCATCTGTCGCTTATTCGCCAGATCTTGGCTTTCAGTACATTTATCCTGCAGGTCTCCCATATATAGGTACAGGTATGCGGCTATCCTAACCATCTTGTCTTGTTCATCCTTAGCTTTAGGAGCCATGTATAGTTCACTCAGGGCCACATGTAGGGGACCCTGATCTCTCCATATATCTGACCCTGTTTCTGTGACCTGTTGCGTGATGGCCTGCAACCAGACCGTCTGGTCCTGATGAGTCCACTCACCTCTCACAAATAACTTATGTAAGAAGTGCTCTCTGGCTATTTTCATGTCTACTAAGGTCGTAATTCTAGAGATTGGTCTCTGTCCTGACTTACAGAAATTTGTATTTTATTTTTGCAAAACAGACCTTTTCCTTAGAGCGTTCCTTTGAGGAGTGCTTTACAGCGTAACACAGCGTGTGATCCGACCGGATATGTGTATCTGGTCAGCTGGCACACTGTATTAATCTGCACAAGTGATAGATCTAACCCAAACGTCTGGCACGAGCCCCCAATTTGTAAGAGGATTCAATTCAACACTACAGCTAAGTCATTGCCTAGTCTGGGATACTGAATGGAAACCCTTATTGATATATCTTTATGTCCAGTTCATGCGTATGGATGACTACCCCTACATAACACCCCTCTCTTTGAATCCCCCTGACCCCACTGAGCCAAGAAGTAGTTCTGTTTTGCAAGTTAAAAGGTTTATTTGATAATTTAAACAATAGATATATATATCACACTTTATAATAAATTAATAATTGAATATCACACTGAATCTGAGCAGTAATCAATAATGGATAGTCTGGCACTAGCACACTTCTTTATAATCAATGATGAGTGGTTATAGAATGGATAAGATAGCAACAATACTTTATGGTTTCAAATGGATGCAAGGTGGAATGAAAATGCAGTACAGAAAATACTCAATATGCGTTCAACAAAACAATGTAATCACTTTTCTCTGGCAATCCCCTCCCCCCTTTATGCAATGCAAGGAAATGGAAGGAAAGCACACAGTTCTCAGAAATGCAATCAAATGTAATTCAGTTCACCCCAGCATCTTAGACTACAGAAGTTACACACAGGCCCAAAATGCTTTTATATGTGCTGGCAATGAAGTGAAAATATGCTAAAATGCTTTTAATTCCCTCTAGAGGTTCAGGGTGAGTGAAATATAGTTAATATTAGTCCAGGCTCACTTTAGCAAGGATCTAGGGTGTAACTAGCAGGTTAAGCGAATTTTTGGCAAATGAAAGCAAGAAAACTGCTGTTTTCACACGTTGAGAAATTTGCAAGTCGCAGCAAATTCGTGAGTGCGTTTTCCGCGATTGCGGAGGAATTACAAGGACTAACACTATCCTTTTGGGTTCCTAGGATAGCCTAGGATCTCAGCTTCCAGATGAAAGTTACTGCAAGTCTCTAGGACAAACGGTCACGGAGATATGAGCGATTAAATAAAGGTCGTTTTTCAGATTTGAAATTTTAAAGTTCAAAAAGACAAGTGACAGCTAGCAACTAGAAAATGACAGGTGACAGGAGGCAGTTCTACTTAGATTAAATAGATTGAATATTATTTTAACTAAGAGATTGGTTCTGCACAGTTCTACTAGGTACTCACACTATATTCTTGAATTAAATGGGCCTCGCCACGGATCTGGTCAGGTTTTAGACTGGACTCTGGTCTGGTCTCTGCACTTCGCAGTGATCTGGGTCAGCTCTCTCTGGTTCAGCTAACAGCGGTCTGGTCTGGGTCTGCTCTCTCTCTGGATTCTGGAGATTGATGGATTTAAAGTCTGGATCTTTCTGCACAGCTTTCTCTAGAGTTTGATGGAGGTAAAGTATGGATTTTCCCGGCAGAGCGTCCCGCAGCAAATGGATTTGAAGGTCCCTATCTGTCCTGACTGTCTGCTTTTATGTGTTTTGAAAATGGGTGTGTGTGCAGCATCACTAGGCTCTACCCCTCTCCACTTATCATTGGCCAAGCTTTAATTTCTCCCCTGATTGGGGGAGCTAAATTGTGTCAGAGTGATGTCATTTTACAGCCTGCAGAAAGTCCACTCCTCCTGTCAACTTGCACACAAATCTAGATTTGAACCAAATACATATTTGCAGAGTTACATATTGTTTTAAAATCATATGCACCCATCATGCATTACAGGAGGTATACCCTGTCCAAATCTGCTCTTCCTGGGGGCTTGCATTCAGAAATAGCAACATTTGCACTTTTAACTGATTTTGCAATTTCGGACATTAACCCAAATTTACACACATGTGCGCAAGGAGTATGGACATTAGTTGATGAAGTGTCAGATTTTTCACATGCACACATTTTGAGTAATATCCTCTTTTCCGCTAAAACCCCCCTGAACATACCACTGGGTCCTAACACGTCTTAAAATGTGGGCAGAAAAATCACAAGAATTATGGTATCATTTAAATAATTTTCACAAGTCCGCTCTATGAGTTATTCATCTTTTTCTAAACCCATATTCTGGCTGGCAGGGGTGTGTCTTTTCAGGTCACATGGTACAGAAACCAGTCTTTCCAGTTTCTGCCAAGCTCAGAGACCCTGCCCCTCCCAGCTTCTGCCAAGAGGAAGCTGTTTTACGACATCTGCAATAAACCATCTGCCTGGGTGAAGGGGGTTGCATTGTTCAGAGCTCCTGTATTCTGTGGGGGCTCCCCTTAATTCAATTATCAGAGAGATGGCATATCCTTAGTGTGGCCAGCAGGAAACAGCCAGGCCTGGGAAGTTACTTGTGAATCAAGTTTCACTCCTGATGGGGGTAGTTGCCAGGCAAAATTGGAATCTCTTTAAGCCAGTTTTTAGCCACATGTCGTTTCTGTTCCCGACTTTTCTGCATTCAAATAACTAACAATTTTTTACATATGCAGCTAGAATGCTGATTCTAAGTTTAAAACTATGACATTTAAACAATTGCAGCCTATGTGACACTCAAGAGTAGGTCACTCATTTCTTTTAAACATTTAGATTTTTAGTGTCTTTCAGTCCAAATTTACTTAAACTGCTGAAATCCACAGCTCAGCCAGTCTTGTGATGAACATTGTTTTAGGCTCATCCTCTTTCCAGATTTTGTATGCCCACAAGACTTTATTCTGCCAGATGTCCGCTGGTGTTCAGTGAGATTTTTGGATGTGTTGCAAATAGGCATTTTGAGCTGGCATTCAGAGAAACAAAAGGTGATTTTAAAGTGCGGTTTTTCCTTTGGCACACATTTCACTCATGGCACCCCGGCCCATCCTGCTTGCATTGGTGGGTGGCAAGTTAGGCAACCATTTTAGTGTGCACAACTGCGCGGTTTTCATAGATTCTGGCGCACTAGTGGGCTTTTTCGGCCATCTTGGATTTCCTAAGCCCACAGCACCAAATGTAGTAGCATAATAGTCCAAACGTGGGTCACAACACCCAACAGCTGACAAGTGACCACGCTATGAGTATGAAGGACTGAGACTGCAAGGTTGCACTTCACTTCTTCTGTTATAAAGATACAATGTAATCCTTGTGTATACGTTCGAAACATTCGGTTAAGTCCATCGCTGAACACATGTTCGAGATGGCAAGGGAGCTTTCCCTGCCTTTTTCCCCTGGAAAGGATAGCTCTGATTACCTTGGACTAGTGTCTGGCATTAGAATGCACAGTGTGGCAACTAATGGGAAAACCATGTTACCCTTTAGTGACTGCAATGACTTCAGTTGCAGCCGTGGGTGATATTGGTGTTCCTAATAACTTCCAGGAAGCGGATGAGGAAAAGGCAGACTGTCGTGTCCCACAATGATCATTAGGACATGAGCTGATGAAACTGCGGCTTTTATTGCCAACCAAATAAGAGACTCACACGGTTAACTCACTGCATGGCACATACACTTATGGTATATACTGTAAAGTGTCCAGGGGCCAGTAAACAGGGGTGGAGAGCAGGCAGGGGATGGGGCCTTGCCTCCTTCGCTGGGTCAACAGTGCTGCAGTCTTCTACGTGAATTGCTCGTGCCTAGAATGACGGTGAGCACGCCATGGTCCTCCCTTCCGGCTTTCCATGCTCTTGCGAGAGGTGGCCGTGCTCTCCGAGATTACGTCTTTACACCGACATTTTGGACGCACAAGAAAATGTGCAAGGTTCTAATATTGGCAATCGTTTCCACTCTTCTTCTGTCTATTCTGATATAGAAGGTAACGGCGAGGATTCTAGGATTCTAATATAACAATTATGTCAAAAGATTCTACTCTTTTTTCTATAAACTGGGCATTTGTCCATTACTATGCCATCATACATTATCATTGCTCATTCTTCTTAGCCCTATTCTTTTCCCACCAGTAAGGTGCACCATGTGACATGACTTCTTTTTGGCATAAAATGCTGCAGATTTATTTTCACACATAATAGTAAACACAACAAACATTTGTGAGAATATTTCACAAAGTGCGGCGACTGCTCCGTGTCCAAACCTGCTTCCCCCTTTTCCCAACACAGTATGCACAACTGCCCCAACCCTTCGTGCCTGAGAGCCCAAACCTTCGTGCCTGAGACCCGGCTGCCCCTGCAGGTGTTCCTGGGCTGGGAGAGAGCCGTTTATTCGTAGGAAGCTGAGCCCTCATTGCTGCCACCAAGCGCCCCCACCATTTAGGCTCCCAAGAGGTGCTGGTCCGAGAAGAGCAAAGACCCTTCCGGTTGTGCAATGGCTCATTTGGAGTCTGTCTCTTGTCACTGATCACCAAAACACCGCCTCGGCGTCCTACGATGTCAACGGCCAGGCCTCACCATAGCAATCCTTTATGCAGGGTGGGTAGCCTTAAAATAAAACTCCTTCCAGTGTCGGAGGGCGTCCTACTGTTGCGGGCTTCAAAGTTCCAGGCAGCTAGTGCCACTTATATGGGCCTTGTCCCGCCCCTTTTCTTTCATCGTCCTTTCACAGGCTTTGCCAGCGCTTTGGCATGCTTATGATCATCTCTCTCCTTTACCCAGGGGGGAGGGAGGAGGACCCTGCCCCGGTTATCGGGTTGCCTCCTCCATCTTGTTTGTCTTTCCGTCGTCACCTTCAAAATGCCTTAAATGGCAGACTGAAGGAGAAGTCTGACCAGTGCACGCAAAGCTCTGATTGCTTTAATATATGTGTCTTCCTTGTTTGTATCCCTTTATGAAGGATCAAGTCAAGAGCATTAGATGCACACGATTGTACTCTGTGATATACAAAAG
Source organism: Ambystoma mexicanum (assembly GCF_040938575.1). Taxonomy (NCBI): domain Eukaryota; kingdom Metazoa; phylum Chordata; class Amphibia; order Caudata; family Ambystomatidae; genus Ambystoma; species Ambystoma mexicanum. The sequence continues at coordinate 764,134,461 of NC_090929.1, read as the reverse complement.
AAACTGGAAAGTGCCTCCAATGGAGCCGAGTTAAAGGCACATTTCAAGTCTAAACAGACACAACAATGTCCAAAGCATCAGACCTTACACAGGCCTTCAGAATGCCACAGGCAGTTCACAGTTGCCTGCTAAATATTTACATTCTTCTCCTGCTCGTACTAAAACACTTGATCGAACTATCTAAGTTGCGGGAACGGACTGTGTCACTCAAACAACAAAAGTATGCATCTCCTCTTCTATATCCCAACAGACCACGACCCCTCTGAATGCTCACAGAGATCCTCAACAAAAAAAAGCCATGCAGAAGTGAAAAAATATAGAAAAGTCTCATGACATGAAATACAAACATAGCAAAGCACCGAATGATAATAAAAAATCACCTAAACAAATACTTAACTATCCAAGGATTCTTTGTACAAAAATAAAATGTTACAGCCTTTGTTATAAAATAAAAGGACAAGCCGCAACCACAGTGATTATCGACAGCTTTTCTGAATAGGAAGCTGACGAAGTTGGTGCTGATAACGAAGCATCAGAAACAAGTATTTTGGATAACGTGGCTGTATGGGAGTCTTCACTTCCCATGACAAGGATGATAACCAGGGTCATGCAATGTAAACATCGCTCGACACAATTTACTGATGACATTATCTACACAAATATTAGAGTGTGTGCTTCCGTCCAAACTGATTTTATAGCTCTGTAAACTACTATGAATCGTCCAGACGGCAGCTCATTTGGTGATTAGAATTTTTTTAAGGGAATCGGCCAAAGCTGCTTTGAGCATCACCGGCTCTAACAAGGCTGAACAACTCCATGCCAGACTGAGAACGGTTTCAGCTCATTTGGCTAAGAAATCTGAAGAAGTTACAGCTGCCTGGCCTATTGAAATTAATTTCCTCAATTCCGACCTTGTTCTTTTTTCTTCTCTGAACAGCAACAAGGCGGAACTGCCTTCACTCACGATTGTGAGAGCTTTCGTCTATTCAGAGTAATACATCTATAGAATCCTCCAAGGGCGAAAAAAACAATGTGTCCAGTATTATAATGGACGCACGGGGGCCCAGAGATAAGATCAATGGTTCTATGGTTCACTTGATGGGTCCCCAAGGAGGGAGGGGTGATAGGTTAGTTGTGGCTTTGATACAGGCTCGAACTGGCCTATAGGGCAATAGGCCAATGGCCGAAACAGAAACACTAAATGCTGGTGTGGGTCAGTTTTTTGGGGTCAAAGTGACCCACTTTTATGGCTAATGTGGGTCAGTTTGATGAGTTACTTCACTATGTGGGTAGACGTTTTGACCAATGTTGCTGACAAACTTTTCAGTAAAATGCACAATTTGCATCACATTCTATGAAACAATTCCCCCTTGGGTACGATTCAAACAGTGTAGCAAAAGGAATGAAAAGCCATTTCCAACTGTGGGTCGATTTTTCGTTGTTGCCGAGACAATGTTATGGCCAAGTCCAAACCTACTTCGATACCATCTTCAGTCAATAGATTCCTCATCAAAAGTGTATTTAAGGATTATGAACACTGCCATTGAACAGGATGACTGTCCTCACTTTATTCAATGAGATTCCCAACCCGCAAACAATCTCAACAAAAGACATTGAGAGAGTGGGGTTTAATGGCTCCTCATGTACTAATGATGTTATTTTGCACATCAAGTTCAATATTTTTGCAGATGTTATTCGTATCCAAATTTCTACTGAAAATTCTGGGTTGCATTGTTGTTGAACTTATTCTCTTTCTCCTGAAGGGGAACTGTGACCTAGCTGAACAGAGATCTATGGTGAGGGAAATGTTAATTATGATTACAATTCCCAATGAGGACTCAGAGTACATCAGTTAATGTTATGGAATTTTATTTTATTTATTTATTGTGCATTTGTAAGGTGCTTTTACATTAAGGAATTGTGTTTCAAAGAGGCCACAGGGCAAAGGGGAGGGAACAAAACAAGACAATGGGCTGAAATAACAATGATGAGCAAAAGGCAGAGGCGGCCCTACTAGGCCTTGTGACCATTGGGAATGTGCAAGTGCAGAGAGAGTAGGTACAGGGGAAGGGGGTATGTGCAAGAGGTTCCAAAGAGAGGGTGCAAGTCTGTGACCACTTGCATGGAGAGTGGGCACCTGCTAGTACAATAAGCACAGGCCTGTGAGCCAACAGAAGCCAGTGGGTGCACAAAGGCCATGCACGGGGTGGGGGCTGCTGAGGCTGAAGGTGATTGGACAGATGGCCCAGACCCAGAAGGACACATAAGGGCTCAGACCAGAAATCCCAGTGGTTGTGGTGTTTAAACTGGAGGGAGAGGGGGAAAGAGGAGGAGAAGTGGAAAGTCTTGAGGAGCTTGAAGAATTTGAAGAGATCTTGCTCAAGACGTTGAGGAAGGGGGAGGCTGTTCCAGAGGAAGGAGTCAGCTGAGGAACGAGATTGGCCACCCGCTTGCTGCTTAGAGAAGCGCTTGACAAGCAGAGGGTTGAAGCCAAAGGATCAGAGAGATCTGGAGGGACAGTATTTGGTGAGAGCAAAATGTAGATAGCATGGCCTCAGGCCCCAGAGAGCCTTATGGAGGATGCAGGGGAGTTTGAATTTGATCCTTCCAGCAACCAGGAGCCAGTGGTGACGTTTTAGGGCTGGAGAGATATGGTCCCTGAGGTTGAGGCCACAGATAAGTCTCTTCAGCCCTATTCTTGATTAGCTAGAGGGGGAGGGCAGAGGGAGAGGTTAGTTTAAGGAAGAGGCTGTGGCAATAGTCCAGCCTACATAGTACCAGAGCTCTAGAAACATTGTGCTTCTGGGGGAAAGTGAGGAAATGGAGGATACCTCTGAGGGAGTGGAGTTGGAAATGGACCTTCTTGGCAAGGTCCAAGATATGAGGATGGAAAGAGAGAGAGGAATCAAAGGCTCGGTTTGGCAAACAAGAGCCTTGGCAGTTCCCGGGGTGATCAGGCTCACACTAAATTGCTTTGTTTGACAATACGGCTCCAATCAAATTAATCACTTTCATGATGCTAGTACACAATTGCGTATTTCTGTGTAATTTTTCTCAAATCTCATTATTTATTCCTGACTCATCAGTGTTTATACAGTATTAGCCAATGCATTTCGGACATCCGTCCATCGTCAGGGCTATTAACATTATTTTCCATCTACCAAGAATTATCCAATCAAAATATTGTAATACATCCATACATCCAATTAAACAATTGCCCATCATAGAGAACACCCCAAACATAATGTGAGATATGTAATATGCATACATTTCACATACCCGATAATAGTTGCAGTCCAGGTGAAATTCAAAAAAACAAAGAAAAACAGACAATAAGCAAAAGGAACTTCATTGTAGTACAATGTTCCACTCTCTTATTAACATTTAACTTTAAAAATTCGGCACGCTACCTGTGTGTCTTTTGTCTCCCAGAGCGCTGATCCACTCTGCTCAGATTATCAGAGCAGCCTGTAATCACTGTAAAATTAATTGTACTTGTCGAGTCCCCCTATGGTTCTACTCCATCTGTCTATAAATCCCTCATGTGCGTTTGCTTACCTTGCGTACTTCGTTCGGCAGTGATGAACTGGCTACCCGCAAAGAGTTGCCGCCATCTTTACATTCGTATAAAAGCACTATTCACTCTCGCGCAAGCGCGCGACTCACTCTGTCTTACTAACATGTACTCTATTTACTTTCTCCATAAAGCAAAATCAAGGGATGTGTGCCTCTAAAATATACATAAACTCTTCTACATTGTTTATTATGCTCACGCAATAGTTTAAAACCGAGCGGATGATTTTTTCTTTTACGTGGATGGTATGCACTACTCTCTGCAGGGAGTGTCTTGCTATACAAATGGTGAACGGGGATCAATCTAATGCTACCTGCATCTTTTCTACCATTAAACGAGTGCATCATAGGGTTCACTGATGTACATCTATGTGTTCTTGCTCAATGTTGGATGTGGTTAACAATGTCACCAAAGCCTCCTTTTCATTACATCTACTTCCATCGTACCCAGGTGCAAAAATGATTTGCATACATGTGATTGTCTTTCTATCTCTCTTCTAAAATCCAATCTGCCTGATTATATACATTCCCAGGCTTGTATTCAAATGACCACTATTCTCTTTATCTGTGATAGAATTGCTTATATGAGTTACATATTCTCAAGCTCATCTCTCAACTGAATCCGCTGTGTCGCAGTGGCTCACTGCCTTACATCCCACAGGGGGTTCACTCCCTGCGGGACGTGTCGTGGACTCAGTATGGTGCTACATCAACAGTCCTGAATAACATGTTAACCAATACTATTCGTTTGCAGTTACAAGTTACAGAAAACACATGAAATTCAATTATTCATTTATACCCCCTGGTCTCAAGGAATCAAGGCGGTCGATCCAAAACGACTTTCGTTGGTTGAGTCTTTTCCCCAAATCTTCATGTGCATTCAGTGGCTGGATTACTTCTAAAACCTGTATCCTCATCTGGCTGATGTTATGTTTCTTAAAGTTCCAATGTCTTGCCACTGCTGAATTTACATTGTTATTCCAGATACATGATCTATGTTCATCCCACCGTAGTGTTCCTGCTCTTTTCGATTGACCTACATAATAAATGCCAAATGGGCATTTGATTCCATAAATTATGTTTGGTGTGTCACATGTAGTCTAGCAGTTTAGTTTAATCTTTTCGCCCATACGTGGGTGTTCTATGATATCTCCTTTCCTTATAAAGTTACAATTACTACAATGTAAACATGGGTATGTCCCTTTTCTTGCTGTTTCCAGTGTTTTCTTTCCGGGTCTCGTTTTCACCAATTTGTCTCTTAAGTTCATGCTTCTTTTGTACGCGAAGGTAGGCATTACCCTAAACAAGTGTTCCACTCTTGAATCACTTGTTAGTGTGTTCCAATTCTTTTTAATCACATTTTTGATCTTGTTGCTTTGTACAGAGTAACATGAGACATAGACTAGATACCCCCTATTTCCCACTCTTACCTGCTCGGTGAAGAACAAGACCCGAAACCTAGTTGGCCACAACGGAGGAAATGGAATGGAGAAACAAATAAAGAAGGTCCGGGAGAAGTCCTGTAATCCCAACAGAAAAGGATTGACAACAGTTTGTGTCGTGCTGCAGAGCATCCAGGTATTTAGTGAAAAGGAGTGACCAAAGAAGAAAACAGGCGAGCGTCCACAATAGTCACTCGTGTCCAAATGAAATCCTCGTGGTTCAGCAGAGCGTCCCAGGGTGCAGCTTAAGGAGTCAGTGTATGGAGGTATGGAGGAGGGGGCAAAATAAACAAGGATAGATGAAGTAAAGGAATGGAAATAAAAGAGAGGAAAATACAAGTAAGGAGCGGGTCCAAGTGGGAGCGGGAGGTACTTGACCAGGTTTCAGAAGTGATAACGCTGAGTTGCAGAGTTCCGGGGTAGCGGCGTAACAGAGCAGTAGGCAGTAGGCATCCAGGTAACGTATGCCAGGTCAGGGGTAACAGGAATCAATCCGAAGGAGCCGAACATCAGAAATCAGGGGCAGCTCAAAATGGGCAATCCGTAATAACAGGCCAAAGAGTCAAAACAGGTTCAAGAAACAAGATTGCAGGAAACGGACACTACAAAACTGGCTGTAGAACTCAGTTAAGGAGCACCATCTCGTGTGCGCAGCAAGAATAAGTAGTACTCGCATACAGACGTGAATGATGGTCCGTGCGTATCACGTGACCGTAACGCCTGACTCAAGTACTAACACGGAATGCTGGATGCTGCAGTCCACACAGAACCGCTGTGTTTTCGGCGTTGAGTCAGACGCCAAGGAATCTTCCAAGTGATTTGAGGGGCCATCGCAAGTCTTCGTGACTTTAGATAAGGTCGATTCACAACAGTTCCCTATTGACAACTTTGAACTGGTGTTGTCAAATAATGTAAAGTTTTGTTTTTTTTTCTTCTGAGTAGGGACGTGCACAGAAATATAATTAAAAATAGAAGTAAGTGGTATTCCCACATCTATGATCCCACTGTTGTGTGCAGGAGAAGAGTAATGTGAGCAACCATTAGGACTATTAAAAAACTAAACAAGTGGAGGTGAAAGTGAAAGTATGCAAATTGCTAAATTCACCCTATGTTTTAAGAACTGGGTTAAGAGGTATAGAGCACTACTTATCCAGAGTGATGCCGAAATCATGTTAGATTGAAATCTAAAAATACGTCTAACTTTTGGAGATTGCTCAATTCTTCAGAAAGGGAGCATTTTGAATCAGAGGTGAATGTAATCCCTGAGTCTGTGTGAATTTCCCATTTTGAACATTATATGTAGAGGACAAAATGGACCCTATGTTGTTGAGTTCTTCTAAGAAGTCTAATATGGATTCTTTGAGGATTGGTTATGAACCCAATTTGATATTATTCTTGGGGCTAGGCAATCGAGGCCTCTTGGCCTTATTAACTTATCAGACATATTATTTAAGGGTAACCATAGCGGATGGGCAACCATTCTCTTATTTCTGTTTTCTGATATAGAAAAATGCAGTTGTTATCTTGCTTCATGGAACTTATCTCTCCTTATTTACAACAGAGGTCTGCACTTGGACCCTAAAAACTGTCATCCGAAAATTATCCTTGACGTGAACAGTAAGATGCAAGTGTCAATCCTCTTAAGACATCTTGAGCTATGGTGATGGAAGCTGGTAGATCGAGCAAACATCAAACTGGGTACCGCAAGCAACATGGTACAAACCTTAAAGTTTTGTATTTGTATTTATTTATTTATATTGCGCAGCCTGCCCAAAGGCATCAGGGCGCATGTTTAGAAGGGTTACATAAGTTTACAGAAAGACAGATTACAAATTGCATAGTAAATAAGCATACATAGAAAGTCGTCACAATAAATACAACAGTGGGTGGGGTTGTAGAGCATGCAATGGATGATTACCACATGGTGGTCAACTCTTCGTCTTGCTCATAGAGCCATTGTTTTGTTCTATGTTTGAAGGATTGGAGGGAGGGGACGTTCCTGAGGTCATTGGGTAGTGAGTTCCAGAGCTTAGCTGCCAAAACCGGTAAGCTTGAGCCTCTGGCAGTCTGTAGTTTAAAGCTGGGAATAATGAGTGTATGTGCTTGCGCAGCTCTTAGTGGTCTGTGGGCTGTGTGTTGTGTAAAGCGCTCTGACAAGTAGGCCGGTGTTGCGTTGTTCTGTGCTTTGTAACTTAAGATAAGAGTTTTGAAGGCAATACGCTGTGGGATAGAGAGCCATCGCAAGTTCCGTCTCGTGGATGAGATGTGGGTGCGCCGAGGAATGTTGAGAGCAGCCCTAATGGCGTTATTCTGGGTTACCTGAAGTTTGTCGATGTTTCTTTGATTAGTTCCGAGGTACAGGGCATTACAGTAATCAATTTTGGATAAAATAAGGGTTCTGGCAAGGATAAGGCAGTTGTCCAGAGTTAGGAAAGGACGGCAGGCAGTGATTAGTTTGCACGTGTAAGCCGATGCTGAAGCTACTGAGTTAGTTTGTCTGGTGAGCGAGAGGGTGGAGTCTAAGTAGATTCCAAGTGTTTTAGTAATGTTGGAGACCTTAATAATGTTGCCATCAATGTTGAATGCGTCATATTTGCTGTCAAGTTTTGCAAGTTTAGATTGGGAGCCTAAGATGAGTAGCTCAGTCTTCTCGTCGTTGAGGCAGAGACCGTGGTGGGCCATCCACGCCTGGATGACGGTGTAAACTGCATTGAGAGCTTTGACGTCAGTTGCGTAGTCACCCGTGATAGGGATGAGTATCTGGGTGTCATCCGCATAATTTGTATAGGTGACACCCAGCTGGTCAAGAATATCAAAGAGTGGTTTCGTAAAGACGTTATAGAGCCTGGGTGATACGCATGAGCCTTGTGGGACACCGCAAGGAACATGTGCTGGGTCAGCTGCGGCAAGAGATGAGAAGACTCTCATGGATCTGTTTGCAAGGAACGAACTGATCCAGGAGGTAGCTGCATCAGAGAAACGGCAGCCGTTTTAAGATGCTGGCAAAGGATTTGGTGATCTACCAGATCAAAAGCGGCTGATAAATCTAGGAGGAGTAGGAGCGCTTGTTTGCCCTTGTCTTTCAGGTCCTCAATTTGTGTTTTTAGGTCTATTAGAGCGGTCTCTGTGCCGTGTCTCGGCCGGAAACCGGATTGCCTAAGTCCTAGTAGGTTGTTCTTGTCAAGATAGCTTTGAATTTGGATGTATGCCGCCCGGTCCAAGATTTTTAGAAGGTATGGTACCGTGGTGATGGGCCTATAGTTGGTAGGGATGTTAGGGTCTAGGTTAGGTTTTTTGATTAGGGGGATTACCCAAGCATCCTTGAGGTTATCTGGTACTATGCCAGATTTAAAGGAGGAATTGATAAGGGTGGTGATAAAGGGGGCGAGCTCAAGCGCTGCTTCCTGTACGATAGGAGCTGGGCAGGCATCGCCTTGACAATTAGATGGCTTTAACTTCTTGATGATAATTTCCACTTCCTTAATGGTTAGGGGAGAGAAACTGAAAGGTTTGAGGTGGTGATTGTGGGAGGAGAGATTGGCGGGTTGGGAGTTACCTACTGAGTAAAGGAGATAGTTTTTTTTGTGTTGATTTTGGTTTGGAGAGTGGTGATTTTGTTGAGTAAAGCTTTTTGAATGTTGGCGCACCATTCGGTGTCCGGGGTGCAAGTGTCAAGGGGAGCAGCTGGGGACTCTAATTCCTTGAGAATTTTAAAGAGTTCCTTGGTATTGGAATGAGCTTGCATGATTCTGTTATTGTAAACTTCTTTTTTTGCTGCTAGTATGGCTTCTTTATACGAGAGGGTGATGATTAGAAGGTTGATTTTATTTGCTGGTGTGGGTGAATTTCTCCAGAGGGTCTCGGCTTTACGCTTGTCTTTCCCGTAGGTGTGGGGTGAACCAGGAGTTGAGGTGGTTGCGTGGTTTTTCTTTGCGCTGTTTAAGAGGTGCAATGGTGTCCAGTGCTTTTAACATAGCACGATTGTAGGTGTCCACAAGGACGGTAGGGTCCGCACAGGTTGTGGAGACAGAGTTTAATAGTGGGAGGATGAGTGGGAGTAGTTTCTCAGTTGTAATATCCTTCTTGTTGCGAGTAAGTGTGGGTGGCACAGTATAAGGTTTGTGCACAGGTGGGCAAGAATTGAGGGAGAATGTTATTTTGTGATGGTCAGACCATGCACATGGTAGCACTGAGGTTATGTTTAGTGCGCAATTCATGTCTGAGACCCAATCTAATGTGCGGCCTTTGATATGGGTGGGTACATTGACATGCTGGGTTAGGCCAAAGTCGGATAGAACATTGGCAAGGTCACAAGCTTTAGTGTCGTTTGTGTCCAGATATCCTAGGTTAAGGTCTCCAAGTAGGATAATTTGGGATTTAGGCTTGGTACTAAAGGCTAGGATGGAAGAGATGTCTTCTATGAATGTGGATGTGGGACCAGGTGGCCGATAGATGAGGTATACAAGGGCGGTATGATTGGGTGAGATTGGGAGTTTAATTGAGAGTAGTTCAGCAGATGGCAGCTGGTGATTGTTAGCAACTCTTAGATTGAGAGAGCTCTTAAATATAAATGCTAAACCACCTCCTTTGGTTTGATTGTTGTCCCTATCGCATCTAATGATAGAGTAGTTATCTGGTATGGCAAGGGATAGGGCGGGGCCAGACGCTGCATGTAACCAGGTTTCTGTGATAGCCAGAAAGTCCAGGTTTTCAGTCACAATTAAGTCAGCAATGTCTAGCACATGAGCAGGGACCGAGCGGGCGTTAATGAGTGCCCCTTTGAGCTTAGCTAGGGGCTTGGGAATGTTGGCTGGTGGGGCCTCTGCCTCTGATGGGACATCTATGGTCTGGGTAGGGTTGATAGGGTTGAACCTAATGACTGTGTTCCGGTGGTAGGACCAATGGTGACATCTGGTTGCAAGTCTTAGATTCCTGACTGTGGTGGGACAAGGTTTGCTCTGTTGGCTTGGGGATAGGACACTAGGTGAGCATAGTGGCGAGGGATCGTTGGTGTTGATGTTGTCTGCGTGATCATCAGCGGTACGGTTAGGTGGAGTGTAACCTGAGGTGGCACTAGCTTTAGTGCTATGGTCCGATGATGCACTGAGTGAGAAAGGAGGTAGGGAGGGTAGGAAGGAAGTGGGGCAGGGAATGGGGTGGTGTCTAGGGCAGGCAAGCTTTGCTAAACCATTATTGAATGGGACAAAGCCATTTCTGCTGCAGGGTGTGCAGTCGGGCATGATACAGAAAGGGAACATGATGAGAGCTAGCCAGCGTAGCATAGTTCAGATGGTGGTTCGGGAAGTAGCTGGCAAGTAGCTAAGAGCCACAGCACAATCAATGTGGACTGTTGGTGACCAGCTCAGATCAGTGAGGTTTATAGTGACCAGGGGTGCAGGCTCAAATCAGCATAAACAATCTGGACTATAGCGAGCATAAGGCAAAACGCAGTTAAAAGTGGTCTATTAGTGACCTTAGGTACAAGACAATTAAAGTGGTCAGATATCGACCATAAGGCACAACACAATTATAGTGGTCCGAAGGCGACCATAAGGCACAATACAGTTAAGGTGGTCTGATGGCGACCATAAGGCACAATACAGTTAATGAGGTCAGATGGCGACCATAAGGCCCAATACAGTTAAAGTGGTCTGATGGCGACCATGGGCACAACACAATAGAGTGGCGATCATAAGGCACAACAAAGTTAAAGTGGTCAGATAGCGTCCAAAGGGCCCAGCGCACTTAGGGGGTCTATTAATGATCCTAGGCACACACAATTAAAGTGGTCCGATATCGACCAAAAGGCGCAACACAGTTAAAGCAGACTAGGTCTGATTGTCTGATGTATTGAGGGCAGTGCCCAGTATGGACTATTGGATCTGGTTAGTAAATGGGGGTAAAAAGCCTAAGTGGTTGGACAGTGGTGGGTATGGTAGGAGCCACTTGGTGTCAAATGATGCTAATTTTCTGAAGTTGCTGATATCAACATCCGGAAGCAACGAATGCAGGGATATTCTAGCAGTGTCAACAACGAATGATGCATCTGGTAGTGAGGGGGCACATGCTTTGCTCATGCAACAGCAGCCATTCTTACCAGTTGAAGGAGGGTGTGCAGGACCTCGGCTGCTCTTGAGGGCACCGATGCGATTTGGCCGCACTTCAGAACCGCATGCAAAGTGGAAAAATCACGCAGATGACAAGGGTCGGTACACGGCAAAGGAGTGTAAGCTATGAGTGTTGTCGGGCAGAGTTTGTGGGCGAGGGCGACTGGAAGAGCTGGACAGGCTGGGACAGGCGAAGTGCCTTCCTTCTCGTGCCTTAGTTGCTCGAGCCGGCTTTGCCTTCCGGCGATTCACGATAGGCTATTCAAGCCTCGGTGGCCCAATCAGCTGATGGGTCGGGCTGCAAGAGGCAGGATACCCAGGTGGATGATGGCGACGGCCATCTTTGACGAGAGACTCCTCGTTGATTCCAATGGCGGCGGTCCCAAATGAAGTGCTTTTCCTTCTTGTGGCAGCTTGCTCCATAAGGAGCGTGGATGGCGATATTTCAGTCCAGTTTCGTTTTGAAGTGCCATCATGCCTTAGTTATAAGCACAGATACAATTCAATGTATGTAGCTACCATAGATTTTTCATCCACCTTCGATCTCATAAGCAGGAACCTCCTATGGCGTAAACATTTTTAATGGAGTGTTCCGATTGGGGTTTTAAAATTAACCATTAGGCTGCATGAATCTACTTATGTGCAGGTGAGGATCAATAAGTGATCCTCAATAAGTCAGGCACATTGGGCCTCATTACGAGGTTGGAGGTAGCCTTGCCGGTAAGAGCTGCAAGGCTACCTCCATACCGTCATGAAAGTACAGCGCCTGTGAATAAGCAACTACTGGGGTATTCCAACCCCACTGGAACCGGTAATTGCCCTTTCACCGGTGCCAGTAGATCCCCATTCCAGCCCCATAGGGCTCAATGGGAATGGGGATGCCTGTAGCACTGGCACTGTGCATAACGGTGCTGGTGCTACAGAAATGCTGTGCTTGCAGGTGCCTTTCCTTCTGCCAGGGCATACCTGGTGGAATGAAAAGGCACCCACGGCACAACTCGGAGTTTGCCAGTCCAGTAACTGGTACCGGCAAGCATACAGGTACCGTTGTTACCGGACCGGCAACGTCATAATGAGGCCCATTGTCTACTTAAACTAGACACGCAGAGCATCTGTGAAGTGACTCCATACAGGACACCTCACCACATCTTTGGCTCCAGTGAGGGGGAAGGCTGGCTTTAGCATTATCCACATCATGTAATACTTACTTCAAAAGGAACCCTCCAATCTACTTGTGATAAACTATAGAAAAAACCCATTTGGGTAACACAGAGAGATACCCATTTGTCTTGAAAAGGACTTTTTAGTCGAAACACATTTTGGCTGTTACTGCTAACTTAAATAACAGACAAACTGGAACACCAAGCAGTTGAAGACTTTGGGACACTTTATATTTTGACAATTATTGTGAACTTTACTGGCCAAGTGCGGAGCGCGAGTGGTTCTTTCACCTTTGAATAGTATATGTAGTGTTATCAGGGTTAACCACATACTACTCACCACACAGCTGACAAACAATACTCCTATCTCCTTAGTGCAATAGGACACAGTCTAACCCTGTTTCAGGCTTCTTACATGGTCTACTTAAGATTCATGCAAAGAATGGTTTAATAACAGGGGTGCGTTCTTTCCCCTGCCTTTGAACTTATATGTATCAGATATGGGCAAAGTGATCGAAACCATTGCTTTTGTCACTCACAAAATTGGATTTTTAAAGCCCTCTTGGTTAGCATTTGCCAATGATTTTATATTGATGGATTGTACCATTGTTGGACTACAGCATCGGCTCACTCCATTTGAGGACTATTTGACTGGACATTTTTTTTTTTTAATCATGGTTATTAAGAAAAAGGTGTTAACATGTACAACCAAAAAAAGGTTTAATAAAGGCATTTGGTTTTCAAGTGAGACCCCCTTTAGAGAAAGTTGAGGATCTGATCTATTTGGGCTCCTACATTTCGAATAACCAAAGTAATGAATGTCAGCCATTATGCTGGACATTTGACAGAGCCCTTGAATTCGCAGATGAATTATATCAAGAAAAAAATACTGCATATTTTCTTATATTCCATTAGTTACATACGACTTGGGTAAAGTCATACCTAAATTAGTTTATGGTATTGAAATCTATCCAAACTGGGCCCTGAACAACTTGGAAAAAATGGAAAGCATGATCTGGTGGCAGGTCCTAGGTACTTCCAACCCAATACCTATTGCTGCTTTTAGATTTGATCTAGGAATTGGTTCACTAAAGGTGAATGCTCTGTGGAAAATTCAATTTTTTTATTACAAAAGGTATGGTCCCTTGTCCTTCTTCCTTTATGCAGATTTGAATATGGTTTTGATTACGAGGAAAGAGAAAGTATTGAATGACTTTAATGATAGTTGTAATGACATTCCTCGTGAAACTGGTTAGACTACAAGAAACTGGTTAGACTACAAATGAACTGATGGATAACCCTGACAGGGTTTATAAAGTGCTTTTTCAAGTGGCCTGGTGTAACACGACAGGCAATTTCCACAGTCATCAAGGTTTAGATTACCTCCGGCATGAACACAAGTGTCTAGAAGTCTTGCCCCATCAGAGGATGTTTCTCTGTCCAAATCTTCTGCGCAAATTTACAATGTTTTGCTGGAATCAATTTAGAACTCGGGAATTTTTAAAAGGTTTAAGGAAATTGGTCTTGTTACTCTTAATTGTCGCTTTTGTGGTGCTTGTGAGACTGTAGAAACCTTAGAGCACTTGATTCTTGGTTGTATTGGAAACCAAATGTTTGGCATATTATCATTTCTATTTTAAGCATTATGCGATGTTAGAAAAAGATTGTGTGAAGAAATGTCTTAGTTGTACCCCAGTCTCTCTCACTATAGCTGTGGTGGGTTGTATAAACAGTTTGTGTATGGAGGCAGAATACTGATTTCTATGAAACTCTTACTGTTACTACATGTTCCTATAACTAATACTACGACTCTTGAACTATACACAGAAATGTAAGCTTTTAAACAAAATTGTATTATCTATTAAACAAATGAGTTATTTATCATTTAGGTTTTTATATATAAAATATTTCATGAAATGTTGCGATTGTTCTTTTGCAGAATCTTAAAATGTACACATTGCCTTTTTTTTTACTTTGTATTAATTGTTAAAGTTGAATAATGTTTTAGGGCCAATAGAGATTTTTTTTTTTTTTTAAATTGGATTTGAAACCTTGTGGGTAAAAAGACAGCCGTAGAGCGCTAGAGAAGGAGAAGCCAAGCTAAGCCCCTATTGTGAGAGGGAAGCTGGCTAAATTGCAGTTCCATTGAAATATAAAAGCTGGTACAAAACAGTGATTTTGACATAAGACCTACTAAAATGGAAAGAAATTATGTAAAACTGCAGAAGATCCACGTGAAAAGAAAAGACTCATTAGAAACAATGAGCATTTCAGAGATAAAAAGGAGGAATGATGCCTGAAATTTACGAAAATAAAATCAAGTCAAAGATTGCATTTATCAGGAATAGAGACTTTATTTCCATCATACAAAATGACAGCATGTAAAGAGAATGGCCTATTTCGTTTTTGCATAAATTAACACTGGTTCTCTATTTTAACTGTGGCCTATCTGTGTGCATGGAACGAAGAGGGAATCTACATCTGTTCTAATATAGTATAAAAGAAGGATTGTCTTTATGAACAGCAGGCCTAAGTGTAATCCAAAATGCAATATGGTAAACATGTGCCAATGTAAAGGTTATTCTTTTAGAGTTATGCATTTAACTGGCTGCTATTTTTCTCCATGTCTGATCTGGTTGTATCTGGAACTGTGACCCTGCAGACCTTTGGGCTGGGACTATCAAGGAAACAGGCTAGGAGCTTCAATTAAACATATAAGAAATGTTGCAAGAGAGATCTGAACTGCAGGGATTTACAGATAACCTGACCAACATAAATTACCCTCGAGGTCAAAGCTCCCCATAAATTGTGCATTAGCTCAGAGCAAAGACCTTTTGAAAGCAAGGAGGAAGAGGGTAGAATAAACATTGGCCCGAGCAGATAGTCTTGTCACATGTTTAAATATAAATGCAACTTCAGGGAAGAAATAGTTTGCCCATATGAGTGAAAGTAGGAGCACCTATTATGCAGTGCCATTGATTAACATTGGACTCCTTTTTCCTCAATAAAAGGAAAATTGTGCATCCCAGTGAGCCATGCCTGGATTCATATTAACCCCTTAAGCGCCAAGGGCGAGGTATCTAATCCTTGGGATTACCTCCCTGTTGTCAAGGACGAGATACCTCGTCCTTGGCACTTAAGGTGTCAATGAAACAGAAAACATTAGAAGGCATTGAATGGCAAAATACCAAAATCACCAAAAAAAAGACCTTAGCCCTGGGGGGAAAACCCATGGCAGTTAAAACGTTAAAGGGCATAAAGAGCCCGTCGGAACCCATATGAAAACAACATTTTTGTAATGGATGTAATTTAAGTTATGATCCAAATTATGATTCTGGCCTTTTCATACATCTGAGGAACTGCAAAAACTGATAGGCAGTGAAATTAATGTTGGAAGTATGTAGTGTCAGAGTTGTAACTATTACTGGGCAGCCACAAAGCATGACAAATGACAGCTCCACCCTGGAGGAGTCTGCCAAAATAAAATAAAAGTTGTGTGACTTGTGTGTGACTCGTAGAAACCTAAAATACAAACATTCATGTAGTTATCGGAAGAATTAGCATAGATGCCATGTTGTTAGATTTTCAGAATCCAAAAAGCTAAAACCCACCTGCTATCATAAAATGATGTATTGTCACTCCTCCCCGAGCTTCCATAACCCATGCCCTCCAACTCCTGGTCCCATCAGAAGCCAGTGGGCGTCTTGGTTGGAGGTGAAGGGAGAATGCTAGCCAATCCTTACCGTGGGAATTGTGATATTGTAGGAGTGTCACCAGCCCTATAAATGGTCAATTTTGCATCAGAACAGGCTTTTTCCACTTTATTCCTGGAGGTAGTGTACTGTGCGACTCTTGCGAGGTGTTAAAGATTTCAATCAGGTGATACACTCTGCTCCCTGCCTAGTATACAGCGCAATGGAAAAACTTATTTGATATACAGATTCAATTATTTGAAAGATGTACCACTCGTATCACACCCCTTACTTTAAAAATACCCCGGGTCACGCTGGACCAGAAATCAGGCTGGTTTCTAAAAGGTATTATTTATTTACTTAAGATCAAAATCACAGTATATATATTCATAGGTAAACAACAATCACCAATGGGGTGGCAGAACACAGAATTATATATTTAATACACTAGGACTAAGTAATGAGCAAAACAAATACAGCACAGAAAATAATACTCTTGTGTTGGTTTCAGATCAGATAGCACAATGGTTAGAAATTCCCCCTGCAACACCCCTCAACCCGCCAATAGGCAATGCAAAGAGATGGAAGGAGAGAGAAGGTATTCAGGACTACTACCGATCAAACAGTGTCTTGTGTCCCCCTTCTCCCCCTTACAGAGAAAGCGGAAATGAAGTGGGCTTTTCAATTGTCAGAATGACTTTTAAAGTGGTGGTGCATGAACTCGAAAGGTGTGGAAAAATGCTTAAATTGTTGTGAATTCATTTGGGAACCACTTTGCACAGTTGCTCACAAGCATAAGCAATGATTTAGTCAGCAGAAAATATTTGCAATCTGAAAATCCAAGTCAGAAGCAGTTTAAATCTATTTTACACGGGTAAAATTTCTCAGGATTTTTAAAATCGCACCAAACTTTTCCGTGCGCGATATTCGCGATAATGGGAGAATCGCACTGTTTTGAAATGCAGATTCTATGGATAGATATGGATGTTAGCTACAAGTAGAAGTTAAACTTTATTTCTATCACAAAAACTGAGGGAGTTATAGCGGTTTTAGTAAAGGTCGTTTTTCCAGGATAGGCGCGAGAATGGAAAGAGGCTTCAGTTTTAACTTTGACTATGGACTAGAGCATCCAAGCTAAGCTACCAGGACGGCACGGGTAAGAGTCAGGAGTGATTCGCAACTCAGTCCTGGTTCCTCGCTTTCCACCCTGGAGCGCTAGGCTGGTCACTCAAATGAAATTAATAGATCAAAGTTGACAAAATGACTAGGAAAAGGGTGCTTTTACAGATAGACAGAATGAGATTCCACTACGGATTTAAACAATGTTACTCATTATGGAAGTAAGGATAGTTCAGAGGTTAGGAGGGGACAAGATCATGCACAGGAATCAACAGTTTCTAGCTTCCTGTGACTACTCACAAAACAAAATGGATTTAAGACCATCTGGATTCTATCAGGGACTCACAGCTGGGCACATCGGACTGGACAGGGTCAGAAAGGCACTCTGGTCATAGCACAGCACAGGACTGCACAGGATCTGCCCTTCTTGGTTCTGAGGATGTTTCAATTCAGCAGGCAAGCAGTAACAGCACAGCCCGGCTGTATTATGATGCTTCCCCTAGGCTCTTGGAGTTCTGTTCTAGGATTTGAGGCCTAGCTGAGAATGGTTCGGCTATGCAATAGGCCTTTGCTTTGCCAAGTTTCTGGAGTCTGGAACAAGGAAGATGTAGATTTCAGCAGCAGGGCGCTCCGCCAGCATGAGGATAGTGAGTGGATCTGTGTGTTCCTATGTGCTCTCAGTTGTCTATTTATGCTATAAAATGATATCATAAAGGGGGTGTGTTGGCCGGCTTAGCTAAGCTTTCCCCTGTGAGCTGGGATTGGACCACACTTCATCTCCGCCCTGCAATTTGAGTGATTGGCTCAAGGCTGGGTGATGTCAGGTTTTATGATTTGCTTTGCAATCCTCAGAGACCTCCCTTTAGCCACTGGTCTCAAAATCGGATTTACATTAACACACATTTCTACATTAGTCACTTTTATAAAAATCACACATAAAGATGCCATATTTCACATAGCAGCTATTCCTCAAAACTCTGCAGTGGTGGGATCTTGTCTCCCCTTTCTACAGAATGTTGCCCTTTTCGCAATGTACACGCTTTCCAATTTTTCTGCAAATTTCCACAAATATTCGTGTTTTACATGGGAACATGCGTGTACATTTTCACAATTCTAACAGTAATATATTTTGCATAAAACCACATATCTTGCCATTCCTGCCCAGAACATGTCACACGATTCTGCCGCCTCTTCACACGTGCAGCCGGAAATTAAATTAACAACTCTGTCATTTTTATATTTTTCACCATTTGGAATAGCAAGTTATAAAGTGTTCTTTGTTCATGTTTAGCAACAGATGGTCGCTTGGCTCCACCTCTTTTTGTCTCCCTGCAGTTCCAGGCATCCCCTTCTTGGCTTTTTCCTTCCAGAGGCCATTATGACCCCTTTGTACATTTCAAATTTCCTGGGCTGCACTTGGTCATTGTTCCTCTGTAACAGATTGGTGTTTTGGGATATGTGTCGGTACAACTTCTCCTGTTGGCGACCTAGATGGGTTTGATTTGGCCTCTCAGCCGTGTCGCATCCTATGTGGCACTCGTTGGAGGAACCAATCCCCTACCTCCTTGGTTACTAATATGAATAGATAATCTGCCACTCAAGAATTGCGCCACACTTGTTAGTTCAATATTTTCAAAAGAACATTTCTTTTTATTCCTTATTTGCCCTTTGAATTCTTGTTAACACGTGTTTCGGCTACTCAAGAGCCTTTCTCAAAACAAAACAGGGCTTGATTAGGTACATATCTTATTCTATTAGCACAATTATTATGTAATGTTCAAAACATTTTTGTATTCAAAAAGGTTTAGGTAAGAAAAAAAGGTAACGAAGAAAAGAAAGAGATAGGAAAAAGGGGGGTTATGCAATATTAAGTCACATGTATTTTGAAAAATAAATAATGAATAATAAATAATTCACAAATGCAATACATCGCAATACAAATAATTAAATCAAAATGTGCATCCAAATCATAATAAATACAAAACAATATAAGTGATAAGAGAACAGTAAAAGATAAAAAATAATAATGGATAATAGGTAAAATAACAAACAGAGAAACAGAAAAAATAGAAAAAATATATTGTTTAAAATAATTCCTCATGCATAAATCCACATTTTATATTTAAGGTTTCAATATTAAACACAAATTCTCATTTGTATTATTTCTATAATGATTCTATCATGTATTACAGTCTACAGTATCGTTCCCTCTAATGGGTTGCAGTAAATCTACATTCGACACACAGTAATAAATACATGTTTGAGCGCAATACATAGAACAGTAAAAATCTCTTACCCGTTAATTCCATAAGTCCCGGGTAAATCCCTATAGTGAAAATAATGCAGAAAGAAATATTTCCAATCCAATTGTTATTCGCACACAGGAATTGAATCTATTAATTCTCCAAAGGTTTTGGTTAAACTCAACCTTTCGTATGGCCATAAATTCTAACCTTCCACTTAAAAGTCCATCACATCTACCTCGCCACGCCACACCTTAATTTATCAACAATTTCGGTTTGTCTTATTTGGTTTCACAGTCTCCCCGTTAGCAAAAAGGCCCCGGTCTGAATAAACTCCCATATGGGCATTTGGATCGCCCGACTGCGGGCGTGCAAAAACGTCTCTTTTCCCTTTCGTTCGGGGACCCACCCCTGATGGCTTACCTGCAGCTTGGTAACAATCCGTCTCCTCGCGTCGGCCTCGAACAGAAATGAGCCGCCGCGGGGATCCACCATGTAATGTATAGCATCACCAAAGTTACGCGAATCCTCCTTCTTCTCTTTCTAGCATCGTTTTACAGAGCGGCCATATTGGAAAGGTTAAGAATGCACATATCATCCATTCACTTAATCATTGTTTGTATCATGATGGTGTGTCATATTCCCCATCTCCCATTCACATATTGAAATAAATGAATATATTTCTGAACGGACATCTACCCTTTATTATAGGCCAATTTGGAAGTATATATTTGATACAAATTTTTGTTAGCCCCTGGAAATTAAATTCTTGTTATTATCCAAATGGTGTTCCGACTCAGTTTGTGTCGAATGTGATTAGCCATTAACCACCCTTACATAACATTATTTCTCAATTAATCTTGATACAAATAAATGTTATTGAAAGGACTCGGCATTACAAACTAACTTTTGCATATCAAATTGTTTATCATTTTTATACTTTTTACATATAAAATCAAGGTTTCAAACCATAAAGAATAACATCCATTTCAATATCCATTTGCTTCCTTCCACCAGAAATAAAATACCATGCCCTAACAGTGTCCTTTCATTTCATGACATGTATGAGCATTATCAAATCAGAGGAAATGTCCCATCTCATTATCATGATTGAGACCAAACTCAATCGATCTAAATTTGCATATCAATCTGGCTTCCATCTGTCTTAATTTCTCCTCTATATTTCCACCTCTTTTTCCCATTCGTATCTTCTGCAGTCCAATAAACCTCAGAGTTTTTTTGTTTTCCATTTGATGTTGGAGCTGCCAATGTTGTGCCAGCGGTAATGTTGCATCCTGGCTTCCAATGGATGAGAAATGTTCTCTTATACGAAACCTCGTTTCCCTAATCGTGCTTCCAATATAGATCATCTTGCATGGACATATTATTGCATATATTGTATATTTTGAGCGACAATTTATATTTTCTTTGATTTTCATTTTCGTCCCTCTTGAGTCCACAAATTCCATCGTCATGTCATGTGCAAAATCACACATAGTGCAGGTACCACATTTTCGGAACCCTGACGTCTTTGGGTCCAACCATGTTCTGCTATATGTTGTAATGAAATTAATCATCCTGTGCTCAGTATTTGTCCTTCTTTCTTTAGGCATCAGAGTCTGCTCCCAGGTTACTTTAGCTACCTTTTATTGTGCTGCTTCAATGCATTTCTTTGAGTAACCTCTCTGTTCAAAACGATCCTGCAGTAGCTCACATTCTGACTTGAAATCAATAGTGTTTGTACAGTTTCTCCGCGCTCTAATAAATTCCCCTTTCGGGACATTCCATTTTATCGGTTTATGGTGGCAGCTACCGGCATGGAGGGTTGAATTCACCTCCGTTTCCTTGCGAAAAGTTCGTGTTACCAATCTATTGTTCTGTACAAAGAAAGAAGGACAAATACTGAGCACAGGATGATTAATTTCATTACAACATATAGCTCCAATATTGGAGTACTCAAGAAAACGTTAAACAAAAATTGGCATCTTTTACAACTTGATCCTCACCTAACGGAGTATATTGGAGAAAGACCAAAAATAACATATCGTAAGGCTAAAACTTTGAAAATGACCTTGAGCCCTTCTCTTCTACCAGATGTAAAACCTGAACCTAGCAGAACATGGTTGGACCCAAAGACGTCAGGGTTCCGAAAATGTGGTACCTGCACTATGTGTGATTTTGCACATGACATGACGATGGAATTTGTGGACTCAAGAGGGACGAAAATGAAAATCAAAGAAAATATAAATTGTCGCTCAAAATATACAATATATGCAATAATATGTCCATGCAAGATGATCTATATTGGAAGCACGATTAGGGAAACGAGGTTTCGTATAAGAGAACATTTCTCATCCATTGGAAGCCAGGATGCAACATTACCGCTGGCACAACATTGGCAGCTCCAACATCAAATGGAAAACAAAAAAACTCTGAGGTTTATTGGACTGCAGAAGATACGAATGGGAAAAAGAGGTGGAAATATAGAGGAGAAATTAAGACAGATGGAAGCCAGATTGATATGCAAATTTAGATCGATTGAGTTTGGTCTCAATCATGATAATGAGATGGGACATTTCCTCTGATTTGATAATGCTCATACATGTCATGAAATGAAAGGACACTGTTAGGGCATGGTATTTTATTTCTGGTGGAAGGAAGCAAATGGATATTGAAATGGATGTTATTCTTTATGGTTTGAAACCTTGATTTTATATGTAAAAAGTATAAAAATGATAAACAATTTGATATGCAAAAGTTAGTTTGTAATGCCGAGTCCTTTCAATAACATTTATTTGTATCAAGATTAATTGAGAAATAATGTTATGTAAGGGTGGTTAATGGCTAATCACATTTGACACAAACTGAGTCGGAACACCATTTGGATAATAACAAGAATTTAATTTCCAGGGGCTAACAAAAATTTGTATCAAATATATACTTCCAAATTGGCCTATAATAAAGGGTAGATGTCCGTTCAGAAATATATTCATTTATTTCAATATGTGAATGGGAGATGGGGAATATGACACACCATCATGATACAAACAATGATTAAGTGAATGGATGATATGTGCATTCTTAACCTTTCCAATATGGCCGCTCTGTAAAACGATGCTAGAAAGAGAAGAAGGAGGATTCGCGTAACTTTGGTGATGCTATACATTACATGGTGGATCCCCGCGGCGGCTCATTTCTGTTCGAGGCCGACGCGAGGAGACGGATTGTTACCAAGCTGCAGGTAAGCCATCAGGGGTGGGTCCCCGAACGAAAGGGAAAAGAGACGTTTTTGCACGCCCGCAGTCGGGCGATCCAAATGCCCATATGGGAGTTTATTCAGACCGGGGCCTTTTTGCTAACGGGGAGACTGTGAAACCAAATAAGACAAACCGAAATTGTTGATAAATTAAGGTGTGGAGTGGCGAGGTAGATGTGATGGACTTTTAAGTGGAAGGTTAGAATTTATGGCCATACGAAAGGTTGAGTTTAACCAAAACCTTTGGAGAATTAATAGATTCAATTCCTGTGTGCGAATAACAATTGGATTGGAAATATTTCTTTCTGCATTATTTTCACTATAGGGATTTACCCGGGACTTATGGAATTAACGGGTAAGAGATTTTTACTGTTCTATGTATTGCGCTCAAACATGAATTTATTACTGTGTGTCGAATGTAGATTTACTGCAACCCATTAGAGGGAACGATACTGTAGACTGTAATACATGATAGAATCATTATAGAAATAATACAAATGAGAATTTGTGTTTAATATTGAAACCTTAAATATAAAATGTGGATTTATGTATGAGGAATTATTTTAAACAATATATTTTTTCTATTTTTTCTGTTTCTCTGTTTGTTATTTTACTTATTATCCATTATTATTTTTTATCTTTTACTGTTCTCTTATCACTTATATTGTTTTGTATTTATTATGATTTGGATGCACATTTTGATTTAATTATTTGTATTGTGATGTATTGCATTTGTGAATTATTTATTATTCATTATTTATTTTTCAAAATACATGTGACTTAATATTGCATAACCCCCCTTTTTCCTATCTTTCTTTTCTTCGTTACCTTTTTTTCTTACCTAAACCTTTTTGAATACAAAAATGTTTTGAACATTACATAATAATTGTGCTAATAGAATAAGATATGTACCTAATCAAGCCCTGTTTTGTTTTGAGAAAGGCTCTTGAGTAGCCGAAACACGTGTTAACAAGAATTCAAAGGGCAAATAAGGAAAAAAAAGAAATGTTCTTTTGAAAATATTGAACTAACAAGTGTGGCGCAATTCTTGAGTGGCAGATTATCTATTCATATTGTTCCTCTGTAGACAAACTTCTGGCTACCCAGCACATAACACCTCCCTGTGAGTTTCTGCTGAGGAGGAAGGCCCTCCTTCCAGGAGGAAATCTGCTTTTCCCATTCTGGTAACCCCAGCCGCACTAATTAACTTTTAAACTTAGAGAGAAAAAACTTTGTTGCATCAAACATACAAACATTTTCTTTCTTGGCCTTAAAATTTGTGGAATCAAAAACGCAACTAAAATCTGAGTTCCTTTTTGCCAACAATCCTGTATGTTTGTTAATTCAGCACACTTTTGAGTTGAAGTCATTTTAAATCTTTCTCAGTCCTCTGACAGCTGTCATTCTGGCGGCCCCGGGTACTGCACCCAGATTTTGGCATAGAGGCTGTTAGTTTCCAGACTTTGTATGTTTCACAATGTTTCATTTGATACATGGATTTTAGCACCAGGCAAGATTGTGAATGTTGAAGTTGTTGCGTTATAGGCATTCTGGAGTTTTTGGCAACAAAGCAAATGTCATTTATAGGCACATTTTTGGATTTTTATTTGCAGAGTGCTGCTTTTCTCTCTGCACTCTGTTTGCTGGCAATGGAACCCACTGGCACATTTCTGCAGGGTTAGTACTATTTCATCTGCAGATGCAGCATGGGTGGCAGGTAGTGCATCCCTCTTTTTGTGTGCTGAAGCACGGATTTGGTAGGTTTTGTGCACGCACAAGGGTTTTGCCGCCATTGTTGCCGTTTCCTTCCCCATAACTGGCAAGAGATCCCGCATAGCACAGCGGAGTGGGTCAATACAGCCCACAGAGGAACAACCAGAAGAGTGGCCTCAATCCATGCATTGGAGACAGCGACAGGGAAAATTGAGAAGCTAGCTGGGAACCCCATCAGTGGAGCCAGAGGAAGTTTGAGTGCAGGAGAAAATCTGTGACTGAAGCCCTTGACCAGATCTCTGCTATCCTCAAAGGAGCCATGCTGTTTCCCCGAATGTCCCATAAATCAAGGCCTCCTTTGTAGGTAGATTGACCTAAATTCCATCAAAAGTGTGGGTGGGGGGAAACTGCCAGCCTTAATCTCCATCTCGCATAGTTGGGTAGGGCGTGGGACTTGAAGACCTTTGGCACATTTTATTAAATCCAACTCAAATGAATTCCACTATAGAAAATCACCTTATCCATTTTAATTGAATTGCGTTGGGAACAGCCTGCCTTAATCCCTTCTATAAAATTTTGGGAGAGGTGGGGGTGAAAGTGTGTATATCCTTAGCAACTTTAATTAAAATAAACCAATTTATTCCAATATAGAAAAATCATAGGATGAGTGTTGTTAAAGTTCGAAACTAACAGAATTCATGGCCAGTGAGTTAGAGCCGGTAAAGACAATAAAGACTTGGGTGACTTTCCTTCTGAAACCCCTGACCCCTCTCCAGAAGCGGGGGGGGGGGTTTTGAATCCCAAAATAAGTCATCCTAAAATGCTACCTTTCAAGTAAATGGGGAGGGGGGTCAAATGAAATTTCCCATGTATTCCTTTCCATCCCAAACCAGAATCCCCCAAGCATTAAATCGCATTTATAAGTGTTTTGCAAAACACAATTTCCCATGTATTCCCGTGCATCCCAAACCAGAATCCCAAAGCTCTACATGTCCTTTGAATGTGTGCTGAAAAACGGTTTCCAACTGAGTTCCTTTTCCCAACCTTGCCTTTCAAAGAAAAACCTAAAACAACGATTTTCAAATGAAAGCCCAAATGATTTTCTCACTCAGTTTCTTTCTCAAACATTGCATTTCTCAAAATAAAGCCAAAACAATGTTGCCATTGTGTTCCCACTCCCTGGACCTTGCCTTCAAATCAGACGAGTCATATTCAATTGAGGCCTGAAGGGTCGTGTTGCTGGGAGTAAAGTGTATTGCGGCACACCAAGTGATCACTGTGTATTGTAAATGGTTTCTATTAGTTGATTTGCAATTAATCTGATGTAAGTTGTGACTACATATTTCAAAATTCTACCTGTGTTTGTTTTAATAAAAGAAAGTAATTTGAAATTGTGATGTGGTGCAGTGCCACAGCATTGGTGGTTGAGGTTTTGATTGCTATTCCATTTTGTCAGACCTTGAATAACTATATATTCTTACTATACACCAGCATGGTTCATAGATAATTGGTGGTACAGAGGGCATTTGTTGTGGTGGTGGAAGACAGGTTGGGGGCCTCACTAAAGTTGAATCTGTATAAGTGCTTTTGGGGGTGTGTCACCTTGCTTGTGGGGGAAAGGAACTCCCGGAGTTGAGAATGACTGCCTAATAAACTTCAGCAAAGCTGGGGTCCCATGGCCAGGGTTTGGTTGAGAGTCTTCACTTGTTACAGTGCATCAGCAGCATACTATTCATTGGGATGTAATTGCCTTGCAGAGGATGGAAAGTTGTTTTGAATTGTGAAGGTGCCATTCAGACCTGTACCCTCGGTTCCAGGGCGGTGTATAGATAAAACAGTGTTGATTTCGAGTAATCACGGTGAGTGGAAACTAAGCAGGAACAGGGTTGAGATTTTTGCCATTGCATAGAGATTATAGAAGGTGTAGAACACATTCACAATGATCACCATACAAATCAATATCCAATCCAAATTGTTCATTAAAGGTGAATGGGTAGAACAACAACATGAAATGTGGCAAGCTAGAATGATGCAGGAGGTTACCTCTGCAAATATTGACGTATGACAGGATAATGGGCTGTTACATCAGGCCCTTAGAAACCTTTACATGACAAAAACCATCAAAGAGGAGCACATTTAAATGACTCAGCTCACAGCATACATCATACATTTATTTCCATATGCTGATTATGGAAGAAAGACACCAGGATAGTGTGGCCTCTCTTCAAAACCAGGCTGAGCTTTTAAAATAGAGCTCAGAAAGAGCTGGAACAATTATAAGGGAAAGTGCAACAGAGCCAAAATTTGGAGTTAATCTTAGAAAATATTATTGAAAAGTTAAAAGATGAGATGAAAGCATAGCAGCAAGAAAATGACGAGCGGGAGGATCAATTTGAGTATAAAGAATGTGTTGAAAATCTGAGCGCAAGTCAACACAAATTAAATGAGCAGGTTGCTCATAATAGAGGCTGCTTAGAGGACATTTTCACATTTCAAACACAGGTTAAACAACTGAAAGCTGATAACCAGTTAATTATGAAGTTCATAAAAGGTAGCAGGCGCTCCTCTCCAGAGACAACATGGCATGATAACCTGTTCTGAGGTGAGAGTTTGCAGCACACGCTTTTTGCTCACTGTACCTTTTCACAGATGGGAAATATCCAATTGCATATCAGTCTTTGTCCCGCCCATATGGGCAGTCCAGCACAGAAATGCTATGGCAATTCCTCTCTGAACAAGATTGCCGACAGCTACCCCACACATGTGTTTCAGCCTTGTTGGGCCTCATCAGTGAGGTGAAGCTGCGCCTCTCTGAGCGCAGGGAGACCACGTCTGGTTGCCCCCAGGTAACTTTTAGTGACCAACCCCAAGTTCCTTACACGTATTTCACAAAAGGTAGCAGGCGCTCCTCTCCAGAGAGAACATGGCATGATAACCTGTTCTGAGGTGAGAGTTAATTATGAAGGAGGTTAATTATCTGGGTGAATTCGATCAGATGCATCAAGATCTGAACACCTTGAAAGAGCAGAGAGAGCAGTTCAGGGAAGAACATAGTCAAGAGAATAGTGCCGTGTATCAGAAGTGCATCAGTTAATGGTGGACTGTGAGTTATGTTCTCAGGAACTGGCTGACATGAGCCTACAGAATGCAAAATTAATGGACTATATGGGAAAAGCAGAGGTTGGAATAGAGCAGGCAACACAGGCCAAAATTGCACAAGGGGAGGAGATTAGTCTCCTGAAAAAGAAATGATCTGAATATGCGCAGATGATGCAAGCCTCACAGAAGGAAAATGTGTCCCATTGTGGAGAGAACAGGGTACTAAAAGGCCGATTAATGGCACACAAAGTATTACAAGCCACGCAAGCTTTTGCTGAATTTGCTGAATTATAAACTCAGGTCTTTGCATACCAGCAAGAGACGGGGACTAGGAAAAACAAATGTGAGGTGAATTAGCCAAATATAAACAGACTTTGAGGACTCCTGACCAGTCAGGGTATGGAAAAGCAACCACCGATTACAGAGTAATGTCCTCCTTACCAGCGACCTCAAGCCAACTCACCACATCATATGTACAGAGTGCTGCTGACTTTAAACCTGCCAGTTTTCAAGAAGAGGGAAATATGAGGCAGCTGGACTCAACAAGTCCTAATCCAACTGATCCAGAAGGCCAGTCCTTATCCGACATCGATGAGGGCCCAGGGTTACCAAGTAGCAGGGATGGTGGCCGGACCAGTGGTCTCTGGGAATTTAAAAATACCCTGGCATGGCATGTACTTCTGACCAGGACTCCTCCTATGATGAAAGGATCAGGCAGTTGGACTGGCCGAACATGAATTTACAAAGGGACCACCTGGTCTGCTTTGCAGAAAGAGAAGGACCAGAGTTTAGGGCTCAAGAGAGCATCTTAAAAACCTCCACATATTCAGGGAGGTGGGGGAATTCATCACCATCCTTGGAAGGAGGGATGAGGAGGATGAGTACTCTCTGGTATGAAAAGGGGAGTACAAGGGAAATGACCCTCAGAACCCACAACACCGCAGGAGAGAAAAGAGTCCAGACCAGGAATTCTGGGAGGTATGCCCAGTCTCAGAGGTAGGGAGCGCCTAGATGACGGGCAATGCAGCAGCTCTGAGTTAGAGGGTGAGTGGGAGAAAATATGTCTATCTGCCAAATTGGGTCTTTCACAAGACCTCTATTCTGTTTAAGTCCATGAAGAGATATATGACTCCCTACCATAAGAACACCAAATGTTCAGTATGGGAGCATTTAGAGCTTTAGGACCAAATGATGACTTCATTTGGCATTACGAATGATAGAAATTCCAAAGAGTTTGTCAAATAGACATTTTCCCCTGAATACTCTAGCTTCTTTGCAGGGCTGCAGAACCAAGATCACCAAAAATGGTCCACCTAAAAGGCAGCCATTCTGAAACACTTCTCCATTCATAGGCAGCATCAGGATGTCACAACTCCTGCCCTTGGAATGGGGTGTCAGACCATGTGGGCTGCACCCAGTACCTCCATCAGGGCCTCAAGGGCCTTGACATTTGCCCCCAGACTCACTTGGAGTCAATCCTGGCGCCTTTGGCGCCAGGCTCATGTAAAAAGCCAATAATCTGGGCCCATAAGGGCATTTTTTCAACAACATGGATGCTCCCACATGGCTCAGTTCCATAACTGAGTCATGTGGTCTAGCATTTTGGGTGAGGCAGGCCCAGGGGCACCTGCAGGCTATATAAGCCATGCCCGGATTGCAGAACATGCTTCGTGTTGCTCTGCTTGCTGCAGCGTGACGTTCACCATGGTCAGCTGGAATCTTCATCCGCACGCTGGACCTGATCTACTGAAAGAAACAAAAGATAAGACACCATTGGCATTCACTTACCTTTTGGAATCGGCTCTCGTACTCCACTCCAGGATCCCGGACAGTCAGCATCTCGGCGGATCTCGCTCCATCAAGAAAAAAGCCTGCAAGAAAGACAATATAAACAGGTTAGCACAAGAAAAGCATATAGCGCTGTGCTCCACGCATTCTTACCATCTCGTGCACAAACTGTGTGACATCACGAGGACAGCATCCACACCTATAAACAAAGGAAAGAGTTAAATAGAGACAATTACAAAACAAAGAAAACACCATCAAGACAGACTTACCTGAAGAACGGAGTCGCAGCAGGTCTGGACTCTGTAGAGTCGCTCCAGTGAAGTAACTAGGCAGCGACAAGCCCAACCCCAACACACCCCTGCACAGAGTGGCAGGATGGAAAGCGCACCTTATCAAGAAGCAAGGGGATCAGTGCGCCAGGGGGTCCTTGGGTCCATATGGGAGGTGGGCCCCGGGTCAGAGAAGAATACCAAGCTAAAATCTAACTACTGTATTTCAGACCTGGTCTTCAGCAACACGGGGGTCCAAAGGAAAAGGTCTAACGGTGAAACTTTTTGGACTGGGTGGCACCCCTGTGGATACCAGGTGAGAGGCCCACAAGGCGGCCTATAACCTGCAGTGTGGGGGAAGACCAAGGGCCTAGAGAGTTGGTGCAAGAGCTGAAATGAGCATTTGCACAGACTTCTAGGCAGGTGAACACCAATAGCCAGGATTTCATCAACACATACTCCCATGCGCTCCCACAATACATGGGCGTAGGACCCTGGATTGGGTGATAGAACAGGCCACCCAGATTAATGAGGTCCAAAGGCAAAACCACCCTGAAAACCCCAAAATATCAAACACACCTGCCGCAGCAAAGGTAACAGCGTTAAGAAATACTCCCCCATTCAATTTGGAGAGGAGGGCAGCCTAAAAACACTGCTCCCACCAACAAGCAGAATGAGAGGCGGAGAAGAACCTCTGATCTAACCCAATCAGGTGGAAGCCAGACAGTGTTTCAGACCAACACTCTATCGGACCCTGCCATCTATATCAGTCCAAGAAACAAGTGTAACAGACACATCCTGGAGTATGTATGGACTCTGGGTGGGGGTCCAATCAGGTGAGTACTGCCCCAGGAAACCTCCCTCCAAACTTCCCTCAGGATGGGAGAAATACTCCACCCCCCAACCTAAATTTCTTTTCCATATACCCTTCAAACCCAATTTTCCAGAACAATTCAATCTCTCATCGCTTTCAGGACAATAGATTCCCGAATCTGGGAGAAAGGAGACCTAGGATATAAGGTTATGTGGAAACTCCCAATACCCACGCTGCTCTGGGAGAAGGCACAGCTACCCATTCTGGGTGCAGCAAAGGCATGAATCGAGACATCCCTACCAACCAGAGAAAATGTCAAAACCTGAGCGAAAAGTCCAACAAGTAACCCATGACCTGGGTCACAAGTTGAGGGCTCAGCAGAACCCTCATCTGGAAGCTGCTGCCGAGCCAAACTTAACACCCTGGTCTGGTTCGCTAGGGGAGCAATGACGGGAAGAAAACTCCGACAACCAACATATTACAGAGGAGGAGACCCGGGTGAAGGGAGATGCAAAGCCCAAGAGGAAGCTTTCCCCACTAGTACAAAACCCCTGGAAACTTCTGAGCCTGAACATAGATCTTCTACCCCCGAAAAACTGGAACCTAAGGAACAGAGGTTTAGGAGAAATCGAAAGAAAAAGACAACCCACTTAGTGGATGAAGTCTGCATCATCCCTTTTCAAGGAGAAGAATCCCTGGAGCATTCAGGGAAGAAAATCTTCTGTTTCTGAGATGGAGAGATCCAGCCCAAGAACAAATTGGTCCAAAAAGACCCAGATTTTGACGCAGTAAGTATGGAAACTGACCCAGAGCAAGAAGCGCTTAAACCCAAACAATGTCACCCAGAGGACCCAGAAATCACAGAGGGATCCCCCCCACAAACATGTTTGGGTAACTTGTCTCCAGGAAAAGGGACAGATTCGAGTGAAACGGCAATGGCGGTGGATGTATGATTGAGATCGCATCTATTTGATTATCTGGATCTGGAAAGCTGGGATACCAAGGGGCATGACCGGCAACACATAAATCATACACCGGTACACCACTAGCTGCACTCCCAGTTAGAAATAGATGCAGTTACTGTTGGACTAACCCGGTAGGACACATATGACAACTTCTCTTGGAGCAGCAATCCAATCAGAAGAGACATCTTGTGGACATAAGAGGTGACACCTGGATACCAGGAATATTCTGGTTAGACTGAGGAATCCAGTACTCTCGAACGTTTGGAATTCATTTCCGCCGAACCGATACTACCCTCACTACGTGGTCAGTGGTTGGAGCCAGAAACCACAAGAAGGGTGACTTTACCTTCCATCGACACAAGAAAGACAGGAGTGCAGAGAAAAATCACCCCTGATATTTGTTCTGAAGAAGGTACTTTGAACTGTGTGGCCACCATTGATGGCCCTATAGTGACCGAAGCATATGTAGACCAGAAAAGTCTACATGAATTATCTGTGGACTTGTGTATAAACTGAGAATTTATTTGGGTTATACCATTAACTGTGTAGATTTTATGTGCTGAGCGATGAGGAGGTCTCTATGAGGTCTGACCGTCTTTCTCGCTATACTGTGTGAGTGTGTAAGGGGACATTTGTTGGTGTAACTGTGGATGATAGATGGAAGAGTGGTTGTTTCTTTGGTTTCTTGGGTAATGAGTTTAAATTGCCTCTATGATATGGTGTATTTTATGTGATTTCGAATAACCATTGTATTGAATAAATATATTTTTGATAATAATCATGAGTAATGTGGTAATCCAGCCTCCCCATTATGGTTCGGGACAGCAAAGAATCAGGGGAAAAAGGGACTTTGCAATCCCGCCCATTTGTGTGCAAAATCTTTTTTTTTTTTTTTTTTTACAGATTCCCGGACTCCGACACAGAAAACTGTCCAAGATCACACAGTGTTGGAGTTTAATATAAAAACAGTTAACTGCCAAGATGGCACAGAATGCACATTTTCTTTGCACCCTTGAGGAGAGAGAAGGAAGATTTCAAGGTTCAGGGTCAATGTGGATTATTAGTGCTTGTGGACTGGGATCCCAAGCCACCCTCCTGTCCAAAAAGGCCTTCATCCAACTAAATTCATGAATGGGGAAGAGTCACCAAATTCCCCTCAAATCTCTTCCTGGACAACTCCAAAACTTTGATGGGAATGATATTTCCATCAAAGTGACTTCAGATCTGGAGATCAAAATTGGGTGACATAGGGTAAAACACCCGGTGATAGTCATCCCTCCAGAGGGCACACCCTGTCTATTGGGGAATGACAGCCTTTGGAGGGCGTCACCCACGATTGACTGTGTGAACAAGGTCCTTGGAACTCAGACTAACCAGCCAATTAAAGTAAAACAGAACACACATTATTTGAGTTTCAATGGCAAATGTCACATGATTGAACAATTGTCTGACAAAATAGAATTCCATTTTAGGAACAATCAAGTCCCAGACATCACCGTCATCTCTGTAAAAGAGAACTGGTGATGGGAACCCTTCTCCATTTCTGAAAATCAACCTCCCTCCCAGATGTAAGTGGCATTCCACACTGGAGGGAAATACTCTGAAGTTTGTACTAATCCACAATCAGAGGAAAACCCAAATCCCATAACAAAAGGTGATGAAAAACCACCTTGAAGTTTGACCAACATCCCGATAAAGGGTGAACTGCTGTTTTTACCCATTCAGGTAAATGAGGGGGGGGGAGCCTGTTCTTGCCAAAGTATGTATGAATAACGGACAAAGCTTCATCAGCGAAGCATTATTCAGGAAAATCCCAAAAGATCAGACCATTCCCATATCTAAATTGATTGATAAGTGTCAAACGGGCCTGGAAACTCCAAATTTCAAACACCTCCTGCCTAGAAGCTGTATGCTAAAAACAATTATTGGAGACAAAAGCATAGACTAGAATTGTTTGGTTGCGAGAGATGTCCCCTGCGTGTTTTACTTATGCAGTGACATTCTCAATCGATTCAAATTTGGACCCAATTAACAACAAAGCCTTGTCCCGATTGGGGTTAACCCCCTGTGCTTTGACAACATGCAATTTGCTGATTTCAATTGCTACTGTATGCGGTTGAAGTTCAAGTGAGAGAAGAGGTTACCATCCCGGGACAGGTCCAACAATGTACAATTCCCCTAAAAATTAAGCGAGGGCAGAACCTCAAAAACAAGGATGCTTATATAAATCTGAATTATCTCCAACAGCATGGTTTGTATTTACATCCGACACCCCTAGTTGATCTAGAACATGACACCATTCGATTGTTGGTGGATAAAAGCGACCCTCGAAATGGAATGGTAGTTGATGCCCAACATTATTTTATTGATTTAGGTAATTCGATCATTGGACCAATTCCAAATGACTGCTTCAATATATCAACACAGTATCCCTCTGGAAAAGATCTTCACCATGTAAGGGGGAGGAATTTCTTCATATTCTCCTCCTGCCCTTATCGCGTGGGAGGGGTGCCCTGTGACAACAAGAAGGATGAGGTAGTATGATTCAATAGTGACTACCTCACATCCTTGGAACCTCACATCCAGGCCTACACCATAACAAGGGATCTCTCCACCCAACTGGTGGATACTGCTGAAATTGCCAAGCCAGAGGCCTTTCTAGGCTTTAAGCAGATGGCCAAAGAACAAATCAATCTCGATGATGCCTTTGAGACCGAGGAGCAAAAACAGGAGCTGAAAAAAGTGTTTCTGGATCTGCATGATATCTTTGCAGTGGATTCATATGATTGTGGATGCACAGAGATACATTCAAGGACCCTACCCACGGACCCCGAGATGGCTCCAGTATTTGTGAAACAATACCGGTTACCGCTTGCATCTATGGAGTCACTCACAGAGATTATTAAAAACTTAGAATCCCATGGGATAATTCATCCAATCCACAGTACCTTTAACATCCTGGTACTAGGGATACTCAAAACCAATGGTCAATGGAGACTTTGTACAGACCTAAGGGAGTTAAATAAAAGGGGCGACATGTCAAGATGGCCCCTTTCCTACATTGATCGGGAATGGCACACATGCAGGGGTCAGAGGTGTATACCGCCATTGACCTGACCAATGGATACTGGACAGTACCTGTTAGTAGAGAAGACCAATACAAGCTTGCCTTTACCTTCGGGGCAGCAATACAACTGGACCTAGACCCTCTTTGGATACAGAAACTCTGGCAACAAATTGAGCATCTTCCTACATAAGGCCATGCCCGATTTGGGTGAAAGGGGAAACCTGGCCTATGTAGATGATGTCTAAATCAAGAGCTCAACCTTGGAGGAACATAAAGCAGAAATACGCTATGTCCTGATGCAGTTGCAGAAAGTCACAGCAAAACGTTCCCTGCTCGAACTACTTAGGGCACAAAATCACCACTGAGGGTCTTAGTCCCCATGCGAAAAAGGTGGAAGCATTATTGAAACTAAAAGACCCTACTATTCTGTGAGAATTAAGCAGCTTTCTTGGGATCACTTATTATAGGTGGACGTTCATTTAAGACAATGCAGAGATCACTCGACCCTTGGTCCATTTATTAAAGGCCAGGGTCAAGTGGCAGTGTGGTCCGGAACAATCCGAGGCAGTAAAACAGCTAAAGAGAAGCTTTTCGTAAACCCCTTGTTGGGCTTAACCCATAAAGAACAAGGAGTTTCTGGAGATGGGGTTCTCAGATACTACCTTAACAACAGTATTATACCAAAAGCATGACATGGTCAACAAAGTAATCTCGTACGCGAGCAAGACTTTGTCCTCTGTGGAGGAAAAATGCAACAATTTCAAAAAGGTACTCCTGGCAACTTTGTGGGCATTGAAGAATTACCGCCCACTCATCCAAGTTGAGCACATCATTGTGGAGACTCCTCAGCAACCCTTGCAGTACTTGCAAAGCAACCGAATCCGAACAGGGAATGCAACTAATTCCAGAATTACTTTCTGGATTCTGTCCATACAAGGCTTTTGTGTGGAGATCAGATATGCCCACAAAAAGAAGAGTCTTCTAGTGCAAGGAGTGGCTGACTTAAATGACTGTCCTCAAAAAAAGAGTTTCAATGACGAAAGTCTATGGACAAAGACAATATGGAGATGTACCTTAGTTCCCTGCACAAAGTCTATGTGCAAGACATGTCTCTGGGGATACCCACAGTTTATGTGGATGGCTGCTCCTACCATGTTCCATCTTCACAATCACTGGGCAAAATAGCTAGTGGCTGGAATTGGGAATGCCTGGATGAATGATACATCAGAGCCTTCTGCTGATTACAAAGTATGCTGCTAAAGTAGGCAGGTGGCAGAATTGATGGTGGTACTTCAAGCCATCCTCACTAGACCAAACCACCAACCCAAATAACTTTTATAATCACTGACTCAGATGTCAAGAATGGGTTTGTGGAACACCTAGTGAATTGTAAAAATCGAGGCATGCTGTTTGCAAATAATAAACTGCTAAAGCATGGGAAATTAATCCAATCAATTGATGATCTAGTGACCTCTAATGCAATGACCATGCATTGGAAAAAGATCAGAGGTCACTCAAAAATAGTGGTACCAGCCAAAACTGGAAATGACTTGGCTGATCATTTAGCCAAAACATGAGCCATTCATGGGGACGACATAGAAACCAAATCCCTGTTGGGTAAAATCCAGGTCTCTGCGGTCACCAGATCCCAAACCCATGCCAATAATGAACTCTTAACTGCCCAGTGGAATAAAGAACCCCCAGATGCAGTTGTGATTACTACACAAAAAGAGGACACAATTATTGGGAAATTGGATCAACATATTGAAGACCCTGTGAATTTTCCTCAGACATAATCAGATTATAATACGAAGGAGGATCTACATGTGTTGATGAGGTTTTCCAAAATGTTCTGAATCCAAGACAGTTTGTTGCTATTGAAAGCCCTATCTGGATGTGACCAGTGGGTGTTACCTACCTCATCCCGAAGCCTGATTTTAAGTCATTAATGATCATCCATATCTTCTCTTGTTTTGGCCTTCCCCAAAGAGTCGAGTTGGACCGAGGAAATCATTTTACCAGTGAGGTGATAACCAAGATGTGGGAGATACTAGGGGAAAAAAGAAAACTCGCATTGCCTACCACCAGCCTTGGGTGGGGGAGTTGAGAGGTACAATAAAACAAGTGTGGGAATTTTGAAGAAGTTTGTGGCAGCCTCTGGATTTCGTTGGGACATCCAGTTACTGATTGTCCTGATGGCAATAAGGTCTATATAAGGTCTATACCATCTTCTGCATCAAAAATGTCTCCATTTGAGCTCATGACTGGATGAAAAATAGTGCTACCTCAGCATCTGCTCTACAGACCTCAAGAGCAGACCCTGATGAATGCATCCAATGGCCCATGAGTATATTGAACATTTAAGGAAAATAATTCAGCACGATTTTGCTTATGCTCAGCGCAATTCAGAGAAGTCAGCTGAAGGGATGAAAACCTACTATGACTTAACTACGAAGGAGGAGTATGAAGTAGGAGACAGCGTCTCCCTGTACAATTTGTAAAGGAACCAGACCAAGGAGCATACGTTCCTACCCTCTTGTCACAGTGCCTTTGAAATTAAGATCTGCATCCCTAAAGGAGAACATATGGAAGAAAAATGGTCCATATCAATCAGTATAAGAGCTGTTACCCCAGACAGGTGCTGTGACTGATTGAAGAGCACAGTGAGGATAGAGTCCAGGAACCATATGAAGAATGAAAGGAAAGAAGGGAAACGTCAATGGAGAATATCACACTTTT
Source organism: Ambystoma mexicanum (assembly GCF_040938575.1). NCBI lineage: Eukaryota > Metazoa > Chordata > Amphibia > Caudata > Ambystomatidae > Ambystoma > Ambystoma mexicanum. Next base: position 764,097,415 of record NC_090929.1, on the reverse strand, counting down.
ACAGGGAGTAAAACAATTCATACTTATAAGGAATGTACTAAAATTAGAGGAAGATAATGTTGTTGAATTCGGTATGTCAGATGAAATCAATGTTAACATTTGGTTGCAATGTCTGAACTATTGTTTGTCAATTTGTATGTCGATAATACCAGGGAAACAAGTACTGTATAAAATACTTAACCTCTCTTTTTCTATTGGCAGATTCAATACCTCCTTGCCTTCACAGCTTGGAGGTAGGAGATCCCAGAAAGGGAGGGGTTGCAGGACCAAACACCAAAATCCAAAAAGAGTGGGGTTCAGACCAAAGTGCCACTCCCTCAGGACATGAAAAATATCAGACATGCTCCAACACGAAAGCCATGAGCCAAAGAAAAGAAGAAAAAAATAACCCCTCTCTCTTGCACTTTTCTAAAGGGTAAAAAGACTTCCCTGGAGTGACAAAGATGGAGAGGCCATGCTAGGCCCCTATTGGGAGAGTGAAGCTAGCTAATGTGGAATTCCATTGACATATAAAAGCCAGTACAAAACAGTGATGTTCGACATAAGGCCTAGTGAAATGGAAAGAAATTATATAAAACTGCAGCAGTGCATGTGGAAAGAAAAGACACATTGGAAACACTTGGCATTTGGAAGATAAAAAGGAGGAATGATGCCTGACATTTAAGAAATAAAGTCAAGTGACAGATTGTGTATCAGGAATAAAGAGACGTCATTTCCATCATAAAAAAGACAGCATGTAAAGAAAAAGGCCTATTACGTTTTAGAGTAAATGAACACTGATAACTATGGCCTATCTGTGTGCACAGAACCAAGAGGGAAATCGTCCTCCATTCAAATATAATAGAAAATAAATATTGCCTTTATGAACAACAGGCCAAAGTGTACTCCAAAATGCAATATGGTAAAAACACATTGTGCCATTTTAAAAGGTTATTCTTTCACAATTATGCATGCAACTGGCTGCTGTTTTTCTCCATGTAACTGAACTGGTTGTGTCTGGAAATGTGTCACCCCAGACCTCTGGGCTGGGTTTACCAAGAAAACAGGCTTGGAGATTCAGTGCAAAATGTTGCAAGAGAGATCTGTACTGTTGGGATTTGCAGATAACATGACCAACAGAATTGAACCTTAAGGTCAAACCTCCCCATAAATTTTGCATTACCTCTGGGCAAAGACCTTTGAAACCAAGGTGGAAGAGGGTAGAATAAACATTGGTCAGAGAGCTCAGCCCAGAATCATAGTAAGGGCTATAAAGAGCCAGCGGGGACAATATAAAAACAACATTTGTGTGATGGATATAATTTAAGTTATGATCACAATTATGATTCAGGCATTTTTATACATCTGAGGTACTGGAAAAAGTGATAGTGAAATTAATGTAGGAAGTATGTAGTGTCAGAGTTGTCACTATTACGGCACAGCCACAAAGCACCAAAACTGATAACTACCCCCAGGTAGGGTGTGCCAAAATAAATGTAATATTGTCCGACTTGCCATAAAATGTAGAATTCAAAAATATATAGTTTCATGTAGTTATCCGAAGCATAGCTGCCATTATTCTTAGGTTTTCAGAAACCAAAAAGGTAAAACCCACCTGTCATTCTGAAATCATGTAGGTTTACTCACACAGCTTTTGTAACCCATACCTTCCAACTCCTGGTACTATCAGCAGCCAGTGGGGGTCTTGGAGGTAGGTGAAGGGAGAATGCTAGCTAATCCTTACTGTGCAAATTATGATAATTTAGGAGTGTCATCAGCCCAATAAGAGGTCATTTTTGCATCGGAACAGGCTTTTTCCACTTTATTCCTGGAGGCAGTCTATGCAGGACTATTGCGAGGAACAACTAGCAGAGAGGCCTCAATCCTTGCATTGGAGACAGCGACAGGGAAATCTAGAAGCTAGCTGGGACCCCAATCAGAGCAGCCAGAGGAAGTCTGGGTGCAAGCGAAAATCTTTGACTGAAGCCCTTGACCAGATCTGTGCTGTCCTCAGAGGAGCTCTGCTGTTTCTCCGGATGCCCCATAAGCAAGGGCTCCCATGTATGTAGTGCAAAATGAAAAGACTCCAGGACTCAGCGCCATCAATATGTGTGTATGTTTAATTACGATGAACAATCACACATTTCGTATAAGCCCATCTGCCCTTCAAAGGACGCTCCAGTACCAATAACTATCTGTTTACAGGGCATGACCCAGCATTGTCACGGCTACCATCAAGTCTCTGATGTGTTCATCCTCATCGTTGACAATGATAGCCATCCCCTACTAGTCCTGCTTAACCTCTCAACAGCATTCAGCACTGTGGACCACATGTCAATGGTCAACATGCATGGGTGTCAACCATGCCTTCCTAAACTGAGTCATATCATTTGTGACAAATGAGCGAGTTGCTCATCCTGAGGTTTCCCAGAACATCACAACTCAGTCTGGCTTCGGAGCAGCCAGAAGCATGGAAACTGCTCTTCTGAACATCTGTGAAGACCTGCTCTCCAAACTTGATTCTAAACTCTCCTCTGTCCTCATCCTACTTGATCTCTCTTCTGCCTTTGACATGGTCAACCATGCCATCCTGCTCAACTGGCTCCATGATAATCTTGCTATCACTGATCAGGCTCAGGCCTGGCTGACTTCTTTCTTCTCTAACTGACCCTCCCAGGTCCTAGTTGGGTCCTTCCTCCCATCCATCTCTCTCTCTCCACCTGTGATGTTCCCCAGGGGTCTGACCTTTCTCCCTGGTTGTTCAACCAATACCTGGCTCCTCTCACCCACTGCATTGCTTCCCTCTGCTTCAATTTACAATGCTATGCGGATGACACCCGGCTCACTTTCAGGTTCCCCTCTGCCACTTCTTCCCCTTCTCTCATCCCCGATTGTCTGCTTGCAATCCAGGAGTGGTGCTCTGCAAATGATGTCTGCCTGAATGCCAGTAAGATGGAGATCCTCCTCATCAGCACACCTGCACCCCTCTTTCATGCCACTCTCTGGCCAGTTTCTCTTGGTCCTCCTCCTGCTCCCACCTTTGAGGCCAAGAACCTTGGAGTTATCTTTGACTCCACACTCTCCTTCTCTGCTTACATTTCCGACGTCTCTAAGAAGTCAAACTACAAACTGCACCTCCTCAGAGCTATTCTTCCCTTCCTCTCCTTTCCCCAAAGCTCACTGTCTCCAGAAGCCTGGTTCTCTCTAGGCTGGACTACTGTAACAGCCACTTTTTAAACCTGCCTGCCTCTGCTCTCTGTCCTCTGCAACTAATTCAGAACAGGACTGCAAGACTTGTCTTTGGCCTCAAGCCCAGGGATCTTATCTCTCCAGCACTGAAATCTATTCGCTGGCTCCCAGTGGCTGCAAGGATCAAGTTCAAGACCCTTTGCATTGTCCACAAGGCCTTCTGGGGCTTGGGACCAAAATATCTCGGGCTTTCTCTTCGGAAGTATCTTTCAACTCGAGCTCTTCGCTCCTCAACTCCTTGAGGGGCAGTCGCTTTTCCAAGCAACATGTTGGAGGCATATCTCTCTCCTCAGCTGATGCCCTCCTCTGAAACAGCTGTGCTGCTGAGCAGAACCATCTTGGGTTCCGGAAGCAGCTGAAAACTTTTCTCTTTGCTTCTGCCTTCTCTTTTCCTCTCCTCTGCTGATCTCCTGTCTCATACTGCACTGGTTACCTGGCTGCCCTCTGAATCTCGGGCCCAGGTCCCTTCCCTCCCAGTTGCACACCTACATGGCCTCCCGGCAACCCTGCACTTGGGGCTGTATCTGCAAACCTACAGTCGGTTTACCTGCTCCAACACTTGCTGTGCACACTTAACCCCTGCACTGCCACCTGCTGGCCGCACTAGTTTTTCGATGTTTTCATCCTTGTCCAGCACTTGCTCCTCCTCCCCTTTCCCTGGCACCTTTCCCTCTCCCTCTCCCTGCACTTGTGCGATATCAGTGTCACTGGACTTAGTCAGATAGTTGTTCTGTCCTCCCTTTGTTCCCCTCCCTTGCCTCATCGATCCTTGAAACACGCATGTATAGGCGCGCTATACATGTCATGTGGGCTACACTGGCCCACTCGGCAGAATCGCCATCCATGATTAAGCTGCAGCACTTAACAACAAAATGGCTGTGCTGGCTCTTTGGAGCACCACTGCATCAAAACTGTGCTATGCAGCTGCAAAATGATGGCTGCACCATCTTGCCAAACACCTATTGGGTGAGTTGAAACAGGGAGCACACCGAGAAAGGTGCCAGTGTGTGTTCTTGTGTGCACCAAAAGAGAATTTCAAAGCAGCACTGCTCTGCTGCTTGCTAAAAAAGTTCCTATTGAAAAGGGAATTCTACATGAAAAAGGATGCTGCCCTGACGCTGTGTTCATCTGGTCATCATCACACTACTTTTATCACCAAGTATTACTTTCAGCCGTGCTGGAAAATGCTTGCCTTTTGGGCTACAAAATGTAAAAAATGAATGCTTCGAAGAGGCCCTGGCTCTCTGGGCCTATGTCAATTTCAGTGCATCTGTGTTTCAAACAAATTGCTGTATAAAAGAAACTGACTATGGCTGCAGAACAGTGTGGGAAATTCAGATGGAACCTTTTGAAAGGAGCATGCCAGCAGACATCAATACAGGTTTCAAATGTACTTTTGCAAATAAGAAAAATACATGTTTTAAAAGTGTATGGTGGATAAGGCACTGCCCTAGCCTAGCAATGTAAAGGGGTTTTTGCTGGGAAACACATATGGGATGTTTTATTCAACAGGCTTGCTTCTGATGCAAAATAAAATAAAATCAAGAAATAATGGCATTGGCTAAACAGGTTTTCTGCTGGGGGGGGGGGTGCTAACAAACAGGAGAGGCCTTCCCCCCAAAAGAAGCCACACTAGATTCTATGACACCTAACTGTTAACTGCAACCTTTGAAAACTTTGAATGGACCAAGACAAAGAAATGTCACACGTTCATCGGACATTTGTCTGGGCTTCAGCTTGAGACAATAGATCTAGGACACCAATGTGGGAAGTGTCGGAAGTGACCATAAACATTCAATCTAACTGGGAAACCCCTATAGCCACCCTGGGCTGAAACTGATAGTTGGTGAAGGACAAAGGCTGTAAAGCTTACCTCAAACTCTGCGGGAGCACTTCTCTGGAAAATCTGTTTTGTACTATTCTTAGTGTGCGTCGTTAATCTAGGTAGTCTGGTTATCTAAGAAGAAACATTCAGCAATCATTAATATGCTAGTCTAATACACCCATTCAGGAATTAGCTCTCTAACTCTTCAGGGGGCGTTACCTGTAGTTATTTGTTGGTGAGCTCTCCATCCTGCTTCTAGGCAGGGGCGCTTGTTCTGAAGAATGGAGATGAAATGCAATTTTCTGAGGGTATGAAGGATAGCTAGAGTGCGTGATATATGAGGGAGAGGTAATAGGGATAGAAAAGGAGTTAGAAACTATCCCTGGAAAGAATAGCACAATTAAGCCGTTCCATTAACAATTAACGTGCATGAACCCCTCGTCATACCTAACCCAACAAATGAAGAACAACTATATGTGCGTGTGAACAATGGCCAGAACAATGTTAACTGCTGAGAAATTGTATTGTCCTTTTTTACATAAACTCTAGCTTGTGCTGAATAATGGAGAAGACTTCCAACAGCTCACAATATGACCCTAGTTAGTTTTGCTGACTGGAAGAAATTGTAACACCCAAGATATGACAACTCAAAACTTTGTCACCGAATTGCAGCACTACATAGCGTTTGTAAAGGCTGACTGACAGGGGAACAACTTATTACAGCTGCCACAAAAAACAATGTAACTCAGCTGACTGGAAATGCACGCCAAAACAAGGGCACAACAACATTAACAGCCAATACTTGCGATAAAAGCTGGTTAACGAGACAACAGGCTTCAAACTGCTGAGGGAGATTCACAAAAAATGTTCAGCTGACAGGAATGAGGGCGGCAACAGTGCTGAGGCAAACGTGAAGGAAACTTCCAAGAATGCTGACTAAAACCAAACACCATGGAATACTGTGGAAATGACGGGAATGTACACGGCTAACTTCAGAAGAAAACTATGGAACCTCGGTGAGGAGATTACAAGAATGGGCTGAGGAAAACTGTGACTGGAACTGGCGCCGCGGAAAGCGTACACTGCGAAGCAGACGACGCGAAGCGCGGAGCAGGTGAGGGGAGGGGCTTATATATGCTGCGAGTGTGAAGCACTAGGCCGTAACTATCACTACCCATAGAACCACTAGGCCGCCATCTTAGGTAATGAGGAAGTGTCTTTTGTCATGTAGCCTAAACATGGTTCTTTCCTTGTTACAGACCAAGCATGATAAGCCGTGGTCCACGAATTCTTAGAGGCTAATCTGGGGGCATGACCCAAGCTCATGACAGTATTCCCCCCCAAAACCCCTCCTAAGCCAGAATCCCCGTTTGTAGGCTTGCACGGGTTATTTCTATGAAAGGCTCTCAGCAATCTAGGCGCATGAATGTTCTCTTGGGGTTCCCATGTTCTATCCTGAGGACCATACCCCTTCAAATCCACCAAATAGAACAACTTCTTGCGCACCACCTTGGAGTCCAGAATAGCCTTGACTTCATACTCTGGTTGATCAGTCTCAACTTCCATTGGGGCTGGTGCTTCTTGAATTCTGGTATTCAGGCTGACTGGCTTCAACAAGGAAACGTGAAAGAGTGGATGGATTTTCAAGTTCTTGGGAAGTGTCAATTTCAAGGCCACTGGATTAATCACTTTTTCGATTGTAAATGGTCCCAGAAATCTTGGAAGGAATTTTCGTGACCCCTTCAATGTTAAGTTTTTGGTAGACAGCCACACTAATTCTCCAACCTTGTAATCGGGAGTGTTTTTTTCTTTTTAGATCAGCAAATTTCTTCTGGGCCTCTTTGGCAACAAACAAATGCTCTCGGGCCTTGACCAGCGCAGTGGCAATTTTTTCGTGCAGAGTTCACAGCTGGCATTTCTAAGGATTCGGGAAGATCATAGGCAGACATCCGAGGGTTCTGGCCATGTAAGGTAAAAAATGGACTCAAACCTGTGGAGGCGTGTACAGAGTTATTGTAAGCGTATTCAGCTACCCACAAGACATTTAACCAGGTGTCTTCAGACTGATGCAACATACATCGGAGGTACTGTTCCAAGGTTTGATTAGTTCTCTCGGTTCGTCCGTCCGTTTGTGGATAATGACTGGTGGACAAGCGAACCTCCACCTTGGCTAGTTCGCAACATTTTTTCCAGAATTTAGAAACAAACTGGCTTCCTCGATCAGAAATTACTATTGACGGAAAACCATGGAGTCTTACTACATTCTCCAAAAAGGTTTTAGCCAGAGCCGAAGCTGTAGGTAAACCCTTCTATGCTACAAAGTGCGCCATCTTTGAAAAAAGATCCACCACCACCAAAATGGTATCATACCCATCGCACTTTGGTAGATCTGTGATGAAGTCCATAGAGAGAGTATGCCAGGGAGCAGGTGGCACACTCAGCGGTTAAAGAAGGCCAGCAGGTTTACTCTTTTGATTCTTGTTTTGAGCACAATTTCCTCAAGTGTTCAAGAATTGAACTACATCTCTTCCCCATGTGGGCCACCAATAAGATCTTTTCACCTTCTCCATGGTTTTGGTAATTCCAGGATGACCCTCCAGCAAGGCTCCATGATAGTCGGAAATTACTTGAACTTGCAGCCTGAGCGTGGGCAGATACAGACGATTCCGATACAATGGCAACCCATCCAGAACACTGAAGTTTTCACCACTTGCCTCCCATTTCTGCAGTTCGTCGGTTGTTGATTTTGACTTCCTCTCTCAGTTTCTCCCAAGACAAATCTGTTGTACCCACAACCCCAAGCACCTTTTCCCCAGAAATATTTTCCACAGGAATGGGAGGCACATAAGCTTCTTCACCTTTTCCAATACGAGATAGGGCATCTGCCTTTCCATTTCGCACCCCCGGCCTGAATGTGATGATGAAGTCATATTCGGCAAAAAAGAGGGCCCAACGTAGTTGACGGGAGGATTGTGCCTTAGCCGAGCGGAGATACTGCAGGTTGCGGTGATCCGTAAAAATGGTAACGGTAGGTTTTGCCCCAAGTAGGTGATGTCTCCATTCCTTAAGGGCACACTTGATGGCCAACAATTCCTTATCAGTAATTGTATAGTTGAGCTCTGTAGAGGAGAATTTTTTAGACCAAAAGGCCACAGGATGCAATTCGTGGGAGTCCGGATTGCGCTGTGATAACACTGCTCCCATGGCCACATTTGAAGCTTCTGTTTCCACCACAAACGGAAGATCCGGCTGGGGATGCTGAAGGACAGGGGCTGCGGTAAACCTTTCCTTTAATTTTTTAAAAGCCTCATCTGCCTCTGTAGTCCAATCAAATGTTCTGTTCTTCTTGAGTAAGGACGTAATGGGATGAACTAATCGCGAGAAATCAGACACAAACCATCGATAGAAATTTGCAAACCCTAGAAAACTTTGAATTCCTTTAACAGATGTGGGTGCAGGCCAGGTGAGAATTGCATCAACTTTTCGGTTGTCCATCTTGACTCCTTGTGCCGACAAAATGAACCCCAAGAACTCAACTTCTGGAACGTGGAAGAGACATTTTTCCAGTTTAACGTACAGAGAGTTTTCCTTGAGTCGTTGGAGAACAGCAGTCACATGCTTGACATGTTCCAAAAGGTCATCAGAAAAGATTAGAATGTCGTCCACATAAACCACCACACAAATATCCAACATATCTCTGAAAATGTCATTCATAAAGGATTTAAAGGCCGCTGGAGCATTGCACAGCCCGAAAGGCATCACCATGTATTCAAAAAGCCTCTATCTGGTTCGAAATGCAGTTTTCCACTCATCTCCCTCTTTTATGCGAATTAGATGATATGCACCTCTGAGGTCTAACTTCGTGAAAATGTGCACCTGTTTTACTTGGTCCAACAATGTAGAAATGAGTGGAAGAGGGTAGCGATTCTTTACAGTGATTGGATTTAGAGCTCGGTAGTCTATACATGTTCTCAATTCTTTTTTGGGGAAAAAAAATAGGGGTGATGCTGCTGGGGATTTAGATGGTCTGATAAATCCATTAGCCAGATATTGATCCAAATAAGTTTTCAAATGGACATTTTCCTTTTCGTCAAAGCATAAATTCGACTGCACGGAATCTGGGATCCAGGAGTTAAATCAATTTGGCAATCGTAAGGTCTGTGAGGGGGCAATACTTCGGCTTGTTTTTCCTCTTGGAATACATCTTGGAATTTCCGGTATTCATGGGGCAAGGAGCCTATAAGACCTAAAGTGTTTTCCGTAGACCCCTCCCGTTGCATTATCTCCACTGAACCTTCCATAGAATTGCAGGAGTTTTGGCAGTCAGGAGCAAAGGCCAAAGTTCTAGTTCGCCAATTGATCAATGGGTTATGCTTTTCCAACCACGGTATTCGCAAGATAATCTGGAATTGGGGAGCTCGAATCAGGTCAAAAGAGATCCTCTCTCTGTGTCCATCCTGGCAGAGCATAATAAGGTTGTTAATGCATTGTGTAACCGGACCTGACACTAATGGAGTGCCGTCGACCCCGGATACATTCTCTGCCTTTAACTTATCCGTTAAGGGAAATCCCAATTTGCTAGCCAGGTGAAGATCCATATAATTGCCAATAGCCCCACAATCAATATAAGCAGTCAACTCATGTCTTATTGTGGGAAACTCATGACTAAAGAGGATGATTGGAAACACAAATTGGGAGGTCATTGAAACCTTATCCACGCTCGACAAGCTGACCTCTAAACTTGCCGGGCACTGGAGTTTTCCGAATTCTGGTCCTTCTGATCTTGACCCACTCCTCCCAAGGGTTTTCGTGCCGGTTTTACTGGACAGTCCTTTAAAAAGTGACCCGCCTTACCACAATATAGACATAACTTTTGTTGATGTCTTCTCTCTCTCTCCGTCTGAGAAATCAGGCCTCGAATTCCCCCCAACTGCATGGGTTCAGAGTGAGTTTCTGGGCCTGATCTTGCAATTGATTCTCTTGGGCGAACCACATACGCTCGATTGTCTAGGCGAGCGCGATCAGTTCTACGATCTTGTAACCTGTGGTCTAACTGAATAGTCAAATCACATTGATATCCTCTGGTGGGTTCACCACTTGTGCCAAAACGTCCTTTAATTCACTGCGCAGACCTCGATAAAATAAAGTTGTTCTTTTTTCCCGTAGGCCAATTGGTTTCTGCCACTAACCTATTAAAGGTGGCCACATAGGCCAGCAATTCTTGATTGCCTTGCTTCAATGACAACAACTCGCCATCCAACGCGTGCCCTTGAGTGTGTCGAGCAAAAAGTCTTTCCAATTCTTTCTGAAAATCCTGGAAGTTTTGCAACACCGGATCATCCCTATTTACAAGGGGTATGGACCAATCTGCTGCATAGCCGCCCAAATAAGATAACACGAAAGCCACCTTTGATTGGTCTGTGGGGAACACTCCAGGTCTGCACAAAAAATGTAACCAGCATTGATTTAAGAACACTGCAAATTTCTTTGGATCTCCTGTGAAGCGCTCAGGAGGAGCTAACGGAACGTTTCCAGGAATGACCACTTGGACTGGAGCCTGGGGCGCCATAGATGCAGAAGTCTGGGAATTATTTAATGGTAGCGGTACCTGACCTGCTTGAGCCTGTAACAGCTGACGAGCCAATTCTTCTGTTCGATCCTTGTTCACCACCAGCTCTCTTCTAAGGGCATTGGTCTCAGACCGAGCTGCGTGGACTTCAGCTCGTAATTCCCCCAAAAGTTGAGTCAACTGATCCATCTCTGTATTTTCCATAAATGCTCAGAGTATTTTTCAGCACAGCTAACGCTTACCTCAAACTCTGCGGGAGCACTTCTCTGGAAAATCTGTTTTCTACTATTCTTAGTGTGCGTCGTTAATCTAGGTAGTCTGGTTATCTAAGAAGAAACATTCAGCAATCCTTAATATGCTAGTCTAATACACCCATTCAGGAATTAGCTCTCTAACTCTTCAGGGGGCGTTACCTATAGTTATTTGTTGGTGAGCTCTCCATCCTGCTTCTACACAGGACCGCTTGTTCTGAAGAATGGAGATTAAATGCAATTTTCTGAGGGAAGGAAGGATAGCTAGAGTGCGTGATATATGAGGTAGAGGTAATAGGGATACAGAAGGAGTTAGAAACTATCCCTGGCAAGAATAGCACAATTAAGCTGTTCCATGAACAATTAACGTGCATGAACCCCGAGTCATACCCAACCCAACAAATGAAGAACAACTATATGTCCATGTGAACAATGTCCAGAACAATGTTAACTGCTGAGAAATTGTATTGTCCTTTTTTACATAAACTCTACCTTGTGCTGACTAATGGAGAAGACTTCCAACCGCTCACAATATGACCCTAGTTAGTTTTGCTGACTGGAAGAAATTGTAACACCCAAGATATGACAACTCAAAATTGTCACCGAATTGCAGTACTACATAGCGTGTGTAAAGGCTGACTGACAGGGGAACAACTTATTACAGCTGCCACAAAAAACAATGTAACTCAGCTGACTGGAAATGCACGCCAAAACAAGGGCACAACAACATTAACAGCCAATACTCACGATAAATGCTGGTTAACGAGATAACAGGCTTCAAACTGCTGAGGGAGATTCACAAAAAATGTTCTGCTGACAGGAATGAGGGGCGGCAACAGTGCTGAGGCAAACGTGAAGGCAACTTCCAAGAATGCTGACTAAAATCAAACACCATGGAATACTGTGGAAATGACGGGAATGTACATGGCTAACTTCAGAGGAAAACTATGGAACCTCGGTCAGGAGATTACAAGAATGGGCTGAGGAAAACTGTGACTGGAACTGGCGCCGCGGTAAGTGTACACTGCGAAGCAGATGACACGAAGCAGGTGAGGGGAGGGGCTTATATATGCTGCGAGTGTGAAGCACTAGACCGTAACTATCACTACCCATAGAACCACTAGGCAGCCATCTTAGGTAATGAGGAAGTGTCTTTTGTCATATAGCCTAAACATGGTTCTTTCCTTGTTACAGACTAAGCATGATAAACCGTGGTCCACAAATTCTTAGAGGCTAATCTGGGGGCATGACCCAAGCTCATGACAAAGGCTGACCATCTGTCTCAAAATACTATTGGAGGAATACACTTTTAAGACTGTTAATTCTGTAACCAACAGCGAAGAAATGTCAATGTTGTACAGTTTAAATGTGATTTTCATGGCTTCTAAACAAGATAGAGTGGCCGTCCAGAGCATGTATGGGACACAAACGCCAGGAGAATCTAAATCATGGGGAAGGTACATATGGTGGAATGTTAAAAATTAATAGAAATATGCCCTATGATAATATGCACACACACCTAAAAGTGTGGGATTTTGGGTGAAACGGTTCTCACTAAAATAGCGAAAAACTATTAGAAGGGCGAAACAATGGCATACAAACGTGAGTATTGGACTGCCATGCTCTCTGTGAAATATGTAATCTGCCTATGTAATTTGTTAAGATAACACAAATGTAAAAATGTGTCATTTATGTCAAAACTGGATTTTAGCTAAAGTAACTGTGGAATGATCCTAGGCATTTTAAAGCCACATCGTAAAGCTGAGAGGTCTAGCAGTCCCAGTCTAACAATCACCCCTGGCCAATACAGTTGTTAGTGGCGTGCCTAGCTTAAGCCTGCCCTACCATATAATTCTATGATGTCTCCATGCCTTATAAATAAGGGAAGCTGACAGAACTCTAGACAGACTCTCTTCTGAATTTCCAGCGCCTGCATATCCAGATCCCACCTTCACTCTGCAAGATTCCAGACCCCACTGCCAGAAATGGGATAGTTGACCCAACCTTCCTATCCAGGCAGAACTACCCTTCAGCACTAAAACCCCATAACAATATCCCACTAACTTCAGGGAGAAAGCATAAAGGTGGCTGAGCCCGCTTTGGGATTCCCCAGTGCTGCCTGCTTGCCCTGCTTACCTGCTCCATCCAGCTGAGGCATCACTGGGCTGTGACCAAACCTTTGCCCAGCTGTCTTTTGCCAGGAGAGCCTGCTGCCTGTTACGAGAACCTTTTGAGCCCAGAACCCGGGTGGCTGTCCAAAATCCCAAACGCAAGCGTGGACAGTGAGTATTTTCCCTTCCCATAGCAATACATAGCATACCTCATCTGGACCCCTTTGTCTCTGCCCTATTTTCCAAGCAATCCTATCCATACCCTGATAACTTGTCTAAACTGTTCTAATTCTCTGTGTACCCCGTCCTTGTTTTTCTAGCGTTAGTGCAAATTATTTCATTCACCTCATCTTGTAACTCCTTAGCAATATTTTGAATAATTTTATTAATTTCCACATAAAGAGACACGTGGTGTGGAGCAGGTTAATGCGGCCGACTTTACCCGTTTCATGGACAGCGCTATCTTCTTGATAAACTAGTATAAGTAAACTTTGTCTTTTTCTTCCCAAACCAATCTTTTTTCCACCTTCACAGCTTCATTTTACCAAATCCAAACTTCCCTTTATCTTGCAAATCTCATTCAGTTCTTTAGCTATAGCCCTCCTTTCACTTTTATATTGTCCCTGTGATGTGCATCTCTCCAACAGCCCAAAAACTGCATTCCAATTCAAAGTATTTCACCCATTTTTCTTAAAAACCAAATGTGCCATTTAAAACTGCATCTGTGTAAAATGCAACTTTCCAACGTGTGATTCCGGCTGCATCGTGTTCATACTTTCAACTTGCTTTTGAACTGTATGCCTTTGTTGATACCTTGCCTTGTGATTGCCCGTGTTTATACCTTCCTGCTATTGTGATAAATCATATTTGCCTCAAGGATTTAACAGCACATTAATTAATTTTTAAAATCCGAGTGTCATTTTAGACCATTTCAGAGGGTTTTTGCCTCTTGTTTTGTTGGGGGACGGTCAGATTTTGATTCCTTGTGTGCGTGATCTGCAGGTTGCTGGTTTGAATCCCGGCAATGGCAATTCAGCCTTTCATCCTTCTAGGGATAATAAATAAATGAGGACCAACACAGGTGGTATGGGTTGCCAGTCATTTGCTCGAAAACAATTGGTCGACTGGACAACTGGTCGAATCAATTTGGTCGAAAACCAAATGGTCGAATTTTTTTTTTTTATTATTATTTTTACCCCTTTTTTGGGGGTTCCCCCCAACCCCCTTTTTTTTCTACACGAAAACCCACAAAACAATCGACCATTTGGTTTTCGACCAAATTGCAGTCGACCAGTTTGTAGTCGACCAGTTTGTAGTCGACCAAATGACTGGACACCGTTGTATGATATTGTATGCATATGTGTTCTATATAAAGCCCTTAAGCGTAACTGCTATATAACAACACATTATGATTTGGCCTTGCATGTCTGCTTACATTCACAGTAATTTGGTAATAGGGTGGGCCATTCTTGTATGAAATGTATCACATTAGTGATATTGTAACCATATTATTGGTAGTAACCATATTATTGGTAGTGTACTTAGGAACAATGCTATGTGATGGCACTTCCTATTTTTTGAAGAGGTGAAAGGTCATGTTTCATTGCTTCCTGTGATTTCACTTTGGGGTGGGGTCAAATTACATCACTTCTTGTGATGTCATTAGAGGCCAAGGGTTGTGTGATGTCACTTCCGCTACCTCTGTAATTTTGGAGAAATTACGTCCCTGAAGGAATCCCTACTCAAACCTGTCATCTTCAATTTCTACATGTAGTCACTTGGCACACTCCACAAATGAAAATATCAAGATTGATCAATACACCAAGGATACACAGCTGCATCAGAATATCAAATAATTTTCTATGGGCATTCGCTGACTCTGGACACAACAAAGATTGGAAGTTTGCAGTTTACGTAAAAATCAACATTGAATTCCTCCTCCTCGCCAATAACATGAATCAAAATTAGGATCCAGACCTGCCATGATGGCAAAGCTCAACAACTAAACCCACCCTACCTCACCAACCACACCACATCAGTATGATTGTACTCAGCATTCCACGTCTCCTTCGAGACTCCTCATGCTACCAATTATCGATTTGGAAATTCAAGCCCTACCTGCTTAAGGTGGACTACATGACCATTGGTCCAAGGACTAGTCATCTCCCACTTGGATAGTGGCAAATTCCTGCTCATTGCATCATCCTGAAGAGCACCCTGCATACATCAACATGTCAAGTAAAAGAACTGAGGGTGGAAAATTACATCACCCTGACCCCGTGAAATACACAGTAACTGCCCCACAGGTCTGCTTCACCTTGAAGCTAGTTTGCATCACGTACAAAGCAATAACCACCAACTCCCAGTTTACCTTGCTGGTAATCTGTGATTTCATAAAATGGCAATGTATGAATATTCCCGTTTCTATTTCTTCCGAAAGTGTGTTTACACTTATGTTGCATGCTTCGATTTCATTGAATGCTGTACAGCAGAGCCCTGCTGGTGAGATAAGAGGCCAGGGCTAATGTTGTGGTAATGTGGTGTGGGGTAGAATTTGGAGCAGCGAGCCATCTTGCAGAGGGAAAAAGGGCAAAACCATGGGGATAGTAAGGAGGCCAGGGAGGAGGGATGGAATGATCCTGTGCTGCCAGAATAAGTAGATGAACACAGAGAAGGGCCAAAAGAGGGGGTAAGCTAGGTGGTCTGTGAGGGAATAGATGGAAGCAGGCAAGAGAAAGTGGAAAGTAGTGTTCCTGCAGACCTGCAAGAAGAGGGTGAGCAGAAATCCCCACTTTCAGAGGGGAGGGGAGGTGATGGTATGGCAAGTGGTAGCTGACAGTGCTGATTTCGAGGAGGGACTCCTCCCAAAAAAAAAGTGCGACAAAGGAAGAAAGGGGGTTGTGTTGCACTGCACCATAACAACGCGTTGGAGATCGATGACAAAAATGAGAGTAAGAGCAACCAAGGAGATTTGAAGCTGCACAATCAAAGAAACTGGAAACGTGGAGAAACAAAAGATCCACCTCGCCAAAAAACGTACCTTCGCTCGAGGGCAACACAACATCAAACACATAAATCGCCAGATTGTAAACAAATATTTAAAAAAGGGAAAGAGTGGTGATTAAGCCTTCTCCCGCTGGGAGCATAGCAGTGTCAGCCCCCATTGGCCCCACAGCCCCTCTTCCGTAGGGAGGATACAAGATACTAGACCATACCCTCACTAACCAAATAATAGACAGACAATAGTTCTACATTTTGGAAACAGCATGCCACAATTTATTGGAGCATAAGAACAAGTTTCACGACCATACTTTTTCAAAAGTGGCGCGACAGCAGGGCAATGTCAAAATTCTGGATGTTCACGGTGTCCGCTTGCCTCCCACGGCTTTCGCAAGGCACCGGACATACACTCCAGATTGTACTGCATTCAGAACTTCCTCCTAACGCCACTGAATCTTGCAGGTGAGGGATCTCAAGTGTTCCTGAGTAACTGCTGAACCCATATGCAGGCGCCTTATTGTTGGTTGTGTTGAGGTGTGAGTGTCTTGTCTTGTCTTGCAAACCCACTCCCTCCCTATGAAATATTACACCACATTTGGTCAAGTGTTGGCAATAAAAGGCCATAGGTTTATATTGTTAAAGATATGGTCATGAAACAAACAATCGCATTTCGTAACATACCGTACTTTTGGGCATCGGGTCCTGAGTTTGCCCCCTCTGGCCCGTGCCGCCTTCTTTGTCTTGTTGTGGCCACCGTACAGTGTCCTGTCTTCCGTTCCGTTGTTCTTCTCTCTTTTTCTAGGGTGGGAGGGATTGTGGAAAAGAAAAAATAGAGATGATGATACTGAGTACACAGCCAATTCCCTGGTGTTTGGGTCCCCATGCAGGATCCACAAACCGGTTGTGTTCTTATGGGCTGAGAGCAGCTCATTATATAGGACTCAGGGGTAGCTCCTGGGTCCTTGTTGTGCATCTGTGGGGGCTGTGAGCCAGCCCTCAGGCTGGTATGGAGTAGACTGTCTGGGCTCCTGGGGGGGGGGGCAATTCATTGTCGTTCCCTGCCTGGCTCCCCCTGCTCCCGATGGGTGCTTAGCGCCCATTTGCTATTGGGGAAGGGTGAGCTGTCCCTTCACACCTCACCCTTCAAGGGCTTTGTACCCCTTGACTGCATGTCTCCCTGTGTGCTGGGGATAGAGGGGGGCTGTGCCTTGGGGGAGGGCTGATGCCCCTCTCCTGTGCCTGCTGCCATGGGGCAGCAGTTATCTGGCCGCGCTTGGGGATGCCCGGCAGCGTTGCCCAGAACTCAGTGCCCATCGTCCGATTTTGGCTCGAGTGTAGCCATCAGGAAACCTGCCCACGGGTCAATCGCAGTGTTACTCTCCTTCCCGGCTAGGACAGCCCTGACCTCCGCCTGTGACAGAAATTGAACAATATCTAATAAAAGAACAACAAGCGAACAAGCTTTTTACCACTTACACCTTGTAATCTGCTGAAAGCAAAATTAAACCATTGTACATATTTTAAACATATTTACATTTATTCCAGTGAAGAAAACATCCAACCGTATTTACCAACGTACCAATCGAAATCTGCTGAAACAAAATTGACATATTTACACAACTTCATCCGATTTCATTCTGTACGGTACCCTGCTCAGCAATCACCTGTGTGGTCCTATCCATTCTGAACTAGCCAAGAAGGGTGAGGTTGGGTGTTCAGGCAGGAGGGACTGGAAAGAGGCTGAGCTCCAGTCCCCCACCTTATATGCTGTCCCCAGTGTGCGCCGGATGCTCCTGCACTCGGGACGCCCCTTCCCCTTGGAGGGGTGTGAGAACCTAACGAGGGGCTGGGGCGTCCCGCTATTTGGGATGTCCCTTGAGCTCCCCCTGCTGGGGCTTGGACATCCTCTTAGCGGCGTCAGCCCCATCCCCTCTTCCATGGGGGGGTGATACCAGATACTAGACCATACCCTTACTAACCAAATAATAGACAGACAATAGTTCTACATTTTGGAAACAACGGGTCACAATTTATTGGCGCATGCTGCATGCTTCGATTTCATTGAATGAGTCCTGCTGGTGAGATAACAGACCAGGGCTAATATTGTGGTAATGTAATGTGGGGCATTATTTGGAGCAGTAGCGATCTTGCAGAGGGAAAATGGGTAGAACCATGGGGATAGGAAGAAGGCCAGTGAGGAGGGATGGAATGATCCTGTGCTGCCAGAAGTAGATGAATACAGAGAAGAGCAAAGAGTGGGGGTAAGGAAGGGGGTCTCTGAGGTGCACTGCACCATAACAGCACTATGGAGATCGATGACAAAAATCAGAGTAACAGCAACCAAGGTGATATGAAGCTGCACAATCAAAGAAACTGGGAACGTGAAGAAACAAAACATCCACCTCGCCAATAAACGTACCTTTGCTCAAGGGCAACACAACATCAAAAGCATAGATATCGCCAGATTGTAAACAACGATTCCAAAAAGGGGACGAGTGGTGATTAAGCCTTCTCCCGGTGAGCGCTGATACTCTGGAACGCATAACAGACTGGTCACCTCCCCAGCAATTCAGAAAAAAAAAGAGCAGAAGACACATCTTTCCAAAGATCTCAT
The DNA here is from genome assembly GCF_040938575.1 of Ambystoma mexicanum. Classification (NCBI taxonomy): domain Eukaryota; kingdom Metazoa; phylum Chordata; class Amphibia; order Caudata; family Ambystomatidae; genus Ambystoma; species Ambystoma mexicanum. Next base: position 764,078,817 of record NC_090929.1, on the reverse strand, counting down.
GGGACAATTCTCCCTAAAATCTGCGACCCAGACTGCGACTGCCCACCCTTGCCTGTAGCCTATGCTTTACTTCTCTCCAGGTTGTTCCAGCCGTCATCTATCCCAACTATAGTCATATTATTAAAGCATCTAGTTGCATCTAGTTCTTGCTCTATACGAAACGAAATCCATCTTTCAATACGCTTTTCATTTCTTGTGAGCGAGGTCGAGGGAGGGACTTATTTCATGTCCCATCTTGGGCATTTTTGGGTGTGTAGTGTGCTTAGTTCTAGAGATTTTACATTGGCTGTGGAACCATGAAGCGGTGGGTGCGTTCCTATTTCATACAGAATAACTTTCATACCAGTTGGTGGAAAACACGAGCCTTAACGGAATTGATGAGCAGAATCGTTCTCGTGCAGAGCGAGACATTGACAAAGTGGGGCAAGTTTGGAGCAGACCTCAGGCAAGAAGACAAAGCTACAGATCTTCCTTCCAAGTGAAAAGGATTTTTTTTTTTTTTTAATGTGCAGCTGTGCCGCTTCTCTGCTAGAGAACTCTGCCGCGAGAGCATTAACCTGCTGTGCTGCGGTCGCCACATACTGTATTGAATTCCAATGTATTGCCCATAGATGAACGCTTGTGTGTCACTGTTATCAAAAAGATGTCTTTCCGCTGTTAGGTGACTGAGTGAGATGGTAGGCAGGCATTGCAAAATGTGAACTTTCATCACTGACGTTGCCCTCATAAAGAGCAGATTCCCCAGTGAGAGCAGCCAACTAAAAAAATGATTATAATAATATAAAGGACAGACCTTCATGTATTGGCATAATCTATCAAACATTCAATCGGCTCTAATGTAGGGTATTCCCTTATCATGCATCAGATATTAAAGAATGGATGCACGTGATGTGTAAGTTATGAATTAATGATTGGTTCCCTTTATTTTGAGAATATCCCTACCAATTGCAAACGCGTTTAGCTAATCTAACGATGGTAGGAATGATCGTGCAATGCATTTACTAAAATAAAAAGTAAGGACCGTGACGTGTGGCATCATTTGCTTTAGAGCTGCTACGGCGTTGTCATAGTTGGGGATGCTATGCTTGAACTAGGTGTACAATCCGAGTGCATAATTGTTACCACGTCACTCAGATAGCATTTCCATTGAAGGACTGGGCATAGTAGCACGCTGCATACAGACTCTGTACAAATACGGAGAAAACTGTCAGTAAAAAAGCGAACGCTGCTGCGCTCGTTCCGTGTCAACCATCCGCAGCTGCCACCCTGCAACCTGCCTACACCACAGCAGGAGAGGGGTGCCCGGTCCATCATTCTCTCCCGTGATACCTACCGAGGGGCGGTGGCAGAGTAGCGCCCGGCGTCCCTTGGCTCGCATCCCGTACTGCTAAACACACAAGCCGCATCTCTCTCATTTGCGTCCGTCTTCCCAGGCGTCGGCGCACCTGAATCCAATGTTGCAGTCAATGCTGCGTACACCCACCACCGGCGCTCTGTTGCTCTCTGCGTCATGTCCCCTCAGTCAGAGACGGACTTGGTGGCAGTAGAAAGTGCGCCTCCTTCCACAGCGCCAGGAACCTGCATAATCAAGCCCGTGTGTGTCCAGCTGTAAAGGGGGGGGAACCCCCACCTGCTCTACCCCTGAGAAAACGCCGACTTTCTCGGAGAATTGCAACTTCCCATTGAGGTGAAATGTCGGCGGATATAATCTTTCAGATCACGGGCGCACCGGGAAGTAGAAGCTGCCAGGAGGAAGGCGACGGAGACCTATGGAGATGTGCGAGGGAAGCCGCAAACCGGAGCCGCTCCAGTGGCACAGACTCCACGCGCTAGTTCCGTGGGGTGAGGGGCTCGAAGACACTTCCACGTGGCAGGAGCTCCAACTGGAGGCTGAAGCTCGCAGCCACCGGTTAAGCCCTCGGTGAACGGCTATGGCGGACTGGTGAAGCTAAAAAGAAGATAGAAAGTCAGTCCCTAGAGGGCCAGTAGTGCCCCCCTTTCGCCGCGACGGTTGCTGCAAGGGGGAAACCACACCGAGCCAAAGACTGGAGTGACGTGCTAGGGGCAGGGTCTGTTGGCGCGGAGGCGGCCGCTTCACAGGTGCAGCTTGTTAGCTGAATCCCTGTGCCCGAGTCTCCACAGAGCTCTAATAATGAGATCAGAGTTTTCCATTGCGCGCGTTGGTGTATTCTTCCCGCTCGTCGGCGCTATAACGTTAGCGGATGCTTGTGTCCAATTTGATGGCGCCCAGGTTGTCGACCTCGGCAGGATGGGTGGCTGAGTTGGCCCAGCCTGGATTCGAGCTGGCTGGCTGCGGACTTGCCAATGTCGAAGGTGTGCGTTTTGTCCGTGCCTCACTCGCCCGTAGCTGGAGACAAACACTGAAAACTGACACTGGCATTCGCCTTTAAAAATTATCGGTTTTTTATGTACTTTGCCTTTCATTGGAATGCTTTGCCGAAAATGCGGTCCCTCCTAGGGGAGTGCACTGCTGGCTGTTCTGCGTTGGGCACCTTTGCTCCGGTTCATCCCGCATTTGGATACCACTGGACAGGGATTTTTCTGTCTGCATTGGGTGACCCTTGGGCTGCGTAGTGTCCAGAAGGCCTTGCAATCCGAATCTGGGGGCTTTTGAAATCCCTCGCTGAGGGAACCCCCAGCAGATGGTGTATTGCTGGTAGTCTTGGCCGTGAATGGGGGTATCCCACCTTGCTCCCAAATATCCGCTGGTGCCAAGAGTTGTAACTTTTCCAGCTGTTCTTCGCACTCTTGTTACTTTACATTGTTTGCACTTGTATAGGTGTATGCATTGTTTCAACCTCTCTAATGATGTGCGGATAAACACCCGAGAAACGGGGCGGCATGCGTTGTATGGGACTTTCGCTTCACCTGGGTGCTCTCTCCTACCTGGTGAGTATTTATTTCTGTTTTAACCAGTCACAGTTGGCGAATGATTAGCTTTTTATTCTTCATATTTCTTTAATGGCTTCGGATAGGAGTTTGGTGTGGGTGTATTTTAATCAATATTATTTTTTAAGGTTAATAAAAATAGTTTTTAGGGCGTTAAGAAAGTAATTCCCATTCCTAGTGGAGGTATTAATTTAGGCACGTAAACATGTTTTCACTGTTAAAACATAGATTTGTTATCCATACAGTTTCCACTAATGAATGTAATTGAAAAGATGCATTTTTACTTTAAACTTCCGAGGATTATGGGGCACTAATATTATTAGAGCTCCTTCACGTGGCAATGACTGCCGGCGCCACTGATCTAAACACATCCACGCCGCTGTGCGGGCGGAATTACGTTTTTGGTGCCTTTCTGTCAGGTATCTACTATGGTTTGTTTGGAGTATTTGTACTCCCCTTTTTTGTAAAACCATTTGTTTGTTGCAGAATTACAAAGGCTGCTTCACCTCTTACATACAGGCCGTTTTTTTTAAATGTTTATTGGGCCTGGGAATGGAATCATTGATGTTCAATGTTGGCTGTGAGGCGACTGCTGCGCGAGCGCAGGCTCTGCTCTTTCTTGTCTTGGTTGCTGGTGTTGGAGGAACCCTTGCGCTCGGGAGGAGCGTCGCGGGTGGAATGATGATCGTGCACTTTACGCCTTTCTTTGATTCGAACTCTCTGGTAATATGAGGTATTGTCACTGCATTGTGAGGTGAGTGTTCGGTCGATCTTAACAAGCATATGACTTTGATTTTAATGTTGGTCTAATACGAGGTGGTATTTTTTCATCTGTTGGTCCATTTCTCGGGATTCCACTGACTTATTCAAACACTCAGTACTCCCAACACATGAAGACTATTAAAGTTCCCCTTGCAGCGCTATCCACCTCTGGCAACCAATGTTGATTCCCCACAATGCAATGCGCAACTTGACATCAATGCTGCTCTCCCACAATGTAATGTACAGACTCCATCTACCGTACTGGCTTGCGATGTAATGATGTGTCCATTTCCATAGTTGAATGTCACCCTGATATGGTGCACACTCGCTTGTTTAGATAATGGTGGAACCTATTTACAAGGACGAAGAGAAAACAATGTAGAGGGTCTACTATTTATGTTATGCTGCTGGGACTTAGACCGTGCTCAGGTGTCATTTGCATGGTCTCTTGGCACTCTAGCTCACCTGAAAGGGAGGGGGACTAAGATTAGATCGTAGGGAGTGGGAGCATGCAAGGTAGCTGTGCAGTTTTGTGAGTGCATGCGTACCAGAAGTAGCCTGAACTCTGCATGTAGGTCTGTTTCTAGGTGTTGTGTGTTGAGAGCGGAGAGGCATTTGTGTCCAGACGGGAGACTCTGCTCGGATGCATTGGCCTGGGCTATGGTATGAAAGTTGGTTGTAGCAGTGTAACGTTCTGTTCTTTAATGCCTTTTAGGCGGAATATCTAAGTGCCACATGTGAGTGGGGTAGTTTGTCTGCATATGGCGTGTTTGAGCATAGAAGTTTAAAATGATTAGGGGAAGGTTAGAGGAGGCCCTATTGGGCAACTTGAAGTGTCCATCCAATGTTTATCGGACCTACTCACAGTAGGGTACCAATTATTCGATGGCACCAAGTGTAAACTCACAGTAGCACACACATTAGCCAGGGGAGCAACATTATAGTGGGACAACAGCAGGCAGCAAAATCACGGCAGGTCACAAAGTACAGTGATGCCCCAGGGAGCAAAATTATACGTGGTCAACAAGGAGCAAAATCACAGTAGAGCAGAAATTACTGTGGGACAACAGAGAGCAACATTATATTGGGACACCAGGGAGCAAAATCACGGTAGCACACTAATTACAGTTGGACACCCCAGAACCAAATTATAGTTTGGCACAAAGGGCCTCATTATGAGGGGGGTGGAATGGGTTTAACGGCGCCGGTAAAGGCGCTGGCGCGTTAAACCCATTCCGCCCTATTACGAGGTTCCCTTGCGGGACCCGTTCTGGACGTCTGGTCAGACCAGACGTACTTTGCGGGTCCTGCGAGGGGACCAGAGAGCTAATAACGGGCCCGTTGTAGCTCCTTTCCCATTGCGCCCTGTGGGGGCTTGAATGGGAATGGGGAAGGTCCTGGTTCTCTGAATGGGGAAATACCGGGCCCTCCAGTTCGAATGGCCCGGTATTTCCCCATTCAGGGACCACGGACTCGGTCCCGAGTTTGGAGGCAGCCATGCTCTTATTAAGGGCATGGCTACCTCCCCTCCTAATGAGGCCCAAAGTCTGATGCAAGTAATTATTTGTATTAACTATTATTCTTATTAATGTTGTGATAAATTGTGCAAAAGGTATGAAAATACAAACAAAAAAGCAAAGACTGATGCCAAAAAATTACAGTGTGACACAAGGGACCAACATTATAGTGGGGCATCAGGATCAAAGTTACAGAAGGGAACACATTAGGGCGTTGAACCAGGCAACAAAACCAGAGCAGGGAATACACTATGGTAGAATACCAGGGCGAATAATCAAAGCAGCACATGGATCACAGAGGAAATACTGGGGCGGGTACATATTATGCTCCTGCAAAACGAAGCAACATGATATTGAGACAACAGTGACCAAAATCACTATAGAGCCCAGATTATGGGTATACACAAGGAATCGTAATCACAGTGGGGCCGAAAATGCGCTGGAACTCCAGGGAGCATAGGTACGTTATGGTACAAATTATAGATAGAAAGCAGGGAGCAAAATTACAGTAGGCCTCCTCAGAACATTATTACAGCGGGTCATCATCCCTTCTTGATTTTACAGTAGTCTGGATCTAGCAATGGTGTGTCAGGGCAGGGTGCTGATAACCCAGTGAGCAATACAAAGTTATCACTCCTCGTCTTTTCCCTTTATTGGCTGCACAGATGAGGCTGCACAATGGGCGTCTGATTTTTGTGGGGCGGGGCGATCAGGTGATGCACGGCCTGACTAATCAGCTATGCAGATCAAACAAAAGCACCTAGGGGGGGACTAAGGATCTAGGTGCGCACAGGAAGATGACCGGGATGTACATTTTAGGATCACCCACTAACCTATCAAGTCCGAAATTAGAAGGGTACCTTTAATCTGGGGGCTTGAGAGTCAGGGGCTAAAGGTGGAGAGCTGCAGGCCGTCAGAAACTCAGATCATCCACACAGTGTATCTTCAGATCTCTTTGGTAAGAGCTGCTGGGAAGACAGGGGGTGGGGTTGTGTCAGAAGAACATGTTTCCATTATTCAGCACAGTAAACTCCACAGAAAGTAATTATGTGAAAGGAAAAGCTACATTCCAATAAATCTATCGATGCTGACAAACTTCTGGACACGTTTCTCACATCACATGCGCCTTGATCATTCACACGAAAATATATGCAGATCTCTCCATTGATGTTTGGCATATCCTGGACGTCAGCGCAAGTCATTTTGAAAGATTGTACCATACTTGTATTGATGTTTTCCTACTTTTGAATTTAGGCTACAGGCACTAAAAGGCAAGCCAGGACTGCGAGAACAGCTTATGCATGAGCCGAGGTCAGCTGAGTCTTCCTGGACACTCTACTTCTACTTAGTCATTTTTTGGAACTGTCTTGCAGCTTGTTGTTATACATGAGGAGATTAAGGGACTTATCACGAGTTTGGTCTGAGCCCTTAAATGTGGTGGTAATGGTATTAGCGCCACATTTTAAAGGCTGGCCAAATCACGAGTTGGATGTAAAATGGCATTTTTACCTCCAGTTTATTGCTGGAGGTAAAAAGGACAATTTTGGGCCCTTCTTCAGCGCTATTACCGCCAGTGGTAATAGTGCTCCCCAACTGCATTGTGTTCTATGGATCCAATGGGGATTTACTGCCCAACAGAACTTGAGATCCGGTGCAAATTGCGCCAGACCGAGTTGCGGTAGTGCTATTAGCGTTGGGCGGTATCCCGGTGGTTTTAGCACTGGGATACCGCCCAACACCTGATGAGGCCCTTTAAATCTGCACGGTGGTCTAACAGAGCAACTTTTACCAAAGAAGCAGCCATCATGAACATAGTATAGACTGCTCTGAAAGGCATATTATTTGTATCTATATTTACTCCTCTTGAATGCAAGAAAATATTGAGCAGCCAACAAGGGATGCGTTAGGATTTGACTCATCCATGCAGATAAAATAGTGACAGGAGGTAAAGTAAGTGCATCCCACCATGCCACCCTCACGATCTATTTGGCTTCAGAGGTGTGCGCTCAAAAGGACATCATCATCCCACCCTCCCTTTTTAGAAAAAAGTATACTTATTTATTTACAGGGAGAAACCATGCTCTTTTATTCATAAAATAATGTGCCCTGTCTCTTTCAAATGCAAATATTGCAAGACCACAGATTTGATAGCTCAGGTGTTGGGCGGCTCAAGAAATAAGGTAATATATTGGAGCAGAAAAGGGGACTACTGCAGCAGAAGTTTCCATTAAAGTGAATTCGGTTCTTTTGAGACTATCCCAACGTGGGAAGTGTAGACTATTTGCTCCCAAACTGGGCGTACACCCAGTTGGTGAGACTGTGCTGTAAACTGTGAGACTCGCACCTAATGGATCAGAGTGTGCGCCAGAGTCTGTAATGCCCGCCCAAACAATTGATCTACCTAAATGCCTTGTTTCACTGGTCGTGCTAGCGTTGCTCATGGGAAAGAGCGATAAAGTGGCAGTCAAATAACATTGATTATTATGAGTATAGACTTAATTTGGAAAGAGACCAATATTTCTTGCCTCACTTGTTCACAATTCTTACAGATGGCTTATTTGACATCTACCCTAATTGTAGAATGCGTCACTGCTCTCTGTACAATTTTATAAATATGAACTTTTCTCAGATCACATTTTGTGCCTGATTCATAGAATTTTTAGCACTGTGCAAAGTGACTGTGCACTGCCAACACCCTGATTCACAGAGCAGTGAAAAGAGTATTTTTGCAGTGCAAATTCACTTTGCACTGCAAAAGTACTCTTTGCACTGCACTGAATGGGCCTAATTCACGGTGCAACGAACACTTTTGCAGCGCAAAGTGACTTTGCACTGCAAAAATACACTGTGCACTGCTCTGTGAATCAGGGTGTTGGCAGTGCAAAGTCGCTTTGCACCACGCAAAACATTCCATGAATCTGGCCCTTTGGTTCGCTATGCATCTGTCTGTCATTGACACCCTTTGTAATGTATTCCAATCGACCCCATATCATCAGTGCCGCTTTTATACAGTCCTCTTTGTTTTTGAGGTGAGTGCCTTTTGCGCATTGGGCTTTTTATGCTCCTACATATAATGGAAATTACAAAAATATGAAACTACAAGTCCAAGCAGGCAAGCCAAGACTAGACTGTGTTGCTCCCAATGCTATGTTTAGAGTTGAAAACTGAGCTTGAATTTGGGCCTCTGTCCCTGAATGGTTGCTGCTTTTTATTGGTGCTTATCATGACCCAGAATCCCTGATGTGTCCTTCTGTAGCCCCGGACCACAGCCTAGACCCTTCAATTGCATGGGTCCTCCCTTGCTTTTCTGTGGTCCCCTGAACCATATCGGTTTTATTGGCATTAAGACACACCCGAAAATAACACGTTAGTCTGTAGGGAACACGCCAACGCACAAACCGAGTAGGACCTTTTCCCGCGATTGCAAAATAGATTTACCAGGTTTTCACTGCTTTGCTACAGATCTTGTCGAGCACACAGCAACCACACGTTGGCCTTTTGAGTGTTACATATGAACTCGGTCTGAATATTTACAAAGCCTTTTCCAATGGGGTTTCCCAAAGTGTTTTGTAAATAGGGCCGTTTGGGTCTAGCTACTGTCTCTGACAGAGCCCAGAAGCAGCGGAAAAGGTCATTTTTGTGTATATAGAATATCTAAAAATACAAACAAATGTACTTGGTATGCCTTTCGTTTTTCTTGCCAAATCGATATTCTTTCCACTTTTTGTCGAGTATACGATAATCACGTTGGCCTGTAGAATGTTGTTTGTGAACACGACCTGCGTACATGTTCAGAAGTGAAACATCATGGGCCTCAGACGTCCCGTCAGGGATGCCACCCAACTTTATTTCTGTTACTGCCCACTCGTCTGTCAGTATTACTACTCGATCACGGGTTGGGCGGTAAAAGTTGTTCCACATTGGGTCCGGTAATTGCACTGTAAATCACACATTTTTCCAGCATGTTTACCTCCAGCTCTGTGCTCATAATTGGGCGAACCCTCGTGATGAGGCCCTGTGTCTTTATATCCCACTGCAACCTTTCCATGATGCTTCCAAATAAGCCAGGACACAAAGTTAGAGACGAAAAAAGGCCAACCATTTTAATATTTATTTTACATGCTATTTTTATTTTTTTACATACTATGCAGGTAACTTGAACATTTCCCACCATGAATACTGATGTGTTCTGAATACATTTTAAGCTTTCATTAGCAATATGGAAGACTGGCGGGCCTGCATGCTCTCTTTGAAGAAGGAAGCCAACTTCTACAGCTGCTTAGTTGTAGCCAGGTGGTCTCTAGTTCGGAGTCAACGATGTGGGGTACCCCGCCAGGCGTTCTTGCCAAATCTTGGCAGCCCACGGGGTACACTTAGGAGCACCTGTTTACCTAGTAATATTGTTTTCTTTGGCAACAATGGCGTTGTACCAAGTACGACATCTTCTTTTATTGATCTGTTGAACCAGTTACTCCAGAAAGAAAGAAACCGTGAAACCTTTCTATGTGTTAAGTCTTGCTCTCCTTACATAAGCGTAGGAGTGTTGGGGTTTATACCTTTCGCCACGGCAAATTAAGAAAGCCGGTAGGAGGAGAGTTGTGTTTCCTTTAACTAGCTGGGATGCACCTCCTCTTTATTAATAAAATTCAAGGTCATGTGGAGAACACACTACCTAGGAGGGGTTGTCACGGTTTATTCAGCGGTCACTCTCAACTCGGGGAGCCCCCTCAGCCCCCAATGAAGGTGTCACACAACAAAGCGCTTAGTATCCACTACAAACATGTTAAAAATGAACGTCTATGCCCTTCTCAAAAATTCTTAACAAGACCAGGCAACAACTATAGATTCAGCTCGTAACAGAAACATAAGTGCTTGTCGACCTTGATTAAAATTGACTTCTCTCAGCAATGTGGTCATTTTCCCAATGTCCTCATAAAGGGGGCAAAACAAGACAAAGTGTAGCAGGTCCTCTTTTACAGCTTTGCAGCCAGGGCAGACCACAGACTGCTCTGGCCCGGCCAGTTACTTGTGTTTTCTCTCAACCACGGGAGGTTAAAGCGGGCCCTGGTCAATGCCCAGCAATCTACAATTTTGGTGCTTTATAGTAAATAAGGCTGAATTACTTTTGGTTGTGTGAGTAGCACATGTTTTATGTTTGAATCAAGGAAGAGCCCAATCTATTCAATTTTTCTTAAAATTAAAAAAACGAAAAGGCCCTTTTATACATGTTGCACTCCACTAATGTTAACAGTTTATCTGGACACTGTAAACTAGGAGCATTCAACTGTTTGAGGCACACCGAGATACAATTCTGCCATGGTATTTTGCGCCAAGGGGAGCTTAACAATAAGCTTTTAATAATGTAATGCGACAGAATAGCTCTTGGTTTTGACCATATTCCAAGCCAATGCATGAGTGGCACCTCATACCAGTAATGGCCTATATGGGGTGTACCTAAATCTGTGTGCACAGCATAGTTAGGGGCAGAACTACAGAGCCCCAGTAATGTCTTAAACATTTTGTTCTCCGTTACCTCGATAGAGGCTACTTTTTCAGTGCCCCACAATGCTTCCCCATAAGCAATTGCTGCCTTAGCTTGTACTTGATACACTTCTAGTATCAAATTAAGTGGTTTGCCTTGACACATGTTCCTAAAACGTGAAATGCCCTCCAATGTCTGTTTCGTTTTCATACTTTGTTTCTGCACATGGGCCAACCACCACCAATTTTCAGAAAAACATATGCCCAAATAATCAAATTTTGACAGCGGTGGCTGTCGGCACCATTGCTTACCATATTGCACATTTTGATCTTTGTACTCCTCCCATGACTACATGCCATAACTGCTGAATTGCTAGTACTAACTGTTAACATCAGGTTAGACCTAAAATCAGTGTAGACATCTATTAGCTGCTGAAGGACATTCAGGGTACGGGCAATTAAGTCAATGTCATCCGCGTACACCAATACTGGAAGTGCTTTTACACCTACCCAGGGAGAGTCTGTCTTGGTGTCCACCAAGACTCCGTACAGGCCATTGATATACAAAGTAAACAATACTGGCTCACTCCCGATGTAACCTCAAAGTAGCCTGTACATTGCCCCTGTTACCCAAAATGTACACAGGCCCTGGTGTCCTAGTGAATCAATTGTAGCCCTGCAGCTCAGCCGGGCAGTCCATGGACCCAAGCACCTGCCATAACAACACCTTGTCCACCTTATCAAATGCAGTGCTCGGGTCCATGAAGGCCAAATAGGTAGGTTTGCCCTTTACAAAAATGGAGGATGCCCCTACCAGGTAGAGATTAGTGCTTCCCAACCCTGGCCTAAGGCCATATTGGATGTCAGAAATGACTTGGCTTTTCAAGATCGAATCCTCTAGATGTTGCAACACAACACGTCCAAAGACCTTGAAGGAGGTGTCCAGCAATGAAATTGGCCTGTAGGCAAGTGGGCTTCCCGGGTCACCCGTTTAAAATATGGGGTCAATAATTGCGCTTTTCCAAGATTGTGGGTATATTCCTGTTTCCAAGTAGCAGTTAAAACATATTGTCAAGAGTGGAATCCACGTTTCTAATTTGCCCTTATATAAATCTGCAGTTGCTGCATCTGAGCCTGGGGCGTGACTATGCGATTGCTGCATAACCGCGGTCTCCACCTGCTTCAGATTCAGCCGTATACAAGAACACTGATCTCTGCCCTCGTATGTATATACCTGACCCTGGAATAGGGACCTATAGTAATCAGACCAAGATTTTGCTCCCACATAGTTTTCTCTGTGGGTTTTTGCTCTCTTATAGGACGGGCCTCCTGCAACAAATTCCCATAACTACTTGGAGTCTTTATTAGAGACGGCTAGGAGAAGTTCTTCCCATGCTTTGTTTTCCAAGAAATCTTTCCTAAGCTCCACTGACCTTTTTATAATTAGCCATAGCCCTAATGACTTCTCCCCTGGTGCTATGCTTATTTCTTAGAATCCCCTTTCGATTGCTCTCCGGAGTCCTGCTGGAGTCCTCAAATCAGCTGGTCAGCTTACTTTTACTATGTTTAAAATCATGCTGGAATAGTTCTGTCAAAGACCTCCACAGTTCTTCTGAGCAGAAAATAATCAGATTTGAATAAACACCCTCGGCAAGAATGCAGTGGATGTGATTCAAATTAGTAAACACCACTTTATTTGTGGTCATTATTTGCCCATTTTATCCTGTATTTGGAATGTGGGTTAATTTCACATACATCCAACTGTGATAAGACAGCAGCGGGCACATTAGGGCAATCTTCAAGCCTCAGAGGTAAATGGTACTTACTATTTCCTGTACAACCATGAAATCCACGATTAAGTGCAAATGTTGTAAATGCATACAAAGATAATCAATAGTCTATGACCCCTGAGTGCTTACAAATGTTATTTTACCAGTGAAATCAGAGTGTGTGCATCCATTCAAAGTGTGCAATTCCCATTCCATGAGCCACATGTTCACTTGCAAACCCCTGGCAAACACCCGATCGTCGGACATCTGTGGGTGGGTGATACCATATGAAAAATCCTCACCCACATCAACAAGGTATGTTGGAATCCCATTGGCCAGTTTCACATTGAAGTCCCTCACCCTTAAGTCCAAAACCGTATGCTCATTCATTAGATCTAAAATGTCAGACTCGAGCAACTCTTTTAGTGCCCCAAGCCGATTGACTTCTGAGGCATGTGGACTATTATAAAATTTGACCAACAACAGTTTGTCCCCTGGGTCAGGGGTCACAATAACATATTGAATACCGGAGAGATTCACTTCCCTCACCCCAATGTGGTAATTTGAGGATGATTTAACCAAAATGTCCATCCCCCATAGCAGCAGCCTCTTTTATTCTTTTTCTTGCACGCTGTGGTTGAGAGTGAGACAAATCTGTCCAGGCATACAGGTTCCACTGCTCAGGATTCCTGTAAAAAAATGTATCTTCTTTGACCTCATATGACACTACATCAATCCTCTCAAGTTTGGACACAGCCCCGACTATATTCCAACTGAGGATGCTGACTACATTCTCCAAGGAGTGCACAGATACTTCCACCAACCAGCTGGGGGGCCTCCTCTAACCCTGCAGGATTTTGGGTTCATGCCTCTGGTGCCCCTAGTCAGTCCAATTACTCAATACCTGACAAGTTCTCAAAATGGTTTGATGTAATAACTGCCCACTCTCCATCTGGACGGCACTTGCACCTATTCTATGTGGGCGACTGTTTCCCCCCCCCCCTCACCACCACCCACTCAACCCACTGTAATCTTGGAAACTTGGTGTGTGGGGCTGGATGGCAGCAAGGGGAAGGAATTTACTCACATTGTTAATGCTCTTTGTGATATCACTGGTGGTGCTGAGCACAGAGACTAAATATTCCAATTTAAGCAGCAAAGGGGAAGAATTTACTCATTGTTAATGCTCTTTGTGTTATAACGAGTGGGGCAGAGTGCAGAGACTAAATAATCCAGCATTTCTTGGTCTACCACTGTAACTATCACACATTCACCCTCTCCCTGTTTAGCAGTGTTACCATCAACAAGGCCCTTCTTTCCATAAGGATGCCCAGAGGACTGACCTTCATACCAGGTAAGTGGGTGTTAATCCAGTGTGAGGTTTTGTTCATTAATGAGATTGTTTCCTCCACACCTTCCACCAACGTTGGGATGCCCGTAATAACTCCCACCAGTGGTGCAGCTTTAGGCGGCAGATTAATTACGACTTGATCTATCTGTGGTGCTGTTGTACTTAGGTGTGTGACCGGTTTGTTGCTTTTATTCGTTGGACCCTGTTGCCTTGTTCCTCCATGTTCTGAACCTATTCTGGTGAGTGTGCGTAGCGTCTGCTGGGTTTATGAACTTCGTGCTCCCCTGGTGCTTAGTTTGATGTTCAGGCTGTACCTCAGTAACCCCTCCCGATGACACATCCCTGCCATTGACCACACTACGGATTGAAACTGCCTGTTTGAGATCCAGGACATCGTTCTTCATGCCTGTATTAAGATAATCTAATGTGCTCAGAGAAATGTTGAGGGAGTTTGCAAGTGATGAGATACTTCAATACAGAGGCCAATTTCTTATCTAGGACTTCTTCCAGGATTGAAAAAACTGGATACTACGACCGTGCTGTTATCGCCATGTGATGACAGTGAATGCAATGACCCTCTACTCTCAATGTCCCTCTCTCTATGGCGCTGTCTCTATCTGAGACAGAATCTAACCATGGAGAATCTAAGAGGGGGTCTGCTCCAACCCCGGAGAACACGTCACTCAAGTTTATACAAGGGGACCCCCCATGAGTCCTAAGGTTAGGTCGGGATGAAACTGTTAATATGCCCTCCAGATCACTTGTGTGGGTTGATGCCACTTCAATCGCACTTTCAGTGTTCAAAATTCACTCCTCAATTTTCCCTGCTATTTGTTTTAAATATTAATTGAGTAGTTTGGTGGGAGTTAAGAGCCCCTTGCATTTTTGGGGCCAATTTAGCTCTGTTTCCTATTTTTGGTTTTGCTCTCAGCCGGGGGATGATCCCTTGCCGTGCGTTCAGTCATAATAGGTCCTGTGCTCAGTGTGCACCCACCAAGTTATTTAAAAAAAACTGGCCAACTGCCAATGCAGCTGAATGTTAGTTTGTGTGAGTCTCTAGGATCCAATCTAGCCTACCAAAAAGGCAGGGCAGAGAAATTCCATAAAGTGAACTGGTTGCACAAAAGTGCAGACAGTGCAAATTATGCATGAAGTATGCAGGTGTGCAAAGTGTGCAAGCATAAACCAGGCACCATGTAGTACCAGAACAGCCAAATAACAAGCTCCCACTTGAAAGTGGTGTGAGTTCACTTGCTTACTAGGCCAATCCACGTGTGCAAACTATGCAACTATACCAAATCAGATGTGCAAACTTGCATGTACTGACATACAATAGCCACAACAATTGTTAAAATTAGTAAAACACCGAACGAGTATAGAGAATATAAATACAATTCATGAAAAATAATAGACTATAACAATTCTTAGGAGGAGTTAAGAGATCCTAAAAGCTTTACATACTAAAAGAGTGATCATTGTGGCATTCCATGCACTACAAATCAAGTAATAAAATGTTAAATCAGAGAAGTGAAATGCAATCCAGTGTTGATCAGCCAGCCACGTCAGTGATTATTTCAACAGTTAGCGTGCAGGGGTGTTAACCGAAGTTCATAAGAGTTTCATGAGTGTAGGTCCTGGTACCATACCTTCAGTACAGTGCCAAATAGCAAAATGCAGAGGACTGATAAAAAATAAAGTTGTGTGAGGTACCCAGGGCATGCCTGAATGGCTTAAGGGTTTGCCCTGGTCTCTCTGCCGCCCCCCACCCCATGGGCCACCTAACAATCGGAGGAGGGACAGGTGCTGAGGTGTAATGACAGTAAGAGGTCAGTGGCCAAGCACCTGTGAAACATGACCAATCCCCTCTGGCCGTTCTCTCTGACTCACTGACTCACACCAGTCACCTGAATGATTTAGTTTTCCTGTGTCTGTAGATGTGACTCAATGAGGGACCCAAGTCTGAAAAAGGCTACTCAGTTGTGTTGTGGTGTTTTCTTGCAATAGCAATCAACGTTCCAGCGTTCAGTATTTAGATATTTAACCCAATAAGCATGTCGTTGCATCATTGCATATCGCGGGCAAACCACGGCTAGCCGGCAGGTCCATAATGCATGCTATCTAAAATGTTTTAGCAGTGTTTGAGGGAGCAGGAGAATAATTGGACTGCGAATCCCTGATCTCCTCAAACAAGTGCAGGTCTCTCACTGACTGCTCACTCTGCATTAAACACAGTCCAGTATCCCCATTCACGCAGTTGTCTTACCTAAGCTTTTGCCGGTGATATAAAGGTTCAGGCTGCGGTCACGTGGTCAGTCTCCTCACCGACTCCGGCAGACCACTTTCCTCCCCACTTGCTTCCCGCACAGCGCTTTGCACTGGAAAGGGGTTCTTATGGTGAGGGACAGCAGGCTCCACCTCCAGACCAGCCCTTTTACTGGAGATGAAAGAAACGCTCCAGATACTGGACCACAGCAGACCACTTTCCACCCCACTTGCAGATTGACTTTTGGTTAGGCCTTCAACCTGTAACACCATTCAGCAGATACCCTCTGTATCAACAAAAAGCTAGAAACTAGGTCTGTGTATAGAAATAATAGTGTATATTCTACAATGAATAATAAATCAGAAGAACATTAGCCACCAACTCCGTGGCACAACACAATATTCACAAATGCAAAAGACACCAATTGACTGACCACAACAAACACAGGTTCAATTTGAAGATTTCAAATCAAAACACACATAGGATTTCTTTGCACATTAACAGATAGGACATTTAAAAAAAAAAACATAGTGACAATACAATGGTCATTTTGTTTGGGCTTTTTATTTGAAAGCCAAGGGGCCTCATTACGTATGTGGTGGTAGAGTGCCAGTGCTTCTGTCTCGCCACTCCCATAGGTCGTATAGGACTCTATGGGATTGGGGACTTAGAAAATCCGGTGCCTGACTTCCCGCGCAGCCGGGACTTGTAATATCCTGGTGGCACCGGGAAGTCAGGTGCCGTATTCGGTGTTGGAAGGTTACCGCCAGACTCGTAATGAGGCCCAAGGTTTGGGAATGAACTCAATGGAAAAATCATTAGGGCAAACCACATTCAAATGACATGCAGGGTTTGGGGAATTTGGAATGAATGGGAACGTGTTTGAACAATTTGTTTTCACAGGGCGTCTAGGGTGTTGGGATTTTCGTTTTGGGGACACTGGTGCATTCCAATGAACAGCAGGGTTACCCAGTTACATTAAAGACTAGATCCAATTACTCTGCACTGGGATAATTTATTTAGAATTTTGACAAATACATCACCCTGTGGTAGCGGACCCTATGGGAATTAAATTATATTTTTATTTAAATACGCTAAGGGTTTAACACTTTTACCCCCTTCCCACAAAACAGACAGCTTCTCATAGGCAGCTCAGACCACACACACTCTCTGAGATAGGGCTTCCAGGTAAAAGTCCCCAGCAAGTGTCCCAGGTTCTCCTGTCTATCTGTTAGCCTTCCTTTTGTCAGTGCTCTGTTGTCAGTCTGATCTCCTCTTTTGCCCTTCTCTTCACTCTTTAGATTGACAACTGATATTATATAGTGCTGATGACACTTACATATTATGAATATTCCCATGCTACGAATTGGACATTTCTCTTTCTTCCCCTCCCACCAGTCCGCCCAGCGGTAGATGATAGGGCGAAAGAGTTTATAGGTCTGTATTATGGATAATGGGGGAGGAAAAAATGCATAATTTCAAAATTACATGTTTACGTTTCTTTTCTCAAATGTGATGCTTCACAATCCAGGCATTATTTTAGCATTTTATCAGTTCACCAACATTCAAATTCCTCTGAATTATATGAAGGCCAGGTTTCTTCCTAACTCAAATACTATCCATCACATATGGTTAATATTGATATAGAACTGTCAGTCATTTTGTGATCTTTAATATGAGTCCCACACAAGCTCATTGTGATGCAATGTTCTCCTGTTATTAAGGAAAAAGGAGTGCAATGTTAATCACAAGGTAAAGCATAATATGGGCCCAAGAGCTCCACATCTAGCTCAACCCCTGATGGGTTTCTATATCTCCCAAGTCACATGACACCGACATCTTACTGGCTCCATGTTATTACAGCCCTGCCATCAAGTGTCTTCAAAGGTCTTTGTTTGTAGCTAATGCACAGGTTAAGGGGAGAGAAGTTAGGCCTTGATGTTCCTTATCTAACCCCTCCATGGACTCACTCACAAATGCTGTATATCCAAGCATTTCACATAAACAGACCTGTTTTTCCGGTGGTATTCAGTCAAAGCTCTTGAGGTCAAAGTTTCAAAGGCACAGACCTTTCAGTGCAGTGGGAAAAACAAACTACAAACATAATTCTAACAGAAAAGCACTTTAAATTGAAAGATGTGTTTAACATGTAATATTTTGTATATGTAATATATTCTCCAGGAATTAAATATTTCTTTAATACAATAATTAAAAAGATATGAGTCTCACTTTAAGCATTATTCACACATAGGCCACAGTTAACATCCGAAACTAGTGTTTACTTCTACAACAAGTAGGCCTCTCCTTTTAAATTTTCATTTTGAACTATGTTTTATTTGTGACAAATGCAAAGTGTATGGCTTCACTTTCGATTTCTGGATTCATCATGTGCTGCATTGAAGTCAATGTGACATGCTGCTATCTGTCTCCTTGAATGAAATGGTAGCTTTTCATATTTTATGGTAGCTTTTCATATTTTATGAAAACAGCACTTTCAGCCACACAGGTATTTTGCCATGCATTGGGCACATCCAACAGTTTTAATTCATCAGGCACATGTTCCTTTACTTGAGCGCCTATCCATTTCGGGAAAGTGAACTTGGCCCATTTGTGTTCCTTCACTAGGCCTTATGTCGGAAATGAATGTTTGAACTGGCCTGCATATTCTAATGGGTTTGAAGATCAGCCAGATTAATTCTCACAATAGGGCCTTGTATGGCCTCTCAGTCTCCATCACTTGAGGGCTGAATTTACAGCCAATATATTCCCACTGGCTCTTTAACTTGGGTCACTCGTAGGAAAGAGCAAGGGAGAGTGGTGTTTTTTGTTTTCCTTTTGCTTTTTATTTGATTTTCCTCGTTGGATCATGTCCACTCTCTTTCCCATCCTGAGGTAGTGGGTGCTCTGGCCTGCACTCCCCTCTCTTTGGATTTTGGGATTTTGGTCCTGCAACGCCTCCCTTTTTGAAACCTCCTACCCCCAGGCTGTGAAGGTAAGGAATTATTGAGTCTGCGGAGAGGAGTAAAAGAGAGGTTAAATATATTATGCAGTACTTCTTTCCCCAGTAATTGGCATACAATTTGTATACAAAACATCACATATTGATATTAATTTTTAGTCCCATGAATATTTCTACACTATTTTCTCATATTGATTTTGATACATTCTTTATGAGTATGAATTATTTTACTCCCTGTATATCTGTAATATTCTCCATTCCGGATTTCCATTATTTCCTTTCATTCCAGATGGTTCTTGGGTTCTAGCATAACTGAGTTCCTCAATTGGCCGTAAAGCCCGTCTAAGGTGACAGCTCTTCAAACGATTCATATGGACCCATTTCTCTTACGTATGATCTCCTTTTATATATGTGGATATTATAGGCAGCCAGGGAAATATTATCGATGATTTCAAAGGCAGCGGGATGGAACTACCTCTCTTGGTCTGGTTCCTTTGAAAATTGTACAGGTAGACCCTGTCACCCACTTTGTACTCCTTATTGGTAGTCTTTAAGTCATAGTAGGTTCTCATTCCTTCTGCCAACTTTTCTAAATTGCGCTGAGCATAAGCAAAAGCATGCTGAAGGTGTTTCCTTAAATTTTCAGTGTACTCATGGGTAGTGGATGCTTTTATCAGTGCCTGCTCTGGAGTTCTTTAGAGCAGATCTTGAGGTAGCACCATCTTTAATCCAGTAATGAGTTCGAATTGAGACATTTCTGTTGCAGAAGACGGCGTGGACCTAATAGCAATCAGGACAAGCAGTAATTGGATGTCCCAACTAGTTCCAGAGTCCGCAGCAAACTTCTTCAAGATGGCCACATTTTCTTATTGTACCTCTCGACTCCCCTTCTCAAGGCTCGGTGGTAGGGAATGTGGAGATCTCCCACATCTTGGTCATCACCTCACGGTAGAATTATTTCCTCAGTCTGCAACCTCACACAATATTTCTAATATCGTATGAATCCCCTATGACCGGCAGTGGCCATGTCATGGGCATGACTCAACCCCAGGATTCAGAATGAGGTAGGTACCACTCACTGGTTCCCATAGGGATCTCCGTACCAACAAACGTTTCAGAACATTTTGGAAAACTTCATCAACACCTGCAGATTCTCTTTCCTGATATAGACAGATTCTGTCGGAAGAGTATTCACATGGTCTTCTTTTGTTGATAAAAATTCCAAATATTCTGGTCCTCTTTTTGTGCGGTAATCAAATCTGCATCTGGGTTTTATTTATTCCACCGGGCAGTTGAGAGTTCAATTTGCACTTTATTTTTTTGTTGGCATGGGTTTCGGACCTGGTGACAGCGGTGACTTGGATTTCCCCCAACAGGGATTCGGTTACTATGAAATCACAGTGAATGGCTCCGGTTTTTGCCAACTGGTCAGCCATGTCTTGTCTGGTCCCTCGATTTTGGAGTGACCTCTGAACCTTTTCCAATAGATAGTCATCTCATTAGAGGCTACCAGATCATCAATTGATTGGTTTCATTTCCATGCTTTAGTGGTTTATTGTTTGCACACAGCATGCCTCCATTTGTCCAGTTAATTAGGTGTTCCACGAATCCATTACTGACATAATCAGAGTCAGTGATTTTGACCAGTTGTTTGAATTGGTGATGTGCCCCAGTGAGCATGGCTTGAGTACTGCCATTAACCCTGCCACCCGACTACTTCAGGGTCCTATTTTGTACCCAGCAGAGGGTTCCATGATATCATTCACCCAGGCATTCCCAATGCCCGCCACTAGTTCCTTTTCCCCGTTATTGTCAACATGGTAGGAGCATCCATCCACATGAACTGTGGGTATCCCGTGATACGTATCTTCCTCATAGACTTTGTGCAGGGAATTAAGGTACGCTTCCATATCGTCATTGGCCCTTAGACTTTCATCCTCAAGGCCGTTCTCTTGAGCACAATCATGCAAGTCAGCCAATGCTTGCCTAGAGAACTCTTCTTGCTTTGGCCATATCTGACCTCCACAGGAAAGCCTTGCATGGACCGAATCCAAGAAGTAACTCTGGAATTACTTACAAAGTGACCAAATCCGAACACGGAAAGTAAGTATTGCAAGGGTTGGTGAGGAGTCTCCACAATGATATGCTCTCCCTGGATAAATGGGCAGTCATTTTTAAAGGCCACACAGTTGCCAGGAGTGCCTTTTCGCAATCTTTGAATTTTACCTCTTCAGAGGACAAAGTTTTGCTCGCGTACGAGATTACTTTGTTGCCTTATCCTGCTTCTGATACAATGCTGCTGTCAGGCAGGTATCAGAAAACCTTGTCTCCAAGAATAATTCCCTGTTCTTTATGGGGTAAGCCAAACGAGGAGCCTTGGAAAGGCTTCTTTTTAGTTGTTTTACTGCCTCTGGTTGTTTCGAACCCCGCTCCCACTGGACTACAGCCTTTGATAAATGGACCAAAGGTTGAGTGACCTCTGTGTAGTCTTCAATCAACCTTCTACTATAATTAGTGAGTCCCAGAAGGCTTAATTCATTATTGCAGAGTAGTAGGGTATTTCATTTTCAAGAAGGCTTCCACCTTTTTTGCCTGGGGACTGAGACCCTCTGGGGCGGGCTGATATTGTGCCCTAAGAAGTTCACACAGGTCGTACACCACTATGCCTTCTGGAAGGACCGTTTTGCTATGACTTTCTGCAACTGGGTCAGAACATAGCACATTTCTGCTATATGTTCCTTCAAATTTGAGCTTGTGATAAGAACATCGTCCACATAGGCCAGGTTCCCCCCTTTCGCCCAAATCTGGAATGGCCTTAAGTAGGAAGATGTTAAATTAGTTGCCAGAGTTTATATATCCAAAGGGGGTTTGGGTCCACATGTATTGCTGCCTCCCGAAGGTAAAGGCAAGCTTGTACTGGTCTTCCCTACTCATGGGTACTGTCCAGTAACCGTGGGTCGGGTCAATAGCGGTGTACACCTTTGACCCTTGGATCTGTGCCAGTCCTTGATCAATGTAGGAAAGATGCTATCTTGAACTTCCTTAGGTCTGCACATAGTCTCCATTGACCGTTGGGTTTGAGTATCCCAGTACCGGGGTGTTAAAGGTACTGTGGATTGGACGAATTATCCCATGTGATTCTAGATTTTTGATAATCTCAGTGAGTGACTCCATGGATGTGAAAGGTAACCGGTATTGTTTCACAAATACTGGAGCCAACTCGGGGTCTGTGGGTATGTTGGATGAATGTATATTTTTGGGTCCACAGTCATATGAGTCCACTGAATAGATGGCTTGAAAATCGAGGAACACTTGTTTTAGCTTCTGTGTTTGCTCCTCGTTCTCACAGGCTGTAACGCTTACCTGAACTCTGTGGGAACACCACTTGGACTCCTCTTAGCTAGCGCTGCAATCCTTCTTTAGAGATTTTCCTACTGCAATGGTGTTCCTAGCAATATACAGAAAAATTCCGCAATAAAAGGATTTCTAGTTTGTTTTTTAAAACAATGGCACTGACTCGATATTGCAATGTCTATTTCTTAGCACTCTTCCTCTTTACATTCAGTTCTTTTATGGTGGGCTCTCCATCCTGCTTCTGCGCAGGGGCCCTTTTTCTGAAGAATGGGACTGTGGATGGAGCTCCGAAGTGCGTGTGCGTAATATATTTCATTAATAAATGGCGGGGCAAGGTGTGATACCCTAGAACTAAAACTGTGGTGATTAGCTGAGGGAACTAGGGGAAGAGATGTAAGGAAGGCGGCAGGAACTATCCTAGGAGAGCAGAAAGGTAAACCCCATGTAAAATGAAAGTCACAGTTATAACAATGCTATTTGCTGTCATTCAACATGCCCATGAATAGCCTCATTCCATATAGCTCATGTAATCCCAGATGACACCACAACTTAAATGGAGAATGCACTTGTGGTAAGCACTATGTGTTACTAACTTGTTCATACCAGAAGGTAACCCTGAAACAACTCGAAGAGGTGGTGTGCTGGAGGGTTACAGAAAGGAAAACAGCTGAGAGGAAACTCTGAGGGCGGTCAAAAATGAACGTTCTTAAATTACATGCAGAACATTCAATGCGCGGAAACAATAAATAACTTGAACCGCCAGGTGAGCAGCACATAGAAACATCAATGCTAAGTTTTAACAGAAAAATACACAATGTGCTACAGCAAACACTTCAGAAGCAGCAATAATGTCAATGTATACTTACTGTGACAGCTAACAGCTGACTGACAGGAATTCTTGACAAGGGGACTGAGGTCGGAGGAACGGAGAAATATAGGGAAACCAGGAAACTCTACTACGCGTTAGTTCAGGGAACACAACGGACATAAATGCTGTGATAACTATGGGAATACTATGACTTAAACTGGCTTTTGACAAAACGGATCCGCGGTAAGTGTTAACTGCCTGAGCAGAAAGACGCGAAGTGCGGAGCGCACGAGGGGAGGGGCTTAAATAGGGAATGAGCAAGAAAGCCTAGACCCTTACAGTGACTCCCCGGGAACAATGAGGTGGCTATGTTTAGTAGACAGGAAGTGACAACCTCTGTTCTTGTTTAAACTCTATAATGTCTGCACTCAATCCATGAATGGTAGGCATAGGACCAGGTTTTCTTTGGAATTCTTCTGGGAGTTTTTGCCCTGATCATGACACGGGCATCGGCAAGAATTATCCGTTCTTTGACCATCTGTTAAAGCCTGGAAAGACCTTGGGCTTTGGGATTTCAGTATTATCCTCCAGTTGGGTGGAGAGATCTCTTGTTATGGTGTTGGCCTGGACTTGAGGTTCCAAGAATGGGAGTTAGACACTGTTGATTCAGAATACCGCCTCATCCTTCAATAATGTCACACGTCACCTCATCCACACCATAAGGGCAGGAAGAGTACAAGAAATTCCCCCTTACTTGATGAACACCTTTTCAGGAGAGATACCCTCATTGATATTGAAGCAGTCATTTGGGATTGGTTCAATGATCTCATTACCTAAATCAATAGAATAATGTTGGACATCAACCACCATTCCAATAAAGGTGTCTGTGCCCAAAGTGATATCGCTGTTACCCACCAATATTCAAATGGTGTTGTGTTCTATGTCGACAAGGGGTGTCGGATGTAAATACAAAACTTGTTGGAGATGATAATTCAAATGTATGTAGGCATCCTGATTTCTGAGCTTCTGTCCTTACTTAATTTTTAAGGATAATGTAAATTGTTGCACCTGCACTGGGATGGCATCCCCTTCTCTCACTTGAACTTCAACTGCATAAGGCAGCATTTGAGCTGACAAAAATGCTTTTTCTGTATTGTCAAAGCCCATGTCCCCCCCCTCCAACCCCACAGCCGAGACGAGGCTTTAGCCATTAATTTTGACATAATTAATCATAATCTATTGAGAATGACACTGCTTAAATAAAATGCAAGAGATCTCTCATGACCCAACAATTATGTTCTATGCTTTTGTCGCCAATGGACGTTTTTAGCATACACCTGCTAGACGGGAGATGTTTGGAATTTGTGGTTTCCAGGCCTGCATTCCATTTATCAATCAATTTAAATGTGTGAATGGTCTGATCGTTTGGGCGTTTCCTGAATAATGCCTCGCTGATGGAGCTTCTTCCATTATTCAGGCATACTCTGGCGAGAACAGACTCCTCTCCCCTCATTTTTCGGAATGTGGAAAAATGGCTGTTCACCCTTTATCTGGATGTTGGTCAAGCCTCAAGCAAGTTATTCATCTTTTGTCATGGGATTTGTTTTTTTTTTCTGATTTTGGATTAGTATAATATTTCAGAGTACTTTCCTCCAGTGTGGAATGCCACTTAAAACTGGCAGGGAGGTTGATTTTCAAGAATGGAGAAGCAAACTCATCACCAGTCTTTTTTCTCCTATAGAGATGGTGATGTCTGGAACTTGATGGTTCCTGAAATGGAATTCTATTTTGTCATAGCGTTGTTCAATCACATGGCATGTGCCATTGAAATCATTTGTGCTTTGTTTAATTTGATCAGCCGGTTAGTCTGGGTCCAGAGGACCTGGTTCACGCAGTTAATCAGGGGTGATAACATCCGTAGGAGGTCATTCCCCAATAGACAATGTGTGCCCTCTGGGGTCATGACTATCACTGGGTGTTTCACCCTATTTCGCCCAATTTTTTTTAATTCCAGATCTGCAGTCTCTTTGACGGAAATATCATTCCCATCGAAGTTTTGAATTTGTACGGGAAGAGGTGTGAGGGGAATTTGGTGATTCTCCTGCCTTCCTGAGTTCAGTTTGTTGAAGGTCTTTTAGGACAGGAGTATGGTTTGGGATCCAGTATCTACCAATGCAGATAATGCACCCTGATGCTGTACCTTGACGGGGGCATACAATCTTCCTTCTCTCTCATCAAGGGGGCAAAGAAAATATGAATTATGTGCCAGCTTGGAGGTTCACTTTTTTATATTGAACTCCGACACTGTGCGATCTTGGACAGTTTTCTGTGTTGGAGTCTGGGAATCTGTAAACCTTTTTTGGCATGCAGACAAACTTGAGTGGGGGATCCTTTGTCTCCCCTGATTCTTTGCTGCCCCCCCTTTTCCTGGAGACAGTTCCCAGAACCTGTTTGGGGTCAGGAGACCTGTAAAATTTTAGGGTCAGCTGGATGACATTGTTGGTGTTTAAGAACTTCTTTCTCTGGGTCAATCTCTATACTTAACCTGTCAACATCCTGGTCTTTTGGGACCCATTCATCCTTGGGAGGGATCCCTCCATCCATGAAAGAGAAGTTTGTTTTACCCGAATCCTCCAGGGATTCTTCTTCAAAAGGGATGATGCAAACCTCCTCCCGAAATTGGGTATTCATTTGCTTTCTCCTACTTATCTGTTCTCTAGGTTCCATCTTTTCAGGGGTAGAAATTTCCTATTCCGGATTGGAGGTTTCCAGAGGGTTTGTTCCGGTGGTAAAGAAAGCTTTCTCCATAGGTGTCAATCTCCCATCCACCCGGTGGTCCTCCTCACCCGTTGGTTGTCAGATCTTTCTTCCACTCATTCCACCCCCCCCCCCGGGGCCTCAGACCCAGATGTTGGGTTATTCTGGGCAGCAGGTTCCAGTTGAGGTTTTGACTGACCCCTCAGCATGAGAACCAGGTCTTGGGTTAGATGTTGGAACTTTTGCTCCAGTTGTGAAACTTTTTCTGGTTGGTAAGAAGGTCTGATTCATACCTATGCTGATCCTGGAAAGGGTAACTGCCCCATCTCCTGGAGTAGCTTAGGTGTTGAAAGTTTCCCTGATGACTTTCCATCCTAGGTCTCCCTTCTCCTGGGTTCAGCAATCTATTGTCCTGAAAACAGGGAGAGAGAGAGGGAAGGATTATTTTGGAAATTGGGATTAATAGGCTACCTGCGAAAGAAGTTTAATTTGGGAAGTGAAGTATTACTTGCCTCCAGAAGGAAGTTCAGAGGGAGGTACTTACCTGATTGGACCCCCCCACCACTTGTGCCAGGCGATTCCACATATACCAGTGTGTATGTCTTGTTTGTATTTTGGACTTGCATAGGTTGCAGAGTTAGAAGGGTCATTTGTCTGGTATCCTGCCTGACTTGCCATCGATTGGGCTGAATTCGAGGGTCTCCACTGCCTGTCATTCTGCTTGTTGGCAGGAGGAGTAGTTTTAACCCCCCCCCAATCTCCAAGTCCAATGGAGGGGTATTTCTTTTTTTTTTTTTACCTCTGCCACTTTTGCAGCAGCAGGTTTGTTGGATGGTTTGGAGGTTTTAGGGTCATTTTTTATTTTCAGAGGGCTTTTGGACCTCATAGATCTTGGTGGACTGTTCAATCACCAAATCCAGGGTCCTATGCTCATGAAAAATCTCTCGCCAATTGGGTCATAATGTATTTTGGGAGTGTATGGAAGTTAATTGATGAACCCACTGCTATCGGTATTCACCAGCCTATAAGTCAGGGCAAATGCTGGTTTCAAATCCTGCACAGACTCTCTAGGTGCCTGGTCTTCCCCACACTGAAGGTTTTATGCCACCTTGCAAGCATCTTGTGTTTTTCTTTGAGTGGAAAAGTGTTTTAAAAGGGCCACCTTGTAGGTGCACCATTTATGGTGATCTTGATCCTCCAGCCCTGCAAAGAAGCTGGAGTACCTGGGAGAGAATGTCCATTTGACAAACTCCATGCAGTTGCCATTATTTTTAATTCCCAATTATGTCATTATTTGTTCATACAGCTCTAAATGCTCCCATATTGAATATTTGGCATTCTTATGTTAGGGAGTCATAACGCTCTTTATGGCCTTTATCTGCCGAATTGGGTCTTTCACAAGACCTTTCTCCTGTTTGGCAGACTTCCTTTTACACTGCACCTGAGCCCACTCACCCTCTGACACAGAGTTGCAACTGCTGGTGGTCCATTAACTTTCCTCTAGGCACTTCCTACCTCTGAGACTGGGAAAAACTCCCAGAATTACAAGGTCTGGAATCTTCTCTCCTGTGGTACTGTGAACTATCATGGTCATTCCCCTTGTAATCCCCTTTTTGAACAGTAGAGGACTTCTCCTCCTCATTCCTCCCTCCAGGTATACTAGGGAATTCCCCCCCCCACCGCCCCCCATCTCCCTGCTTTACAAGATGCTCTTTCTAGGCCAAAACTCTTGCACTCATCTTTCTTCAAAGCAGACTAGGTGGTCCCTTTTGTAGTTTCATTTTCTGCCAGTCCAACTCCCTGATCTTTTCATCATACGAGTCCTCCTGTCAGAAGTACTTGCTAGGGTATTTTTGCTTTCCCGAGCCCACTGGCCCAGCCACCTTCCCTTCTGCTTGTTAACCGTGAATTTGCATCGATGTCAGATAAGGACTGGCGTTCTGGATCAGTTGGACTAGGCCTGGGCGAGGCCAGCTGCCTCATGTTTCCCTGTTCTTGATAAATGGAATGCGTGAGGTCAGCTGTACTCTGGGCATACGGAGTGGTTAATTGGCTTGAGATCTCTGGTAGAGAGGTCACCACTCCTTTCCATATCCTGACTGGCCAGGGTGCCTCAAAGCCTGTTTGGATTTGGCTATCTCATTTGTCAACCTCTCAACTGTTTTTCTTGGTCCTTATCTCTTGGTGGGATGCAGAGATTTGAGTATTTAATTCTGAAACAAGTGCTTTTGTGGCTTGCGTCGTGTGCACATATTCCTAAAATTTCATTTTCAAGAGACTAATCAGTTCCTCTTGCTCTGGGCTGCCAGCAATAGGTCCATCTCTGCTTGCCTCACACAT
The DNA here is from genome assembly GCF_040938575.1 of Ambystoma mexicanum. Lineage (NCBI taxonomy): Eukaryota > Metazoa > Chordata > Amphibia > Caudata > Ambystomatidae > Ambystoma > Ambystoma mexicanum. The sequence goes on along the minus strand of NC_090929.1, from coordinate 764,050,546 downwards.
TTTATTAATTGTGCTTTTTCTCACCTAATATAAGTAATTTCCTGAAAATCTATTTAATTTTTCTCTGCATCTGTCTTTAACTGATGCACCTCCTGAGAAAGGTTGCTATTCTCTTGGTTTAATGGGACCTTTTCTTTCCTTGACTGCTTTATCCGTTGTGTCAAGGTGTTCAGATCTTGGTGCATCTGATCAAACTCACCTTGGGACCCAATCCCTTTGAAAAATAATTGGCTGTGATAATGTCCCCCAACATAACTCCAGTAGGAATGATCCAACATAACTCCAGTAGGAATGATCTGATCATTTAGTTTGTGTTGCAGTGCACCAAGATTTTCCACACGCTCTTTATGCTACCTTTGCACTGCAGAAAAACACATTTTACGCTCTGCATTTTCTTGTTGCTGTATTTTCTAACTCCTTCTATTAGACTTTCTTGTTTTAACTCTAAAATGTGGCTCTGTTGAGCTTTAGCTTCTAACTATGACAGCGTTTGCTGGCCTTGATTCAAAAGCTCAGCCTGGTATTGCACAGTCATCACGCTATTCTGATGTTGTTCTTCCACTATCAGCAAATGGAAGTACATATATGCTGTGAGCTGAGACATTTTAGCCTGCTCATCTCTAGCAGTTTGTGTCATATTATAGGTATGTTAAAGCTTGATGCAACAGACAATTATCCTTCCACATGTCAACATTTGCAGAGGTAACCTTGTGCATCATTCTGGCTCCTCATCCACCAATTCACCTTTGATCGGAAATTTGGATAGGAGGTGATTTTTGGCCCTATTGATTTCTGTGGTGCTCATTTTGAAATGTGTTCTTCAACCTTATATGCTCTCTATCCAGGGGCAAAATCTCAACCTGTTCCTACTTAGTTTCTACTCACAATGTCAACTCTAAATAGTTTTCTTCAATCTTCTGTTTTCTCTACACACCTCCTGGAACCCAGGGTAGAAGTCTCAGTGGCACTTTAACAATGCCAACACATCTTTCTATCCACCTCATGCAATTGCACCAAAATGAATATTTTTTTTTTTGGTTAGGCTTCCAACCTGTATCATTCAGCAGATACCTTCTGTATCACCAATAAGCTAGAAACCAGAACGGTGTATATAAATAATACTGTATATTTATTTAAATTTCTACAATGAATAAAACATCAGAAGAACACTAGCCACCAACTCTGTGGCCCAACACAATATCACAAATGCAAATTACTTACATCAAATGGACTGACATGTACTTCTTGATAGACTTTCAGTAACCACAAAAAACACAGGTTGAATTTGAATGTTTGAAATCAAAACATGTGTAGCATTTCTTTGCACATCAACAAATGGGACATTTTAAAAACAGTGATTTCTTGGTTTATCCCAATGCTCTACTCTCCCAGAAAACCCCCAGCCCCAGCAATCGGTTATATATCACCATTTTGGTTTGAAGGCAAGGTCAGGGGAGTGGGAATATTGTTTGTACTTTTTATTTGAAAGGCAAGGTTTGGGAAATGAACTGAATGGAAACATAGTTTGGGGAACACACATTCAAATGAAATGCATGGTTTGGGGAATTCGGAATGAATGTCAAAATATGTTTGGGACAATTTGTTTTCACAGGGAATGCAGGGTGTTGGGATTTTCATTTTGGGGACGCTGTCACATTCAAATGAACAGCAGGGTTACCCAATTACATTATTGACTAGAGTCATTTACTGTGCACTGGGATAGTTTCCATTTCAAATTTTGACAACAAAAATATCACGCTAAACTAAGGGTATAACATTTTTAACCCCTCCCACTAATGGAAGAGCACCCACTAATGAAAAGTAATGCGTTAAAACGGGCGGCTTCCCCTCACACTAAACAGATATTGTGATTTTCTCTAAGGAAATTAATTCAGTGATATTTTTAGTAATATATGGTCAGGGTCTACAAACTTGTTTATGCCAAGGCCCCTGTGAGCAAAACATTTATTGTTCGGGACCCCCTTGCCCCACTGCTGTGTTGGTGTATGGACATGGCTGCAGAATGCGTGGTGCCATAATTTTGAAGGGATGTGTTGTTGGGGAGATATTCCAAGACAGTTGGACAATCACTTACAACCCAAACATAGAAACTGTGCAAGTAAACACAAAATTCTCCAGTAAGGCTTTTATTTTCTCAAAATACATTCCTATTAGTATATTCAGCAGAAGGCAATTTGATTTTACAGAACAAGTACTAATGGGAAGGTTGGGCCTGTCTCTCTGCAGAAAGTGAGTCAATGTGTGTCTTTATTTTTTGAGACCGCCACTCTGAGTTTGTCCTCCAGTTCCAGCCTTGTGCAGTATTTAGTTTTCAGTACAGCCAATGCTGAAAAGCCTATTTCCCACAAGTAGCAAGACCCAAAAGGTAAGAGACTGTATAGTAGACCATGCCAATGTAGCATATTCCAAGATTACCTTCAGCCAAAAGTCACCCACTTCAATGTTCCTAAATTCAGATTGAAGAGTAGTGTCCGACTGAACCTCAATCACCTCTTCCTGGGCATCAAATGGAAGATGCACTACCTCCTCTGCTAGACAAGGCTGCATCACCCAGTCATTAATGCCAGAATTTTCTTCAGGGAAGTATTTATCAAAGCTGGACGTTAATTGTTTTAGGTGACTTGTGATTGGTTCTACGACATGCAGCACATTGTACTCCATTTCCTCAATTGCTTCTGCAAGCAATAGGAACTGAACTGTTACCCTAGCTCCAGGTCTAGCTTCCTCTTCAAGGTAAATACTTTTTATTCATTGTAAATGAATTGGCATTGGCTCCTTGTAAAGACATATTGAGGGTATTTAGCTTGTTGAAAATATCAGCAACAAGGTATGCTAAGAGCATGAGCCAGTGGGGATCACACAGATAGTTTGCTTTGCCATTGTCCACATCCAAAAGGAATTGCCGGGACAAATGGCACTAATGAGGATTACTGCATTCTTTGAATTAAATCACAGAGCATTTCAGGACTAGAACAGTGATCGGAGATTTCTACATTTGATAAACACTTCTGTGATAAAAGGATTGTATGTGTGAACCTCAATGCATAACTGATGCATGGCTCGGTGGACACATCACGGTTCACAATACTCACCCTAACATTAAAATGTTTTTAACCATGACCCATACATGCTCATTTGGACAGCTTATCTTTTTGGATGCAAGCATAAAGTGGCTGAAACATCTGCCACTCAAATGGGGTACAAGGGCTCTTTTGCTTCTTGTATCTGAAGAATCTTAGAGGGCGAAGGGTTGGGTTTCGGTGTGGGCATGCCCAACCCCAATACAGAAACCTCTTTAGGGAATTATATCTACAGGCATGACAGGATGCTGCACAAGAGAGACCCAATAAACAATGCACATAAAGGCTACACAGAAAGGATTGTACCTCTTTCAAACTTTAGCCTGACCAGTAATAAGCAGATAAAGCATTTTAAACAAAACCGGCTCCTGATGCCTGGTATAGGACCCACCGTTCCTCAGCCACTACCTCCTCACCATTGCGCAGGCCATGGTGTGTCAGTGAGGAAAGGGTGTTTGGCCTTGTGGATTTACAATTTGATGCAACTTCTTTGATTTATGAGTTTAAGTGTGGGCACAGTATGGCATGCTCGTCAGAGTCACATGCACAAAACAGTCCAGTGTGCTCTTGTATGGACATTGGGCACATCAGACACAAATGGGTATATGTGTTGTTACATAAGGGAGCACCACATAGATCCATTGGGTGGCCTGTCCCACGTTGTTTTGGTATTTTTGGTATCCCCCCACCCCAAATGGAGGGAGGGGCACCTCATGCAACCCTTCGTAGGAGCCCCAGGAAGGCCTGCATGAGGAGCCCAAACCCTACTGCCCCATCCATTGGACTGCCTGTCTGATGTTTTGGGGTGGCCCTCTCCCCTACCCCAAATGAAGTGTGGGGGGCACCTCATGCAGCCCTCCCTGGGGGCAGATTTCTGTCCCTAGGAAGGGGCAAATGTGTTTTCACTGGGTGGTGAGGTTCAGTAGACCACGAGGGATGGCTTGCAAGGGGGGCCGTGATTGGAAAGTATTTGTTTGCTGGGCTGACCGTAGGTAACAAATGTTTTTTTTTTCTTTTCATTTACAGCTTTTTCTACACGAGCAGTTGCAACGTTATGTGAATACTATATTTATTATTCTACAGTTAGGGCCCACTGTCAGTGGGGTGGGTGAGACTGGGGCTGGATTGTTGGTGGCTTGGGTGGGAATGAGCCGTCTGGGGAGATATTTTGGTGGACTGGGACACAATTTCAGGGGCAGGCAACAAATTGCCCCCTATGCCAGCAGAACATTGGTGTTTTCCCTGGGAGCGGATGTCTCCCATGTGGGTTGACTGTCTGCAAGCCCAGGCTGCACCTCTGGCTGTGCTATATTACAGATGTCCCCTCCGAGGAGGAATGGGGATCCTGCCGGGGCTCCCTGGAGCTGCTGCTGCGCTCCAAGCACAGCGGCAGCTCCAGGGAGCCCCGGCAGGGGCCACTTCCCTCCCCCAAGGGAAATTCTGTATTGCAGCCCAACCCGCGCTCCATGATAGCTGGGGCTGATGTCCCTGGCCTTGGGCAACTGTCTCCCATGGGGTATCACTGGACTGAAGCTCAGCAACGGTTTCAGGGAGCTCCGGCAGGGTCCCCGACTTTTCCCAGAGGGAGAAGCTGTAACGCAGGCCAGCCACAGCTCCAGAGTGTTAGGGGGTGATATTCCTGGCCTTGGGCGGGTGACTACCATTTGGGTTGAACATCTCCATGCCTAGCATTGGTTCCAGGGAGGGCCAGGACATTCCCTGTCCTTTCCCGAGGGAGAAGCTGTAACGGAGGCCAGCCATAGCTCCAGCAAAGTCGGCGGTAATGTCCCTGGCCTTGGGCACCCTTCTCCCATGTGGGTCTTTGGCGGGGCTTGTGGGTAATACATTCTGGGGTGATTTGTGCAAGTCCGACATCTTTGGATTCCCACAGGAGTCTTCTTTTGAGAAATGCATGGTGTTCCCTGTTTTCCTTTGTGGCTTCGACACTCCAGGACCAAATCTGTATGGTGTCCGCTTGAGCAAAATTCCTGAAATTCTGCTGTGCAAAAAGACTTCGGTTTAGCCGTGTTTTAGGCTTTCCCCTTTGCACCCAGGTAGGTGCACCCACACATGTGAGGTACCACTTTCTTTGAAAACATTTTGTGGAGGACCACATAAAAGAAAAAAAATAAATATTGTCCCACATGAACCTGTTCCCCCTCTCATGTCCCAGTCAACTATCCCCAAACGCTCAGTACCTAGAAAAACGTTATGATGAGACTTCATCCCTTAATCCCCTCCCATGCGTCCTCTCCAAACCCCTATTTCCCCTGTATTTGTGTCAGTTTCTGCTTCCCCGCTCTTTCATAAATTTTATATCTGTATATAATAAAACAAAATATTATGTGTTTTAATTCAGTCCTTGGTGTCTAAAAAGGCAGTTAGGGTGTCCGCGGACAGCGTGGTGTCCGTTATGTCCACAATTAACCAAAATGGGGATGTCCTAAGGACACTATACCTGTCCGTACTGTCCGCAAGCACAATGGAACTGTTCTTATAACACACTTGGTGTCCGGAATGTCTGCATTTAACCAAAATGGAGGTGTCCTAAGAACAATGTACCTGTACGTAGAACATCTTCGCACATGCGCACCACACCCATAGCTCCTACGAACATTGCGACTGTCCGTAACTGTCCATCTCATGTGTGTCAAACGTTCAATTAGTTTGAGGACCCGAACACTGTTCATAGAACACCTGCGCATGACCGTTCCTGCACATTTGGTGTCCTGCGGACACCCTTCCCATTCGCGGACGTGTTCGTGACGTCCTCATGTGACCATACCCACGCTGAGTGTGTGTCCTGATTTGCAGACACTGTCAGGGTCCCCTAACATTTTAAAAGTACTTCTTTGGACAATCCAAAGTATTTTACAGTGAATTCATCATTGCACATGTCCCAGACAATGTCCCTGGCGTTCTACATACTTTTTGGAACTTTTCAAGCCTTTTTTGGGTGTTCGATCTGCCCGGGAGAGCGCGGGTGTCCATGAAGCGTGTACCAGAACCCCTATAAAAAGCCACACCCTAGAGCTCATCTTTATTCTGTCTTTCTACTATTGAAGATTGACCTGCATTAGCTGCCTTTGCTGTTGCATCATCAAACCTGATGGCATCCATGGCTGCTGTTATTACAGCTAGTGCTGCTTCTGCCTCAGCACCATCCCCACCCCCTCCACCAACACCACCTCCCCAAGGGCCTGCAGAGGGGAACAGGTGTGAGGATGTAGAGCAGGAGGATGAAGAGGATGAGGTAGGTTAAGTTCCTACTACCAGCACTCGCCGTGAGTCTTGGACATGGCGGTTGTTTACCACTCTTGGTGGAGTGCCAAAAGCATGTGCGAATAAGGTCACCTGCAATCGTTGCCACATGGTGGTGAGTTGTCAGAGGCCTGGTTCAGCTTTGGTACGACATCAATGAAGCAACACCTAAAGTCGTTCCATGTTGGGGCTATTCAAAAGGTTGTACCTTGTGATAAACGTAGTGGGTGAGTTCCTCTACAAAATCCTCCATTTCCGCTCCTGTCACTACAAGAGACCCTCCTGTGGGACAGCACCTTCCTCCAGCTGCCTCACAGGCCATTCATGATGCTGTTGACCCTTACCTTTCGAGGGTCACAATATTGTGTATTTACTGTGACGCAGTATTCTGCAGGGGGAGAATCTTCGTAGTGCTTTCGAGACTGCGGTCAAGGAGCACGAGAAGGTCTGCTACCTAACTAAATAAGGCCCACCCTACATCTTCCTCTCTCCACCTCCCTTTCTTATCCCCGTGGTTGGTGTCCCTTCCTTACCCTCCTTTCCCCTCCTTTCCATGAGTGTCGTGTGTAAAAATAAAATAAATAAAATAAATGAAAAACAAATAAATATATAACAAAAAAAGGCTCTTTTCAGAGCCACTTTTCACAGTTTAAAAATAGAAGTGACAAATAAATAGTGCAGGGCTCTGCATTTCTTTGAAGTTGCAGACATTTTTTTTTTTTTTGAGTGCTGCCCTATCATAACCATTGCACTTTTTTATTGGAGGAAGTTGTGACTCTGAAAAGAGCCTTTTGGTGGTGTTTTTTGTATTTCAAAAACTTCAATGATTAACACCTACTACAAAATGCATTAATGTAATTACAAAAAAGGTTGCAATGCATTTTGAATATTTCGCAGACAAATCTGATTGCCAGCATAAGTAAGATGGACTCCGTCTCTGCGACAAATGTCTGTTCTACAACACATAATATTTTCATTGTGAAAGGAGGACATGCCAACATCTCTTAAAAAGGCACAAACAGCCTTATTGACATTGCGCTTCACTTTCTCCATTTGTGGACCAAATGAAGAAGAACGCAGCTACATTCATCTTTGCACAATACAAGAAAAAATTACTTGGGGAATTTGGAAACATGTCCATGACCTTCCCAAGTCCTTATTTCATTGCAAATTGCAAAGAAATTCCAGACACATGTCCTAAACTGTTCCCTCCACAATGAATTATAATTATGTCTGGATGATGCTGTGTCTCCAAAGTAGCACAGAGAGGTACCAAGTCCAGCCACTTCGTTCCACACACTCCATGCCAGTGCACTTTCACATGAGGGAATTCACGATCTAGAGCTACTCCACAGCGTTCTGCATGCACCTCCAACCAATGTATCCATGAGTCTCCCAAAATCCAGATAATAGGTTTTCTAAATTACATAGCTATCTGTTCTTCTCTCAGGAAAAAGACTTTCTGACAAACTCTCTCCTTACACAACACACCCAGTAAACTTTATGGACCAATCCCTTGCTCTGGACTTTCTCATTTGTATGCCTCTCCACCCCAAAATCCCTGTATGTAAATCGCGCTGTCTGCGGACAACCACCATGTCCGCGGACATATCGAAAATCTGAGCGTGATGAATTTAAATAGTGTGCCCCATTTCCCCTTTGAGGTTGGCTCCGAAAAGATAATTTTTTGGGGGGTTTCTTGAAGATGCTTGATGGACACCTGTTTTGTATTTTTTTTGTTTGTTTTTTGTTTCTTACTTTACTCCTAAAATCTTCACATAACCTTCTCCAAAGCAACCCTCGCATTCCAAAACAGCATGGATTTCCCCATAAAAGATAAAGAAATACCATCTTCTTTAAAATAAACCGCATTACTGGAATCCATATACTCATTATTGCAGAAGAACATACCAGCTCTAAGCATGAAAACGCACATGCCTCGGTTGATTGCACACCTAAAAACGGAACTATTGTCCCATATTACCCTAGGTACTAATCCAGAAAAAATAACTTTGGCATTTGGAAGGATGTTCATTACTGCTTGAACCAAGTGTTCCAAATCTGCCAACAAAGTAGGGGCACTGACATAGCACAAATGCAAAGCACCACAGTGCAAAACTACCACATGGGGACTGTTCATCCTGCCCATATCTTCACAAACTTGTACAATTCCCTGTACATTGCAATCAACCACAGTGCTCCACACCACCTCCACTCCTTTAACATCAAGACTGTTTGCCACATGCCTGCATTGAGCACACTGCTGTTAACCATGTACAAACAAATCTCCAACAACCAACACCCTGACTTTCTCTACCTTTGCCATCTTCACTACACACCGACTCTTTGAACATGAATGCTCAACCTCAACACCCGATTGGCTAATCCCTACAGTGCCCTTTCCATGCTGGATTTGCTGGAAAACCACAGATGTAGCACGCCCTGTCCACGCACCTACTACAAAAACTACTGTACAAGTCTCCAGGATTTCTACTTGCAGCTGCATGCATATACACATGCATGAATACAAACTACAGGTACGTATATTTTATACAGAGTACATGTACAACTCTTATAAATGCATATACACAGAATAACTGCCAATTAACCCGTATAACCTATAAAATGAACTTAGTATTATTTTTCCCATCTGCTATAATCAACTGTCACTTCCAAACCTGTCTGCAATCTAAGTTCTTTTTTTACACACACAGCTATCTAAACAATTATAATATTAAAAGATGGGAGAAATAACATTATAAGTGTAGAAAAACACTTAGTAGTGTATTATAAAATTTCACACAGCCAGGATAAGTTCATGCATCTTTATACAATCACACAGATAGACACTATCATCAAAAAGCACCCAGCTGAAATAACACCACTGCCTGTATATCTCATCCTTCTGCTTTATTACCCACACCTTTACAAATGCATACATTCTATGCTTTTCTATACAGTTTCTGCCTTTTACCCTATAAAAATAGAAGAAATAATCATATACTTATTTTCTATCGCCTAACATCCAATAAAACAGCCATAAGAAACCAAAAGAGTTTCATACACTAATATAACAGATTGTAAATAAACTATAAAGGCTGCACATAGACAAAGGAAACTACAGGCACACACTATGTTCAGTTATCAAACAACAATACTACTACAAAAACATAAAAATCAACGTCTAAATTAACAGTGCTATAAACACACACAATTACAAACTTATTTTGTTTACAATTGTAGTGAAGACCACTCTCCTTAAGTACAAACAACAACTCAAAAGAAACCTGCTCATTCCAAACAAAAAAGTAAGTACAATACTACCATAATGTTCTAAATGTTACTGTCATGATCCCAGGACCGTTCCATGGAAGTTCCCCCCCAAAAGGTCTTGGGCTGCGGTGTATCATTCCTGGGCTAAGAGCAGGGAAAACCCAGTGGCCAATTGTAATTCAGACTATCGCGCATTACTCAACATGGCCGCCAGGCGGCCGTCCCTGAATCCTGCGGAGCATTCCAGTAGTGCAGGCTCCATGAGTATTTAAGCCCCTCCCCTCGGTGGAGCTACGCTTCACGTCCTCTTGCTGTTAGCGGAGGCTTACCTCCGCTCGTTCCTGACAGGAATTTCTTGCCCTTAGTTTTCCCTTCAGTCATTGAAAATTCCTGTGCCTTTTTGTCACTCTCAGTTCACATTTGTTGTAGATTCCTAGTTCCAGCTTAAATTCCCATCAGTTCAGTTTCCGAGTGTCATGTGAGAAGGAGCGTTATTCTGTGAGGAATTAACCGGAGAAGCTGTCCGTGTTGTTTCGATCTCACCGCAAGTACAGTTTCTTGTGAAGTATTATTTTGGCATCTAATTGTCTCTTCAGCCTTTGTAGTACGCAGGCGTTTTAGTTGCTCGCGTCACTTGGAATTTTACTGAGGCTGTGTTTTTCACATTAATTGTTTATTCTGTAGTAGTGAGGTGGTCTAGTCACAGCAGCTCATTGTTTTACATGGTTTGTTTACACACATGTAGGAATGTACAGTACATTTAGTGTCCCTTCGTGCAGGTTCCCTGAGTCCCGCTAGTGTCATGTGAGGGAAATAATTGCTTAGTGCTTGCCCGATATAGATGTCTTGTTACCAATGTGTGCATGTGCAACGCACTCTCGTACCATACATTACATAATAGTGGTGGAGTATAGGTTTCAGTGACATTCCCTTCAGATTAGGAGTGATTTTCTCCTCAGGTCTTGGCATCTAGCGTCTCTGTCATTGAACCTTTTCTAGCATAACCACTTACCTCCTGAGGCATTAGTACTCTCTAGCCCTTCCATTCGAGTTGGTTCTTTTCCCGCTCTCATTCAATCCCATCTTCAGAACTTGCGCCCCTGCACAGATGCAGGATGAATAGCCCATCAAAACATAAAAAGAGGTAAGCAGGGCGAACTCAGTGGGAAGGAGTGTTGGTTGGTGAGGAAATAATTCAGTTATCGTAGATTTCACTTTTGACTGGTTGCTTGAATTCACAGATTCTCAGCTCATTGAACACTAAACAGGGAAGTAGTGAGAGAACCACGGACCCTGAGAAGAGTAGTATAGGTTTCCCCGCGGAGCCTAAGGTAAGCGTTAGTTACTCAAACACACTGTGTGGTTGATTCATGGAATTTGTGCACCAAAAAACTGGGATTTGTGCACCATTATGCCCACAAATCCCATTTGTGAAACAAGGATTTGCGGGTCATCTTTGATGTCCTGGGTGTTAGTTTAGCAGTGCACAGTGGTGGCCCGAGTCATGGTTTTTTAGCTTACCATAACTGGGAATTTCAAGGGTTTTTCAGTTTTACTTTATACCATAACGTCCCATTAACAAGTTTTTTTTTTTTTTACTGAATTTCACAGGATTTTAGTAGGGCAACTTAACCATAACATCCCTTTTTAACAAAGTTTTTTTTTTTACTGAATATACACTTTCATCATGTGAATTTGGGAGATATATACTATAATTCCCTTACTTTATATACATGTAACATAGAACATACTGAGCGCCCTCGCTAATGATATTTGAAGGGCACGGACTGAGCACCTGTCCCCGCGGGTGGACGAGATGAACACTACCCAAAAACTCAGGGGTATCTGAAATTGTTCTATCCTGCTATATGAAAAATGCACAAGTTTAAAAAGCAGCACATAAACACGTTATAAGTAGTAATAAATAACGATTCAAACCTATACGTCTCACACATTACCCATTCATTTAATTACCATGTAGAATGCAATGGATTATACCATAACAAAAAAAGATATGCCACCAACGTAATTACCTCACAGAAACCGTGCAGCTAGGAGCGACAGTAGACAAACACAACACAACGAATACAAATTTCAAGAAAGTAGTAAGTTAAGAAAAATGAAGTTATGTGTGTATACGTTTTGTATGAGGTGCAGAACAAATAATGTATTTCTGTTGTTTTGACACAGAAATGTGCAGTACTGTGGATTGGCTAGAGGAGAATTTTCCACATGGCGAAATGTCGGAAGATGGCGATAATAATGGTACACACTTCTCTACATAAGCAAATTAGTAGTCAGTACTTTATGGGTACTTATCATATATATATTTAGTTTTAACAGACCAGGGAAAAAGTGAAGAAAGTCCACCAAAAGACACACTGCAAAACAACCTGAAACACATAGAAGACAAACTGAACATGCTAAAAGAGAATTTTAATGGATTAAGGCAATTTGTGGAGGAGCATGTGAAAGGAAAATCGGATATCACTGTCCTACCTGTACCTGTACCCTTCTTCATTTCCCAGTGAAATATCCCCAAACCCTCAAAACCTACAAACATTTTGACAAAGCTTTCATCCCCTCACAACCAGCTTGTGGAAACTCCTCCGCTATATTTGTTTGTGTCTGCTTCCCCCTCTCTCTTAATTGCTGTATGTCTGTTTAATTAAAAAAAAGTTGTTACTTTTAGTTGAATTGTTTGGGTCAAATTTAGTTTTTTTAAAAAAATGTCCACAGTCAGCGCGCCTGTTTGGCCTGTCCGTAATTAATAAAATATGGATGTTCGAAGGACAATACACCTACCCGTACCATTCATAACCAAGATGAAACTGTTCTTAGAACACACCAGCTGTCCAAGATGTCGGTAAATCAACAGAATGGGGGCATCCTAAGGACATTCTACCTCTCCGTACTGTTCACAACCAAGGTGAAACTGTTTTTAGAACACACCAGTTGTCCGGGATGTACGTAAATGAACATAAAGGGAGTTTCCTAAGGACACTAACTGTCCGTACCGTCCGCAGCCAAGATGGAACTGTCCCTAGAACAGGCGCGGTGCCCGGCATGTCTGTAGTCGAACAAAATGGAGGTGTCCCAAGGACACTGTACCTGGCAGTACAGTCAGCCGAACATCTATGCACACGCGCACCACACCCGTAAGTCTTGCGAACATCGCGCCTGTCCGTAACTGTCCGTCTCACTTGTGTCGCACTTTTAATTTGTTTCAGGATCCAAACGCTGTCTGTAGAACACCCACACCCATGCCCACGAACGGTCATGTGCATGTGGTGTCCTGCGGGCACCCATTTCCTTCGTGGATGGATTCACGACGTCATCATGTGACCGCACCCACGCTGAGCGTGTGTCCTAATTTGAGCGCTTTGTCCGCTTCCGCAACATTTCAAAAGAACTTATGCAAACATGCCAAATTATTTTACAATGCAAAATCACCATTTCCCATGTGGTATACAATGGCCCTAGCTTTCAACATATTGTTTGGAACTTTTTCAACGCCTTTGAGTGTTTGATATGGTCACGAGGTGCACTCTTCCACCCCTATAAAGGCCACACTGCCAAGCTCATCTTTATTGTACTTCTGACGATTGTAGATTGAGTTTTGCTGCCTTTAGTGCTGGAGCAGAGATCATCTCACGAACCCTAATGGCATCCATGGCTGCTGTTGCTACATCAGCCTCAGCACCACCCCCAAACCCTCCACCGCCACCACCTACCCAAGGGCCTGCAGAGGGAAATGCGCGTGAGCATGTAGAGAGTGAGGAAGAAGAGGATGAAGAGAATGAGGTGCAGAAACTCCCTACTACCAGCACTCGCCGGGAGTCGTGGGTGTGGAGGTTGTTTACCATTTTTGGTACATACCAAAAGCACGTGCAAACCTGCTCACCATTAAACAGTGCAAGTTGGTGCTGAGTCGTGGGAGACCTGGTGCGTATAGCTTTGGTACGACAACCATGAAGCAACATCTAACTTCGTTCCATGGTGCGGACATTCGCAAGGTGGTACCATGTAAAGAACGTAGTAGGGTGAGTTCCTCCGCAGAATCCTTCGTATCTTATTCTCTCACCACAAGAGAAACTTCTGTGAGAGAGCGCATCCATCGAGCTGCCTCGCGATGCTGTTGACCCTTACCTTTCGAGGGTCACAATATTGTGTATGTACCTCAATGCACTACTCTGCAGGGGGGAGAGTCTTTGAAGTGCTTTCGAGACTACTGTCACAGAGCAGCAGAAGAACTGCTACCTACCTAAATAAGGCCCACCCTACATCTTTCCCTCTCCACCTGCCCTTTCTTATCCCCGTGGTTGGTGTCCCTTCCTTACCCTCCTTTTCCCTCCTCTCCTAATGTGTCATGTGGTTAAAAAAAAAAAAATCAAAAAAATGTAAAACAACAAAAAACACAAAAAAATGTCTCTTTTCAGAGCCGCCTTTCACAGTTTAAAAATAGAAGTGTCAAACAGTGCAGGGCCCTGCACATTAGTCCGTGGACATTCCTACGGAAGATAAAAATTTGGGGTGCAGCCCTAGCAAAACCAATGCACTTCTCTCTGGGAGTAAGTGGTGGCTCTGAAAAGAGCCTTTTGGTGGTGTTTGAAAAACTTGGATTCGTCTATATGTAATGCAAAATAGGTGACTATGAATTCATAAAAGCTCGCAATGCATTTTGTACATTTCGAAGACAAATCTGATCGCCAGCATATGTAAGGTGGACTCCATCTCTGCGAAAAATGAATGTGCTACGAAACAAAATATTGTCATTGTGGAAAAGAGGACATGCCAACATCTCTTAGAAAAGCACAAACAGCTTTATTGACATTGCGCCTCGCTTTCTCCATTTGTGGACCCAATAAAGCAGAATGCAGCCACATTTGTCTTTGTGCAATACGAGAAAAAATTACTTGGCAATTTGGAAACAATGTCCAGGACCTTCTCAAGTCCTTCCTTCATTGCAAATTGCAATGAAATTCCAGAGACATGCCCTACACTGTTTCCTCCACAATGAAGGATAATTATATCAGGATGATGCTCTGTCAGTAAAGTAGCACAGAGAGGTACCAAGTCCAGCCACTTCATTCCACGCTCTCCATGCCAGTGCACTTCCACATGAGGGAATCCAAGATCTGCAGATATACCGCACTGTTCTGCATGCACCTTCAACCAATGTATCCATGAGTCTCCCAAAATCCAGAGCACACACAGCCATAGCTGGCTGTTCTCCTCTCAGCAAAAAGAGGTTCTCACTAAATCTCTCCATTCAGAACACACCCACTGAACTTTACTGACCAATCCCTAGCTTCGCTCATTCTCATTTGCAAGCCTCTCCACCCCAGAACCCCAGTATGTAATACGCGCCGCCTGCAGACTACCGCCATGTCCGCGGACATGTAGAGGATCTGAGCATGACGACTGTACATTTAAATAGCATTCCCCTTTTCCCCTTTAAGGTGGGCTCTGAAAACAGCTTTTTTTTGGGGTTTTTTTGCAGATGTTTGTTGTATTATATATATTCTTTTTTTTTTCTTCTTAGTTTACTTCTACAATCATCACATAACCTTCTCCAAAGCAAGCCTTACATTCCAAAAGAACATGGCATTTCCCAAAAAAGATAAAGAAACACCATTGGCTTCAAAATAAGCCGCATTAATTGAAACCATGTTCTCATGGCTGCAGAAAAACATACCAGCTCTTAACATGAAAGCATGCATATGCATGCCACGATTGATGGCGCACCTACCAATACTTTGATCAGGACAAAAAACAGAACTGTTGTCCCATTTTGCTCTAGGGAGTAAGCCAGAAAAAATTACTTTTGCAGTTGGAAAGATGTTAATGACTGCTTGAACCAACTGTTCCAAATCTCTCAACAAAGTAAGTGAACTCACGTAGCCCAAATGGGAAGCATCATAGTGCAAAACTACCACATGGGGACTGATCATCCTATGCATAGCTCTGCAAACTTGGAGAATTGCCGCTACATTGCAATCAGTCCCAGCGCTCCACACCACCTCCACTCCTCTGACATCGAAATTGTTTGCCACATGCCTACATTCTGAATAGTGCTGTAAACCATGGACAAAAATATCTCCGAGCACCAACACCCTGACTGTCTCCACCGCTGCCATCTTCACTACACACACTCTTTCTACACAAATCAACAATGTCAACATCTGATTGGCTGATACCTACAGTCTCCTTTCCATGTTGGATTTGCTGTAAAACCCTGTATGTGGCATGCCCTACCCGTGGACAAGGGCGGTGTCCGTGCGGCACGTAACTCTTAGCTAGTACTTCTACCCTTTCCACATCACTCACAAATCCATTCCCTCATTGGACACAGCTAAGCAGTCACACAACCATCCACCAATCACATCCAAGACCTCTACATCTAACTCCGTCATCAGAGTTCCGCACTTCAAATGTACTGTTGATCACTCTGAATACAATTCTCATATCATTGCAAAGCACCTACTACAAAAACTACTGTGCAAGTGTCGCAGATGTCTATTTACAGCTCCATGCATACCCACATGCATGATTACAAAGTACAGGTATGCATATTTTATTCAGAGTACATGTGCAACTCTTATGATTCCATTTAAACAAATTAATGCCACTAAATCTGCATAGACAATACATACCAACGCTCTACTTTAAATGCGAGACTTCCGATTTTTCATTCAAAAATCGCACTACTTCTTACTATCTCCCGCATAACCTATACATACATAGCAACCCTCCCAATTTACGCGCGAAACTCGATTTTCCATTAAAAAATCTCATAATTTTTTACTGTCTTCCGCCTAAACTAATGCTAATTCCAATGCAATCGTATGAGAAAAATAAACGTTCCAGATTGCTATGGTGACATCTCCCTCTCAGGTGCTCGCGATTTTTCACATTCCTACTCATAATATGAAATTATTCAAGTTTTTGCCATCTACTATAATGACCTATCACTTCCAAACCTCTCAGCTATGTACAACACAGCTGAAAAAAAGGGAATTTCATGAACTGAAAATTGTACTCCTTTGCGAAGCAGGTTCAACCGACATACTGCAAATAACATATAAAGGCTGCACATAGTGCAATGAAATGCACACATACACTGTTGAGATATCAAACGAGAATACTCCCACGAAAGCTGAAAAATGAACGTGTACATTAACATCACTGCTTTAAACACACACAATTACTAACTTCTTCATTTTACAATTGCAGTGAAGATCACTCTCCTGAAAATCAACAGCATCTACACTGCAAACAACATATCCGAAGAAACCTGGTCATTCCACAAAAAAAGTACAGTACTACCTTTATATTCTTACTGTCACTCAAAGAGACTGTGTGAGTTATTTATGTAAAACATCGATTTCTGAACCATTCTGCGCTCAAATCCCCATTTATTAAACAAAGATTAACAGACAGAATGGAACACAAATCCCTTTGTTTTTGGAACACAAATAACATACACAAGCCTTAGAATGTTAGTACCACAAAACAAATAGCTGTTTTAATTTTACACCATTACGTTTACTATTAATGCTTCTCCTCGCCACTAGCTCACTTTCTACTCTCATCTGAAGCACAGTGTAGTAATATACAAACAGAAAAATAGCCTTCCCAACTCATTGTAACTGGCCAATGCACATTCACGCACCACCACAAACATCTTCCCCATCATACACGCATGCACACAGCACACATACATTGTAAAACAGACCAACCCATACTTTTTTTTTTTTTACAACAGACCCCAAAGAATGCCTACCAAAAAGCAAGTCCGTAGAAAGGAACACAGAAATAGAACTGAAAGAAGTGTCCAAAGTAAGCATCCATCTCTACCAGAGTATTTTAATGAAGAAGCATACAAACAAAATCGAACAACGACAATTGCCATCCATAGCAGTGGGCGAGGATATGGAAAAAATCAATAATACCATCATGGAACAAGAAACACTGCTTAAAACCGTATCCCCAGAAAACTCAGAATAACCGCTCTATTCGACTGAACCAAACCGTCCCATATACAAATGGCCATTCACGTCAATGTGTAACATTCCTAACAAATCTTTATGCCAGTTCCTCAATCAGTATGTGAAAGGTGAAGACAAAATGAAAATGAAAGTGCTGCAAAATATGGATACCTGACCAGTGTGCAAATACACAGGACTACAAAGACCTTCATTAGCCTGCATTACTGGACCTATTTGCAAAAGCACCTTCGATGATATCAACACATCATTCAAATGTAAGAAATCTAGTGTATAAACGGTAGTATGCTAAAAGTCCAGCTTTAGAACTAGCCAACTTAAATAACACTATTCTGTATGGTACACCCAAATACCTACAAGAAGAAATTGACCGTATCCAGAGAAAATATTTTGGAAGTGAAAGCCACTACAAAATGCAATAGTTTTAGGTAAGACTAGTAACAATTCTGCACATGGCAACCTTCTATTACACACATACAAAAAGAAATACTAACATTTAAAAGTACATCCGCTGAAGTACCAAACCATGTGTGTGTGTGTTGCCGCAGAACTTTTGACAAAAGTAACACAAAAGCTACAGAAATACCATACAAAATAGAAGACAATGAAGATTCAAAATGGTTTGAATTAGCTCTCTACCTTTTAGCAGAAAACACATATGAAATAAGTGAACCCTTAATATGTTGCAGTTACTGCACTACAAAACTTAACAACCAAACTCCTTCATGTGCTATCACAAATAATTTGGAATTATTCCCACTACTAAAACCCCTGCTACAACTCAATTTGTATGAGAGCATCATAATTCAAACAGTACACCCATTTCGAGCAATAATACGCCGTCAACCAAAAACAGCAAAATTACCTCCCTCTGAATAGATGAAAGGCATTCGTGGCAAAGTAGTTTATTTGCCATTAGATCTCACAGAAAATGTGCACACTCTAGAAGTGCAATGTCCAATAGAGCTTTCTTTAATTGTCTTACTAAATGGTGTACCAACAAAAGACAAAAAAATGAGGCAGCAACTCGTGGACTTACATAAAGTTAGACAAGCCTCACAATATCTGAAAGACAATAATGCATACTACAAAGACATAAATATTGAAGAAAGCTTAAGGGAAACAACTGAAATAATTCAAGAGTAATCAGAAACTGGTCAATTTGAACTTCTGGATCCTGCTGCAGTATCCACTCATTTGGACCACTATACAATTCATCCATTGCACTCTAATGAGAGCATAGATGATACACTAGAAACTTACCAAATGTGACAAACCAAAGAGTCACAAATGAGCATATGGGAAAAATATATAGAAGCACATGCTTTTCCACTGCTATTTCCTACTGGCAATGGAGGAAGATGCGATGATAGACCCACTCGGATAACAGCATCAGAATACCGCTCATTACGAATGTATTCTGAAGATCCCAGATTTAGACAAAATGTGGAATACATAGTGAAATAGCAACCCTATGTTACGGAGTTGCACACATATTGAAATCTGGAACCCACTTTCAAAATATGTCAACTACACAATTAATACAAAAAGTGCAAGAAAATCTGTTTGCAAACATGCGTGGTACGAAAGAATACTGGTTCCGACGGCACAGAGATGTAGTATGATCAGAAACCTTGGACCACCCACTTAGTTTGTTACATTAAGTTGTGCAGAATATGCATGGACAGATTTACATGATTTCCTACGCATATCAAAAACAACAAAATCAACATAGATCTACTAACACCTGGAGGACTTTGCTCTCTAGATCCTGTTAATGTTTCAAGATATTTCCACCATCGTTTCATTGCTATGTTACACTTTATTTGTAATAAAACTGTTCCTCCCCTCGGAGAAGTGCAACGCTTCTTTTGGAGAAAAGAATACCAAGCCAGAGGAGCACCACATATCTACATGCTTTTATGGATTAAAAGTGCACCTAAATTTGGTCAGGACAGTGATGCCACTGTTTTGCAGTTCATACAAAAATATGTCACTTGTGAAATCCCTTCACAAAGGACGCATAGTGACCTTCATGGACAGATTGTACAATTCCAAAGAGACAAATGTGGCAAATATTGTCATCGCAAATGCAAAAGGAAATACTACACCAAATGTCGCTTTGGTTTCCCTAGACCAGTTACAGAAACAGGTGAAGCGAACAACTTAATGTCTTCAGTTCGACATGGTGTTAAAGGTAAATCACCTAAGAACATGTATTACATAAAAGAACAGAAGAAGCCAAATATATCAATGATTACAATTCCATCATTGCCCTCTTATGGAATGCGAACATAGATGTGCAGTACATTGCAGACAGTTCCTCTGCAGTTGCACGATATGTTAGAGCCTACTTAACAAAAGCAGAAAAAACAGAGCTTCAAGACCTCTGGAATGACCTGTCATCAGACAAAACACTATCTCAGAAATTGTACAGCCTAGGCATAAAAATGCTCTCTCATAGATTATGTGGTGCCTATGAAGCTGCAGATCGTTTAACCGGTACTGCTTTGTATGGAAAATCTGAAAATATAGTATGGCTAAGTATTGGTCCTGCTAAATCTAGAAATGGTTCTGAAATCATATGAGGACATAGAAACAATTGCCAAAAAATGATCCCAATTGCCAAGACATTTTAAAAAACAATTTACTAGTCACCTACTACCCGAACAGGAGTACCACTTTGGAAACCATATGTCTATAACACATAGCCCAAAACTTTGCATACCAAAATAATATAAAACCCGATGAAAGCAAAGGTAGATATAGAGTGACAGATTGTGAAGGCAGCTTAGTGAAACCTACCAAACAAAGCTTAAATAATCATGTCAAATTGTCATTAAAAACTCAACAGAAATAACTAAATTAAATGTCCCTGTTACAACATTTTAAACCGTGGAGAAAAAAGGAAGAGATACTAGATAACTATGACTGCTATGAAATGCTTTCAAAGCAAATGAAAGCGCTATCACCGATGTGAACTTTTTACACAGTACAAAACAATGTTGCACAATGAACAGCAACACGAAGAACTCCAGGCCCAACTAGAACTTCCGACAGTAGTCAACCTTCTGTAACAGGAAGTCAAGAACCACTAGGACAGCCACTAAGAGCAAATGAAGCAGAATTAGCTATGCCAGAAGTGGAAAACCCCCTGTGTCACTATGAAGAAGATATAGAAGACTTAACTGTACTACAATCAAAACTTAACAAAGATTAGCGCACCATTTTTGAAGAAGTAACCAAAGAAAGTGCACATGGTGTACAACACGAAAATAATGTACCTGCCAAAATTACAAACCTATACTGCTGTATGTCAGTGGTGAAGCTGGTTCAGGAAAAACATTCTTTATCAAAATCCTCAGCAAGTTACTTTAACAATTGACAAACGACAAACTGTCAGCTGTTGTAACTGCCCCCACAGGTTTAGCTGCCTACAACATAGGCGGTGTCACTTTACACCGATTACTACTCCCTCCAGTAGAACACCAAAACAAATTAGACTATTGCAAACTTTCTGCAGAAGCTGCACTGGAACTAGGCAGAGTATTAAAGCAAATGAAAATGCTACTAATAGATGAAGTGAGCATGGTCTCCAACCTAATGTTGGCTTTGATTCACCTCAGATTGCAAGAAGTACTTAAAACAAACTACGAAGAACTCTTTGCAGGAAAACACATTATCGTTTTCGGAGATCTTCTACAATTGACACCAGTGAAAGGTGAATCTATGTTTAAAACCTTAGGACACAAACACTGCCATAAAACTGTTCTCAGCATAGGAAATATCAACCTTTGGCAACACTTCCAATACAGAGATTTACAGAAAACGTGCGTCAATCTGCAGACCTCACTTACGCCAACATTTTAAAAAGTATTAGAATTGGTGTACTATCTCAAGAAGCACAAGCAATATTGAAAAACCATCACATCCATGCACTTTATGGTGATAAGGCATGTGCTACTGATGTTATAGAACAATTAGCCCACACAAATGTCAATTGTTTGGCCTTAATGCCAACTCTTGCAAGCGGTTTCAAATTCAATGAAACTATGTTAAAAAAAGAAATGCAACCAATAATTGAAATTTGCTCCACAGACAAACTGGACGTACATGGTATGACACTACCCATGTGTCAGCAAGCCACAACAAGAATAAATGCCTTAGAAAATTCAATCTCCAACAAAGCTAGGTTGGAAAAAATATTAAAATTATCCTTAAATTGTAGAGTAATGCTAAAACGTAACCTTGATGTAGAGCAAGGACTAGTTTAATGGGGCACTGAGTACAATTGGCTTTCAAACATACCCACGTGACGACAACATTTAGTTTGTCAATATTCTCTTTGACAAACTTTCAGAAGAAAAAAGATGGGGCGCTCAACAGCTCAATTCCTTCTCTATGTACGTAGAGAACAATTTTCTCTAACTTTTGCATGTGCAGTCACCATTCATAAATCCCAAAGTCTTACCCTAGACAAAGCATTGATAGATATTGGAAACAGTCTTTAATAAAGGCTTGAGCTACGTAGCACTATCACGCTTACGTACACTTGACGTCCTATTTCTAATCATCTTTGATGCAAGTAAAGTGAACGCTGATATTCCTTGCATTTTATAATATAATAGACTGCATTCAATGTACACCCCCCATCTGAAATCATATCCTGTTCCAGAAAAAAGAAAACGCTGTGAAAGAAAACTAATTCAAACAGGAATGCAACAGGATCTGACTGCAAATCCTTCAAAGAAAACAAAATAAGCTAATACTTCATCATTTACCACAAGCAAAGAAGAACCTATCGGTGAAAGTAAATCAGGTACTTCTTCAAAGAAGGATCAGACATTCCAAAAAAAAATTAAATCGACACAGAACTATCTGGTCCATTCAAATTTTCGTGTAAGTTGCTACGCAAATGTAGCAATTAATATTCTATTGCAATTGTTAACAACATTTACTTACACAGTACAGACCATTTGTGTTTGCAAATGTTAGTCCTTCATAGAAACGCAACAAACAATCCTGACAACAGGTATAGCGTTCATGGAATAAGACAAGAATAGGACTACTGTGCTGGAATGGTGAGATTTACTATAAACTCACACGATCATCAACAAGCATTTCTAATGTACTTACTACAAGTACTCGAAAACAAAAACATACCTTCATACATGTGGAATCATACATGCTCTCTCTGTAACAATGTGACACAGGAACAAATCCCTAATGAACGATTTGTGTATGTATCCATACCTAATTGTGAATCCATTCAATTTCAGCAACTTCTACAAAATACAAACCATGGCAGATTATGTACTATCTGCAATTCAGATAATCGCTCCACCTTACTGATACAAACACATAGTAACTACATAATACTAATTCTTCTACGTTACAGTACAGATGGTACCAAAAAGAACTGCAAGCTGACTGGATTCACACAGTCAAGTGTCACTTGGTAAGAAAACCTTCACAAAAATAGGTATAATCTACCACGCAGGAGCCGCAACCAATGCAGGTCACTACACTACATATATTAAAAAGAAATGTGGATGGTTCGAATGTAACAATAGTAGCATTACTACTAATGTAACAAAAGCAGCGATTACCAGCAAATCTAACAAATGCATATTTAATCTTCTTAAAGCCAAAATTTAATAACTAATGTCTAATTCAACATTAACAAAAATTCAATTAAAAGACTATAAACAGTTAGAATACGCCAACAGGTATCTAACTGCCCAATATTGTTTGTTTGTTTTTATTATTTGTAATGCGCACCTAACCCGGGGGTAGCAGGGCGCAAGAGCAACAAGAGGATTGTATAGCTTAGGTTACATATGGCGAAGTGGATGGAGTCCAGCTATGGTTACAATGCTGGGCACATCTGCATCATTAAGAAAAGATACAATAAATCATATTTACCGGAAGTATAGTATTCAAAATGTACAAGTTATAGCTAGGCAGATGAGGTAGGTGAGAGAGTGTATTAATCATGTTCCTTGATCCAGAGGATAAGATTGTATCTAAATTGTATGTAGGGCAGGTCTTCCCTTAGGGGTGGTGGTAGAGAGTTCCAATGTTGTGCTACTTTGATGGGCAAGCTGCACCCCCCCCACGCCCCCAGTCGTAGTGCTTTTGAATCTCGGCACCGATGGGAGGTTTGAGTTGACCTTTCTAGAAGGGTGGCAGGAAACTTGTCTGGTAAATCTTTTTGTCAGGTAAAGAGGGACGGAGTGGTGGAGACATTTGTGAATCAAAGAGACAGATTTAAGGAAGATCTTGTCTGTCGTGGAGAGCCAATTGACAGATTATCGGAAATGTGGGCGTTCTTCGGGAGACTAAGGGCTGCTCTTAAGGCATTATTTTGCAAGATTTTAATATTTTTTTAAATGTATTTGTCACTGCCTACGTACAGGGCATTGCAATAGTCTAACTTAGACAGGATTAATGCTGTAGCTAGGGTAATGCAATTATTGGAGGACAGGAATGGTTTGGATGCTCTGATGAGTTTGCAAGTATAGGATGTGGTGGAAGCCAAAGCGTTCACTTGTTTTTTTAATGTTAGTGTGGAGTCTAAATGGAAGCCAAGGGTTTTTACCTCCTTAGCCACGGCAATGGTATTATTGTCATTTTCGAATGAGGAGTAGTTCTGGCCAAGTTTAAGGTTGGCTGTTGTGCCCAAGATAAGGAGTTCCTTTTTGTCCTTTTTGTCATCATTCAGGCATAGACCATGTGAGGCCATCCATGTCTGCATGATGAGGTACACTCTGTTTACAAAGGCCAAATCCTTGTCATAATCCCCTGTCAGCGTGATGAGGATCTGGGTATCATCTGCATAGTTCGTGTAGGTGATACCCAGACCGTCGATCATCGAAAAGGGGTGTTGTACAAAGTGGGCGAGACGCAGGAGCCCTGTGGCACACCGCACGTTATAGGTATTGGGTCCGCAGCTGCTAACGGGGAGAAGACTCGCATTGTTCTGTTATTGCGAAAGGACTGAATCCAGTCGGTGGCCTCTTGTGAGAAGTGGGCTGCAGTCTCTAAGTGATTGCAGAGGATCTCATGGTCGACCAAATCGAATGCTGCTGAGAGATCAAGGAGCAGCAATAGTGCTGTCTTGCCCTCGTCTCTCAGCTCATCAATTTTTCCCCTAAGGTCTACAACCGTGTCTCAGTTCTGTGTTGGGTTCTGAAACCTGACTGTCGGACTCCTAGAAGGTTGTTGTGTTCAAGGTAGTGCTGGATTTGATGGTATGCTATTTTATCAAGCATTTTAAGAAGGAAAGGCACTGTGGTGATAGGAAGGTAGTGGGGATGGAGGGATATAAATTTTGTCTTTTGAGTAGTGGGAGGACCCAGGATTGTTTCAAGTTGTTGGACATGATACCTGAGGTGAAGGATGCATTTATAAGTTGGGTAATAAAAGGGGAGTGTTCATGAGCTGCATCTTTTATGAGTTGCGCTGGGCATAAATCGCCACAGCAGTTTGAAGGTTTAAGAGTGAGGATGACTTTTTCCATCTCTATAGTGGATACTTTGCTAAGGTTAAAGTGGGGGATGGCTGCATGGGGTAGGGTTGAGGTAGGTAAAGGTGCAGTTGCATTACTATTGCTAGATTTCAAGGTAGTAAGAAGAGTGTCTTTTTTGATGTTAATCTTAGTTTGTAGAGTTGTAATTTTGTTGGCCAAAGCATTTTGTATGCCACAGTGTGGAAACAGAAAAATAATATGAGGCAGGGAAGCCCAAAAAGAAACGCACCAACACAGGTTACAAAGAACATACAAGTGCTTTATTTAAAAGCTACAACAGTTACCAAAGTCAATTGATGAACGGATAGCTATTCGGCTCTCAGAGTAACGTAACGAACTTCAACGAAGATTCGATGCATTAGTGAGAGAGACCGTACATTGGAATACTTGGGATTTTTATATTCTTTATCCAGCCCTTGGCCAACCCCCTCGCGGGTTAACCATTCTAGGGATCGGGCTTATGGGTTCCTTGCCAGGTCAATCCTATAATATATGCATTTTGATTAGTTTCGCTGACATAGTTGTACATTTACACATAGGTCAGCAATAGGACAAGGTCTCAGTTTGCGACCCCCGACAAGTGGCCTGCAGGCATATTAATTATTTGTACGTACGGAGGTCACAACGGCCAGAATCTTACTCAGAATGTCATTTGGCCTCCATTTTGATGTTCAGGGTGACTTCCATATTACAAGAGAACCTAAAATGGCGGCTTAATCCAAGATGGCGACTTACATTACTTTCTCTAAGGTCAAAACCTAGATGCGGAGTTTGTTCGCATATGATGTTTAGACAACTTGGCGTAGGAAAATACATATACAATTGCTGCGATAGGAGGCATAATATTGTTTCAATTCCGACAAACCCTCCTTTTGGCCTATGCCAAGTGCTAATATCACTTCTAATACTTTCGTAAATAACTCCATGCATTGTCGTCTATACATCCTGAATCATTATCTGTAATGTCTATAGCCATTAGGTCGTTCATCAGAACCTCTTGTAATACAAACTCTTTAGATGCTGTATCTGGGGCGTACATTTTGTGCCCTACTGTGCTCACCGCTTGAGCACAACACCCCCCTAGCATTGCACATATACTAGGTAGACATTGGAAACAGCAACAAAGGAAAAGCAGGATTCCCAAAATAACCAAGATAACAGAAAGCACCTTCCAACCCCAGGATCGTAGAGAATCCCAGAACAAGGCGCTAATATTCCAATCTCCCACAGGAACATGCACCTCGGAACTAAGGATGTGCAAGTTCTGTATTGCTTTAAAAATTGTCGGTGAGGAGTCTGGTATGAAAACACAGCAAGCGGACCCCACTAATTTGCATACTCCACCACGTTCTGCCAGAATGACATCTAATGCCATCCGATTTTGGAGTGCTACCAATCTTATTGCCTTTTGTTCTAGTGTCATATTGTAGAGTATATCTGTGGTCCGGTTGATGGTTCTCTCCAGTACTCTTGCTAGTCCCCTAATATTTTCAGAGTTTGCTATCTGTCCCCAAAATGGCACAGCTGATTTCGCTATATCTCCCAATACTTGCCCAGGGGTATCCCCATCCTCGTCCCGCCGTGGGCGAGCTTTAGAAACTTCCAATGTACTAGCTACAAATACCCCAGGTAACAGGATTCCTAAATAACAGGTTCCCTGCCAATCCTTGGGCAACCATGGAAATGTTGAACTACCACAAATGAAATAAACAGGCCCCCCTACATACAGAGGCCTGTTCTCCCCAGTCAAATTTACAATGTTCACACAACCTTCAAAATCTCCCATTGGCCGAGTGCCATTTCTTTGTACACAAAAGGGGACTGAATCGGGGCTTTGAACAGCGTCCTTATTGCCTATCGGAGCCATTTTAAAGGAAATTAGAGTTTGGAAAGGAATAGATAGTTTATCAGATGGCCTAATAGAAGCAACGTTAGGTCTTCTTCTATTTGCAAAAAGCGAGCATCCCAGGGGAGTCAATTCACGTTTCTCAATCATTTAAATTAGTTCCATCAAAGTTCCTTGAGAAGCTATCATTCCAACGGATAAAGAATAGTGCTCTAAGAGAAGCATAGCAAGCAGCCGTTAAAGGTAAAGGGTGAATATACCATCCTAGCCCCTTGTTCCCATGTTGCGGTAAATGGGTGCAAATCCAGCAATTACTCTTATTAAAAATGGCATGCATTGCATTCATTAGTATCATTAAAGTGTTATTCTGATACTTTGGTCTATGCTGGGAGTCTCTAGGTGACAAGGTGTGGAGGTGTACAGAGGCAGTCAAAGCAGTAGGTACAATCTCAATTGGCAGTAGAGGTTTTAGAGGGTAATTATTAACACAACACAGCAATACGTTTCTCGGGGCCCAGGCACATTGTTCGTTGTCCGAGTTGGTCACCCCCTTATTTACAAGTCCAGTGCAGGGAGCAGCGGTGGAGGTGGCAGGCATCGTAGTTTCTCAATCGACGACCCCAATGTTCGTTGCTGGCGACACTACGGTCGCGCGACTCCTTAGTCCTTCCCAACCCTAGCCAGCAGAATCCCCTTTTTTTTCCTTTTGTTCAGAAGGAACTTTCTTTTACAAGAGAAAACTTTCAATCACTTCTTCTTTCCAAATGCACGGAAAAGACCCGTGCCGTAGTTCTATTTTCTTTGTCGAAGGTTGTACCTGGTGGTACCCAGAACTGTTTGATCCGGAAACAAGGCGACGTCACTTCCTGAGGGAAGCGACGTATCGGAGGCGACGGAAGCCGCAGAACTTGAAACAATGTTATCTGGAAGTGACTTTTCCAAAGAGTGCAGAGACGAAATGGACTGTTCCCCAAGCTCCACGGGCTCAGAGAAATTCTCCGACACACTCACAGTGCTGTTTGCTACTCCAGGATCAGAGATTGTAGCATCAGCGAGGGGTTCTGCTTCTTCTGTAACATGTGGCGTCGGGTGAGGAAGTTTCTTGACATGCGTCGCGTGGATCCAATGTTTTTTTCCAGCCACCCGCACTGCTGTCTGAGTGACCAACAGCACCTGGTAGGGTCCCCTCCAGAGAGGAGCGAGACAGGAAGACCTTTCGTAGGCCTTCACTAGGACCCAACTTCCAGGCTGAATATTGTGTCCTGGGCCTGTAAACCGTACAGGTAAAGCTGATTGGACCTGATGATAAATGAAATGCAGATTTTTAGTCAACTGGTTGCAGTAGTCTACAAGCAATACATTGTCAACCTCCCTCAATGTTTTAGGCCTCGGAAGACCCCAAATATTAGCAGGTCTCCCCATCACTACCTCAAAGGGGGAGAGCCCAGTCTTAGTTTGAGGTGTGGTTCGCATGGCTAACAATACCATAGGTAAGGCATCTGGCTATTTCAGTTTGGTGTCGGCACATGTTTTTGCAAGTTTATTCTTTAAGTGCCGTTATGTCTCTCTACCAACCCAGCACTTTGAGGATGCCTAGCTGAGTGAAATTGTTTTTCAATGCGTAACGCTGTGCATATCTGTAAAATTACCGCTGCAACAAAATGGGGACCATTGTCCGACCAAATTACCCTCGGAAGCCCAAATCGTGGAAAGAATTCTTTTACCATAGTCTTTGCAGTGGTCATGGCAGTAGCATCTTCAACGGGGAAAGCCTCGACCCATTTACTAAGAGCACAAATAATCACAAGAACATATTTTAAATTGCTACACCGTTCCATCTCGATAAAATCAAAGTGGATGACCTCGAAGGGAACAGAAGGGGGCCCAAAGCTTCCCCTTGGAGTTACTGTCCCCTTCCCCACATTGTGCGGTAAGAAAATCATACAATTCTGAACATGGCGCTGTTCAATCTTCGAAATGTTATCATTCACCCATACTTGTTTTCGTGATCTGCTGAGCACACACATGCGTAGGACCGTGTGCCATCGTAACCCTTGCCAGCACATATGAATCAGGGAGCAACCATTTTCCTTCAGATGTATCCACCCAACACCCATCATCATCCAGTTTCCCCATTCCTTCGGCCCACCTTTTAGACTCTTCTATTGTGGCATCAGTTTGAATATCTCGCACAGACCCAATACCCTCATCCACTACATAGGCATCTTTTGTTTCCCTTAGAGCATACGTGTGTCCGCTAAGGTCTGTGGCCGTTTGCCTGGCTATCTGGTCAGCAAAAGCGTTCCCTTTTCCCACATCATCTATGACCTTACGATGTGCTGCACATTTCATGATCGCTAACTGCCTAGGGAGTGAGAGTGCCGAGAGCAATTGCACCATCAGGGGACTGTGCTGAATCTTGGTCCCATGTGAGGTTAGGAACCCTCTTTCCGACCAGAGCCTCCCGAAATTGTGCACCACCCCAAAGGCGTACTGGCTATCAGTATATACGTTTACTATATGCCCTTCGGAGAGTTCACAAGCTCGGGTCAACGCTATAATCTCTGCGGCCTGCGCAGAGTTATGCGGAATTCTCTTAGTTTCAACAACCGTACTCAACGTAGTAACTGCGTAAGCAGCTGTAGATGTACCATCTGGAAGTTTGAAGCAGGAGCCATCACAAAACAGCTCTCCTTCTGCATTGTCCAAAGGAGTATCTATAAGGTCTATCCTGCCCTTCGTTTCCTGTTCAGTGGTATACAGGCAGTCATGTAATTCTTCGTCACCGCAAACAGTATTTTGCGGGAAAGGTAGAAGTTCAGCCGGATTAAGAACACAACACCTCGTAATTTGAATGTGAGGGGCAAACCAAATTAATTCATACCTTGTCAGCCGTGCAGAGGTGAGGTGTTGCGTTTGTCTTATTCAATAGGACATCTACAGAGTGAGGTACCATTAAAATTAAATCCTGGCCTAGAACCATTCCCTCACTCTGTTTTACGGACGCGGCAGCAGCAGCGACAGCTCGCAAACATCTCGGCAAAGCGCATGCGACAGGATCAAGGGCGGAGGAGTAGTAGCCGCACGGCCTATTCTTCCCTCCATGTTCCTGCGTTAACACAGCCAAAGCACATCCATCACATTCATGCACAAACAACAGAAAGGCCTTGTCATAATTTGGAGTACCCAGAACCGGTGCAGAGCATAACGCGGTTTTGAGAAGCTCAAATGATCGTTGATGTTCAGATTTCCATGGCAGTGGCAGAGAAATGCCCTTCTTCGTCAAAGCCAACATCGGTTTTATCACTAGTGAAAAGTTCGGGATCCACAACCTACAGTAAGAAGCCATACCTATTAAGGCTCTGACTTCCTTCTGCGTACTTGGAGCAGACATGCCAGAAATGTGTTTTATTCTTTCAGGTGTCAATCTTCTCCCCTCCTTTGACAGGAGGTAACCTAAATAGGCGACCTCCTGGCAACAATATTGACATTTCTTGAGCAAAGCTTCATGACCGTTTTCGGCCAGATGAATAAGTAACAATACAGTGCCTTCTTTACAAGCACTTTCAGAATCTGCAGCCAAAAGCAAATCATCGACATACTGAAGTAGTGTACAAGTAGGTGGCAATTTGAGGGTGTCAAGCTGCTCTTTCAAAGCTCTACTATAAATGCTTGGACTTTCAGTATACCCTTGAGGTGACCGAGTAAATGTGAATGAACGTCCCCCCAAAGTGAACGCAAACAAATATCTACTCTCCTTGTGTATAGGAATACTAAAGAAAGCATTCTTTAGGTCCACAACACTAAAATACGTAG
The DNA here is from genome assembly GCF_040938575.1 of Ambystoma mexicanum. Lineage (NCBI taxonomy): Eukaryota > Metazoa > Chordata > Amphibia > Caudata > Ambystomatidae > Ambystoma > Ambystoma mexicanum. The sequence continues at coordinate 764,019,709 of NC_090929.1, read as the reverse complement.
CTGTAGCAGGGATCATTGTTGGTATCGTTGTTACATCAGGCACAATTGGAAATTGCGGGGCGACAATTTTGTTAATAGCACAAAGATCAATTATAAAACGGTATGGGATTGCATTGTCTCCTTTCTTGTATACAGGTAAAATCGGGCTGTTACATAAACTACCTGCAATCTCCTCAATCACCCCTCGGTGCACAAAATCGGAGACAATGCACTTCAAAACACGCTCGCCCTCAACTGATATTTTATACTGCAGAATGCGTGGTAATTTAACTCCATGTTTCAAAACTATTTTAACAGGCTCAATCTGTAGTTCCCCGACATCATTGTCGTCAACTGCCCATAAACATTCCGGGACAACACTAAACTCGGGAGGCAATGGTCGAGTCAGAAACTGGGAACTGGGTAGTTGCTGTGGTGAAACCGTCAGTCGTACTCCATCAGAGGAACAATGAATTACTGCATTCAGTTTCTTTAACAAATTTAACCCCAGCAAATTCTCTCCACAGTTCGAAGTCAGAAGGAAAGGGCAATGGTCCGTAAAGGGACCCAAAGAAACAGACACCGGCGAAGAAACCGGACAAACAATTGGTATACCAGAAAACCCTACAGAAACATTTGTTTGCCCTGACAGTGGAATGTTTGGAACCCGGGAATGATCAATGGAGCACTTCTGTGCTCCAGTGTCTATCAAAAACTGATGTTTCCTATTCCCCACTAACAATTCAACATAGGGACCTTTCTGATTAACGGGAATAGGTGAAGGTTCCAAACCCTGCTTCGGGCAATCCTAACGGAATAAAATGTTATCGGAAGGAAGCTCTTCAGAAAGGTAGGCAGCAGAAGGGTGATCAAATATGTTTCTTGCGTCCACACTCGAAGTCTGATTTTCCCGTGAAAAAGGTTGCTGAGGATCTTGTGAAAACTGACCTCTATCAGGGCCCCCTGCTCCAGGGCGACCTCTAGGTCGTCTACCCATACTCCCAAACGCATTGTTTGACCTTTGTCAAAGGACGGGGCACTGTGCTCGCCAATGACCTTCCTGGCGGCAATAGGCACATTGATTAATCTTCACAGAACCCAAAGGAGCGTTTCCTTTTGGGACATACTGACCTCTGGTCTGTGACGTACCTCTTCTGGGATTTCTAACAATTTGTTGTAACAATACTTTAGTCTTCAAATCTCCTTTCCTCTTCTCTATTTTCTCTTTTTCATTATTCACACGGTTCTCATAATACTGAGCCATGTGCAAAACTTCAGATTGGGACTTCGCCTGCCAAGCGCTCTCAGAGGACATAATCTGTGACTGGATGTCAGGCAACAACCCACGTACAAATTTGTCCACAAACGACCTTTTCTCGGACTCTGTGCCCAAGTCCTGACCACTGACATCGGAGAATACCTGTTCGAATCTATTAAAGAACTCGGTGGCACCTTCAGTTTTTCCTTGAACACAGGCCGTAAGCTTGTCCCAAATAATTCTTTTCTCAGGAATTATGGTTTTCAATTTTGCGACAATTCTATCAGGCAAAGAAAGTATTACCTGACGTGGTTTTCCACCAGCTGGTCTTTCCCCATCAAACCTAATCATGTTAGCCCACGTATCTCCTAACCCTGGCACATCGTCTATTGTTCGAACCTGCTTCCATAAATCTACGGGCAGGAGTACAGGGAATAGCAAGTCAATGTCACCTAAGGTGAACACAGAGGACTGCAAAACGGACTATCTCTTTGTAAAACCCTGTTGGGTTTTTTCTGATATCGGGAATTGATTGTCTAATAGTGTTCACTTCCTGTCGTGAAAACGGGACGTGAAAAAATTGCGATACATAGTGTGCAGGGATGTTCACAGCGGGTGCACCAGTCCCAGCGTTAGCGGGAATCTCGACCTTTGGGACAAATGTCGGAGGAACCTCTCTCATAGGCAACTGAGATGTAGTTAACTCTGACCGCTTACTAAGCAATAGAGCCAGGTCGAGCACTAAGGCAGCTGAAGAAGTGTCGGGCGAAAAAACCCTCTTACAAATACCCAATAATTCTATAGGACAACTAACCTTCCTTACACATTCATCTTGTAGGTACTGTACCATTACCTGAATCACCTTCTTCTGCATTTCTACTGTATACTGACTATATGTGTCATATACTTCATCTGACGGTACCGATGAATCCGAGATCCATCAAATTGCATCTTTGGTACAAATTCGTACTTCCTCAGGTGCCGATCTATGACACGGAAGGAACCGTTTCTGTACATACATACTGTCGTCTTCATCATCCTCATCTCGTGATTTCTCAAAGTCCCTCCTATACTCAAACAATCTTTCAACATGACCATGTACTTTCTCCTCTGTGTCCCTCGAAAGTGCTAAAGCATTCAGATCCGTCACCCCTTGTGGGAGATCCGAATTTTGTAATCTACCCCACATCACACATAAATGAGTCCCCAAACCTTCGATAAAAACATTTTTCTCGGGAAAATTGTTCAAATTTGATAATGTGGAAAAAACCTTAACTTGATCACCTTTCTCCATACAGTGCTTAGCCGCCCATGCAAATAATTCTCGTTTCTTGTCTGCAGAAACAGTATTACGAGTGACAATCTTTGACCCCGCACCCTGATCAACTTCAGTCAATACAGAACCACTCGGGAGCGGAGGTGTGGGCAAATTCAATGGGGGTGCAACAATCGGCGTAGGAGAAAGGGGTGGTGCGATAGGTGGAGGAACAACAACTAGAGGAATGGGAACAATGGGTTGCACAGGGTGAACAGGAATAACAGCAGGAATGGGCAGAGTACCTGGGAGAGGATCATACGGAGGTGGCGCGGAGGCACCAGACAATTTTTCAATAAATTCTTCAGAAACATGGAAATCTTTAGAGGGATACATTTTCTGGATACCTAGTGTGAAAGCCCTATTCATATTTTTGACTGACTCCGAATGTTTTTCTTTATCATATAACAACGCTTTTTCAGCATTTGTTTTATGACGGCGTGCATGTTTATCACTACTTTTAAGCTGCTGCAACGCTTCATTTTCCAACTCTGCAAAACATCAAATGCTGCAGGTCTGGCCTTCTTTTTTAGCAAGGTATTCAATATGGGGGATCTCGAAACTACCATTGATTGGCCACTGAAATTCGGAGGCATGTCTGGTTTGTCTGTGCTGAATATCATTAAATACTATACTTCCAATGCCATACTTACAGTACATACTACATGCCGGCGACCCCTCCTCTGGTGCCGGGCGGCTAAATTCCAAAGATTGTTGATCGCTGCGGAACAGAGCCCTAAAGCAGCTAGACAATTTCCCAGGCATTTCACAAAAAATTGGTGTTACCTGGTCAATAATTGTCTGCAGATACAATACGCCAAATTCAAATTGTCAGGGTTAAATTAAGAGCCGGGTCACGACTGCACCTGACCAAACCTGTTTGGTGGTTTCGAAAAATCTGCCCGCCTCAAAAAAATGGACCCTCGTCAAGATGCCGTGTCAGACCACATGACTATCGTCCAAGAATCGGATCATGCAGCGCTGCCGAGGTATCGCGTCTCGTTCGGTCGGGCCCGCAGTATCACACCGTCCGATCCCGGTTCGATAGTCTGCGTCAACCTTCCATGATCCGGCATCAATCTTGAGGGTCCCTAGTCGGGCGCCAACTGTGGAAACAGAAAAATAATATGAGGCCGGGAAGCCCAAAAAGAAACGCACCAACACAGGTTACAAAGAACATACAAGTGCTTTATTTAAAAGCTACAACAGTTACCAAAGTCAATTGACGAACAGATAGCTATTCGGCTCTCAGAGTAACGTAACGAACTTCAACGAATGTTCGATGCATTAGTGAGAGAGACCGTACATTGGAATACTTGGGCTTTTTATATTCTTTATCCAGCCCTTGGCCAACCCCCTCGCGGGTTAACCATTCTAGGGATCGGGCTTATGGGTTCCTTGCCAGGTCAATCCTATAATATATGCATTTTGATTAGTTTCGCTGATATAGTTGTACATTTACACATAGATCAGCAATAGGACAAGGTCTCAGTTCGCAAACCCGATAAGTGGCCTGCAGGCATATTAATTATTCATGCGTACGGAGGTCACAACGGCCAGAATCTTACTCAGAATGTCATTCGGCCTCCATTTTGATGTTCAGGGTGACTTCCATGTTACTAGAGAACCTAAAATTGTGGCTTAATCCAAGATGGTGACTTACATTACTTTCTCTAAGGTCAAAACCTAGCCGCAGAGTTTGTTCGCATATGATGTTTAGACAACTTGGCATAGGCCAATACACATACAATTGCTGCGATAGGGGGCATAATATTGTTTCAATTCCAACACGTGCACCAGTTTTTGTCCTTGAGGCAAGAGTCTGGAATTTGGATGGTGGATTCTATCTCTTTCAAAATGGCAAAGAGCTCTTTGGTATTGGACTTGGCTTGGGAGATGCGGAGGTTGTAGGAGGTTTGTTTGGCAGGGATGATTTCTTTTTTATAGAGGGTAGCTTGTTTGCTCAAGTTATCTTGGTTGGTCTCAGATGGATCTGTTCTCCATATTTTTTCACAACAACGTTTCTCATGTCTAATTGCTTTTATGTGTGGAGTGAACCAAGTATTCACCTGTTTGCGAGGTTTGCTCTTTCTCATGTTTAATGGTGCTTTGACATCAAGGGATGGTAGCATCACTTTATTGTACATATCTACCATAGTGAAAGGATCAGTGTGGTCTGAGATAGAGTTGAGGGTGGGTAGTATCAAAGGGAAGAGGTTTTCTAGAGTAATGTTTCTTTTGTTTATGGTGGGGACCGCTGGTGCTATACGATCGGTGAGCAATGGTGCTGATGCCTCTAGTGAGAACATAATCAGATGGTCAGACCAGGACTGGGGCATTATGGATATGGCCGTGATTGGGCAGTTGTGCTCGGCAATCCAGTCAAGGGTTCTGCCTTTAGTGTGAATGGGAGCTGTAATCTTTTGGGTGAAACCTAATTCTTCTAAGGAGTTGTTAATTAGGGTTGCATTGGAGTCTAAAGGGTTACTAAAGCCGAGGTTAAAATCTCCTAGTATGATGCTTTGAGAGGAATTTTTTAGGTGGTTGGACAAGATAATGGTTAGGTCCTCTTCAAAGGATCCTAGAGGGCCTGGAGGTCGGTATATAAGGTGGATGGATACTGACTGCATGTTGATATGGCTAACTTGGCGGTTAGCGCTTCGCAAGAGTCAGTGTTGTGGGGTGGAGAGAGTCTCAGTGTAAGGTTAGTTTTAGCTATTATGGCGAAGCCTCCACCTCGCGAAGCGGTGCGATCTAGTCTTAGCAAGGTGTAGTCAAAACATAATTGCTGGACCAGCTGCAGGGTGGAGCCAGGATTCAGTGATCACTAGGAAGTCTATATTTTCTTTTTGTAATAGATTGGCTATTTCTGTTGCGTGGGCAACCATCGAGTGGACATTTATAAGAGCACCCTTAATCCCACACTGTGCTGGTTGGGGCAGTGAAGGCTGTACCTTGAGGTTGCATTTCGGGGCATAGATGGGCTCTCGGAAAAGTCTGCTGTTCAGTTGGTGGGGGTGCTGTGGATGGCTGTTTTGCAAAGGCTGGTAGTAGCATTGCTTGATGCTTTTTTAGGTAGACGGTCATACAGTCTTGTATAACAACCACACAGATAAATGAATACCACTGATTTGTAACCAGAAATACACAGTTGGACTACGCCAACAGGTATCTAACTGGTTAAAAAATCTGCAACAAGCCAACATACAGAACATTAATCAGAAACAACAAGTGAACACTCAAAGGAAACAAAGAAATCGTTTGTAGCATAGCAAAGAAAGTTTTTTTTTTTTTTTAATCCGACAAGGATTTTTTTCCCCAGAACCAATGATTTGAAAAGCAAACACAGAAACTGACCAAAATGCCCAGTACACTGGTTTGTAAACTAAATATGAAGGTAAAAAAAGAGATAAAATGTCTATTATATAATACGTCTTTATAAAATACAAACACTAACATGCTCTTTTCTTTTATCACAGAAATTGAAAAATAATATTTCCTCCAAGTATTAAAGTCATGTAAGAAATATATCAAATCTGAACAAATTAAATAGTAAGTATAATTTCACACAAAACTCTAGGTCCTGCCCACAACCGCCACAGAATATCACACCCATGGTGGCTTATAAATCATTAGCACACCCATAGAATGAACATTTTTAACTGCAGCATACACTCAATTTGCACCCAGGACTCTAGGCCCTGCCTACACCTGCCAGATATATATTTGATTGCATGGGTGTGATGTATGAATGTGATATGCTGCAGTGGTTGTGGGCAGGGCCTAGAGTCTTCAGTGTATGGCCTACGGCCTACAGCCTACAGCCTACAGCCTGCAGCCATGCACCCAAAACTCTACATCCTGCCCACAACCACTGCACTATATAAAACGCATTGTGCCTTATAACTTTTTTCCCAAGCACCCAAGACTCTAGGCCCTCCCCAAAACCACCTTATCAATGTTCGATACCACAGGTGTATCTATTGCTGTGATATGCTGCGGTGGTTGTGGCCAGGGCCTACAGTTTTGGATGTATGCCCATACATATTCGAATCTATGAGTGTGCAATATATAAAACCCATGTTGGCTTATGACTTCAGTGCTTATAACTTTGTTCTTGGGTGCATGGCCCTTGGCCATGCACCCAATACTCTAGGCCCTCCCCACAACCACCTCATCGCTATTCGATACTACAGGTGTATCTATTGCTGTCATATGCTGCAGTGGTTGTGGCCAGGGCCTAGAGTCTTGGATGTATTGCCATAGATATTCAAATCTATGAGTGTTCAGTACATAAAACACATGGTGGCTTATAACTCCTGTGCTTATGACTTTGTTCTAGGGTGCATGGCTTTCGGCCATGCACCCAATACTCTAGGCCCTCCCCACAACCACCTGATTGATATGCGTTACTACGGGTGTATATATTGCTGTGATATGCTGCGGTGGTGTGGCCAGGCCTAAAGTCTTCGGAGTATGGCCTACGAATACATCATTAGAACCTGCCGCCTAAACAAATATAGTATTTCACCCATCTCTTACTCTCTGAACCTCCCCAAGCACTCTGACACACCAAAATACTTTCCTAAACAGTATTTCGCCTTTGGTCGCTGCCGCGCTGTCGGCGGATCCAAGATATTGGGCGCATCCAAACAATCTGGCGCACATCACGCCTCACTCCAGCCAATCGGCGGACACCTCACGTGTCCACGGTCATGACGCGAGCCCCTTAGCCAATCGGTATCTTGTCCATGGAGCGAACAGGGAAATGCGACAGCGGAGCGGACATGGATATCACACATTTTTTGAGACACACTTTTTGGTCATTTTAAAGAAAACTACTGAACGGATTGGCACCAAATTTACAAAAGCACGCTTTCGGGAAAAAGGTTGTTGTCCTGACGCAAATTTGGTGAAAATCCGTCCAAGGTTTGGCCTGTAGACATGCGCAAAGTTTTTCCCCAATTCACTCTATGGAAAGAAAGACATTTTGGGACCCCCATATAACTTTTCCCCCCCTGGACCAAACATCACTAAACTTTGCAATTCAGAGTGGCCCATATACTTTTTTTGCAAAGTTTGGTGAGTATTCGTCCAGGGGGAGCGAAGATATAAGACATCCAAAAAGTGCTCTTCCTATGGAAACAGCAACTTAACCATAACTATATATAGTTCAGTGAAAAAACTTTGTTAAAGGGACGTTATGGTTCAGTTGCACTAATAAAAACATATTAAATTCAGTGAAAGGGACGTTATAGTTACTTTGCAATAATAAAAATCTATCCATATTATGGTTACAAGTAAAATCTAAAACCACAGAAATTTGCCAGTTATGGTAAGCAAAGCAACCATAACTCGCACCACCACCGTACATTGCTAAGACTAAGACCCATGACATCAAAGATTACATCACACAAATGTCATTGACCTCACTGATGACATCACATGTCTGGCTGCTTCGTTCACGGACATACATAGGTCAGGTGGTTTTCTTCACTGACAGTCAGAAACAGAACATTCAAAAGGTACTGTATTTGCATAGGGTCCCTTAACATATGTTCTTACAGTACTTTCCCTAGAGTTCAGTCGCATCTTCTAATGCATATACATGGGGGAAGAAGCAGGCTTGAAACACAGCTATCATTTCTGTACAGCATAAGCATTTAGTCTCTGAACAGTTTCTGATGATGCTGTTTCTCGTTGGGTTATTTTATATTCCCTCTATATGCCACAGATTTGTATGCATTGTGGTCTCTTTATGTTTTGTTGATAGGAGTACAAGTGTGTAGTAAGTGATGCATTATTAGCTATTTATTGCATGTTGCACAGCATGCACAAGTCTGATACAGAAGCATTTACCATTATACTATTCAAAATTGCAACATTATAGATATTGCACCTCTATGGTGCCTGCTGCAGGCAATGCCTATGTTTCTGTAGGAGTAGGTTGCTGTATATAGAAGAACACTGCAATGGAATGTTGTTTATATCAATACATTGCTTATTGAAGTATGTAGTTCATAATGCGTCTCGCAACCACCCCGAACACTTTTTTTGCCAACATGATACTCACAACCCTTTGTAGGGACTTTTCATGGAAAGTAACTGCATATGTGATGTCATCCGTGATATCATAAATTACATTTGTGATGTCATCTTTGATGTAATTGGTGGTGTTAGTCTTAGCAGTGCACTGCAGTGGCATGAGTTATGGTTGCTTAGCTTACCATAACTGGTAAATTTCTGGGGGTTTCTGATTATATTTATAACCATAACATGGATAGGTTTTTATTATTGAAAAGTAACTAACAACGTTTTTTCACTGTTCGCTGACCTCGGGTAGCACCCACACTGCCCAAAAGCTCAGGGGTTGTCTTAAATGGATGTAGTGTGCAGCAAAGACACTGAACATAAAAGAGTGACACATAAGTGAATTATAAAAAAATGAAGTCGTTCTACAAACTCTGTACTTATAAAAGCAACAGTGCAATTGCATAGGGTATGCAACATAATAGAATGCACCAAGAAGAAAAATAACCTGTGCTATCAACAGTATTACCTCAGTGCTGCTTTACATATTAACTTAGAAGCAACTGTCAGAGGGAGAAGTGCAAAGTAGTGACGGCACAACCGTACTAGAACTAAAACACTATATTTTTTTCCTAGAACTGTGCAGTTTGTTCTGAGTACATGCACAGTAAAAAGCTTTTTAGACAGAAATGGCAAGTGCCCTGGAGTGGCTTGAAGAGAATTTCCCTCTTGATGAAATGAGTGAAGACAGTAATTCCAATGGTACAAAGTGCAGTTTAAAAAGTAAGAGAATTAATACATTGTTTAACATGTAACTGAAACATGTTTTTTTGTTTAACAGTACATACAGGCAATTAAGGGAATGGCCTGGATGCACAAGCTTCTACACAAGTGCATGAGCACATAGAAAACCAAACAGACAATACGGCCAATGAACTAGTGAGCATGGGGCAAACGTGTACCAATTGCATGACAGTTTTGAAGATTTAAAGCTAATTTTTCAAAGGCATATAATGGAAAATATAAAGTACCACTGCCTCACTTGCACCTATACCCCAACCCCCTGTCCCAGCCTACCATCCCCACAAATCCCCTTTAAGCAAAGACATTACAATGAGACCTCAATCCCTTCCTCTCCTGATGACCAACCTGTACAAAACCCCAATTCCCTTGTTTATGTTTCAGCTTCCGCTACCCCTCCCTTTCCTAATTGTGTGTAAATACATTTCTATGTGTATACTGTTTCTGTGTGGGTTTGTTTTCTTTTTTAAAAGCCCCATTAGGAGTCTGTGTAGCGTGCAACTGTCCAGCCTGTGCGTAATCAAAATGGAGATGTCCGTAGGACTCCACGCCTGTCTGGCATGTCTGCAAAGGGTTGATGTACCTTTTAATTTGTTCAGGGTCCCCGCACCAGTCCTGCGGACACCTGGGTGCAACGCGCATCACATTCCCTTTGTCCTATAGACAACACGCCTGTCCGGCATGTCAAAGCAGGGACATAGTTTTAATTGGTTTGGGGAGTCCACTCATGTCTGGTGGACACCCGGGCACATGCGCATTGCACCCCCTGGGTTCCACGCACACTGTGCCTGTTCTGAACTGTCCGCCGCACGTGTGTCACACTTTTAATTTGTACGGGGAGCCCAACCCTGTCCGTAGGACACATAGGCGCATGCGCACTACGGATCCTGCGCACATCCATCCCATTGGCGAATGTTTGCGATGTCACCATGTGACTGCACCCATGCTGAGCATCGACCCTTATTCACGAACAGGGTCTGGGACCCCGAACAGCAAACCAGTGCTTTTTTCGCCCATTCAAGGTGTTTTACTGTGAGTCTTTACCCTTGCAGTGGTCCCAACCCATGTGGCTTGTTTGTGGACAGTCTTTGGTACTTTGTGAGCCCAGCTTGGGGTTTGAAATATTCACGAAGCCTGCAACTGTCCGTGAAGTGCTCCCAAGCACCCTTATAAAAGGCCACACCTCAGTGTTGCTCCTCATTCTGTTTCCGGATTTCCTGAACAGAGCACTCTGCCAGATTGCTGGATTGGTGCCTTATTGCTGATTGATGCGTTGCTGAACTCCTCAGTTGATTCCTGAATGACACCCACTGCTGTTTTCTGGGGGGGTTCTCTACTTTTCCTCCTTACTGCCTTTCATCAACCTCTGCAAAACATCCCAAGCAAAAGTCCTGTTTTAGCACTGAAGCATTTAAATCACATTCTCCTACATGGCACAGCCTAAGAAACCCTGGTAGAAATAGACCACTTCCAAAGCAAATATTTTGGAAGTGAAGAGCACTTACAAAATCCAGTAACTTTAGAATAGAGTAGCAATAACCTTGCAGATGCCAACCTTGTATTACACATGTACAAAAAAGAAATAACAAAGTTTAAAAGCACATCTGCTGAAGTACCAAACCAAGTATGTGTGTGTTGTTGCAGAACTTCTTATACAAAGTGCACCAAAACTGTAGATATAACATACAAAATGGAAGACAATGAGGAATCCCAATGGTTTCAATTAGCTCTGTAAGTTATAGCAGAAAACAAATACGAAATTACAAACCACTCAATACTTTACACATACTGCACTGGAAAACTTTCTAATAATCAAATGCCTTCACAGGTTATCACTAATCACTTAATTTGTATGAGAGCATTGTAATCCAAACCGTGCACCCATTTCAAGCGATAATACGCCTTCAACCTTAAACAGCCAAGTTGCCTTCTTCTGAATTACTGAAAGGCATTTGTGGCAAAGTAGTTCTTTTGAATGCATTAAAAAAGTCCTCCCCGTGACATACATGGGAGCTAGATGCAGACCATAGAGATGCTGGAATGCTGGAAACATGCACAAATAACTTCCTGTGTTTTTCAAAACACTGAGGTAAGCAGGTTTCTGACCAATTTAAGAACATGCCATGGAGGGTGAAATCATATTGCACACATTAAAATGGCATTTCATGTATATTATAGGATTATACTTCATGCAAAACATGCATTTACGAGCGCAGCCTGTTTGACTTATGCTTTCAACATTCTTGACATTGCCGAGGTAAGCTGAGATCTGTTTTTGCAACTAAATGGGCAATATGTCATGCCATCCTATAGAGTAACTCTAACATCTTTATTGATAGACGTTGGAAAGAGCTGCAGTTGCATCTTTGCTTTCAACTCATGTGCCATGTTTTCTCTAACGCATAGAACAACAACCCTACAGGATTTGAGTAGGCGTTCTTCTATGAGCTAAATGTGGTCTGCATGATTCTGAATTATATCTTAGAGGTGTCTATGTATATGAAAAAACTTTAGCGGTGTTAACTGGATATTAATACATCAGTTCACTGTTGGGGTCTAATACTGGCTTTTTCCCCTCTTTACCCTTCCTTTCCCACATGAAGAAGGTGCTTTCAAGGGATACATGAGGAAGGTCCTTTAACCATTGCACCAGAATTAACCATGGAAGTAAAAGTATACACATTAACAGCACGCAGTAAAATATAAATGTTCGCTCCACAGGAGGTAGATTCATCCTCCTGTTTTACTCTACCTCATGTTTCTCTTTAGGAAACAGTGGTGTCACCTGGATCACATGGAAGGTCTATAGAGGGAGGGAACCCCATTACAAAAATGCTTGTTCCTGAAGATGACGACCTTAATTATTATGGTCGTTGAAACCGGTCAACCCAACTATGCATGAGTTTGCTCATGCAGAATACGATGTTTAACTGAAGAAATATGTACAAGTCACCAAAGAATGTGCTTCATTACTAGATAGCTTTACAAGCCTCTATGTCCCCACTCTACTTTTTGAGGAGCATAGTAGATTTATATGATCAGAACAAGACTTGAGATGGCAGGACTACTACTAAAAACTGGTGATTAAAACACACAGAGAAATTCCAGTTAGTAGCTAAGGTTCATGCGACTCAGAAACAAGGCATAATCTAATGTTTATTGTCTTGAAGGTGTTTTTGAAGACTCTGCTAAAATCGAATCTAGGTATGTTTGGATTATGTATTTGAACTTGTGCCTTTCTGCATTTTAATCGACTGCCTTTTTGGCTCCCTCTGCTAAAATCGTATCCAGGTACCCTAATACACTGCTACCACGGTTACTGCTGCCTTACTTTCTGAGCACGCCACTGCATCTACGGTGGTCATTGTTATTATTGTTTAACATTATGTGCAATTGCCTACGACAGCACCTCTACCTCAACCACCCTTTTTGTAGATCTGGTAGGCATCTGTTTTTAGACTGTATTAGGCCAACATGCCCTCCACCCTCACTACTCTATTTGCAAGAATACTGCTCACCCTACTCTACCTCACATGGCACATCGGTGGGACCGTACCCAATTACACCACCGCCTCCCTCCACTACCCCAATCTTCACAACACCATGACTATGCCGTCCATTGCTCACCACACCAACCCTTACCTCAACAACCCAGCCTTATGGCTCCAACACTTTGCTTCCAGACCTTCACCAAACATACCATGTTCCATCACCCTGAGAAATGCCAGACTTGGCTCGCGACTCACGCACGCCTCCCATCACTCTGTGCATCTTAACAAACAGCCGCTGACCTCCACCGCATCCACACACTTGAAAAACCCATCATCACCTCACCCCAACCTCCCTAACACTAGCAATATTAAGGGTGCATTAATCAATGTCAGATCACTCACTGCTCACGCTCTAGAAGTGGCTGACCTTATTCTTATCCTCGACCTTGACTTTATGGCTGTCACCGAAACTTGGCTTCATGCAGCCTCTGTCCCACTACTCTCCCATGCCATCCCTTCAGGTTACAACATTATCAGACACGATCATAACTCTAACCAGTCCAAAGGTGGTGGGATTGCCATCATCCATAAAAATGCTCTAAACTTCCACCTCTCCTCTGTGCATCACTTTTCCTCTATGAAAGCACTGATAGCCAAACTAGCCGTCACTCCTAACCACTCTATCACCTTCCATCTACTTTACCGGCAACCTGGGCCGCTATCTACCTTCGCTGAGGACCTCTCCAACATCATCACTCATAACACCAAAACCAAATCCCAAGCCTCGATATTAGGGGACTTTAACCTCGGCCTCACTGATCCCAATGACACTGCTGCCATGATTATTGATAATATGCTTATGAATGCAGGATTCATACAGCTTATCAACCAACCTACCCACGTTAAGGGCAGAACCCTCGACTGGCTAGCCTCCCACAATTGTCCTATCCATATCATCTCTAACCAACAGTATGCATGGACCGACCACAACTTAATTACGTTTAACATTCAGTCCAAACGGGCCAGCCTCTCTCCTACCATTGCAGCAGCTACTGCCACCCGCAATAAACATGACATCACTTGCGACAGACTCCTCCCCCTCCTCCTCCCGGCTCTCAATGACCAGGTTTTCTCATGCTCCGACCCCACAGCTATGGTTGACACCTTTAACCTCGCTATGCAAAAAGCCTTAGATATCATCGCCCCATCCAAACTGAGAAAACCCAAACCTCGAGCCCAACTGAACTCTTGGTTCACACCCCAGCTCAGAACCCTGCGCAAAGAAAAACGAATTGCGGAATCACATTGGAAAAGCAACCAGTCCGCAGCCAACAAATCGTGCCTGCTCTTGGCCACCCTTAACTACAAGGAAGCCATATTCCAGGCTAAAAAAGACACTTACAATAAATGTATCGAACAAGCCAAATCCAACACCAAAGAATTGTTTAGAATCCTAAAAGAACTTGAAACCCCTGTCCCTGCACTAGACACTTGCATCAAAGATACCACTTGGTGTACCAAATCCAAGAGGCTCTCCTCGGCAAGATTGCCTCCCTCCAAATTAAAATCAATAACAATCCAGCCTACAATCCAACCCTATCCCCACCCTTAACCACCCCATCCCAGACTGACTCCTTTTAGCTTCTCTCCACTCTCCATTGCCGAAGTGGAAAAGATCATCACCAGCCTTAAACCGACCAATTGCCAAGGCGACCTCTGCCCGGCACCTATAATCAAGGAAGCAGCTCATGACCTAGTGCCATTCATTACTACGCTCATCAACTCTTCCTTTAGCTCTGGGATCGTACCTGACAATCTAAAGGACGCGTGGGTCATCCCTCTATTGAGAAAACCTACCCTGGATGCTAGTATACCCACAAACTACAGGCCAATCACCACGGTCCCATTTTTACTAAAAGTCTTCGACCACAAATTCAAGATTACCTTGAATCTAACAAACTCTTGGGACTTAGGCAATCTGGGTTCTGGCCCCGTCACAGCACTGAAAGTACCTTCATAGATTTAAAAACACAGATTGAAGATCTAAAAGGCAAACTTGCTCTCTTACTACTCTTGGACCTCTCGGCGGCCTTTGATCTCGTCAATCATGAAATCTTCTGCCACCATCTTAAATCAGCTGCACACTTCTCAAGCTGACGACACCAAGATACTAATCCCTATCTCTGGTGACTACACGGCTGACTCCCTCGCTATCAATGTCATCTACCAGGTCATCCAGGCGTGGATGGCTCAACACGGACTCTGTCTTAATGATGAAAAGACTGAGCTCCTTATTCTTGGTTCGCGACAAAAACTTACTAAACCCGACCCTGCGTTCAAGTCCTTCATCATCGATGGGGAATATTATCCCAACTGCCAAGGACACAAAAACCCTAGGGATCTACATTGACTTGACCCTATCTCTGACCAGACAAACTAACTCAGTCTCTTCCACAGCGGCATATGCCTGCAAGCTCATTACAGCCTGTCGCCCTTTCCTCTCTGCAACCAATTGTGTCACCCTGGCTAGAACCCTTGTATTATCCATGATTGATTACTGCAATGCACTGTACATAGGCACCAATTGCTGCAACCTAAACTAGTTACAAATTGTCCAAAACAATGCGATTAGAGCTGCCCTCAAAATTCCCAGGCACCTACACATATCCGACACCAGACGCAATATTCGCTGGCTCTCAGTCCCACACCGTATCTCCCTGAAAACCCTGGCTCTTACCCACAAATGCCTTCATAACCAAGCTCCCTGCTACCTGGCCAACCGATTTGCCCTCCACAACTCCATTAGACCCCACAGAATGGCTCCTTTAAACTGCCTTGAGGTTCCATGTTTCAATCTGCAAAGATCAGGTGGCATTAGCTTCCCTATCTTGCCAGCTAAACTCGGGAACACACTTCCTAATGCGCCTACAACAGAACCCCTCATTCCCGAGATTCAAACACCTTACGAAAACCTGGCTGGCCGCCCAGGACATTTAGCTCTAGGTTCTCTGCTTAATTTGTACATGTATATATTATCTGCTTGTCCTCTCATTGCTATTATACCTGTAAATTCTGTATTATACTTGTAAACTTTGTAATTATGGTTCTGTCTGTTTTTCTTATGTTGTAACTACGTTATGCGCCCGGTTGCCCCTGGGCCTGTTGTGCTATACAAATAAATAAAATACAAAATACAAATTGTATCTGACCTTTTAAGAAGTGAATAATACACATTAGTTGGATAGGGAGAGATATTCTGCTATCCCTTTTAGATCCGATCCTTGGGTCGCGATTCATGGGGATAGGGACAGTGGGTTCTTCCTCGCAGGGAAAGTCAGTTTTGTGTGTTTTTATACAACAAAGAGGGCAGGGTTGTTCCTCCACTCTAAATTGTGTTCTCCTAATGCCATTCGCTTGTGTTACTGTATATTGTTTATTTACCATTTGATCTTAACCTCTTAAGTGCCATTGAGGTTCCCCCCCAGTGCCAATGGGTTTTCTTTAAAATCGCGGTATTCACCGCCCAAACCCGCCAGCATTTCCCCCCTCAACCCCTGAAGTGCCACCGACGAGCCGGCTCGTCGCTGGCAACCTGGAGCGGTTTTTACCGACGAGCCGGCTCGTCGCTGGCATTTAAAGGGTTAAAGAAAATGTAGACACTCTGGAAGTGCAACGGCCAATAGATCATTCTTTGATTATCCAAGTGAATGGCGTACCTACAAAAGAAAAAAATATTTGGCAGCAACTGGTATACTTAAACAAAGTTAGAGAAGCCCTGCAATATCTTAAAGAGAGCAATGAATACTACAAAGAAATAAACATTGAAGAAAACCTGGGAGAAACCACTGAAATAATTCAGGATTCTCATCAAGTGGCCAATTTGAACTTGTAGATCCTACTACAGCGTCCAATATTTTAGACCAGTATACAATTCACCCACTGCACTCCAAAGACACCATAGATGATGCACTAGAAACATATCAAAAGCGACAAGCAAAAGGATCTCCAATCAGCATATGGGAAAAATGTATAGAAGCACAAGCCTTTTCGGTGTCTAGTCAAATGGTCGACAGACAAATGGTTGACACAATTTGTTTGACATGACAAATGATCAAATTTTTTTTTTTAATATATATTTTAGGTTTTCGTTTAGGGAAAAAAAGGGGTTTTTAGCAAAAAAAAGAGGGGGTCGGGGGGACCCCCCCCCAAAAATGTGAAAAAACGAAAAAAAATTCATCATTTGACCTGTCGACCTTTTGGTGTCGACCATTTTTCCTGTCGACCATTTAGATTCCACCAATTGACCTACAACCGCCTTTTCCTCTGTAGTTCCTAATTGAAAAGGTGGAAGGTATTATCAAGGATGCACACAAATAACAGCATCAGAATACCCCTATTTTCAAATGTATTCTGAAGTCCCCAGATTCAGACAAAATTTTGAATACATATTCCAAATCCTGTTTGAAAGTGAACTAGCAACTCTGTTATGGAGTTGCGCACACATTGAAAACAGGTTTCAATTTTTTAAACATGTCTGCTACTTCAAAAGGTGCAAGAGAAAGATGAAGTTTTACTGTCGGGTATTACAAATCTCTTGGCAAACATGCGTGATATGAAAGAATTGTGGATCCGATTTCACGCAGATGTATGGTGTATCCTACGCAACCTTGGCCCACTCACTTGGTTTGTCACTTTAAATTTTGCAGAGTATGCATGGGAAGACTTGCACCCTTTCCTACGCATAGCAAATTAAAACAAAGCAGGGATAGACATGAAAACACTAGGAGAACTCTGCTCTCTTGACCCTGTAATTGTGTCAAGGTACTTCCATCAACGCTTTATTGCCATGCTGCACTTCATCTGTAATAAAAACAAATTCTGCCCTCCGAGGTGCAACAGTTCTTTTGAAGAAAAGAATATCAATCCAGAGGAGCTCTACACATCCACATGCTTTTGTGGATTAAAGATGCTCCTAAATTTGGTCAGGACAGTGATGCCTCTGTTTTGCAATTCATTCACAAATATGTCACTTGCGAAATCCCTTCAGAAAGCACACCTAGTGACCTACATTCACACATTTTGTGGTTTCAAAGACATAAATGTGGCAAGTATTGTCGACGCAGATATAAAAACAAAGGCAAATACTACACCAAATGCTGCTTTGGTTCCTATTTACTAGTTTAGGCATAAGGACAAGTAAACCGGTCCATGTCTTCTGTTAGACATAGTGTGAAATGCAAATTGCCTAAGAAAACATACTGCATTAAAACCAAAGCGTCAAATTACATCAATGATTAAAATGCATTGCCCCGTTGTGGAATGCAAACCTAGATGTGCAGTACATTGCAAACAATCCCACTGCAGTTGTATGATATGTCACAGCTTACTTAACTAAGGCTGAAAGACCACTGGGATGACACATCTGACAGAACACTGTCACAAAAATTGTACAGCTTTGGCATAAAAATGCTCTCCCATAGAGAATGTGGTTGCTACAAAGCTGCATACCATTTAACTGGTACAGCCTGGTATGGGAAATCTGAAAACATAGTCTGGCCAAGCCTTAGTCCTGCTGCATCCAGAAAGGGTTCTCAAATCATACCAAGACATAGAAACAATATCCAAAAATGATCACAACAGCCAGGACATTTTGAAAACCAATGTATTGAACACATACTACCCAAACAGGAGTACTGGTTTGGAAACCATCTGTCTATACCACATAGCCCAACATTTCTCACACAAAAATAATATTAAACTAGATGACAGAAAAGGTAAATACATAGTCAAAAGTTGGGAGGACAGTCTGGTTAAACTTATCAAACGGAGGCTGATTAATCAAATGAAGCTATCATTTGAAACTCCTCAGCATAGAGAACTTTACTTCATGCCCCTAATGCAACTTTTTTAAACCATGGAGAAAAGATTATTTATTGGCCACCCATACCTCCTATGAAGATGATTTCAATGTGAGTGAAAGTACTATAACAGATATAAACTTCAAACAGTACAAAAACATGTTGAACGCAAACAAGAGGAAGAACTACAAGCATGACTAAATGTTGAGAGCAGTAACCATCTCTTACAAGAAGCCAAGAGCCACTCATAGTAAATGAGGCAGAATTAGCCATGACTACAGTAGAAAACATGTGTCAGTATGAGGAATCTGAAGAAAATGTTGCTCTACTGAAATCACAACGGAATGAGCAGCATAACATTTAACATTTTCCTAGAAGTAACTAAAGAAATTAAACATGATTTACAGCACAAAACTAAAACTTGTACCTGTCAATACTATAAACCTGTACTCCTGTATATAAGTGGTGAAGCTGGTTTAAGCAAAACATGCATAATAACAATCATCAGTAAGTACCTCCAACAATTGACAAACACAAGCTTTCAGATGTTGTAACTGCCCCCACAGGTTTAGCTGCCTACAACATAGGTGGTGCTACTTTACACCGATTGCTACTCCTTCCAGTAGAACACCAAAACAAATGAGACTGATACAAACTTTCAGCAGAAGCTGCTATGCAGCTATGCAGAGTTTTGAAACAAATTAAAATGCTTCTAATGGATGAGTTGAACATGGTCACCAACCTAATGTTGGCTTTGATTCATCTTAGATTGCAGGAGGTCCTTAAAACAGACTACGAACTCCTCTTTGGAGGAAAACGTGTTATTGTTTTCAGAGATCTTCTTCAATTAACACCAGTGAAAGGTGGAGCTATTTTTAAAACCTTAGGACACAAACTGTGCCATAACACACTTGGCAGCATAGGAAATGTAAATCGCTGGCAACATTTCCAATACAAAGAACTAGCTGAAAACATGCGTCAGTCTGCAGACCTCACCTATGCTAACATTTTGAAAAGCATTCGGATTGGTGTGCTTTCTAAGGAAGCACAGTCCATCTTACATAGCAGTTGCATACATGAGCTATACGGGCATAGCACATCTGCTCCTGATGTCATAGAACAATTATCACTCAAAAAAGTAAAATGTATGTCCTTAATGCCAACCCTAGCAAGCTGTGCACAATTCAATGAAACCATGTTAAAAAAGGAAATGCAACCAATAGTGAGAATTTACTCCACAGACAAACTGGATGTGTATGGTATCACAGTACCTATGTGTCAACAAGCCACAGCATGACTAAATAGCGTAGACAACTCCAAAACTGCTGGTCTGGAGAAAATGTTAACATTGTGTTTAAACTGTAGAGTAATGCTAAAATGTAACCTTGATGTGGAGCAAGATTTATTTAATGGAGCACTTGGTACAGTTGTTGACTTCCAGATATACCCACGTGACAACAGCATTCAGTTTGTCAACATCCTTCTTTTCAAAAACATGTATGCATGAAGAGAGCAGTTTTCTCTGTCTCTTGCATATGCAGTCACTGTTCATAAATCGCAAGGTCTAACCCTAGATCAAGCATTGATTGACATTGGCAGCACAGTCTTTAAAGAAGGCATGATCTACATTGCAGTGTCACACCACATGTCATGCTACGTGTCACGCCAGTGTCACGCCTATTTACACAATTCAATTTTGATGCAAGCATTCCTTGCATCATAGAGTACAACAGACCACGTGAACTCTACACACCCCATCTGAAAATGTACCCTGTTCCTCAAAAAGGCAAACTTTATAAAACAAAACTAGTGCAAACACAACTTATATGTGATCTCCCAACAGTACCACCAAAGAAATTGAAAGCAGCTGCTCCTTTTACCACAACCACAGAAGGATGTACTGAACAAGCAAAGGCATACCCAACTGCTCAAAGAGAAGTAGCCCTTCAAAAAAAGAATGTGGACATCCATCAAATGACTCAGACTCAGAACTGTCTGGTCCATTAATATTTTTCAACACAACTGGTGTAAATTGCTATGCAAATGTAGCTATCAATGTTCGGATTCAATTGCCACCAATTTACCTAATCGGCGCAGACATGTGTTTGCAAATGCTACTCCTTCATAGAAATAGTGTCTCGGGAATAAGGCAGGAATTGGACGACTGTGCAGGAATGGTGAGATTCACTATAAACACACAAGAAGAGCCATATGAATTTCTAATGTACTTACTGCAATTACTGGGAAGCAGAAACATACCTATAAATGAAATCATACAGATTGCATACATACATGTACTCTCTGCATCCATGTGAGTGCAGGAACAAGTCCCTAACAAGTGTTGTGTGTATGTATCTATATCTAACTGTGAATCCATTCCATTTCAGCAGCTGGTACAAAATGCAAATCATGGCATATTATGTACTACTTTCAATTCAGACAATCGTTCCACCTTACAGATAGTCACATAGCCAATACATATTAGTAATGCTTTTATGATACAATGGATATGGTACCAGAAACAACTGCAAGCTTTCTAGCTTTACACATGGGCAAGTATCACTTGGCAATAAAACCTTCAAAACAGTAGGCATACTCTATCACACAGGTCCACAACCACCGCTGGTCACAATATTGCATACATTATAAAGAAATGTGGTAGATTTGAATGCAATGACACTGCCATTACTCTGAAGTAGAGATTACCAACAAATCTTGCAAAAACCTACTTAGTATTTTTGAAACCAAAATGTACTCCCTGATCTACAAAAGTAGCATAGCCTACTGCCCAATACACACCAACAAATATGTAACTGCAAACAAAAACAACCTTCTGCCCTGTGAAACTGGAACAACTTTTCATACACCAATTGGCCCATGGGGGCATCAGTTGCAGTGCTATACAGTTCCCCCCCCCCCAATGACCCATTGATTATAGCCACAGAGACAACAACTGTGGAAAGGACACTCTAATATTGTTTCACCCATAGTACTTAAAAAGAAAAACACTTGTATGAGGGTCTACAAACTGTCTTCAATCACCTGTGAAATGTCCAACTGTTAAAATAAGGCAACAGCTGTCTAACAATGCCCATACCACTGCAATAAATAAGTAACTGCATGCAACTACACCCATAATACTGCAAAGGCACTTCACAATAGGGGAAAATAGAAATCCCCCAACAAGAATGAAGCTGCTTGAAGACATACCCTGCAAAACTGTTGAAATGTAAACCGTTAGAATATGCCAACTGGTATCTAACTGCAACCATAATAATGCAATATTACTTCCCATTACTACACAATTTTAAATCCACAAGCAAAAATGAAAGTTCTTCTAAGGAAACCCTTCAAGACTTATTAAGTATAAACAAGCAACTGGTATCTTACTACACCCGCAGTACTACAATGTTAATTCCAGCTGTCAAACTGCCAAAATCAACTTTCAGCAATCAAAGTGCTACGAACATACCCTAAACAACTTTCAAACTAGCAGCAGTTTGAATATGCCAACAGGTATCTAACTGCCTCCACAATGCTGCAATATTAATTTGCAATAGTACAGTACTTACAAAACACCAACAGCAATCAAATAGCATAAACACATTCTGTTAAAAAGAGGAAACAGATAAACAGTTAGAATACGCCAACTAGTATCTAACTGCAACCATAGTACCATCGCTTCCAAAAAGCAAAACACATACACCATTTCAATTCCTGCTACTGCAGCAGTGCTCATAACAGCAAGACCACATACATGCACACCTTAAACATTCCTGTAAGTACTGCACAGGTCAATGAAACAGAGTGTGCCACATAACATCAAAGGGATGTAGAAGGTTTTTATTTTTTTAAATCCTGCATGGATTTTTTTTTCCCCAGACCCATTGATTATGCAAACAAACACAGGATCTGAGCACATTGACAGTACACTTGTTTGAAGCATAGTACTTGTAACATACTAATTATAAAGGTCCACAAAGTACATACATGTCTGCAATTGAATACAATATGACATTATGAAGTACCTTCCCTAACAAGTTGTTTTATGTGTATCACAGCCAATCAAACAAAGATGTATCCTGATTTCCACATGCAACAAAGACAATATGTGCCCACAGTGCCACAATATTTAAATCTGCTATTCCCACTTCAATGCTATTCGATCACTGAGTTCCAAAAAGGTGTATAGTGCCTTAACAATGCATACAATTATTGGTGTTGTGCTTCTTTGTAATCAACAAATTGCATTTCTATACACGTGTGTGCATTCCATATGCCAGTGCCACATTTTTGAGTGCATGTCCCTAATGATGCGGTGGTTGTGGCCAGGCCTTAGACTCTTGGATGTATAGCCTATGGTCTCCGGCCAAGCACCCAAGAGTCTAGAGCCTGGCCACAACCATTGCAGCATAATACGGCCATGCACCCAGAATATACCCAGTGGCCACAACCCACAAACATAAGGCACGCCTGAGGCCTGTCCACTTCAGTTCATATAATGTTACACTACTTGCACAGACTTGCATACACCCAAGAATCTCTGGCCAGTCCAATAAGCCAGCTGCCACACACCCTGTGCACTTCACTACACATACCATTACAGTACTTCAACAAGTGGGCAGACCTTTGGGCCCGCCATGCACCCAAGTGTCCAGGAGCTTGCCACAACCACTACATCATAATACAGCCTATACAAACATCCTCATATCATCTACATTCCACACCCCTACCCTAATGAAGCCTGCCCACAGTCATCAGATAAGCTGCTCGCCTGAGGACCTACCCGTTCACATACTATTACACTACTTGCACCCACTGAACAGACTCTCATACAAGAATCTTGGGGCAGTCAAATACGCCAACTGCCACACACCCTATCCACATACTATTACACTACTTGCAGCCAGTGGGCATACTCTTGGGCCGGCCATGCACCCAAGTGTCCCGGAGCTTGCCAAAACCACCACAGCATAATACAGCCTATACATACATCCTCATATCCTTTACATTCCCTCACCTACACTTATGAACCCTGCCTGCAGTCACCAGATATGCTGCTTGCCCGAGGACCTACCCGCGAACTGCATAGGTGTCCGCAAACTGCCGGGAACACAACACAGTCTTCTTCTACCTAAACAAATACATCATATAAACCATCTTTCACTCCCCACCCTTTCTGACCCCTTTTCACAACACCAGATGCCCCAAAACATGTTTTCCGCCGCACTATCCGCGGATATCCACAGATGCAACATGGTGGGCGTTTCGGGAAAATGTGACGCAAATCATGCTTCTGTCCAGTCAATCAGTGGGTGCGTTCCAAGTCCTCAGACATGACTCTGCCATCCGCACCAATTGGAGTTCTGTCCGTGGAGCAAACCGGGAAATGGGTCAGTGGGGTGGAGCCAGATATCACTAATTTTAGTTGACCTACATTTTGTCTGTTTTAAAAAAGTACGATTTTATGACCAAGCCGCTGCTCCTGCCACAAATTTGGTGAAAAGTGGTCCATCGGTTTGGGCTGTAGTCGTGAGCAAAATTTCTTTCCATCCAGTCCATGGAAAAATAAAAATGTTGGGATCCCCCCTTTGACTTTGCCCACCCTTGACGAAACCTCACCAACCTTACCCAGAAAATTCAGAGCGGGTCATGTACTTTTTTTGCAAAGTTTGGTGAGGATTCGTCCAGGGGGAATAAAGTTATAAACCGCCCAAAAAGTGCTCTTCCTATGGGTTTAGTAACTTTACCATAACTACACGGCCGCTAACGCAGGCCGTGTAATATATATGCAGGACGACTCCTTGGGGATCCATTATAGAAGCCACCCGCAATATGCACATGGCAGGAGTTGTTTGTTTTGCACGGAGGACTGTGACAGTATAAGGCCGTACGTTGCCTTTTGCCCTGCACTTAAGCACTGCTGTGCAAATGACCAAAATTTGGTGGCGTGGTCCTGTGGTCGCCTAAGTGCACGTGTATATGTCTCTGCCACTGAATGTCATCGAGGACTCCAACATGAGCCCCACAGTGTTGAAGTAGCCATTGGACAGTAGAGTAGGCTCAGAATGTGTTTAAAATACACAATACATAATGTTGCCATTCAGCACATATTATATTTTATTTCATTCATTTTTATGAATTTTTGTTTAATGCTGGCCATACCCAGGGGGTCTCAGAGCGCCTTACATGGTTCAAAGTTTGAAAAGATGGGGGTTGAGTTACAATATGTTTTTAGGAAAGGATAGGAAGATTAGGGATGTGGGTAAACATGGATATGTCTTGAGCCTCTTTTTGAAAGTGGCGATGAAGGGTGCAATAGGTAGGATTTTCAATGCCCTGCATCCTCAATGGATAAATGCTTATTTTTTAATGCATGTGAGTTTTCAGAATGGAATGTGTAGAAGGCGTTGGCTGGCTTGACTTGTGTTTTGTGTGTGTGATGGGTTTGAGTTTGTCATGAAGGTAAAATGTAGTTTTGAAGTGGATGGATTTGAATACAATGCAGAGTTCTATGAAGGCAAATCTCTGTGGTATAGAGAACCAGTGGACCTGGGCAAGAGTGGTGTGATTTGCTTGGGTAGGTGGAGGATGTGTTTGGCTGCTGCATTTTGTATGGCTTGCAGGAGTGGGTTTTGTCGGGGAGTCCAGTGAAGAGAGCCTTTTCATGGTCCAGTTTAGAGAGAATCTGTGTTTGGACTGCAGTGCTGAAGATGCCAGGAGGAAGTATATATCTGATTTTGCATAGGGGTCTAGCTGTAGATTGCCTGTTTTGGTGACAAGTGCTATGTGGTTTGTGAAGGAAAGGCAGGGATTGAAGGTGAAGCCAAGGGATTTGGCAGTTGTGGAGGGGCATATGTGTGGGTTGGACATGGCAAGTTCTTGGATCTAGGGGGAATGGTCGGGTTTGTGCCTTGGTGGCGCAGATGAGGAGGCATTCTGTTTTGGAAGGGTTGAGTTTGAGGAAGTGGGTGGCCATCCATTTGGTGATGGAGGAGAGGCAAGTTTTGACAGTGTGGAGTTGTGAAGGAGATGACATTTGGAAGTATATTTGTGTGTAATCTGTGTATTGGTGGTAAAGTACATTGTGTTTGCTAATGGTATGTGCAAGGGAGTGAAAATATAGGTTGAAAAGGAGTGGAGATTGAGGGGAGCATGGCGTGAACCCCATGGTGGACAGGGGTGGGGTCTGATTGATAAGGGGCCAGGGACACTAAGTGTGTCTTGTCAGTGAGAAAAGAGGTGACTCAGTCGAGTATGGTGCCAGAGGGATTCATCAGGTGGGCTAGGATGTCTAGTAGAATGGTGTGGTTGATGCTGTCAAAGTCTCAAGTGAGGTAGAGGAGCATGAGTAGTGCTGTGCTTCCTTTGTCTTTGATGCTGTGAAGGTCATTGAAGATCTGAAGAGTAGTGCTTTCAGTTCTCTGCCCAGGTCGAAAGCCAGATTGGAAGTGGTTCACTAGGTTGTTTGTAGTATGTGTTGTTTCAGTTGGGTAGATACAAAGTGTTCCATGATTCTGGTGAAGTATGGCAGGATAGTAGTGGGCGGTAGTTTTCAGGGAGCATATGGTCGAGCAATGGTTTTTTGAGGAGGGGAGAGATGTGTTCAATATTAAGTGCAGTGGTAATAGTACCATGTGAGAGACAGGAGTTTATGTTTTGGCAGTGAGGGTGTCATTGTCGATTGGGTGGAAGGTGTCCCAGGTCTTGAAATGTTTGGAGAGGTGGTTATGAGGGGGAGAGCTGAGGGAGGGCTTTCCCGATGTTGTGCATTTTGGAGTTGAAGTAGTTCATGAGGGAGTTGCATACTCCAGTGGATGGGGGTGCAGAAGGTGTGGATGGTTGTTTATAGAGTAACTTCACAATGTTGAATGATATGATATGGCATTTATAACATGCCTATACACAAGACTTTCATAGTTTCTGGGTACGATTGGTGGCAGATTGGAGTATTGTAGTTAATGGGTGTCTTGGCATTACGGATGGCTGTTTTGTATTTATTTCAACAGTGCCTGAGGGTTGTCTGTGTTGAAGGGCATGTGTCATTTTGCCAAGCACCTTTAGTTTATTATATATCTGGTTTGCTTTGATGCAGTATTAATCCATTGACAAAGTGTAAGGAGCTTGTGTAAAAAAAGCATTTATTTTTGAAAGGAGACAATCGGTCCTCCTTCGTTAGGTGTGTTTACAGACCTAGCGGATTTTGAATTTGAGCTACTTAACTTGAAGAGGCCTAGAAGCAAACTTAGATGGTGAGACTACACATGCACCCTCAAAAATAAAGAAATAGCCTTTTTTTAACAAAACGCCTGTGATTCACAATATGAACGAATTATGAAACATACGCTCAGAGTGCATTTTGCATGTACAACATTGCGATTTGGACGAAAGTGGTGGGGAGTAATATGTTTGAACACATACATTGTCCTGCTTGCATATGCAAGCTTAAAGTGGCAAAAGTAAGTGGTCAAGCTTACACAATGCTTCTGAGTGCTACAGTCAAGCCCACCTGTCGCTGGGCGCCGGGACCTTGATTCACAAATCAAGTGCAAATTCTATTTCAACCAGTTGAGTCAAGGTTTGAAATGGGTTAGGTTAGTAGAAATTCCTTTTCATTTTGCACACTAACTCCACTATACGTGCCATAAATGGGACTGTTTCCAATTTGAGTCACAAACATTTCCATGGCCCCTGTACACAATGAGCATCTTTGAAAACAGATGCAAATTGTGCAAGGTACATTTGGCTCATGTTCTGGTTTCCTTTCCTGAATTGCAACTTTAGACTTCAACCAATCTAGATTATATGAATGATACCATCCATTCTGAGATTCCAAGCGTCAGGGGGCCATTGTACATATTCCCAATCGGTGCTTATTGCAACCATGCTGCGAAGAGGAATGGACTACATTAAATTACAGCAATGGGTAGAATATTAGAAAACATACATGTTGTTGTTTCTGTAGATACTGTATTGGTGTAATATCTCCTTTGGTTTTGAATGTTGGTTCTGATTAATACACCCCATGAAAGTCTCTAGATCAGTGCATTTTTCTGGTGATTTTAAACATATTTACGACATTCAGCAATATTGTCAAATTGTATCTTTTTAATAGATCTACAATAATCAAGCTGAACATTATTACAATGTGAGATATTTTTACTAGTTTCCCCATTGCGAAGGACTGGTGAGGCTGATTTCTTTCAGATCAAACGCAGGCCGAGCTGATTGCGAATTATACGCGCATTTCTTTGCTGGACGCTGAAATAATCCTTGCTGATATTTCTTGATTAGCAGCATTGTTATTCTTCAGGGAGCTGTGACTTTTTCAGGTCTATCTTTGTCTTTCAATTGGTATGCCAAGTTCTATTTAACAGCATTACATCTCTACTAACTTTTATAACCTAACAATAGTCGGCAGAAGGACACAGATTTTATACAGCCGATTAGCTTTATTTTAGCCAAATGGCATTTGTATAGTGAAACCTGGACTCTTTGAATGTAGATTTAGATCATCCACCTGGATCAGCTTTCGCGTTTGTCATTTGGAGCAATTGAACCCCGCCGGACAGCACAACAGATGGACTGACCACCTTACAAGGGGAATCCCATCTTCACTCTACTTTGAATTATCCGAGAACTCCTATGGACTTCCTAATTATAAAGGATTTAGAAGAATGTATCAAAAAAATCCTCTGGTTCTCGAGCACCAGGCCCAGATAGGCTAAGTAACGCCATGCTGAAGGCACATCCTGATACTTGTGCTGTAATTCTACATAGTTCTTTTCACCACAATGTTGAGAAAGATATTATTCCAAACTCTTGGCGTAAGGCTGTAGTAGTTGATCTACAAAAACGGTGACCGACTTCTCGCACAAAACTATAGACCGATATCCTTGCTTGATGTCGCAGGGAAAGCTTTCTTGCGCTTTGTTCTTCGAGACTTTAACCTGTGGACCGCTCAACACCAGAAGAGATTCGACTCAAACCGGATTTGTATCAGGGATGGGAACAAGCGTTAATTTAATGTCACTGTACGCCCTCAAGAAGCATTCCTAGACATCTAAGCAACCATTGTACCTTGCGTATGTCGATTTTAAAGCAGCTTTGATTCTGTGTCCCGTGAGCTGCGTGCCGGATGTCTTTCAAAATCTTAACTCTGACGCTCCAAATTTAGGCCTGCAGAAACTGTCAGCGTTACTTTACGCTAACAATTTAGTTTTAAATTCTAAAACCCCGAGTGGCCTACAAAATTTACTGGATGCCTTTATCTAGCTACATCAATTCCAATCAGGTAACAGTCAATGTTAAGAAAACTAAAATCATGATCTGTAATGCAAAAGAAAAGGGAACAAATAGATGTAGATGGATCTTGCTAAACTTTGTTTTAAATTGTTGTAAAGTTGATTAATCAACTAAAACAATTTTAATTAAAAAAATAAAGAATGCACAAATACCTCCTGATGAGCCACCCAACATACTGGTGAAACATGTATAGAGGGCAATAAACCACTACTTTACCACTGCAAAGAAGAACCAAATTGACATAAGATATTGATCTCATTTAGGAAATTACTCCAAGAAAAACCCAATGGGACCCTTGTCTCTATACACATGGACAACTTTATTATCAAACTGTTTGGGACTCCCAACTATCTATATACATTGACACTTGTGTATGGGCACAATATAAATAAAATATTAATATATAAGGACAACCTATCATTTAATAGAGGCAAACCAACCGTCAGTTGGGCAACGTCAAGCAACAATTATGAACAAATTAAAACTATACTTAATTATGATTTTGGTTTACTCGATAAACCCACATTAAAGAATACAACATGTTTTTGCATTCAAGTGTTGTAAGTAGAACATTTGTCTGTAACCGCCACACAACCCACATAAAGACTTGTATGTGCTGGCGCAGGATTTGAGCCTTATTAATATAATAGATCGTATAATAATTTATTTCAGAAATGTCTGTTTTACAAACCAATTCCAACTGCTGGACAGTTGACAGTTGACAATTTCATGTTGATGACAGGTGAATGTAATGAAACATGGAAACAAGCATGCTTAAGGTGATTTAATGTTTGTTCCTAAGTAGTTGCATTGAAAGGCGGAGTCATACAAACATACAACTTCTTCATGCCTTTCTACTCCTTTCTTACCTGATCTCCCATGCTTGCCAAATCAATTGAGCCATTACAAATAGAAACTCCTCATTAACCGGGCTACAGGCCCACACCATTGCTTCCCGAGGGCACCTGATTCCTTTTTCATTTTGAGCATAGGTTTTCAGCCATTATTCCTAGGGGCGAGTAATATGGACAAAAAACAGATGAGGTACTTTTGTCTCCTGTGATGCGCCACATGCACAATATATTGATTTTGATATTTTATTTCTATTGTGCCCGTACACAAGTGTTGCAGAGCGTGGCAAGGGAGGGGAACAGGGGAAAACAAAACAACGATCTTACTAGGCCCAGTGACATTGAGAATGCGCAAGGGCATGGGAGTGGGAGAGGGGAAAATTGCATGGAAGGGGAGAAAGTGGAAAGTGTGAAGCAGAGGAGAAACAGATAAATAACAATAAATAAATAATAAAGGCAACAAACAGTGGTAGTGCAGTCAACAATTTGCAAGTGCTAGGTTTAAGGCAACAGACAGGGTAGGTCTGGTAAGTGCAAAAAGAAAAAAGGGGGGCTGTATAGGTACAGATACAGACCCCAGTGCAAATGGTGGCCCGGAGGCAGTGCGGGAGGGTGGCGGGGTGAGCAGGTACCTGTCCCCGGAGGACAGAGGGTGGCCAGGTGCACGGTGCCAAGAGGGAACAGATCAGCAGGGGAGAGGGGGCGGCGAAGGCAGAAGAAAAGAGGAAGGTCTTGAGGTGCTTCAAGAGCCGGAGATGGTTCTCCTCAAGTTTTAGAAGGGCAGGGAGGATGTTCCAGAGGGAGGCCCCAGCCGAAGACCAAGATCTACCCCCAGCTTGTTTCTTTGAAAAAAGACTGACCCTGATGTAGTTGGAGGTAGAGGAGCAAAGAGCTCGAGAGGGAAGGTATTTGCAGAGGGATAGCTGGGAGCCAATGGAGAGATTTCAGAGCTGGAGAGATATGAACCCAGGGCTTGAGGCCAAGGACAAGTCTTGCAGTCCTGTTCTGTATTAGTTGTAGAGGGTGGAGAGTTGAGGCAGGTAGATTTAGAAGGAGGCTGTTACGATAGTCCAACCTAGAGAGAACAATAACTTGGGATACCATGCGCTTCTGGGGGAAGGAGAGGAAAGGCAGAGTACCTCTGAGGAGGTGTAGTAGGAAATTTGACTTTTAGAGACCTCTCAGAGTTGTGGGCGGAGAACGAGAGGGTGGAGTCAAAGATGACCCTGAGCTTCTTAGCCTCGCAGGTGGGGTTAGGAGGAGGGCCAAGGGAGGCCGGCCAGAGAGTGAGGGGAAAGGATGAAGGTGTGCCAATGAGGAGGATCTCCATCTTGCTGGCATTCAGACAAAAATCATTGGTGGCCCACCAATCTTGAATGGCAGTTAGGCAATCAGAGATGAGAGAGGGAGAGGAGGTGGCAGAGGGCAGCCTGAAAAAAGAGTTATCATCAGTGTAGCACTGGAAATTTGAGCAGAAGTTGCCAGGTATTGGTTGAAAAGCCACACATAAGTCGCTCATATTGTATCCCTTACACTTCCCCACCGTCTCAGGCAAGGGCATTGAGCCTATTTCGATCTCAATATTTTTCCTTGCCCGTACAGTTACTAACTTGTAGGTAACAAGCAATGCCAGGGATCTGAACAGCTTTTTCTAACGATGTATTGTCTATATTCTCATACTACCTTGCCTTCAGATAGCTCAGGTCTTGCTTCGTAATGTTAGTTGGATAGTCTCAAAGAAGATCAATGACTAGGGCTGCTAATCTTTTTCTAATTGTTCCAAACCAAATAACAATTTCTGAAGCTGGATATGCATGCCGTTCTGTAAAGTGGGTTTCATGTATAGATTGGGCAGGATTCACCTGAAATCCTTACCAGAACATTAGTGGTTTTAACACCAATTCTACATTCTACCTATTTCTTTCCAAGTCAGGATTGATGATCTTGCAGATAGAATCATTAATAATGATTAAAAAATGTTTGCAACACTCTGTATTGTGAGCAAATTAACATGACCCTAACGTTCACCATGCAGTGCTCCAGCTACAGCTTTGGCTCGATAGGCTTCTAGCAGGGAACAAACAAAGAGACTGCCAAAGCTGCACGAAAAATTGAGCATGCACATAATGGATCAACCGTCCTGGAAGAAAAGTGGAACAAGCTAAGTCCAGGGAGAGTTGGACTGTCATTATCCTTCGCTTGAGAAAGAATTCCTCTCCCCCAGATGGGTTGTTTAAGAACTTGACATGCAACCTATCTAGGAGTCCACCATGAAGCACTCTAGCTCTGACCAAGCCTTGTACATGTTGATCCCACAGGATACTTTAAAAGTGACAGAGATCTGTCTGGTACGGGTAAGGATCCCTCTTAGTCTGAGCTGAGAAGCAACCAGGGTGTACGCCAGTGCCAGTGCCAGTCTAACCCACATTCTTCACCAGCCCGTCAGCCCTCACATGAACTGCGATGTTGACTGTTGTGGGCTACCATTGCCAGAGACATGTTGGCCTGTGTATGAATAAGGGACAGGGCTTAGAACATCTTTTGATTGTTTCTCTGATTGTAACACCTCTCCTGAGGAAAGGAAAGGCAGTGGTTGACCAGGGGAACTAGCTGAGCGGGAAGGCTAATGGAATGGGAATTGGAACTTTAAAGGGCGAACAGGAAGCGGAAAGATGTGGGTTGTTCGGATGAGGTCAAGGGAGGAGCAGGAGGACCACGAGACCAGGCAGAGGAAGCACAGAGCAGAAGCAGAGAAATGCTGAAGCAGTGTGCAAGGCGAGCTGTTGTTAGTGGGAGAGAGTGGTCCTTGGGTTTATTGTGCATGAAAGGTGAGTGCATGTGATTGAAGGGAGAGTAGGGATAGCATGACAAGGTAACTTGGGAAGTTAAAGGATGGTGACTGTGGGAGAATATTTTGGGTGGAGAAGTAATAGTTCAGAGAGAAGGGTGGTAGTAGTAGTATTGTGAAGAGTAGGGTGGTAGTGGTGTTGAGAGAGAGAGGAAGGAGCTCGGAGTATGATAGAAGGGTGGAGCTAGATAGTAGAGAGGGGACCATCATAGAGACAGAGGAGGAAGTAGCAGGGAGAGCAAGGAGAGATGATGGGTAGGGCAGGGGAAGGGAGTAGGAGGAGGCAAGGGAGAGCAACAGATATATATATAGGGAGAGGAATAGTGGGGCATAAAGGGATCGGAGTTAGTGGAGCCTGAGTGTCAGAGAAGCACAAACACTAACTTAACTAACACTTTTGAATTTAGAGCAGGAACCACCAAGAATGTTCCCTGAGGGAGTCTTAGATAGGTAAGGCATTTGCCTTTAGGCCATCACACTTACCTAGACAGTTGGTAAATAGTAGCGGTTACTGATCTGTAGTTATAATCCCTGGGTTAGGGAGGGAGGGAGGGAGGGAGAGGGTGAAAGGGAGGGAGCGATATCACTGATAGTACTGATTGAACTTGCGCTGCAGGGAAATTAATAACGTTACAGTGAGTAATGAACTGGATGCACAAATGTCAGTGGAAGGCCTTGTTTACCTCCGATTTTCATATGAACTCGCTGGTTGAGCACCCACAGAAAATCTGGTGTCCATCTGATGATTGAGCATGCTTGCTCTGCAGGTATTGTAGTAAAATGCGGACTGTCTCTTTTATCTAGGCGGTGCTACAGGGTGACTCCCGAGGCAAAATGCAAAGTGTCTGTGATGACTGGGTGGGCTGGCCAAGGCAGCATCACCATTTTCAACAGGCTTTACTATTATGCTAAAGAGAATGGTCTTACATTGAACCCCAAAAAGTCAAGAATCCTAGTGTTTAGACAAAGAAACAAAAGGGTCATCTATTGAGACTGTCAGGACTGGGGGCTAGCTATACAAATAAAAAAAATAATTAAAAAAGCATAATTTTCTGGAGGATTTCTATAGTGTTGAATCCAGTCCTTATGTGTCATATCAGGGTAATTGCCTCCCACACTTAAGGTGTTGCTTTACTCGTGAATTTCAGCTCTCTTAAAATAGTGGTGAATAGGGTTTACTAGAGTTCAGGATAAACACAAATTCATATCTTATGGACATGAGGAAGAACATGGCCTTACTGAACCCTGACTGTTCTGGCTTTCCAGGATTAGGGACGGTTTCCCTTAAGTGTGGAGTGCTTTTATGTAACTGTCCCCTGACGTAGTCAGGGACTAAGTTGGGGTGGCCAAGGAATCCTCACCATACCACCCTTGCCATCTTGCAACTGGAATCCTCTCCAACGGCCACTCATGAGAATGAAACCTCTCATCGTAGGCACACCAGTGAACACTTACTGATCATAGAAGGCCATGGCAGGCAGAATGGTCAATGGAAAAACGTGTGTTTAATATTACGGTGGAAAAGAGGATCTGGATAATTCCAAAGGAAAAAGTGACCATGTTGTCGTACCTCTAAAACTCAAATATGCTACACTGCTAATTCTTTGTCTTAACCAGATTTCCCTCCAAGTCCTACAACCCTCACCGATGTAAAATGCAGAAGTGCGAACTATCCACCTGGACAGAGGTAGTTGGGGCTTTTCTCACTTTCTGTGATTTCTTTCTGGAGAGTCATTTAGTACACCCTGATGTACCTTCTGGATTCCTGTCTAGTGCAGCGTTTTCTTTTCTTCTGACCATTCACTTGCACATATTATGTAGACGGTTTTACAAATGCAAGTGAATACTTGGAATATTTTCCCGATTTCAATTTAATTAAGCCCCACTTTCTTTTCCCCTTTGTACAGAAAGTCAGAGGTCGCTCTGGTGTTGCTAGGTCTGGAAAAGATCCGGGGCTGCGCTAATTTTGGGACTGTCGGGACTGAGGGCTAGCTAGCCTTTTTGGTTATAGCCCCTGGGCTTCTATCCGCAGCTACAACCAAAAGACCCAGGGCTATAGCCCTCTCATCCCTCCACCCCCTAGCAACAAGTCTGGCTGCTGAATGCTAAATCAAAATGTAAATGAAGAAGAAAATGGTTATTTGACAGTATAGCAACAGGAGAGATGTTGGTGATGTTTGTGTTGTATTCAAATTCCCAAAACCCATAACCTATTAAGTCTTTAAATGTATTTTTCTGACTCCTTCGACTACATATAACACTACTCTTTGTGGACATGTTGTGTCAAATAGTGCAGTATGATTTGGAATGGTTAAGAAGCTCTATATGGATTGATCTGACTGTTTCTCTCCACATTAGCTGAAAAGACCTATATATTCACTAGGAACACATTATCTTATACATAACCATTGGATGCACCCTGTTGCAGCTGCTGGGTCTCAACTAAGGAATTTATCTTCCTCTTACTGCCACTGGATATCCTAATCCAGCCATACACCTGGACTTGTACCTGCAGAAGTAGGATAGGGTCTATCGACAGGCAAATCCCACCAGCCAAGACCTCTCGGCCACCACCTCACTGATGTACTCCTGCAGGTAGTAGCTGGGGAAGGTCACTGTTACTTGATCTCTGCCAGAAAGCAAAAGAAATGTGGGAAATGAGGAGAGGGCCTACTGGTTCCCAATACCAGGCCCTTGCACCCCACCAGCACCACAGACCTACACCACAGACCTACATCAAAACGGACCACTTCACCAATTAGATGAGAACTCCACAGTCAAGATTTATTTAAATGGCAATGGTGTGTTTTACTAATCCCATACGACGTAACGTAAGCTAACCAGACATGTTCTAAATGCTCATCTTTAAGGTATTGCATTGTACTTTATTTACAATTTCAGCATAAATACCGTTTTGATCTTCCTCTGTTGTGCTAAAGAGGTGCCTCATTCAATGAGTCATTAACGCAACCATGAATTGAAGAACTGGCTGATTTAGTGATTCATTCTGTGATGATGTAATATATTTGGGATATTTAGAGGGGCCAGCAGATGAAGCACTGGCTCAAGAAGCAGCCATATCCCTGCTGCTTGACATGGCGGGTCTGGACAGGGGCCTAGCCAAAGGCTATGACAAAACACCACATTTGGGAATAAGGAGGTAGAGAAAATGCTCATGTGTTGAGGACAAGGAACCAAAGTCGAAAAGCTAATCAAAACTCAGAAAAACAAAAAGGAAATGGACCCACAAATCAGAGCCTTTATTATTCAATGAACTAATCAAAGTTGTATAAAAGTGTGCAGAAACCTTCTCACATTGAAGGTGTTGTGGTTGGTATTAGGATGGCATTCCAGCCAGGCAGAGTTATTACCGACAGAGGAATGTGAAGAAGCAGAGTCAGAAACTTTGGGCCAAACCAAGAGGGCCAGGCAGGAGCATAAATCCAAAAAGCAACTTCAGAGTGTCTGTTTAGGGATTACAGATGGGCATATACATATTATTTCAGGTGCAGGCGGGCTAGAATCACAAGACCACTTGGGACACAAATTGTACAAAACCGAAACTGCGTATTGCTATGCAGTAAGCCCAAATGAACGCGAGAAGGAACCTAAATTCAAATGTTCAAGTGTTACATGTGTAAACTTTTGCAAATTCACGAAAATAACTCAAACCAGTCTTTTTTCTTCATTAATGAACGTTATTATATACTATTATCAGTGAGTGATTCAATGTATAGTATGTGTTTGAATATTGGAATGTATATTGATTTATACACTGGGTTTATTTAGAGATATGGTACATTTTAATAGACAAATCATATTTCTCAAAAACAAAATGTCTAACAAAATTGTCTCACCAAGCAACATAAATAAAAATAACATGGGCATAATACTGATCATACAGTTGCCACAGTGTGTATAACAATCATCAGAGACAATGGTCTCGTGGGGTAATCGACTCTCTCTTTGAAGGCCCTTTACGTGTTTTATACACAGTCAATTCTATCCAGGAAAGTCCTATGATTTTATAAGTGACCAACGCGTTTCGGATCTAATGATCCATCTTCAGGGTGGGACTTCACTGTTCCTAAGTACGAAGAGTTATTGGAGATAATCTCCTTACTTCTTTTCCTGTTGGGGATTCAATAAGGACAACTATTTAGTCTGGTCAGTAAAATGGCTAAGTTGAATAGCTGAGAAATCAATAGAAGGCTAATATCACTAACCTCTCACGAGGGCAAGTTGGATTCCGAATTGTGACCTGATATAAAGAAGAAAGTCACTCAGGTAAATGTGTTCTACTCTAAGGGTAAGTTGCTCTCACTACATTAGCTTACTAGGGTCTTGATCCATACACTCGCCCAGTCCTTGAATGAGATTCAGTGTAGACTGGGTAAACAGCCAAACACAATCGGCACAATCAGCGTGGCCCTGCGGAAAGAACGTACTGGTTGAATCCAAACATTGTGATAGAGCAAGACTTGAGTTGGTCGAACAAAAAGGGATAGAAAGGAAGAGAAGGGCAGACCGAATTAGGGCTTAGCCCAGAAAAAGGCCTGGGGTTGGGAAAGACAAAAAGTACAATATAAATCGGTGATGGCAGGACACCACGGAAATTACTTCTAAATGATCAAAAATCTATTAACTTGGTCCCATTCAATTATCTGGGGCTGGGGGTAAGGACAGAAATAAACCATAATAACACAACAGGAATAAAGAATGCATTTAAATGTGCTATAGTTGTACTCTAAAGCTATATCATGATTCCTGTTTAGTCTTTGTCAGAGGTAGGCGTTCAAGGAAATGTGCACGAATATCTATAGGGGTTTGAACTGAAGCAGACC
The DNA here is from genome assembly GCF_040938575.1 of Ambystoma mexicanum. Taxonomy (NCBI): domain Eukaryota; kingdom Metazoa; phylum Chordata; class Amphibia; order Caudata; family Ambystomatidae; genus Ambystoma; species Ambystoma mexicanum. Next base: position 763,982,129 of record NC_090929.1, on the reverse strand, counting down.
TATTGGACACTTAGCAGAAATGTCATGATGCCAGGCCTTGTCGTCAATCCAGGGCGGCAACTCTGGAACCCGTAGCGCCTTCCCTGGCATATGGGTAATCGTACTATGTTTCCCAGCACCCATCGTGGTCGCGTGTCTCCAGGACTGCTTTGGACGTGGTGTAGCATCAGTTATGGCAGGTGCAACGTCAGAAATCAATAACGTGAAGAAGCCGCTCGGGAAGGTGCTATACTCAACAACGCTCCAGTGAGTGCCCCCTGTTGTTCAGCTCTGTGCCTGTATTCCCTTGCCTTGTGCATCTGTCTTAAGTCTGCTGTGTACAGACTCTGCTTTGCTTCTGGGCTGCTTGTGCCTGCTGCTTGAACCTACCCACTCTGCAATGTATTGAACGCTGCTTGCAACTGTGCCTGTTCATTTGTACCTCATATCTTTCTAGCACTTTCCTTGTGTTCTGGTTCTGCTCCTCTGTGTATTTCTTGCATGGGGCTGTGCTAGATGCACCACCCCTCCGCCTCCCCATGCTGACTGTCCTTATCTGTCCATTAGCCCGTGTGCCCCCGGAAGATCCTTGCATTTTCATTTTCTTTTTTGTCTTTGTGCCATTATCTCGTGTTTACTGGTCCTGCCATTCTCTCTTCCCTCGGACCTTCCGGACATACTAAGGTAACTGCATCTCTGTAAGGGACTATGGTGGGGAGGGATATTTCTGCACTCAAGTTGTGATCCCCTGTTTGTTTCTCCCCTTAGGCCTTCCGGTGTCCTCTATATTTGCAGACTCCCCTGGTGTGGGGAACTTACTGCTCTTGTGGAGTAAGATCTGTTTAAGTCACTGGACTGTGCAGTTCAACTTGTCTGTCGATGGATTTAGATGGTGTTATCAGTTGGTGTTCTCAGATCCTGTGGAGGTTAACATATGTATTTAGAAATGTCATATATTCTCAGCGTTCAACATCCCTAAGATATAGGGATGAAAGTAAGGACTCAAATGAATGTCTGCATTGCGGACAGGGAATGCACACAGCCTTTCTTACTGAGACGGCTTCCACACTTCCGAAAGTGAGTGCCGGATGAAAGATGGTCCCTGGATGCCAATGGAGTCATAGATGTCAGTCATGTTATCCTCGCATTCAAATCATGGGTGTGTCGAATGAGTATGTATGCATTAAGGTTATACACATTTTAAACATTTTAATGTGAGGGCAATTGTTGAATGAACACTAAGCCCAGTGTGCATTATGGACTTAGTTGTTCAAGCATAAAACCTTTTTTATCACAGACATATTTGTCAAATCTAAAGATCTACAGTCCTTTTTATTTTCCCAATATGTATTTTATTTGGGATTTTATAGAACATAATACATCACTTAATTGGGAGGGGTAAAGCAGGGACATTAAGCTGTTCTGGGGAACAGCTATCAATGCCCCCTCTCGAGAGGAGGTAGGCAGGGGTGGCAGAAATGTCAAGTAAAAGAAGGTAAAAGATCAGAAATGCCAAAGCAGGTTTAGGACTGTGATCAGGCTTTGTCTAGAAGAAAAGAGGGGGAGAAAGATGCTAGGGTGCACGCAGGATAGGAGACCAGAGGGAAGGGACATCTGGAAATAGGTTAACTTTCACCTAAGCGGTAGACCCTGCAAGGTCAGCCATTAATTGGGAATGGAGGCATTCTGATGGCTTGGGACCCTGTAGTTGCATGTGCTGGGTGGCATCCTCATCTCCTGGATGAAGGCAGAAAGGACATTTAGTGAGAACAGATATTGCTAGAATGTGACCTATATTATGTGCTTGGCTGCTCAGACTCCATTTTGCATCGAAGCAATTGGCTTCATTCTAATCATACACTGTATACACAGTTGGCACGTGCAATGCTGTTCTGCACGCACAAGTTCAGCTATGTCATTTCAAAGCTAGCCAAGTGCACTTTTATCAGGTGAAGGGCATATGTATTGATGTTCCAGCCTATCCATTACTTGGCAAGTGACGGAACAAGAGAAGGGTCGGGCTTTATCAGGAGATCAAAGGAAAGGACGAATTAGCATCATTGTTAGCTGTATTTTCAAGTTGATTGAAATGTGTGTTTTTTTCCTGCAAGAGTTTTCGACATTATCCGCTGATAACGAATGTGTTTTAGGACAAGTTGACCTGCTAAGAGCCTTCTGTAGGTCCTTATCGGACTACAATTAGATCATCTGGTGGAAGAGTCTCTCAGGCCGAATAGAAGGTTCTCCTAAAGTTGTAAACATGATGTTCTTGAATTATTTCTGTATTTTGTGGACTCTGCACACCGGTCAATGCAGTAATGATGCTCGTCATTGTCTTGACTGCATATCACTAATTTGCCTACAATATAAAGCAGCTCTCCATCATCCGTTGAACATTTTCATTGAAGGAAGTCTGTGATCTGGTCTCTATGCTCCCATGTCTCAATGTAGCTGGCAGGTACAAGTGCTCAACTGGGCTGAGGAGCAAGACCGGTATCTGAGCTGCAAACGTTCTCAGTAATCGAATGCAATAGATCAAAATGCATTTCCGTAATTCTTTATGGGCCTCTACCTTGTCATCCGATAGGTAGGTTGGGAAATGTGAAGGAGGAAGTGAGCCTGGCTGAGAGGCCACATCCTTTCCGAACCTTACTTTGCTAGGCCTCCCAGGTGTGGCTGTTCTAGTAGAGCCAGAATTGTAGAGCCATAATTGTAAGGGTACGACCTGGGGACATGCTCTAGAAAGAGTCAATCCGTGTCCACCTGATTCCGTCGTCCTCTAGGTCTTGGGGTTCAGGTTTTTCTTGGTGAATGGGAGTGTCTTCCATTTTTGAATGGGATAGCTGGTGGACAAACACTGCATTAACCAGAGGGGGCTGATTAATGCTCTTTGATTTTTTGCAAAGGAGTGAGGAACCCTCTTTGGTGCTATTGGTCTCTCCCCTTTCTGTATATCGGTTTATTGGAAAGAGTCTAACTGGAAACAATGTATATGATTATTGTAGCTTTTTAATGTGTTTTGCTCAGTAGGACAAGTGTAACATTCTTATAACTACAATGCATACACTGCAAGTGATAATTACAAATTGACATTTTACAAAGAGCTGGTGTACCATTGTATTGTAATGTTTAGTTTTCTTTTTTCAGTATCGTCTTTTGCCGGAAGTACACATTTTGTTTCATAAAATGTCCTTCTTTCTTGGAAAATGTTGTGCTCAAATTGAAACCAATTATCTATTTCTTCTGTGAGGACCGGGGTGGTGATTAATTGAGACACACGGAGGGCAAGGTAGTGGCAGAAAAGCAAAGAGGAGAGGGGTTGAGAATGAGAGAGACACTCAAACAGATAAGGAGATTTAGAGAGGTTCATACACACGCACAGTGACAGCAAGCAACAAAGAGCTAGCAAAAAAGAGAGAGAGAGTGAGAGATGGTGTTTAAATGACAGATGCAACATTTGTTTGTTCACTTCAAGAGTGTGTGTGACACAGACCTCGAGGATGAAGCTGGCACTCTTGCCAGGAATCTGAGCAGGCTATGTTCATGCGTTTATGCGGAGAGGCACGGGGAGAATCTCAAGTAATCGAATGCAAGTAAAAATCAAACGGAGGCAGGCTGTGTATGCATCAGCACAGAAAATTGTCTATGAGTAAAGCTTGCTTTTTGGAACCTTCTCAGGCTGTGAACCCTACCTCGAATTTTTGGGCATTTCGACAAATATAACATAAATCATAAAAGCGTGTTTTGCCCAGTGAGGAACACTATACTTAACCCCACGGTGGGAAAAGGCTGACATTGAGGCAGGTTTCTGTTCGATTGATGAGGACTCTCTGATGGACACCTATTTAAAATTGATTTTATGTTGCCCCACATATGACATGTAAGAAAAACATGATTTGTTGGTATTTCTCCTTAATGCAGAGTGTCTTGTTTATAAGAGATTTGGGGGGGGGGGGGGATTTTCTCTATCAGGGTTTTATGAGGGAAAAGTTATCCTGAGGGCAAATTGCGAAAGCGAGCTGGCCACAAAAAAATGCATGTGAGGCTTCAACTACTGTAGCTGATGTTTTAATCCCAAGTCTTGATTTGCAGAGTTATCCTTGACTGGCTTTGAACAGATTTCCTTCTGTTAGTAATAATTTTAAGTAGAAGAGATTTTATGGGATTTGGTGCAGTACATTGTTGAAGTGTTATACGTACTAATTATGGAAATCATGCCAATATAAACATGATATTGATTGACCAGGCTTGTTTCTTGGCTGCATAGCATGGTTCATAGCACCTGGTTGAGTGCATCAGCCAGTGGAAGAGGTCGGATCATTGTCTATAACCATGCCTGGAACTTCATTTTGTTTAGCGTGTCCATGGATAGCTGCACCCGCTCCTTCCTCTTTCACCCCTCTGACTGGACACTCTGCTTGCTACCCTCTGCCCTCTACTGCTCTCCCATTGTGCAAACTGACATTTTTTTTTTAAACATATTGTTTCCAGTTACGTCACACACTGTCACTTGCACAGTCCGTCTCTGTGGTGACAGCCATATACATTGAGCCCTTTGTGCTGCCTTTTGCTGTTTTCCATGCTGGTCATCCTGCTTTGGGCAGGTCTTTCTTCACTGAAACAGTGTTTGCCCTAAACGTATTTTCATTAAAGAACAATGATTCTTAAAGAAATCATTAACATCCTAGGAATTCTGTTGTAATGGTTATTGCCAAAACACCTTGTGGAGGGATATTATTGGCCAGTAATTGTCTTCAGCCCTTGGTAATGGCATTCTCCTAGGGCTGATGATCCGTTACTGGCCAGTACAGATTCCCCCGCCCCCCCCAGGTGTTTAATTACATAATTAGCAACTGGGATTAATCGGATTTTTAAGACTGGAGGTTGAAACTAACAATGAGAGCCTGCCTTAGGAGCAATGTCTTGGCTGCACTCATTTACTCTTCTCCTCTCCCATCTACTGCCTACCCCTTCAGTCAAGTAATTTTGCTGAAAATGTTGGGCGGGGGAACATGACATTTAAAAGAAAGTGGGTCCTGCCAAATGAGGGGGACAAAATGGTGCACCACAAAAGTTGGGGGTACAACCCCCTAAAATTACCCCTTAAAAATAATAAAATGAACCGCACTTAAAACTGGCCTCTTCCTCTGCTCACAGTTGACTAAGTCTTATCCTTTTTTTCTTTACTCCACAGATATAGAAAAACTGCTGACAAAATAGAAAAGGAGAGTTTCCAGTGCTGGAAATGGGAGTCGGGGAGGGGGTGAGTGGGGTTACTCTGGGAACCCCCAGCCCTTCGCTATGTGGGGGAGGGTAATCTGGGCAGATACCTTACACTGGTTGATTTGTACAAGACCAAAGAACACTTTTGGAAACATTAGAATAACCACGGAACTTGGTATTTGAAATATGTCTGTAATAGTGACTCAGACATAAAAACCCTTCTTGGTAAGCTATTTAAGTTGGGCTCTCTGCTCCTTTCAGCTGCCTCAAAACTCACCCCAACAGAAGCATGTCTTTTTGGAATTGTGCAAATGGAAAGAACAGAGAACCCAAATTGCCTGTGCAGCTTGTACTTAGGGGATTGCTGGGCTAGCCTAGCACAAGGGATGTAGGCCTCAGGGCGGAACGGTGCCCAGGCAAGACCATGTTAGCCAAAGTGCAGCTTTGTCTTGTTTCAGCTAATGACCTATCCTGAGCTCTTCATACAGCTTTGTTGTCTAGTTTTTTTTAAAAATGTGTTTATTTTAAACAGGTAGGTTATAATGATACAGAGTTTAATCATACGCGACATGTAGCATGAAAACAATACAGTTTATCGCCCTTCCATCTCTTCCTTTGGGTCTTAAGTTCCTTCTTCCCAACCCCGCTGGAGATCACCATCTTGTAAAGTTCTCCTGGCTGATTGGGGCTTGTATGTTAGGGCCTATACGGCGAAGTGAGTAACATTAGCTCGACTGATTGCAGTCACTCGAGCACTGTCAGTGGTTACATAGCAACGCATTTAGGTATTCTCTGGTGGTCATGAAGCTGCATCCCGTCTTCTTCTTGAGTTTTGGCGATGGAGTGCCCACTACAAAGCCTACAAACCTCCATGACGTGTTCTTATTGTATTGTTTCCCTATGCCTGCTACTAGTCTGTTTTATTTTACACAGATGTCCGTGAAGTCAGTAGCATTTTGTTTCATAGACTGTTGTCCAATAAGGGTGCACATTATAAATAATACACATAGTATTTAAATAATAAATGACTACAAAGACAGCAGTGGCTGTCAGTAGTCTTCTATTGGATACTGAACTCCCCACACCTGGCTGTGAGTGGACATCACTAGTTGGAAGGATGGCCCATGGTCCCTTGGTCCCAGGAACGTGTAGAGTATTCTTCCAAGCAACTCCCCACTTTAATCCTTCACACACGGTGCTGCTTTTAGTTGCTATCCATGCAGGGCCTACCTCGTCCCCATTTCATGCATTCACCAACGACCGACAGTGAAGGTGACAGTTTGTGGAATCTGAAAACATTTGCCTTAACAACTACCTACAAAAAGCTAGGGTTCTAATTAAAGGTGCTACTTAAATACATAAGCAGATCCCTTTAAAATCTTTGAGCAGGTGTGAACACCGTCAAAGACAAAAGATGTAAACGATAAAGCAGCACTGGATAAAGTAGAAATAGAAAGTAAACACTACAATTCCTGCCCAAACATGTTACTGCATGTTCGCTCACCCATCGATCCAGGTAGCTGATACAAAAGAATGGCAGCTTTTACGGGAATTCGTCTCATGGCGGTTCTACGTTATTTAATCGCGGGACTTTTCATCGCGGGGTTTTTTGCCGCGAATTTTTTGGGGGAAAAAAACATTTCTTTTTTTTTTTTGGGGGGGGGGGGGGTTTATTTAGTTTTTTATTCCCTTACACCAATTTTTAAAAATTTTTAAAATATAAATATGTATATATATAAATAATTCGTGGTACAAAACCCTGCGATGAAAAGTCCTGCGATCAAAGGACTGTATACCCTCATGGCATAGCGCATTCCTACAGCAGAGGACTTAAAACGGAATACATGATGTTGAACTATGTACATGCTCTGTGGAAAACCTTTGCAAGGTAGGCTGCAGGCAGAGGACTTTAACATGTGGATAATTTACAAAATGGAGGACAGAGTTTGGACATGATCCTATTATGCAGCCTGAACCATGGGTTTAATTGAAGGAACACCAGTATCGCTAAGCGTTGCACCGGGAATGAGTCAGCATATGGGAGTCTATAGCTGCAAGTTGAAGGACTAGAATTGAGTCCATGGGGTAGACCAAGTGCGTCCAGAGAGGTACTAATAGTTTCCGTGTCTGTGTGATTTTCTGTGCATACTGCTGATCCAGTGCAGAGACGTTGACTCTATGGAAAAGTGACCTTATATATGATGCTGATCTTCACAGCAAGGGGTTTGTTCCTGATGCTGAGGAAGGTGCCGCATTGACGGCCTACGTTCCATAAAGCACCTGCACAATGAATCAACTCCTAGATATTGATGTGTAGCTCAGTAATTGGGTCAACAGCATGAATCAGTCAGTATGTCCAGATTCAATTAAGTTCTATTTCATTCGCCACACATGATGGTGCATATGTTGAGCATTCGGCATCCGTTTCATTGCAATACGAGAAAAGACACACGCAGGAAATTAGGCCCATTCCTCCTGCAGAAATTGTTATTTCAACATTTTTGTCAACGATGGATACATTCAGCGAGGAAATGCATTGAAAGATAGCTGCTGAGATGAACTGGAACGTCGATCGGTTGTCATGGGTTTCAAAGATCGTTCGCTTAGGAGTCCGGCATCCAAGCCACCACGCTCATACATTGTTCGCCAATCTCCTTATTTATTAGACTTGTGCAGACCATCCAACCACTCCCGAGCTGGTGCTAGTTAAATACCCTCTCAATTTGAACATTTCAGCTTCAACATGTATAATCCCGCGAACCATTTCTTAAACGCCTCATGTCTGTGATGTTTCCTCAATGGTCTATATTAATATGTTGTTGGTCTCCACTACTGCTCTGGACTTGACAGCTAAAGTACCGCAAAGTTGTTTGCTGCACTTTTTGTTGATAGTGTGCCAAAATGATTTTTTCGCTCCAGGAGTACAAGGGTGAGTAGTGGCTAAAGAGGCTACTCAGCTCTCACAATTCTACAAAAGAAGAGTGATTCCAATCCTAAAGGTGAGACCGGCCCAGCAAACGGATATACCTCTTTTGCCTTTGTGATAATGTGTGCCAAGGGCAGACTAGATGCTTACACTCCTAAGAGGGTTGTGAATGTGATCCAGTAGCAACCCAAACAGCAAAGTACAATAACAAATATCCAAAAAGCATATTTATGTAATCAAACACACAGTGTTAAAAAAAAGTGACATAAAATAAACTGCAAAAACCCACCCCATTTGAAAGAGCGCAGCATATGCAAAGATAGAAAGTTGCAGCACTCTGTGCAATGAAACGGGTGAGGGGCAATCAAAATATCAAAATGTTCATACAGTTATGTTTGTGTATGAAAAAGTTGACCCAACCAGTGTCTACGGCCTAAAGATGGACAAGGGGTTCAGTTGGCAGATGGCCATTCCTCACAGTGAGCCATCTCCATGTGCTGTTGGTGCAAGAACCCATTTCTGTAGGGTTGGGCGAATATATAGAGCTGCAGGTCAACAGCCTTCACAAACATCTCGAGAAAAGCACTGTTAGTTCTTCTAGTCTATACATTTATTGGCAGTTCAGTGTATTTATATGTTCTCCCTACAATACCCAACTGGTCACACAGTTGTTCCCTCTACTAAGCCACATCATGATCAAATCACAGCCCATGATACTGGGGAGCCGCACAACAGCCTAGTTCAGCCTACTTTACCATTTAAACCTACGAAGGGTCATGGGAAATCTACCCATTGGGTGATCTATCTTAAAGAGGTTCAGAACCCTACAGTTAAGGAAGCTCTTTTCAACAACATTTGCTGTGCATTTGTCCCCACCTCAACTTTTCAATCCTGGACATAGAGCTGGTAAGGAGGCAAAAAAGCCCTTATTTGAACCCACACATTTTATTATAGAACCTTCAATACACTGTACGAACAGCATTGACCCATTGAAGTCATTCGAAGCACTGAATTTCATAATCTAAAAAACAGGGAAAATCTCTTGGATTTATTCCATCAAGTTGTCGACTCGCATTATGCAAGGAAGATAGATGGAATAATAGAGGGTTAGTAAAGGGTGAGACCCTATCTGTCCTACCTGTACATTACTCCAACGAGGAGTGGACAATCTCAAAACCAAGCTTTCTTCATTGTGTGACTTAGTGACAATTTCGCAAAAGGATGTCGACAAAGTGAACAATAACTCAATCAACAAAACTGTACGGAATGATACCTCTGACAGAATAAACTGAGGACGGAAGCAGACTCATAAAGAATAAATAACATATCTAATAAATCAAATGTTATTAGAGATCCCTGGAGCATAGTAGGTAATCCTAGCCCTCAAGTAGGACTAAATGATCTGTGACTCAAGCCATTGTTATTGGGTATTTCAAGGAAGTTGGACTTCCCTACACAATTGTCGAAAGAATGGCCTAACAGCTGAAGCTCCTGGATAATATCCTATCCAGACAAAATATTTCTAACTGTCACATTTACAAAACACTATCCCCCAAAGCTCTAGAGTTTCTTTTGCTAATATGAAAGACATCTATATGACTGAAGCGCCAAAACTGAAGAAGGGCTCTTTTGAAAATGGTGAATCGTGAATAAATAAATGTTCTCTAACGTTGAGGCACTCACATGATTGTCTTATCTATTATACATGATGATTTCATACTGGCTAAAGGAATTCCCATACAAAACAAAATGCCCATGGTTTGATAGAACTTAATGCAGAATTTAATCACTTTACAGAGGAACGTACTCTTCCTAATCTTAGAACATCACCACCTGTAGGCTCGAAATATCTAACTTTGTAATTCTGAGTTATTTAATTCACATTATTTGTTCCCCAGGGGGCACAACAAGAACCTTGTACATTGAAAGGTAGTGGAGAACTCTCAACTGATTTTGAACATAAGTAGATGTTACCAGGCTTGACAATTTTTCCTGTATAATCATGATAATACCTCAGGAGGTATCCAAGGATGTGAAGTATCTGAAACTTCTCTCATGGAATGTGGCAGGCATCCAGTCCAAATGGGCAAATACAGAGCTTGACCAATTTCTGGAATGCAACAACCTCATTGTCCTACATGAAACTTGGGCTACATCACCAGTACCCAGATTAGGTTATGCATGCTTAATCCAGCATGAAAAGGGTGCAGAAAACACCCTTGTGGAGGATTATTTACACCAACAGCCCTGACCTTCAAATTCACAAACTGAAATTGCCGTTAAAAATTCTCTTCAATGTCTATATTAGACCATGTCTTTGCTCATCCTTATTAGCTGCCATTCGATCTCTAGAAAATTGGATTGATATTTTACAATGCCAATCTATCAGATATTAAGCCCACAATCCTCTTACTACGTGAGTTTAACTCCCAGTTCGAACTTCTAATCTGTCTAAACGGTGTACTTGATGAGGGAGATGATCTATGGGGTATCCCTGCCGTTGCAATTTCACCACCAAAGATAATTTATGGTTACGTTTTTACAATAGGGAATTTGTTAGCTGAAAAGTATTTAATTGTGGTAATGAACAAGATATACCTGCTTCCCCTACATATAGATCAGGAAACACAACTAGTCATATTGACTATTGTTTAACAGATTTAGGTAAGTGTGGCCTCCTGAAGGAACTTTTAGTTTTTTAAAGGGATGAAAACAACCATGACCCAGTAGTTATGACATTGAACATCATTATTCATATTTCTGGTTGCACTTCACATTCCCCTGACATCCATCAGACAAATGATCAACGTAAACTAAGATGGTCACCAAAGAACTCAGATCACCTGTTTGTAAAGATCTATAATGTAATACTTCTCTATTGTGTGAGTATTCATCCAATGAGCTGCACAGTAATATTGATGGAACCTCCTTTTACAATGAGTTATTTGCTTGTATTCATCTGATCATTACATGGTAGATCCCTCCGTGGGTACAGTAAAAAGACTCATTGGATTGTTTGGGGTTGATAAACCTATGGCATAGCCCACATTGCATAACAGAGGGACATGGAGTTACCGCTAAGAATAAAGAAGGCAATTGATTGAAACAGAATTAGTTGCCAATTGTAGTAATTCTACAGGGGGAATCTTATATCTGGGAAAAAAAGACAGGTTGGGGTCTTGAAACATGCCTTGACATGTTAAGGCCATCCAGTGCAAGTAAACTGTATGTTAAGTTTAGAGTCTCCAACTTACCTCTGGCAAATGTCACTAAGAAATGGTCTACAAACGGTAATGGTACCTGTCCCTTTTGCTTATCAGTGGAAGAAACCCAGACACATCTTCCATTTTTTTGCAAAGCCTAGAGCGCGCTTAGGCACAGATTTTTAGTCCCATTGTTAATAGCAAGTGGTATGACAACAACAGTAGGTGCACTAAGGTACCTCAAAAAATGTGATGTGATCAAAGTGGTGTACTGTCAATCTACTTTTCTCATGCACGCTTAGTGGATAAGAGCAAAAAACATCAAAGAACTTGCCCTAATGGTTTGATTTTTATCTGTGAACATATGAACTTTTTTAACATGTTTGTTTTTATTGGATATAAAGTATTTTTAATTGGAACTTCGCCTGTGCTATATTTTATGATGTGGTGATTCTTTCTTATGCCTGTATTTTGTAAAATTTGTAAGGCAAGATGATGTATGTCGAATAAAAGCCTACTGAACTGATCTGATAGTCATGGTATAAAGTGAAGTCTGATCTTCTTTCAGCTTCAAAGTCTAACGGGTGTTTGTGGGATGAGCTCATGCAGGCAACAAAAGACCATAATTAACGTTTAGGAAAATCATTACATGAGTGTGCAAATGTATCCCTGCCACTGTCAACTTTTCTTCCTGTAAATGTTTAGTGTCATCATTTTAAAGTGTTTGCAGCTCTATTCCGTGTTCTAGCAATCCTGTGATCCAGGATCATGGCCACTAAGAAATGGAGTGTTATCTCCAAATGAGATTGAACAGGCTATAAAATTGCAAAAATCTGGTCAAGCGCCAGAACCAGACGCATTACCTATAGACTTATTTAAGAACAAACGCACAATCTGGGTCCCAGTACTGATGGCTATGTTCAACTCAATAATCTCTAAAGCAAACCTAGCAAGCTCCTGTAAAATGGCCTAAGACTGAGAACATCCCTATTTTTAAAAAGGGAGACCAAAACGATCCCTAAAATTACCAATCCATATCCTTATTGGATAGTTTAGGAAAAAGAAATGCAAAAACCATTGGAACTATGTGAACTCATCTGATATTGATATTTTATTTGCATCGCGCTCGTACCCAAGTGTTTCAGAGAGCGACAAGGCACAGGAGGGGAACAAGGAAGGAACAAAAACGATGATCTTACTAGGTCCAGTGATATTGAGAACGTGCAAGTGCATGGGAGAGGGAATTGGGAAAGTGCATGGGAGGGGGAGATATTGCAGCCAGCCAGTGGCAAGTGCTAGGTTTAGGTAACGGACAGGGTGTAAGTGCAGAAAGAAAAAAAAAGAGGGGGACTGTAGGGTTACAGATACAGACCCCAGTGCAGGGATTGCCAGGAGGCAGTCTAGATGGGTGGCAGGGTGAGCAGGTACCTGAGACCGAAAGTCGGAGGGTCCCAGATGCATAGTGCCGAGACAGATCATATAAGTAGGGGAGAGGAGGAGCAAAGGCAGAAGCAAAGAGAAAGGTCACGAGGTGCTTGAGGAACTGGAGATGGTTCTCCTCGACTTTCAGAGTGGCAGGGAGGCTGTTCCATGGGGAGGCCCCAGCCGAAGAAGGAGATCTACCCCCAGCTCGATTCTTAGAAAAACGACTGACCCTGGGGGAGTTGGATGTGGAGGAGTGAAGAGCTCAGGAGGGAAGGTATTTACGGAGGGAAAGCTGAAGGTATTTTGGACCCAGGCCCCAGAAAGCCTTGTGGACAATGCAAAGGGTCTTGAATTTCATCCTTGCAGCCACTGGGAGAAAAAGGAGAGATTTCAGGGCTGGAGAGATACGATCCCAGGCTTGAGGCCAAGTACAAGTCATGCAGTCCTGTTCTGGATAAGTTGGAAAGGGCAGAGAGTAGAAGCAGGTAGATTTAGAAAGAGGCTTTTGCAATAATCCAACCTAGAGAGAACCAGGGCTCGAGAGACAGTGAGCTTCTTGGGGAAGGAGAGGAAAGGCAGAATAAATCTGTGGAGATGCAGTAAGAAGTTTGACTTTTTAGAGACGTCAGAGATGTGGGCAGAGAAGGAAAGCATGGAGTCAAAGATAAGCCAAGGTTCTTAGCCTTGCAGGTGGGGGTAGGAAGAGGGCCAAGGGAGGACGGCCATAGAGTGACGGGAAAGGAGGGTGAAGGTGTGCTGATGATGAGGGTCTCCATCTTGCTGGCATTAAGGCAGAGATTGTTGTTGGCGCACCAATCCTGAATGGCAGATAGGAAATCAGAGATGAGAGAAGGAGAGGAGGTGGCCGAGGGAATCCTGAAAATGAGTTGTGTCATCAGCAGACCACTGAAAATTGGAGCAGTAAATGACAATCCGGTGGGCGAGAGTTGCCAGGTATCGTTTAAAAAGCCACAGTCACAGCTAATGGAGCATTAAGCCATGTGCAGTCTGGCTTTCAAAAAGGAATGGGGATGATCGAGCAAGCATTTCGCTTAAGTCTCGCAACACAAAAATACATAATTCAAAACCATGTTCCACTCTCTTTAGTATTTGTCGACATGAAAGCGTCATTCGAAAATGTAAATCGTGATTTGTTGTGGTCAACATTAGTTAACCATGGCATATTGATGGAGTTGTTACAAGTTATGATGCCTCTTTATACACCTAATGTGGCGGCAGTAAGATGGGGACCCGCGAGCCAAAAAAACAAACTTTCCCGGTAACTAAAGGCCTGTGACAAGGCTGCATTTTGACTCCTTTACTTTTTTCCCTTTTCATCAAAGGCATTGCTGTAACCTTATTAAAATCGTCAGTGGATGCACCAATTAAAACCAGCAAAAAGTTCATTATCCTTCTCTTTGCATACTACGCTGTCCTCTCATCAACCTCTCCATTTGGCTTACGAAAAGCACTTAATATATTTTTAAACTTATGTAATGTGAAAGAGTTGATGATTAACGAAAACAAAACCAAGGTCATGACCGGCCGCCACTGGAAAATACCACTACCATTCAGTTTAAATTTAAATTGTGTTTCGATTGAGCAAGTGTCACACTTTTACTACTTGGGAGTTCGCTTTAACAGAAAAGGAACCTGGAATTACCAAATAGTTAAGTCAGATCTCATTTTAAAGAGGTCGGGAGCCACCCTTAACATTTCTAAAAAGTTTGGGAGCAAAGTGGTTGAACCCACACTTGATGTATCTAAGGGCTAGGCTCTACTCGCGGCCCTTTACAGTGCTGAACTCTTGGGCCACATGAGTATAGCTAGCTTGGTTAAAAGTGAAAATTACTTTTTTAAAGAAACGGCTATCTTTAAACCAATGTACCCCAAATACCTCCTTTAAAACTCGAATTAGGTATATTGGGAGTCCACAGTTTTAACCCGAGTAATACTTGTGTGACGTTAATAGCATAATTTAACCAAATATGCAATTAACGTCGCACAATTGTTACCCTGGTTAAAAATGCGGTCTAATGAGGAGCTAGGATCTATAAGGGAGCTATGTTTGATGCATTGAAGGACAACAGTATTAACCCCTGATCATGGTTTACCCATGTAGAAATACACTGACAAGGATTGGGATAGGCCACCTATAGGGCAGACCTGAGGAAATTGAAGAGTCTGTTATACTCACTTTGAAGAAAGCTTTCTAGGATTGGGCACTAGGGGACCTATTGGAAGAAGCCTGTGAGAAACCATTGGTTGTCCAATATATGAGATCTAAAACTTGTTTACGATGGGAAAAGCATCTCACCTTGCTTACTGATGAGAGATGACTCTATACAGCAAATTTCGATTGGGTATTTTGCCCTTCATGAGTTTTATTTGTAATTGGAAAAATAAAAACTCTAAACTGTGCTCGATGTGCCAGATTTCCACTGAGTATGTACATTATTTCCTATTTTGTACCCCCAACTTAATGACCTCTGCCGTAAATGGCTTCTTCCTATGTTTAAACTGTTCGATTTAAAGACCAGAATTGATGTCCTAAATTTGTGCAAAGTTGTGCATTGATAAAATTGTGTATTTGCAATATTTGGCTTTCTTACCAGAGCCTGAAATAGGTTGAGGAAATCTTTGTCACAGGCCTTTTTTCAAATGTGTACAAAGAGTGTTTTCTGAATCTTGAGATGACAAATATCTAATTTGAATTTTGTTATTTTTATGCGTACATCAGTAGCTGTTTTATTCAAATTGCATTTTATGTACTGTTTTATGGAATTATATCCGTAATAAACATAATTAAAAATAAACATAAGGAGCATTTTGCTACCATAAAAAAGACCAACGATCTTTATTATTGAATCTGTGATGCACGTTTTTGTTTGAATCACTAAGTAAACCATGCACATAATGCACACAGTGCTGTGTGCTCATGTATTTGTTTACAACACCCACAGTAATATTTAAGTATTTGTATTTCTGAAGCATAAGTACTCATTCAGACAGGCTCAAAGTTTGGATGTACGGGGAAAGGGGATCTGACATCCGTCACTCCATGGTGGTCTAAAGATGTTTTTGGCAGCTCTGGTTTTGTTAGTGTCCCAGAAATGTATAATACCAGGGTCGAGACTGAAGCCAAGGCACGGACACCCATAGAGAACTGTTCTCCAAACATGTGCACTTAAAGTTAAATATCTTTAAAAGCAACATTCTGGATCTTTAGAAATGTGACTCTTCTTGGCAGTAAAGGATTCAACATTAGACCAACTGCTTCACTGCTAATTATATTTCAACACTTTTGCTTTCCTTTATAGATGCTATTTTATCTGAGGAAGTACCAGCTGTGTGAAACACGTTTTGCCACACACACCCATACTACTGCTCCTCATGGGAACTTTGATTTACGGTCAATGCATTAGCTAGTACTCTTGAAGGATGAACTAAAGTTGTGTCAGCAAGCGCCATCTTCGGCAGATTTCATGTAGACACCTTTCCACTATAAATGTATCTGAGGCAATTTACACATTTCGCACATTCTTCTGACCAGCTCTCTAGGTAGTAATAACCTTTATTCAGCCCTTGAATAGTCTGTGTTATAATTTAATAATTCAATGGGAGTAATTTTACTGACCTTGCAAGGAAGGAAACGTAAATCAGCACTGCTAGAATTCAAAACAGTAACCTTTAGGTCACTAGGTGAATACCACATGTACACACACACATACTCGCACCGAAGATTACGAATTTAGATATGTATATATTGACCATTGTTTAGATCTTTACAGTAGATTGTAGCACCCTACCCAGCATCCATGTATAAGAGCAGCTACTTTATAATAGAGAAAGAAAACCACTACGTGTTGTACTTAGGCAGAATATTTACAGAGCTTGGCACATCAAACATCATGTAGAGGAGACACCTTTGATATTTAAATTGAATATTTAAAAGAAACTATGCGGTTATGAAGGGGAGCAAGGAAGCCAAGGCAGGGGGATCCATAATCATCCTAGTGTCTTTCAAAATTAACATGCGAGTCCAGCACTGCACAGACATGGCTCCCACCATTAGACTTGAGAACTGGAATATCCGGGGCTAAGTTGATGTAATCTGGCTTTCCACTTTCGGTAACCGTGCTGAAAATGGTCATTCATTCTGTATTCCCATGCATATATTCCCCCTGCAGCTTGTCGAGCCTTTCACATGATTACCTCTGGAACATACATTCTCATCTCTTTTGCTTTCATTCAAAGAACCCCTTTCTACTATTAAGTTGATAGTTTGTACTATTATTTTGCTTTAAAAAAATGAATTGTAGCATTTATGTATCCAAAAGGATAATAATAAATACCAATTCACAATTGTTAAATATAATCATTACTGCTAATAATTAGGTTCTGCCTATTTAGCAAGCCGAGTGAGATGCCAGCCTGCTTCAGTTATGCAAATTCATGCAGACACCTGTTGAGGGGAGGCTCGACTATTCAGTCTTGTACATGTTCTGAATGGTAATTTTGGCAGAAGACACGAGAAGAGAGAAGGAACAAATACGGTGTACTGGGTCACAATGACATAGAGAAGGCATTGTTTTGCTTCATTGCTTGCCTATTTGTTGTTTGCAGCATGGGATGAACTCCCGGTTGTTTCTTGACATATCTGACAAAAGTGAGACAGGTGGGAAATCTTTAAGAAGAAAAAGAAGGAACATAGACAAATAAAGATAGATTGTGTGTGTGTGTGTGTGTGTGTGTTTATATATGAGGTTGTAATAGAGAGAGACAAGGAGAATACCATGGGGTTTGATTGGTATACGAGCAGATAGTATGTGATGGTGCAGACGGAGGATGAGAAGAACACAGTGGGAGAAAGAGAATATACTAGGAATAGAGGGACAGTTTCAGAGATGGAAAGAAAGAAAGACGCTTGTGTGTATGTGTGCGTCAGAGAGAAAGATGCGAGAGTGAGAGAAGATTGAAGGTGAGAGAAAAAGTCAGATAAAGAATGTGTGTGTGGCAGAGCGACACAATGTAAGAGATGCAGGGCCTAGTTCACAGAAGCGTTGTATAATGGCAAAAGACCATTGAAAAACGCTCTGTGGATCAGAACCACAGCGTTTTATGCAGAAAGGGGCTCCTATAAATTGAAGGGAAGGTTAAGAGCAATTCTTGGTATGAAACTTAAGTATCAATGTAAAGAAACTAGAACAAAAAGTACTGCTGTGTCGTATGTGTTTATTATAAATGAATTTAAATAAATTGGTTCATTTTCAAATTTATAAACGTTTTACATTTTGAGTTAAAAACATGTTTTTTAAAATGTGAAATACATATAGTATCCAAGCTACAGAAAAATGGATGAAGACCATTCATTCACTTCCATGTATATCCCTTGCATCCAATATAAAACAAATAGGCAATACAAAGAAACTGAGAAATGAAAGACTTATGTAAAAAAAGAGTAGTCGTCCCTCTAAAATAATGCATATTTTTTTTGCTGTAGTCCAAAAACAACAAATGAGTAACATTTTGGGAGAAGTAATCCCCATAGAAAGTTAATCAGAGACCGTTTCCAAAAGAATGATTCAATGAATAAACAGTACAAAATGTCTTGTCCATGAAAAGTGCTTAAGTTATTTGCACCCATGGGGCCTCATTACGAGTCCGGCGGTAACCGAGGCGGTAAAACCGCCTTATTACCGCCAGATTCGTATTACCATTCCGCCTCCATGACTCCCGGTATTACCGGGGCATTACAACCCCGGTGTCCCGGGAATTCCGGAGGCGGAATGGTGTTAATCCCCATTCCCATTGAGTCCAAAAGGACTCAATGGGGATCATGGAAACACCGGCACCATCTTGTGATGGTGCCGGTGTTTCCTTGTCCGGCTGCAGGCGGGCAGTGTTAAACCCGCCAGGTCAGACCTGGCGGGTTTGACGCCTCCGCCTGCAGGAGTTGTGATCGCCCGGCATGGAAACAACGGTGGCGGCGGGTCTTCCTGAGTGACTACGGTCATGTGCAAAACCAGACTATTCGCCTGAACCTCCAAAGTAATCCATTAACGTTCCCAGGACCACCCACCTGTGTACCTAATCTACAATGGATATATCTAATTTGCTATGTAATGATATGCTACACATTATGTAGCCCTGTGCAGCCCTACTGCCCGCCATGTAAAGCATCATGCTCAACTAAGCACACATACTTGCAATTGTAACTAAGTCGATTTCATGCAACACCATAATGCGTGTGAGCTGTTTTGTGTGCTTTATAAATGCAAATACATGTTTGGTCTACACATTCATATCTTAAATAAAGTAAAGTATACTTGAAGTAGGAAATATCGATCATTTGCTGTCTTGTATCCAATAATTTGTTGTACCACACATGAAGTTACTATTTATTCCAAACAATGTTTAAAGTCAATTTTTGAACATGATGGAACTGAAATATAAAAGGTTGGACAAAACGGAAAAGACCTGTGTAGATGGCAAATTTGAATTTGTTCAGGCAAGGGATTCACTAGGACAAATGTGTACTCCGAGTTAGAGTTGCACGTGTAAAAGTTCTGATTTACCATCAAAGAGTCCATTAACAAATACTTTGCAGATGCTCCAAGGGGGAGCCCACCTTGGTTTCCAGTAGGGCCAATAAAATTAAATTGAAGTGCTCTGAAACACAGTTGCAACATTTTTGTTGGTAAAGTGAGAAACCTGAAGGTGTCGCCCTGTCTAAATCTCGAGGATCTGTCATCCAGGTGGCCAGGACACGGCCATCGCTATTGGATCCAGTTCCTGGGGGTGAACCAGTGATCCAGGGTCACCTGGATGCAAGGTCCTCAGGGAGTGGGGGTGGGGCACCGATGGGTGAGCCGCATCATGACCTTTCCTCTAACAGCTTTTCCCCCATCCTATAACTTAGGACATTCCAAACCACTACACCCCCTTTTATAACTCTAAACGCTTTCGCACAACACAAAGGACAATGGACTAACACCAAAGCCGTTTACCTGACCTGTCCCAATACAAGGGTCAGGCAGCGCCAGGCAATTGATCAGAATTACACACACCTGCGGGCCCTATTCTTTCCCCACAGAGATAAAAGTTGGAGCCAAAGAACACAGTACGAGAGAGGCGAGCACGGCAGACAGCACAACGGCACAGCTACTCAGGCGTGACAGTTCAAGTGAAGGAAAAATGTGGCAGGAATCGAGAAGGTGGTGAGAAGAGAAGTTAACTTGCTCTTTTCATCCCAGACCCGAGGTATCTTCTTGAAAAAGAGCCTTAGACAGCAAACAATAGTAGAAATGTCTTGCAGCAAATGTCAATGGAACACGGGGCAAGATTATGCCAATAAGCATGAGTGAGGGAAGGTCCTGTGCCCGTGGTACCGGCCTTGACTCCATAAAAGCCCCATCCCAAGCGGTTCATCACATCCAGTGCTCCAAGGGGAGAATCGATATGAACCGGGCTGTGTTGAGTGAGAGAATCGCAAGGTGGCAAGGAACTTTTAATGTACTTTAAACATGTTGATGGGAGACCAGCTGCAGAGGAATACTGGCACCATGTGGGTGATAGCTCAGGAGGCTCTGGTTGGTCCCCATCCAAGTGAAACTACAGTTACCAGAAGGCCATAGTAGGGCCAGCAAAATTGGTCAAAATGGTCATACAGAGGGTTGAGCAAAATTCCGTACAATCGAAAGATTTGGATCTACAAGCACTGTGAAAGAAAGGGAAGTGAATCCCGCAAACATTGAACTGTGTAAAAAGAGGACATTGAAAGTAAAGAGGGGTCTGTGCTCAGTTGAGGGGGCGTCAGGAGGTGACCCACTATCACCCTGATTGAGAGCCACAGTAAACCCTGTGAAGGGGGGCTAAAAATCGAGAGTGGTTGTTGCCCGGCAGAGGGGGATCCAAGGGTAAAAAGTTGGTACCCCAAGATTGAGAAAAGTGAAAACGGTAAAGAGGGGTCTGAGTATGACGAGGGAGATCCTGGGGTGAAGCCATCACCCAAGAATATAAAGATGGGAGGGGTCCAAGTCAAACCGAGGGAGATCCAGGGGTGAAGCTGTCACCCAAAGTTGATTGATAAAGGAATTGTGATATATTTTGGAATACAATACATGAAGGGTCAGCACCCAGAAGAGGGTGACCCAGGGGTGAACCAATCACCCAGGAAC
Source organism: Ambystoma mexicanum (assembly GCF_040938575.1). NCBI lineage: Eukaryota > Metazoa > Chordata > Amphibia > Caudata > Ambystomatidae > Ambystoma > Ambystoma mexicanum. The sequence goes on along the minus strand of NC_090929.1, from coordinate 763,961,193 downwards.
ATTTGGAAAAGAACTTTCATTTGTTAAAGAAACTTTTGATTTTGTTATTTGAACACATCAGGCCCCAGATGCAAGAGACTTTCTAAGGAAACAATACTTGGCCATCGGTGGTCCTGAGAATTGCCATTGGAACTGTTGTCTCATGCTGGAAAAGCCAGAGACTGTACTTTGCTCCAAACTCCCACCTTACCCGTGTCCAAAACGTGGGGAAGGAAGATCCAGGCTACTGCATCATGACATATGATTTGAGAACACTTCTTTCGTTTCTTAAACTACCCCACACCACCTTTTGTATTAGTTGTGAGGGTTGGCAATAGGTTTCCCTTTTTATTCTGATGCAACACCACTCAGACTGCCTTATTTTTCAATGGATGCTCGACACTTGCTGCCATCTTAGACATAGGTTTAGATTAGGTGTTTTTCCAACCTGCACACAACATTAATTGTTCAATAAACACCCTCCAGCTATGATCACTTGTGTCTGTCGTACTTGTCACCATGAGTTCCTCACACTAATTACAAGTACTTTTAAAAAGAGAAAACATGTTAGTTCAGTGTTTGATGCTAATCCAGAATAGAGCTGCAAGATCTATCCTTGGCCTCAAGCCCAGGGGCCGCATCTCTCCAGCCCTAAACACTCTCCACTGGCTCCCAGTTGCTACAAGGATCAAATTCAAATCCCTCTGCATCATCGACAAGGCTGTTTGGGGCCTGGGACCATTCTATCAACAACTTGCTCTCACTAAATACTCTCCCTCCAGATCTTTACACTCCTCTGGCACCAACTCTGTGTGCTAAGCCCTTCGTTAACAGTGCGCTGGTGGCCAATCTCTTTCCTCAGCAGGCTCCCTCCTATCAAACAGCCGCCTCCTTCCTCTTCATCTTGAGCTGGATCTTCCCTAATTCCGGAAGCTCCCCAAGACTTTCCTTTTCACCTCCTTCCCTTCCTCCCTCATCTGCTAAATCCCACATACCCCATAGTTGCTGAGATTGGTCGCCAGGGTCCTTCGGTCTACTCCCGGGTCCTGGCTGCCGACACCCAATAGCCTACAGCCTCCATCCTACCCAGCACTATGCCTTAGCACCCACTGGCCTATGTCACCACAGGCCTGCACTTACTTTATTGGCAGTTGGTCACTTCACTGAAGCACTTACAACGGCTCACTCCCCAGCACTTCTCTCATGATACACCTAGCACTTACCCTGCACTCCCTCATCCCCTCTCTCTCTGCACTTGCACATTCTGAATGCTTGCAAGGCCTAGTAGGTCCACATCTATTTTTCTTTGTTATATTTGTTTTTCATTCCATGTTCCCACCCTGTTGTCCTGTGGGAGCTTGGTAACACAATTTACTTGATGTGAGCGCCTTACAAATACGCAATAAATGCATGAAAATCATCATCACAGGAAAGTATAACATAAATCTCTATGGTCAACGTATGTAACTATAGCATAAATGTATGAGAGATCAAGTTCCATGTTGGAAAATAATGAATGCACTCATAACACTAACTGCTTAGTAGAGGGTCCAAATTGTAAGAATTCATACCTTCAACACTTTGCAGAATTAGCCATTTTACCACCTAGATACAAGTAGTAAGTGTAATGAAGAAGAAACTTGGCTCGTGTTGTGTAACAAAAGATGCCAAATTTAAATGGTGACGGAACACAAACATTGTACTGTAATATGTCAATGTGTGGTGCAAGTAGCCAAATCTTATATGAGTGAAATATACACAACAAGAGTGTACAGCAAAAATGACTGTTACAAATGATCATAAAGACCTGTGATATGTGACTTGAAATCCAAGATGCATTTAGAACATCTGCCCTATTTCGTTGCTTCCTTTTCTCTCTTTGCTTCTTGAGTGCATTGGCTATTCTCATTTTTCAATTCACATCAAAACCAATGCGGTTTTTGCATCTTCCCAGTCAGGATTTTGCTCATGCCATTCCACTGTAAAAGCTCTCCTTGCAGTTTCTAACTCTCTTCTTACCGTCTGCGACTCTAAACACTCCTCTCTATTTCTCTTGGACCCGTCAGCAGCCTTTGGAGACTGTCGACCAGTATATTCTTTTCTTTATCATCTTGTTTTTCATGGATCTGTTCTGGAAACTTTTCAAGTTTGCTGTGCTAGCCACTCCTTCTCTATTCACCCACTTTCCTAACGTATACCACAATGTTGTATCCTAGGCCTCTTGCTCTTCTTTTTGTAGTATCCTTGTCTTGCTTAAATTATTATTTCTTCGTTTGGATTTTCCCATCATCTGTATGTTGATGATTCCTAGAGCTTGGTTACCTTCTGTTCCTTCTCAGAGCATCTTAAGTGAACCCTCTCTTTTTCTTTTATTGCTATCCAATCTTGGATGTCTGCTCACTATTTGCACTTAATTCCCTCTAAAACTGAGGTTAACTTTTTACCTGCTTCAACTTTCCTCCCCATACACAGTGCCATGGTTTACTTCCCCTCTGTCCTCAATCACTGTCTCTTCTTCTGCTCATCATCCAGGCATCATTTTTGCCGCTTTCTTTCTCTCTGTGCATATCTACTGTTTCCTGCTCTTATCATTTCCAACTATATAACATTTGGAAAGCCCAGCAGTTTTTTAAATTGCCTTACTGTTCTTTCAACTCTTGTCTTCTCCCACCTGTTCTATTGTTCTCGCATTTTTCTTGGTCTCTCAGCATGGTGTATGACTCTGACAGCAGAAGAAGCCCCTCTATTGAACAATTGATGATCCTTAAAATGAATGAGCTCCATATCCCAGTCGACTATGTTGCTTTCAGGAATACATCAAAGGATGTCCAAGTCATCAGCAGATCATAGTTGAGTCAGTGGATGACTTACTGTGTCCCAATGGATGGCACATCCTGTGCAGGGGTGGGGCTGGTTTCAACCGTGGTTTTCATTACTAACTCAGGCTCTGGACATTAAATTGTATTCTGGTGGCGATAAATGCTGGTGACTAAGATGATGATGATGATGATGAACAACAATTTTGTTGATGCACCCGCCCAGAGTGTGGAGAACCAGATTTGCTGCATTTTGTGTCCATTGTCAGAAAATAACACAGGTATGCTTGATCAATTGGCCGTGGATGTTCCAATGGTTGTACATAATTATTCATACACGTAATGTTTATGTCTCCCTTTCGTCACAGGATTAGGGGTGCAGATTTAATTTGTAAGTCTCTCCTTTCTTGCAGGAGTGGGGGCACACACTCTATTTCTTAGTATCTCCTGTGGTGCAGGTTTGGGATCACAGTCTCAATTTGTATGTCTCTGCTAGTGCTATCTCGCAAAATTCAGGCGAAACCAAATGTTGATGGCTGTAAAATTTTGAATACGTCATAACCACCGGCATGCCTCTGGGCAACCCCCCAGACCACCGTTCTTCAGCCTGTCAAGCCATTACAGAAGGGGAAAGACCACATTAAAATTGGGCTTAGTCCCACCCCAAAGGATGCAGTACAGCCCGAACTGCTAGATCATATAAATTCTGCACAAGACCACAAGCATGTCCAGACATGGTTTGCATGTGTTTGGCATCATCATTGAGGAGTAGTTTGAGTCTCTAGATACAGCAGGCCTGGGGCCCACGTCTGGGCAGAACTGTCCCACTCGGGGTGATTAGAGCAAAACCAGAAGTTGACAGCTGGAATGTTTCAATCAATCATAATCTTTAGAGCACGGAGCCGGCTGATCTATTAACCTGGTTAGTATTGTACAATGACGACTTGAGGCATTGTCTTGTGGTTGGCAATAAAAAGGCTGTGGTTTTTCTTGCACAAAGTATAATCATGAAACATATTTTGGTACATATATTTATCCAAAAACCCACAATGATAAACACTGCTATCTTTTGGGCACCTGGACCCGGGGGCGCCTACCTGGCCCATGCTGCCACCTTCTTCCCATTACTTTGTGGGCCCCATTTGTTGCCCTGTTGTTCCCTTTATTCCCCCTTTTTCTTCTTTCTGGGTGGGTGGGTTTGGGAAAAGAAAGTTTCCTGCGTTCATGGGATGACTTTTGGTGCTTTGTTCTGGGTACCAGATTCTTACTCCCAGCTCCTTCCTTGTATTCCCCTTCAATAGACTGAGGGCTATGCCTGCTTCTGTTGGCTTGCTGCCCTTTTGGCCGGCTGGTGCTGATGGCCATTCATACCTTGGTGTGGCCTCCTTTCTCTGCCTTTGTTCTGTTCCCAAACCTCTTCTTGTCCTTGGGCTTGTCCCTCTTTCTGTTGGTACCCTGCTATGTACCAAGTGTTAGGTGTTGTATTTGGTGGGTGGAGAAGGCGCCAAGCGTCCTCCCTTGTTTTGCTGTCCAGCTGCCTAAGGCAGCCATGCTAGCTTGGATGAATTACATTGCCCTGGGCCCCTGGATTATTCCCCTGTGCCTGTCGGCTCCATTGGTACCCTATTCCACAGCACAGGCCATAATTTGTGGAGCCCAGAGCCGGCTGACATATTACCCTGGTTAGTATTGTACAATGATGACTTTAGGCATTGTCTTGCAGTTGGCAATAAAGGGTGTGGTTTTTATTGCACAAAGTATAATCGTAAATCTATTTGAGTACATGTATCTATCCCAAAATGCACAATGATAAGCACGGTTATCTTTTGGGCACCGGGACCCGGGGGCGCTTGCCTGGCCCGTGCTGCCACACCTGGATGGGTTCTCGGCCATCCAGGTACCCCCAAAAGTTATGGTCTACCTGCATCCTCTTATAGCTAAATTATTAATGACCTTGGCGTAGAACATGTCCATTCCATTGACCGACAGGTGGACCCTATCTTTGTGAAACAGCTCAGGGTCTGCTAGCAAAATCGCACTGTGTCGGATGAAGTGAGTTCCTCTGCTGGTGCAGGAAAAAATGAAAAATTCTGGCTATGTCTATTGCCTTGTAGGAATTGGCCCCCTCCCAGGTTTTTCTGGCTAACATGACTGCATGAAAATGTCGGTCTCCTTCCAGTTATGTGCTATTCCTTCCAGGGATGTGCATTTGTCTGTCAGCAACTGTTTTCTGCCTTGTTCTACCAAATTGTTGCCTCCCAAATGTATAATTAAGAATTTATGTGGGTCTGCCAGTCTCATGCATCTCAGTCCATTTCATGCCCCGTTCCCCCACCATGATGTAATGGTTTTTCTAAACACTGGTTTGTCTTTTGTTTCTTCGGACCATCTCCCTGTCCTGAAAACAAATGAATGACCTATGATCCAAGCCAATTTGAGGGGGGCATCTTGCTCTGTCGAGGAAAATCATGGTTATTAGTTCTAGCCTTACATATCTTTTATAACAATCAGACCCCATCCATTGGTATGTTTCACTTTTTCAGCCCCAAGACCACTTTGCCATACTGATGTTGCTGCGCCGATTCTAAATGAGTGGGTCCCATATTCCCTGCTGTTCCAGAATGCTTTTTCAATGATTGGCTTGAGGACTGCCTGAAATTGAAAATGGCTTGAGTGCCCTGCCATCTTCGTGTATCAGAAACTGCCCCCCAATGCACAGGCGACACCTAAGGTACTGGTTCGTGTTACATAGTGGGCAGTTTGCTTTGTCTTTGATGCAATAAATCATGATTGCCCTTCTGTTCCTTGTCTTGGACGTGTGTACGTCTATTGCAATATGCTCCCCTTTTATTTGGGCCTCCAACATGCCTAGCCCATCACTTGCCTTAGTGCTTGATGCAATGAGTTCACCTACTCTGAATGCCCCAAATATGCAATGGCAAGTGCTGCTTTAAACAGCTGTTTCATACTTGTGTTAACACACAGTTTCCCGCAATTTTAGTAGTGAAGTGATTTTATCAAAAATTAAAGGACACCTCTTGTCCATGTGTGGGCCCTCTAACTTTCCCCATCCTTTCAATGTGTAAGTTATCAATGTGCTGCGCACTGGCTCTGATTCCCCCCTGTATTTTTGCAAAATAGGCTATTGCTGATATGTGCATCTTTGCCCATTCTTTTTTCTTTTTCTGATTCTATGCCCATTCTAGAACACTATTCATTTTTTTTTTTTTTTTTTTACCAGCTCTACGTGCTCCCTCTTTGTAAATTTCTGTACCATTTCCAAACACTTGCTAAATTGTTTTGCTTTGTTTGTTGCCAAAGCTTTCTTGCCGAGCCCCATTAACAACCCTGTTACAGTGTTTGTGTAACTGTCAGGAGGCATGGTCCTGTTCGCACCTGTTTCAGAGGTGCTTGTTTCTGCTCTTCTCTCACCTTGGCTCTGGCCATCTGGCGTTGGCATAGGTGATTTCGAGGGGATTGGGTCCTCCGACGTATTCCGTATCTATGAAGTTAATCACCACAGCTGTGCTGCTTTGGAAAATTTTCGGCGTCTGCGTTGATACGCTGTCCTCGAGAGCCTCCGTCGAGCCGACGTCACCGGATGTTATGTGTAGGATGCACGACACCTGTAGCCTCAGGTCCATTTTTTCCGCGAACATGTTCACTTCGGAGATCTCGGTGTGCCTCAGTTCTTCTGAGGTCTGTTCTTTCGTTTCTTCGAACCTGTTAGTTGTGAAGATTTCCATGATGTCTTTGTCTACTTCCACCCCACGGCCGGGTTTTAAGAAGTGTCAGGACTGCGGGTCCAAGAAGTCATTGAAGGATTTGCACAATGCCTGCCTCTGGTGCCTCAGTGAGGATCACGACACGGATGACTGTGTAGACTGCCAGTCGATTACATCGAAGGCCTTGCAGGAGCGTAAGAAGAAGCTTTCTGTAGGTAAGGGGGCCAAGCCCTGGAAGTCGAGATCCACTGGGCTTTTGACTGATGATTCAAGGGGCGACTCTCTGCATCATCGGCATAAGTCTTGGGGGTTTCGGGGGGTCTCGGTCCAGTAGTAGGTCCCGCCATTCCTCTGCCTCTTCGAGCCACTCACGGAAGCACCAGCATCGGTCGCCTTTCCCGTCCTCGTCCGAGGACTCTGCCCGTCGGTGGGTGGCTTGTCCCACTGTGTCGAAACCGTCGGCATCAAGCTCGATGCCGACGCTGATTCCATCGACGTCTTTTGAGGCTGCTTTGTCGGAGGTACCCCGTGGCACGGTGGAACCCCCTAGAAAGGCTCTGGCCAAGGCTAAAAATGTCTTTGTCCTTTTTTCTGGGCCCTCGTTCCAGCCTCTGGATTATATTTCTGAGGGGGATGAAGGGTTTGAGGAAGGTATGGTTCCTGAGGAGGTACCTGATGAGATGTTGTCTGGGCATAGCCAGATTGAAGACCTGCAGCATTTGTTGCATGACACAAGTGGTCTGGACACCTCTCCGGAGGTGGAGTTCTGTATGCCTGAGCCTGGCACCCATGCCGAATCCTCGTACCAACGCCTTATGTCGAGGGTCATGGAATACTTGGGTGGTCTGCGCCACCAGTGGATTTTCTGCAGGATGACCTGATGGATATCCTCAACCAAGGTCCACCAACTGACCCGATACTGCCATTCCATATGGCCTTGCAGAGAAGGGTGGCAGCAGCTTGGACTGTTCCGGAGAGTCTCCCGGAAGTGAGCAAGTCTTTGCCGTGAAAATACCGCCCAGCCAGTAGCGACCCCTGCTACTTGACAACGCACCCCACTCCTGTGTTTGGTGGTGCAGGCGGCTATGGCCCCATCAAAGCAGGCGTCATACCCTACCATCCCTCCTGATGGGGACGACAAGCGTTTTGATGGCTGGGCGAAGAAAGTCTTTTCTTCAGGGGATATGGCTTTACAGGCAGCCAACTCTGTGTGCCTTGTCACGTTTCACGCATACTGTGTGGAACTGTATTTTGTTAGTGGCTGATCATATTCCCGAAGGGGAGGAACTGGATGGTTTTCTTGCTATTGTATAGGATGGCAAGGATGCCATGTGTGAGTCCGTTCAGTCGGGTCTGGACCTGGCAGATTGTGTCAGCTGGTCCATGGCGGCCAGCACCGTAATATGCAGGTTTGCGTGGTTGCGGAAGTCAGGGTTTGCACCAGATGTGCAAGCCCAGCTCCTCAACATGCCCTTTGATGGTGAACTTCTTTTTGGCAGCAAGACTGACGAGAGCCTTAAGAGGCTGCAGACCTCTAAAGCTGCAGTAAAGTCATTGAGCGCTTCAGTTTGCCAACCTCCGCCTTTTCATCCTAGGGGACAGCAATGGAGGGGAGGTTCCTTTTGATATTACTCATCCTTTGGTAAATCGAGAGGAGCTGCAAGTCAAAGGGGCCACCGTAGGAGTACCAGAGACCGAAAACAGGGTACTCGAGGTTCCAAAGCCAAAGTTGAGACCCATCATGGACTTGCCTGGTTTGAACAAGCTCATCAGGAAGGACAAGTTGAAGATGGTTACTCTTTCTCAAGTCCTCAAGGCCCTTCAACTCCAGGACTGGTTGGTGTCTCTCGACCTCAAGGACGCTTACTTTCATGTGCCGATTCATCCCAAGCACAAAAAGTACCTGAGGTTCGCGGTTGGCGACTCGCACTTTCAGTTTTGGGTCCTTCCATTCGGATTGACCTCCACCCCGAGGGTTTTCACCAAGCTCATGGTGGTGGTGGTGGTGGCAGTGTATCTCAGGAAAGGGGGGATTCACGTTTACCCCTACCTGGACGATTGGTTGATCATGGCGCGCTCTCCCGAGCAAGTCCTAGATCATCTGTTCCTCACCGGCCACTCTCTTCACAAGCTGAGCTTCTCCCTCACCTTAAAGAAGTCCCACTTGACGCCAACTCAGCGGCTCCAGTACATTGGAGTAGTGCTCGTTGCGTCCCTGGGGCAGTGTACCCTTCCCCAGCTGAGGGCTCATCACATTCTGCAGATGGTGCACAAGTTTAAACATGCCCAGAGTCTCCCGGCGTTCGAGTTCTTGAGGTTGCTCGGCATCATGGCATCCTGCATTCTTCTGGTGCCAGAGGCCAGGTTGCAAATGAGATCTCTGCAATGGGCAAGATGCCGTGGTCACAGTCCTCCGGCAGGATGTCGGACCCTGTTCAGGTGCCGCCCTCGGTCACCCAGGACCTCCTGTGGTGGGCCGTCGAAGGCAATCTGATGAGGGGGGGGGGGCTCCATTTTGGCTGCCCTGACCGGAGGTGGTGATCATGACGGACGCGTCCCTCACAGGATGGGGAGCTCATGCCAACGAGTTGACAGTCAGCGGTCGTTGGTCTCCATCAGACTCCAGACTCCATTTCAATCTGTTGGAGCTGAGGGCCGTCAGGCTTGCCCTGATGGCTTTTCTGCCAACTATGCGAGGGAAGAATGTCCTGATTCTGATGGACAAAACAGTGGCCATGCACTACCTCAACAAAATGGGGGGGGGCAGGGTCACTTCCTCTGTGCAGGGAGGCGATGGAGCTCTGGTTCTGGGCCATCCAGCAGGAAATTTCGATCTCAGCAGTGCATCTGGCCGGAGAAGAAAACGAGACGGCGGACGCTCTGAGCCGGCAGAGCACGATCTCTCACGAGTGGGAGCTGGCTCAGGAGATTCTCCTGGAGATCTTCACCCTTTGGGGGACCCCACAAGTGGATCTCTTCACCTCCAGTGTCAACCCTAAGTGCGAAAAGTTCTGCTTGTGGTAATTTCCTCCAAGAGGAGCCTTAGGGGATGCGTTCATGGTGGAGTGGTCCTTCCCACTGCTGTACGCATTTCCTCCAGTCCCCATCATCCCGCAAGTGCTGCGGAGGTTATGGAGGTTCGGTTCCCGGATGATCCTTATTGCTACGGCATGGGCCCGGAGAATGTGATACCTGTACATTCTCGACTTGTCCAGCTGCCCTCCACAACGTCTTCCCTACCGAGACGATCTGCTCTTATGGGAGGGGGGTAAGGTTCTCCATCCAGAGGTCAGATCCCTCAACCTTCACGCTTGGCTTCTGAAAGGTTGAGGTATAAGGATTGGGACCTCCCTGAAGACGTGATGGAGGTGTTGCTTTCGGCCAGAAGGCCTGCAACAAAGTCCCTGTACCGTTGCCGTTGGAGAAAGTTCTGCGACTGGTGCAGGGTTAAGAATGTGGATCCTTTTTCATGTGATATTCCTGTGGTCCTGTCTTTTTTGCTTTCGTTAGCCCACAAGGGCCTGCAAGTGGGTATCATTAAAGGTTACCTGACAGCGCTGTCCATATTTAAGCGCTCGTCTGAGGAGTGTTCTTATTTCAAGATTCCTTTAATTTCTCAGTTTCTCAAAGGGCTCACTAATGTGTTTCCGCCGTTACCTTTCCAGGTGCCAGGTTGAGATTTGAACCTTGTTCTAACATTCCTAATGGGTGCTCCATTTGAGCATTTACATTCTTGTCTTTTGAGACTGCTAACCCTTAAAACTGTGTTTTTAGTTGCAGTCACTTCCGCTCGCAGAGTGAGTTGCAGGCACTTTCTGTTAAGCCACCCTTCACGGTGTTTCATAAGGACAGGGTTGTCCTTAGAGTTTGTCCTTCCTTTCTTCCAAAGGTTGTCTCAGAATTTCATTTAAGCCAGAAGGTCATTCTTACGGCATTTTATCCTCCTCCGCATCCTGATAAGGAAGAGGAGAGGCTCCATAGGTTGGATCCTAGGAGAGCTTTAAGTTTCTACATTTCACGCATGTCCCAGGACAGAGTGGACCTTCAGCTCTTTATAGGTTACGCTGGAAGGCGTTTGGGACAAGCTGTTTCTAAGCAGACTTTGTCTAGATGGATTATCTTGGCAATTTCTGAATGTTACCGCTTGGCGGGTAAGGACCCTCCGGTAGGCTTACGGGCCCATTCTACTAAGGGTATGGCCACCTCTACTGCCCTGCAGAGGGGTGTTCCTATTCGAAACATCTGTGAAGCAGCCAAATGGGCTTCGGTCCATACTTTTGTAAGACACACTTCCCTAGATTCTTTCCACTGGCAGGATCTGGCCTTTGGCAAGGCAGTCCTTTACTCTGCAATTTAATTGGACATTCTAAATTTCTATATTCTAAATTCTTATCCCTCCTCCATACGTTGGTACTGCTTTGGGAGTCTGTCACAGATATGGAATACGTCAGAGGACCCAATCCCCTGGAAGAACAAGTTACTTTCTTACCTGGTAATGTTCTTTCGATGGGATGGTCCGACGACGTATTCCATATTGCTCCCTCCTTACCTGCCCCACTACAGAATTTTTTATGCGATTGCAGCTTACGTTTCCGCAAGGCTTTCTGTGGTCATACTGGCAGAAGGGAAGTTTTTTCTGGGAAAAAACTATAGCTGAGGCTAAGGGCGTCGTGCGTCCTACTTATAACATCCGGTGACGTCGGCTCAACGGAGGCCCTTGAGGACAGCGTATCAACATCATTGATGCAGGACACAGATTCCCAAAAGTTTCCGAAGCAGCACAGCTGTGGTGATTACTGTCAGATGTGGAATATGTCGTCGGACCATCCCATCAAAAGAACGTTACCAGGTAAGAAAGTAACTTGTTTTTCTACATCTTTCTGTCAGTATTTGTCAGCATTCTTTGGGTACTTCTGTCATCCTGCTGTCTGCCTCTGGCCTCATTTGGGGAAATGTATACCACTGAAAGCGAGATTGCAATGTTATTTTCCTTGCCTGCGATGCCTGCCTCAATATTTTTGTTGCTCTAACGGGCATGGCCCTAAGTATTCTTAGGACCCAGTGGCATGTAGTTGACCTCCTATTTATGATCCCTACTATGGTCATACTGGCTGACCATGGAACTAGTCCGCGTTTGCCAGCCAGTCGCCCCATACGTGCAGCGCCAGTCATATTGGTATGACTTCCAGCAATGTTATGTACTTTGATAGTTCTTGTGCGTGCCATATATCTGGCATGGACATGCAAACCATGAATTCCTTACAATTTCTCTGAAGCCTTTGCTTCCTGCCACGTCACTAAAAAGTCCCCCTTTCTCGCTGGTGTTCAATGGTGTGCGCCATATTATTTTTCTGTTGAATTTATCCAGAAACGCTGTGCACCCTCTAGCCTTCATTTCTAAACTCCTTGAAAATACCCTCTCTTGTGGGTTTACTCTGGCTGCAAAATTGAGACATCCTGCTAGTGATTGTATTTCCTTAACTGTACCTTTTTGTCTTTTCCTTTAAGTGATCTGATATCTTTGAGTAATTACTCCCTTTTGCCTGCTGGAATCCTGCATTTCCCTGTGGTTGTATCTATCTCAATACCCCAAAAATTATGTTTGTGGAAGGGTTTGAGGAGTTTTCTTTTGCTACAGGGATTCCCCAGTGCCCTGCCATTTCCATCATCTTTTCTAGTGACTGCCCGCATTTGTTAGTTCCTGGCTGCCCTATTAACAGGAAATCATCCAGATAATGGGCCATCTAAACCCCTGGTCTTTCTTTCAGGAAAGCCCATTGAAAGAAATAACTGAATTGTTCAAATCATGTGAATGGTATTGCACACAGCATAGGTAGGCACTTATCTGTGTAGAATGTATTCTCAAATGTAAAACCCAACCAAGGCTATGACCTGGGATGGACCTGTAGTAGTGAAAATGCCAATTTTATATCTAATTTCACCATTAATGCATTTTTGACACCATTTATTACCAGCCGGAGTACCTCATGGAAACGTTTGTATGACACTGCTGTTTGGTATCCCCTCATTCACCGATTTGCCTTGTGGGTACCACAGGTGGTGTATCAATCTCTACGGCCCTGCGTTCTTTTTTGGTACCAAACCCAGTGGTGAGCATATGTATTCACTGAGAGGCAGTGTATTCCAAGGTCCTCCAATTCATTTTGAAGCTTCTTTTTAACGAGTGTAGGGTTTACGCTTGCTGATTTTAGGTTTGAAGGTATCATGTTAGACCGTTGGCCTTGACTGCCCTATTTCCTTATCCGGGTATGTTTCTAATAAGTTTATAAAATTCTCTACTTGAATGGGAGTCTTACCTGGTGTTAAATTGTTCTCAGATGTGTTATCCTTGCCACTTTCACTTTGATATTGCAGTTTTTTACTGGTTGCTCTCTCTGTTGTCAGACAGGTCTCATGGATCCCGTGTTTTTGTGGTTTTAATGGGTAGTCTAATACATCCATTGCTGCTATGTTTTGTTTGCCCCCACATTTGGTGCATCATAATAATAATAATAATGGTGCATGCATGCTTATATCTGAACTCCTTCCCCCGTGTGCAGTGCCTTTTTTCAAACTTCCAACATGTAACATTGCATTTACTGGGAATATGTAGTTTGTTTGTGTTCTGGCTGTGGGTATTTGACCTAGCCACCCAAGGCTTATTTGTAATGAAACGGCTGCTTGCTTTTGTTTTTGTGTTCTGGGTCCGTGCATATCCCTCTGTTGGTCTGCAGGTTTTTTGCCTGTGCTGTGCTTTTCTCTTGGCAGCATGCATGGTGATTTAGTTTTTAAAACCTTGCGAATGTAGAGGCTTGACTGCACATCCTCCCACTCTATTTCCGGGCATGTGGCCATGGCCCTCCTGAACTGATCGTAATAAGTGAGCCACACCTCCCCCCAAATGTTTCCCTTACCTGCCTGATTTTATCCTGGTATGCAAAGAGCGCCCGGCCCTAATTTGCCAATTTCTCCAATCCCAGTATAGCGATCATGTTAAAAGCCTTTGACCAATTGTCAAAATTTTGTTCTACTTGTGATTTTCTAGCTATGACCTTCTCTTCCACTTTTTGGGGATCCCAGAATACGTCGTAACCTTTTTGTTCGGTCTCTAATAGAGAAAATATTTCAATAAAAACTTTTTAAAATATTTTTTCTTTTGCTACCTGGTCAATATTCCATGCTAATGATCTCTCGAACCGATTTTGTGTTTCTTTCTCTAGCTCCTTAATCATGGCTGTTTTAGCAATGGTGTAACCCCAATGCTCCCTTCCAGGATCATCATTTTACCAGGTTCATTGATGTTTGTTGATGGGCCTGCGTCCTCCAATGCGTGCACTGTTGTTATGGCCCTATTTTTGGGTGAACCTTCTGTCGTGCCTTGGGCATCATTGTGATCCCCCACGCAAGCCCTTAAGTGCCCGTTTTACATTTCACATTTTAATTGCTTTTCCCCCAATTCTGTCATGTTTTCCAGCTTATCAAATTTAGCATTTACTATCAATTCTTGGTATGCAATGTATTTGCTTGCAAAATTATCCACCAATCCAGTCATGTTTGTTTCTTTTTAACCTTTGTTTTTCTTTCTCTTTCCTTATGCACCTGTTTCCATTTGCTCATCTGCTGTCGTTGGTTTTCCACTTTCTGTCTTCTTTTTCGGTGGCCCCATTTTGTTGGCATATTCTAACTAGATTGACTTTCAAAAGTGCTATTGTAGCATTATGGAAGTAGTTAGATACCTGCTGGTGATTTCTAATTGTTAATTGTGCTATAGTTTAGTGACTACATTTGCAGTAGCAGGCATTTGTTAAATTTGCAGATAACTTATGTTTTGGAGTAACAGAGGTATTGTTACATTCAAACCAACTACTTTATTTGACATACGCAGTGTAGTGCCCTGAAGTGGTTGCATCACCAGCGTGGTATATTATCCCTACTGCTGTGAAGGTTTTCTTTCCAAGAGAAACTTGATTGTGTGTGAAGCCTGTAAGCTCTCAGTTATTTTTGGTAAAATCTGCATTTTAAAATAGAAACATTAGTATGACATATTGGCTATGTGACTTTATTTGTATGGTGGAACGATGGTCTGAATTGCAAAAAGGGCATCACATGCCATGATTTGCATTCTGCAGAAACTGGTGAAATGGAATGGATTCAGAATTTGGTATGGATACATATAAAAATTGTTCATTCAGGATGTTGTCTTGTGAAACATGTTTTCAGAGAGTGCATGCTTGATTCCACGTGTATAAAATCTAGAAGATTTCATAGGGTTGTTTTTGGTTTCAATTACTTGTAGTAAGTAAATTAGGAATTTGTGTGGATCTTCCTGTGTGTTAAGGTACATTTTACTATTCATGCACAGTAGCTCAATGTTTGCCTTATACCTGAGACACTAAGTGCCTCATTCCGAGTTTGGAGGCAGCCATGGTGCTAATAGCACCATGGCTGCCTCTAAAACCGGGGCGGGTCCGGCCTGGTTGAATGTGGACTTACCGGGACATTCTGACCTGTGCGGACCCGGTAAGTCCCCATTCAACCAACCATTCCCCATTCCCATTTGAGCCCCCATAGGGCTCCATGGGAATGGGGAAGGCGTGAAGTACGGGCCCGCAAATAGCGGGCCCATTATTAGTGCCCTGGTCCCTTAGCGGGACCCACAAAGGACGTGTGGTCAGACCCACATCCTTTGCGGGTCCCGCTAAGGGACCTCAGAATTGAGAGGTAAGGGTTTAACAGCACCGGTTTCCTTACCGGTGACCGTTAACCCTTAACGCCCAACTCGGAATGAGGCCCAATTATTTGTGGCATTTCTGTGAAGGACGAGCATTTTCAAAAGCAACTAGTCTGGACGCTTTTAGTAAATGCTATGAACAATTGGTAGCAATTGAAAGAGAAGATTTACTGTATCATTAGCATAACAATTTACTACTTTTGACTTGCTGATTTTAAATTGACCATAGAGTTCTGTTTATCGATCGTTTGATGGGCCAGCAGATGTATTTTGGAGAAAAGATATTTGTGTCGTTAGTGCAAAATCAACTGCACATCCATGACAAGACAGTTTTGTGGTTGTAATGTTTGATGCTGGATTTGGTCGCTGTTTTTTTTTAGTGGTCTTGTTGTGAAATCTGTTTCTATTATTTGTCTTTTAATAGGTCATTTCCTGGAGGTACACAGTACATATTGAGATAGGGGTGTATAGTGCCCGTAGCTTGTTGTATTCCAGGATGCAAGGAATATCAGCATTGATTTTGTTTGCATCAAAGTTAACTAGGAATAGACCATTGAGTGTACGGAGACATGAAAGTGTTATGTAACACATACCTACTTTAAAGACTGTGCTGCTAATGTCAATCAATGCTTGATTTTGGGTTAGACGTTGTGATTTGTGAATAGTGACAGCATATGCAAGAGACAGAGAAAATTGCTCTCTGCGTATGTACATGTCTTTGAAAAGAAGGAAACGTCCTATTGTCCGGCCAATATTTTTTACTTCTGCAAGTTTGTCTAAGTGTATTGTAAGTGAGAGACCCCCAAAAAATACAGTTAATTCTCCCAATGGAGTCAATAAGAATACATCCCAGGAGGGAATGAGACCAAGAACAAATGCTGGAGGTAAAGAAAGCTTTATCTAAAATAGGGCAAGCAGAATCTACTCTGGTCATGCCGAGAGCGCTCTGCAGAAAACTTGTTACAATTTAGTTATATACAAAAAAAAGTCATCAGCTGTGGGAAGACCTAGAGGGCACAAAAGTAGTCGGGATTGGACACTAAGGGTGGTCACCTATAGGTGCCATAAGTTCGGAGGTGCTCAATTGGCTTGAAGGCACGTGGTGAGATGACATGGTGTCCCGGGTCGATCGGTCAGCTCGACTCATCGAGTTGGCATGCCGGGTTGAGACTTAGTTCCTTCATTTGCCCTGACCATGTGACATTTGCCCTTGTGGCCACACACTCCCATCGTTCACTACCATAATCTGTTTGTCCGGTAACCTCAGAAACCTGTATCTTGAATACTTGTAAAAACATGTTTCAAAGGTAGGTTATTTATTACTGATCATAGATTAAGCTTCATCCATTAAATACTGGGCTTGGCCTGTTTAGATAATTTAGAATATACTGTCTCTTGGGTAGAGCTCATGGGGTCATTGTACGGCCCAGGATGTTCACCTGATGACAACAAAGGGGATTCTAAATATATGGCTGAAATGACTCGGTCACAAAAGGCACATATCACTATGGGCATACATTTCATTGCAGAGGTTCAGTGATCGAATGTCCAAAAATCATTAACTCTTGGCTGACCTGTTTTGACACTGCGCTGGCATGAGCGAATTGAGACCGCTTTGCGATACGGTTCCTTGTTGCACAATGAAACAGGGCTTTTAGAACACACTTTTACAAAAATGCTTTGCAGTGTTGCGCCCAAGTCATACTGGTTTAACATACCATATTTTCAATTTGACTCAATATTCTTATTATAACAAAGAGAAACAACAGAATTCATTTAAGAAATAAAACGTATACTCGAATCAGTGTTCATCGTTTACATATGTGAGGAAAAGAGGCGGTTCATAACTTGCAGACTGTATGTGCACCCTTGGCAGAGATTGTGGCTTGCTGAGAGTAATTAGCTACTGCATTGCGTTTACACAATATTACACATATATTAACATTCAAACTTAATGAGGTAGCTCCATGCAGGTGTGTACAGTGTTATATTGATTATCCCTTACACCGTTGCAATTTATTTCCATGAGTATTCTTATGTCCTGTGTTAGTATACATCATACGTTCATCATTAAGGTTTAACATGAGGATTTCTGGTTATACATATATATATTATATTGTTCACTCATATACACGTTGGCCCACATTAGGTTTACATGATCCTGTATGCCAGAGGTATGTTGGCATCGTGTATGTTAGAGCTTAAGTGGTCAAAACGAACTCAAGGGCCATTCTTAGCTGTTGACTCTATCCTAAGGGGTATCATGTTTTTTATGGCCAGGGTCTGTGGGGGTGTCGGGCAGTTTTACAGAGACAGATAGTTTTTGCTCTGGCCCCTCCACAGGGCTGTATCTGGGTCAATGAAGTAAGACGGAAGACCGAAGATAGTGTGGATTTTGTTGCATTCTCGCAGCCAGTCTTTTCATGGGAACCGAACAACTGCAGGGATGGCAAAAGGGGGAGGAGGTAGGGGGAGGGACTTACTAGCTGTGCATGCCTGGCTGGGAGAGCTGCAGGCTTGCATGGGAATCTTGCGGTTGTCTTGATATTGCAAAATGGAGTTGGTGCTTTACAAAATGGGAGTCCTATCCACCTCTGGTTTTAAACTGTTATGGGGAGCGTCACAAGGGGGGGGGTGTCACAGTTCCCAAAGGTATTCCCGCACAAGTGCACCGGGTCCAGGGCCCTGAACCCAAAGCAGCCACGACTGGGCCTGCCTAGGACGTGCAAGAAGAGGGGACGGAGGTTCAAAATACCCTCTCCTTCCACTCATTCCCCCAACGAATACTGTAACTGTTCCGATCTCTTATGTTCCTCCTCTTCTGCTATTGCTTCATCCCATGCAGGTGTCCCTTTTATTGGCATCCATGCCCGCACCACTCTGAGGCTACTTCCAATTCTAGCATATTCATCTGGGGTACAGGTCATATATATGCACCCTCCAGGTCCACCCATACTTCCTTGAACCATTGTAATTCTCTAGGTTCCTTTATGGTTGTGTGATATAAATTATCCACTCTGTTCCCCGTGTTGCATACCGCAGTCATTCTATATTTGGGCTCTGAGCTGTCTCCTGTTTGCACCTCTGCTTCATGTTTGATTTGTGCCAGACCATTTGCACGACCCATTGTTACCATCATCAGTGCGCCATTTGGTACTGCATTTGCGCAGCATCAGAGTCCCAATTGGCATACATGAAAAATGAGAAGCAAAAAGACGATGAGTGGTATGAGGAGCTTTACTGTCATTCCTAGCCAAGAAGGTACCCATGCAAAAAAGATTATCAAACCAAGTACTGGGTTGTGGCCCTCCTTCGTCCTTCATCAACTCTCCGAGGTTGTGCACCACTGCCATCACGTGTGAGAGGGAACCGTTTCCAGCGTCTGCAGAAGGTACAAATGTGCAACATTCGCTCCCGATTCTCCTGCAAACACCTCCATCGATTGCTGTGAACAAGTCCAGCACTTGATGATGTTTTGCATCATCATTAATCGCAGGGCTCTGAGCTCCGCCTTGATGACATTAAACCCTTCTTCAGTGTTGTTGGCCAACTGGATGAGCTCCCACCTTGTAATCTGTAATCATTTGGCATTTGCTCTTGCATGGATGCTGGAAACGAGGGACGCAAAAAATGTTTCTATGCAGCTGAACAACCGTAATCAATATGGTATTTGCGCCAGGAGCTCTGATGATTTGGGTGAAATGTAGTTCGAGGATCGTTTCTTTCTTTGGACCGGGTTTTGTACACCTTCCTCATCTATGGTGTACACGGGAATTGCTTTGGGCGATGTTGGGGATGGTCCTTTTGGGGCTGCCACACGTGTGTTTCCATCATGGATCTGACTCGCTGGGATCATCAGTGCAGAATGCAGCATTGCCAGGGAGCACGTGCCTCTCCATGATTGCGAGAGATGCAGGTATGCCCTGTTGCTACATACCCAGTACGTGTCCATCATCACGGCTGTTCCCTTTTTCATGTCCGGTATTATGAGAGTTTTGCTGCAGTTTTTGTTTTCCCCCATATCCCTTTTCCCTTCTCCATTAAAACACAGTTCATAACTAATGTCTTTTTGCAATTTGAAGGGTTTCTCGATGGCGGTAACCCAATTGAGTTTATTTATATGTTCAGTCCATATGGGAGCGCATGTTTTCTGTACCCATGAAAGTATATCTTCAGACAGTCCTTGCAGTGCTTCTGCCTTGCATAGTATTTCTTCTTTTTGCCATTTATTGTCCACGTGCAATGTTCCCTTGATGACCAGAAAAGGCTCTTTCACACAAATTACTCCTTGCGGCCGGGAGTAGCATGTCCACTCGTTCTGCAAAAGTTCAAACGAAACTGTGTGTGCTTGAGAAGTATTTTTTTATACGGCATAGCGCAAGGTGTAGGAGACATTGGGCCTCCACAAATGGAATTTCTTGTGGCAACAATACCTTGTGTGCCTGAGGTATGGGGTATTAATGAGCACACATAACCACTTTCGTTAGTTGTTTGCTTTGCTGTGTTGCTCATGTCAGCATACCATTTATTTGTCTTGTGGGAATGTCGGGGATCATCGACTGTGTCGAAGCCGAATTTATAATGCTCTTCCCACCTTTTCTGTTGTGTTTCCCTCTTCTTCCTTCTAGGCCCACCCCTCTCATTCCCTTGGGCCTGCTTGTCACCCTCCGTTTTCTCTCATTGTGTATATATGTTGTAATAAGTGGTGGCCATTTGCTTGTCATCAGTACTCGCTTCACTAGTAGTTGGATCTTTTGTCGTTTCTGTTTCAGGAACTAGCATAGTAGTTGATATGGGTGATTCTGCACCCACGTGAGTTCTGAAGGAGTTTGTTCGTTCATTGTGTATACACTGAAATCCGATTTATTCGCGTATGGGGACTGTGGGGTGGCTTGCATCGCTGTACTAGGTATAATAGCTGGGGTGATGTTGTAGTCCTTTCCTTGGTCCCCGTAGGCCCATATCAACTTTGTACCATCCCAGATTAGATGTGTCCCCTTTTTGATAGTTTATTTACCCACACCCACCTGGCCAGCATCAATTGAAATATACGCGATGACCCAATACAAGAACAGGCCGGACAAGGCAGAAAAGAATACTACTGCACATACACTCGTATGAATAACTAGGATAAACCTATCTCCTGCTTCTAGTTCTATCTACACTATTAGTTGTTGTAGTCGGGGCCTCGTCCATGCCCGTTGTAGCACCTAATAAATGAAATATGACCATTTGTTAATCATGCATCTTACTCTTTGTATTCTACATATCGTACATTTGGTAACTTAATTCAGTTTACTGTTCATATCTTCTTTACTTTCACTTTCACAGGCAAATTTTATTAACATCATTACTTTTTTTTTTCTTTTTTGCATCCCTCCGTTTTCCTCTCCCACACCTCAAGTCTGGGAGAGGGGAACCGAGGGAGGCACATCATTGTTAGCTGGATCTGCTGCTGAGGAAGGAATGTTTTATTATTATGCATATTTTCAATGATATACTCAAAGAAGAAAAAGGGCAGAGAGAGAAAGTTTATGGTTCTTTGATTTTTATCTCATTACCACCACTTGGTGGCACTATACACTTATTTGCATAAATTCATTGATCCTCTCTTTTGCTTTTATTTCATGTCGGACACCACTCCTTATAACCCTGTACCTCCCATCTCCTACGTGTGTGTACTATACTCGTCCCTGTTACCTTCGGGATCTGCACAGTCTGTACTCGCATGGGCTCTGCAAACATCTGTCAGATGTATCCAGTACTTCAAGCCCTGCACCTTAACCGCTGTGGGCATACAGTATACCACCTTGTATGGACCATGAAACCTTGGCCCATTCCATCTCAGCACAAAACTCCTCACGTATACCATGTCATCTGTCATCAACTGGCCGTCTGGGCTATCTGTGGCTGGGGTGATTGTGTGTGAATGGAGGTGCTAGTTGTTTGGCTATGGCTCAAGCTGCTCTTGTCAAATTACTGAGATACTCATGAAATTCTTATTCTAGAACTGTGGCACTTTGGTGTGCATCTGGTTGCCGGCGTAACGGGGAGTGGGCCATGTGCATTCTCCTTCCTGTCACAATCTCGTGGGGTGACAGATGGTGATCCTTGCTAGGTTGGTTTCTCATTTCAAAAAGTGCCAGGGGTAAACGATGCACCCAGTTCTTCTTGAGTGTATGGCACAATTTTTGACAATCAGCTCTTGAGCAATCCGTTCATTTTCTCCACCACTCCATTCATTACGGATGATAAATCGTGCAGAGCTTGTTGGTAATCCCTAGCATCGCAGTAATATGCTTAAACATGTCATTCACAAAGTATGTTCCATTGTCGGAACGTATAATGTCACAGATGCCCCAGCGGGGAAACTCCTCTCTCACAAAAAATCTGGCGGCACACCGTGCATCTGGATGGGCGCAGGGGCCAGCTTCCACCCACTAGGAAAAAGGGCATACAACAACGGTCAAATATTGAGCCCGTTGCAGCGCTCTGCCATGTCTGCATGGTCTATATGCAGTTCTGTGAAGGGCATTTCGGGTTTTGCTAATGTTCCTCTGAGGGTTTGTAATGTCATGCCAGAGTTGTACGTTTGGCAGGTGATTCATTCTATTATCAGCTTTGTCACATGTTCCTGTACTCCGAGGGCAAACCAATTTTCCTATATGTCTGCAGTGATGTGATGCTTTGCATTGTGAGCAGGGAAGTGTAATTGTTTAAGTGCAACCTCAGATAATTTTGCTGGTATTACTACCTTGCCAGTGTTATATCTCCATAGTAGGTCAGTGGTTGACTGACTGCACCCCCTTTTTACCCAAATCTCCTTTTCTTCGCTAGGTGCATCTTGTTGGTGCTCAATGATTTGAGAGACTGATAATGAGTTGAAACTGTGTGGTTGTGCGTCCTCCATTACCTTTTGTAGTATGTACTCACCTGTTGGGGGTGTTGGCAAATAGGAGGCATCCTTTGCAGCAGCATCTGCTGCCGCATTTCCTAATGATATGATGTCATCACCTCACATATGGGCCTGACATTTCCCGACTGTTAAACGTGTAGGTTCCTTCAATGCATCACTTAATTCCCCTATTAGTGCTGCTTGCTAATCCTCCATGTACTGTTGTTGCCATGTAGGCCGAGTATGTATAGATAGTTACTATGCACCCCTTTGCTGTGTGCAACGCTTCTGTGAGCGCTACCAGTTCTGCTGCTTGGGCGGAAAAATGTGGCGGTAATCTTTTTTGCACAATTACTTCAAATCTCCCATCCTCCACCCGTGCTAGAGCTGCTCCTACATGCTTTTCTCGTATCTCACAATCTATAGAGGCAGACACGTCTACGAAATAGATCTCCCCTTCTGACAATGCATTTTCATGTGCTTTGGGTGTGTCATCATCATCCCCTATGTATGTGGTGCAGTAATGCTGTTGTAAGTCTTCTACTGTGCATGCTTCTGTGATGCATGTGGCTGGGTTTACGCTTTTACACTGCACGATGTGGATGTTAGCAGTAGAAATAATCAACTCGTATGCTGTGGCCCTTTGAGCAGTTAGTGTACTTTTCAACCTTTCAAGGATGGCAAACAGAGAGTGTTCTACGTATAACACGACGGAGCATCCCATCACGATCGTCAAGCTTTTTTCTATTGCAAACACGGCGGCTGCGAAGGCTGTTCACAAGCAGTGTCCTTGCATTACTGCATCTAGTGTTCCACTGTAGAATGCCAGGGGCTTGTGACCTAGGGAAGTCTTTTGTGTCGGCACAGCTAGTGTGCCATTGCAATGTGAGAACAAATAAAAATCCTGCTCATAATTAGGAGTCACAAGAACTGGGGCAGTGGATATCAGTTCCTTGAGATTGTCAAAAGCGTTGTGCATTTCCTGTGTCTATTTTAAATTGGTGTTTTCCTGCTGCGCCTTCTTGAGCACCTGTTAAAGGGGTTTTGTTTATGCTGCATTTTTGTGTATGCTGCATAATCCAGTATCGAAGCTCTGTAGTAGTTACTCATGCCGAGAAACATTTGCATCTCTTTTACTGTGTGGGGCTCTTTTACTGCTTTTATTGCTGCTGCCCTGTCAGGTATGATTCTTTTGCTATCCTTCAATATCATTTGACCTAAGTATAGCACCTCAGTCAAGCAGTATTGCAGCTTTTGAGTATCTGCCTTGTACCCTTTCTGCGCAAGGTTTGTTAGCAGAGTGATAGAGTCCCTTCTGCACTCATTTTCATCTTTACCGCAGACTAACAAATTGTCTATGTATTGAATTATGGGACTCATTGTGTGTTTCCAAGATCTTCATGCAATATTCTGTTGGAAATACTGAGACTTTCACAGTAGCCTTGTGGCAGTCTGCAGTGCTCATATCTCCCCCCCCCCCCACCCCCCTACCGTGAATTCCATCCGGTACCATGACCCTCGCTCAAACAGGATTGTGAAGGTGTTTTTTAGGTCCACAAAGTGTGAAGTCAGTGGCCTCTGCTGGGATACTACATAAGATTGAAGCAGGATTCAGGACAAGGGGGAAGGATTCGGGACAAGGGGGAACTCCTTCTGTACTATGTCATTGAGGGGGCGTATGTCCTGGATCATCCTCCACGCCTCTCCCTTAGCTTTCTTGATTGGGTAAATGCAAGTGTTGCAGGGTGAATTAGATGGCACTATTATTCCTTGTGCCAGTACTGCATAAATTGTCTTTTATCCCTTCCTCAGCTTCCCTAGACAGGGGATATTGCTTTACCCGAGGTAAAATGGCAGAGGGTTTGAGTTTGATTTTCACTGGAGTCACTTTGTGCAGTAACCCTACATTATGTGGGCCTGTAGTCCACCGCTGCTGTGGTACTTGGGACATATCTTCCTCAAAGTATGCTAGTGGAGCTTTAATCACTGCTATGAGGGGTAGTGGCACTTCCCTTCTTTGGATCATAAAATCACAGGGGATTGCAATTACCATCACTATTTCCCCTTCGTCCACAGTCGCAGAACAGTTTCTCATCTGTCGGGTCTTGCAGGGCCATATTGGCATCGATGCACAGCACTGTTCTCCACTGGCATCCCTGCAGATCCATTGCTATTACTGTTTGTATTCTTTGGGATGACATTTGTACTGCATGTATGTATAGGGACACTATGGACCCTCGCACTATTTCCGGGTCTGTGACTTGACAAAAAACGAATTCTGAAGGCACCCTCCATTTTTCACTTTTCAATTCTGGAACCATCCTTGTGAGTATTCTCAATCTTTGTACGAACTTGTCTGGGTTTACAGGTATGCCACATGTTTGCGGGAAATTCGCCTGTGTGTGTGTCACTAGCATGGCGCGGATTGCACATATGCCTGGTTTAGAGCACATTATCCCTCTGCCAGTGAAGGATATGGTCATGTTGAGCTTGCTGAGGAGATCCCTCCCCAGTAAATTAATGGGTGACTCTTCATAATACAGCAAGGGCGCACGTACAGTTTTTCCCCCACTGTTATGTCTAGCTCTTCAGTGTATGGAACCTAGACCACCGCTCCAGAGAACCCCTGCGTTTCCAAAGTCTGATTAGAAAGTGGAAACCTGCCCTCCTTGAGGCATGATTTTGCTGCTCCCGAATCTACCATAAAAATAAATTGTTTTCCATCCCCGCTCCCACCAGTGGTTCCTCTGCTGCGTTACGGGTCATTGACAGTACTGGGTACACAAGTGTTCTCTGTGGGCTGTCCTATGCTGAATGCCACGGGAGCTCGCCTACATCAAAAACATTTCCTGTTACCATTGTTGTCCCTCTACACGGTGTTGTTGGTGCACCATTTGCCGTAGTGGTGTTAGCATTATTGCGCATGGGGCTAGTATTGTCATGGCACTTGGGGTGTGAGGACGTATTTTGCGTGGGCATTGGGCCCTCGTTCATGTATCTTGGGTCGCGCTGGCTGTCGCATCTATTTCCACCCATCGGTAGCCCGTAGGGGCTCCCTGGGTGGAGGTTTCGATCTGGTGCTCGTTTGGATGGGGGTTAATAGGCCTGCTACGACATTCTCTTATAAAATGTCCCCACCTCCCACAATTCCAACACTGTCCTTGCATTCCCCCTCGGAGCCCTCCATACCCCGCACCTACTCCTCTTGATCCCCTGAAACCCCCTGAACCTCCCTCCTGTTACCCCACCCTTCTCTTGATGGCCACTGTGGTCCCTCATATTGATTTTCCCCTGATCATTGGTCCTGGCCGTTGCCTGTCCAATTTGTCACCATCTGCATTGGTATTCTCATCTGGCCGTCTTCCTCCTCCCACTCCCTTCCTGCCACGCTGCTTGCTGCCACTGCACTGACTTTCAGCAGTTTACTTTGCATAAACTTAGCTTCGTCTGCCAACATCGCTGGACTATCTCCTTTTCCTTCTCTTTGATCCTCTTGCAGTGGTGCACTATGATGCTTTAAATTTCAGGCCACCCCTTGGCTTCTATCCCATCATGGCGGTCACAGTTTGTTATTCCGGGGAACCCCGCCTTCGCCCAGACCCTGTTGGCTTGGTCTCCCACTGCAGATACCAACAGGCTTTTAACATCCCCTACCACCAATGGCACTCCTGCCGTGTGTTTCTCAAATGCATATATCCACTTGCTGGCGCCTCCTGACAGTTGGGGTAGCTGTTTGAGTAAGTTGGATTTGTCCATTTGAGCCCATGGTATGTAATTTGGCCTCCCTGCCCCCCTGTGTATTAGTGGCAGCTGTAAACTCCCACCCCCTTTAGTACTCCCCTTCTTCCCTTTCTTTCCGATCACAGCCATGCACCCTGTTCTGCTTCTTAACCTCCCCCTCCATTCTTCCATGGGAGACAACCCTCCCAAAAGAAGCCCCACTGGTGGCAATACGCAAACCTTCTTTCTTCCTCTTCCTACTCCTCTAAGTCGCTCCAATATTCCTCCTCACGATCTGACGCCACCCCTCCCTCTTCTACCTCACGTTCCCTCTATTTCTATGATTCACGTGGGGGTGTCAATTATTCGGAATAATATCTCTCCCTTCTTCCATCCATCTTCTTCTGCCCCTACTTGGCTGGGACGGCTCATCCCGTTCTGCCCTGGGGGTGACTGACCCCCTTGTTCTCCCATAGCTCTTAGAAGGGATAACTCTGTTTAAGCCATCATCAGTTGTGAGTCTGAATCCTGTGTGAGCTTTTCAATATCGGTTGTAGTGGTACTTTCCTGTCTAGTTACCCCTTGGCTTTCATAAGGGGGTGGTGCCATACGGGACGGTTTTATTATGGGAGGCGCTGTGGTTTGTGCTACATACACAGGGTCACTGTATCCTTCTGCAGGCACTGGCTTTGACCATAAGGGATATGCACGTGTGACTCTACCATTTTCTCGTTCTGTGTGATCGGCCCTGCACTGCCAGTTGTTGTCAGGGGAGATGTATTATTCTTACTGCATTTTCCAGGGGCACTTCCTCAAACAGATGCCACAAGTCCAATATCTCTCTTCTGTTTTGCAACTGTTTCCCCTTATATTTAATGGACTCACCGGTGGCGACCATGTCTAGTACCGCTTTATCAATGGACCCTCCCTCCGGTCAGACCTGTGGTAATCCTTCTCCCTTCAGCTCCACAGCCCATTGGTCGTGGTACTTATTGATCTTTTCTGCATACCCTTACAAATATGAGTGAGGGGCGTCTCTGCACCCATTGTACGTTACTGTCAATGTAATTCAGTTACCAAT
Source organism: Ambystoma mexicanum (assembly GCF_040938575.1). Classification (NCBI taxonomy): domain Eukaryota; kingdom Metazoa; phylum Chordata; class Amphibia; order Caudata; family Ambystomatidae; genus Ambystoma; species Ambystoma mexicanum. The sequence continues at coordinate 763,934,246 of NC_090929.1, read as the reverse complement.
TCTTACATATACTCGTACACCTTTTGTGTGACCAACTCAATGTGCCTGCACAATTCTTTTTAAACAAATTGAACTGTTCACTTACTCTTCGATACTTCTAGACAGCATCACTATGGGTATACCACGTTTCATACAGTGTCAAACTTATTCATTAATACTCGCACACAAAAACACTGTTTTCCATAAAATACCAACAATTAACAGATTTCACATACAACAGGAAACATAGACAATGTGTACTATACCTCACTGTCCCTAATATCCTCTTTACCCCCGATTAACTACACCCCCTCCAATCAACTCTCCCCCCCTCACTTATTCTAGCCCACCCAAAGGGGAGAGAGAAAAAAGGGATAGGTAAGACAAAGTTGGAAAAAGTGTTTCTAAATACTTCTCCAGGTCTTCCTGTAAGACCCCTACGTTACCCTCTTTTTCCTCAATTTTCCCACATTCATATATCCTGTAATAGTCAAGATAGCACTATGTGGCGCCGCCTTCCACCCCCCAATGGAAATAGGATCTCTTTAACCTTTTTTCACCTTGTACGCTGCTGTCCTAATGGCCATATGCAATAGAATAAGGGTAGGATGGAATATAGAGGAAAAAAAAAGAAATCGCCCCGGACCCTAGACCCTTCCCTCTTACACTCTAGATTTCCACATCTTTTTCACCCGAATTATGTTTTTCTGTCCCAAGACACTCTAATCTGACTCCCACCCATCTTTCGATATCACGCGCGCTTGATACTCACATGTCTGTCTTGATCTGAGACCCTCTGAACGAGGAGCAACGCACTGACCGATCGGGTCCAAAGACCAAGCCCGGCTCCGGCAAGCGGTACGGTGGGTTTTGTAAAAGGGGATCCTGTACCCCCTTGCCCTACTGTGTGCACACGTCTAGGTGTACTGGTTGCCGTTGGCGGGTAGCTCCTGAGGGAGCACGCTCTGGGTCAAAGCAGGGAGTGCCTTGTGTCAGAAGGATGGAAAAGAATGCTGTCACGTGGGGTTCACAAATGTAAGTGAGAGACAACCAAAAATACAGTTAATTCTCCCAATGAAGTCAATAAGAATGCTCCCAGGAGGGAATGAGACCAAGACCAAGTGCTGGAGGTAAAGAAAGCTTTATCTAAAATAGGGCAAGTAGAATCCACCCTGCTCACTCTGAAAGCGCTCTGCAGAAAACATGTTATAATTTAGTTATATATAAAAAAAAAAATCATCAGCTGTGGGAAGGCCTAGGGGGAACAAAAGTAGTTGGGATTGGACACTAAGGGTGGGCACCTATAGGTGCCATAGGGTCGGAGGTGCTTAATTGGCTTGAAGGCACGTGGTGAGATGACGTGGTGTCCCGTGTCGATCGGTCAGCTGGGCTCATCGAGTTGGTATGCCGGGTTGAGACTTAGTTTCTTCTTTTTCCCTGACCATGTGACATTTGCCTTGTGGCCACACACTCCCATTCATTCACTACCATAACCTGTTTGTCCGGTAACCTTAGAAACCTGTATCTTGAATACATATAAAAACATGGTTAAAAGGTAGATTATTTATTACTGGTCATAGATTAAGCTTCATCCATTAAATACTGGGCTTGGCCTGTTGAGATAATTCAGAATATACGGACTCTGGGGTAGAGCTCATGGGGTCATTATACGGTCCTGGGTGTTCACCTGTTAACAACAAAGGGGATTCTAAATATATGGCTGAAATGAGTGGGTCACAAAAGGCACATATCACTATGGGCAAACATTTCATAGCAGAGGTTCAGTGATCGAATGTCCAAACATCATTAACTCTCAGGTGACCTATTTTGACACTGTGCTGGCATGGGAGAATCAAGACCTTTTTGCGGTACGTTCCTTGTTGCACAATGTAACAGGGCTTTCAGAACACACTTTTACATACAGGCTTTTTACAATAGGCTTGCAGTGTTGCGCCCAAGTCATACTGGTTTAAACATACCATATTTTCAATTTGGCTCGATATTCTTATTATAACAAAGAGAAACAACAGAATTCATTTAAGAAATAAAACATATACCCGAATCACTGTTCATCTTTGACATATGTGAGGAAAAGAGGCGGTTCATAACTTGTGGCCTGTATGTGCACCCTTGGCAGAGATTGTGGCTTGCTGAGAGTAATTAGTTACTGTATTATGTTTACACAGTATTACACATTTACATTCAAACTTAATGAGGTAGCTCTGTACTGGTTTGTACAGTGTTATATTGATTATGCATTACACTGTTGCAATATATTTCCATGAACATTCGTATGTCCCGTGTTGGTATACATCATATGTTCATCGTTAAGGTTTAACATGAGGATTTCTGGTTATAAATGTGTATATATTATATTGTTCACTCGTATACACATTGGCCCACATTAGGTTTACATGATCCTGTATGCCAGGGGTATATTGGCTCTGTCTATGTTGGAGATTAAATGGTCAAAATGAACTCCAGGGCCATTCTTAGCTGTTGACTCCATCGTAAGGGGCATCATGTTTTTTTATGGCCAGGGTCTGTGGGGGTGTCAGGCAGGTTTATAGAGACAGATAGTTTTTGCTCTGGCCCCTGCTCATGGCTGTATCTGGGTCAATGAAGTAAGATGGAAGACAGAAGATACAGTGGATTTTGTTGCATTCTCGCAGCCAGTCTTCTCAAAAGGGGGAGGAGGTGGGGGAGGGACTCACTCGCTGTGTGCACCTGTCTGGGAGAGCTGCAGGCTCACGTTGGAATCTCGTGGTTGTCTTGATATTGCAAAATGGAGTTGGTGCTTTACAAAATGGAGTCCTATGCACCTCTGGTTTTATACTGTTATGAGGAGCGTCACGGGGGTGTCACAGTTCCCAAAGGTATTCCCGCACAAGTGCTCCAGGACCGGGGCCCTAAACCAAAAGCAGCCACGACTGGGCCTACCTACATAGTGCAGGAATAGGGGAGGTGGTTTCAAAATACCCTCTCCTTCCACTCAATATATTGACCAACTGAATGTTGTCATGTGAATATGTTTGGAAGCCAGCAACTGTACCAATTGATCTATTGATTAAGCCTTGTTCTATGTCAAGGTTACATTTCAGAATTACTCTGCAGTTCAGACACACAGTCACTAATTGCTCTAATCCAGCTATGTTGGAGATGCATTTTTAAGCTATTTAGTCCTGCTGTTGCTTGCTGACACATAGGAAGTTCACTTCTAGTTTGTCTGTGGAGCTGGTATGCACTATGGGTTGCATTTCTTTTTTCAACATAGTCTCGTTAAATTGATTACAACTTGCAAGGGATTGGTATTAAGGACATATATTGTAGATCTTGTTGAGTTAATTGATCCATGACATCAGGAGCATATAGCTCATGGGTTAGTGTACTATTTAAGATGGATTTTGCATCTTTAGTAAGCAGACCAGTACTAATGCTTTTTAAAATGTTGACATATGGGAGGTCTGCAGAATGGCGCATGTTTTGACTTAGTTCTCTGTAGTGAAAATGTTGTCAGAGATTTAAATTTCCAATGCTGCCGAGAGTATTGCTGCATACTTTGTGTTCTAATATTTTGAAAATAGGTTGCCCTTTAACTGGTAACTGTAGGAGGTCTCTGAAAAACAATAACATGTTTTATTCCAAACAGTTCTTCGTAGTTGGTTTTTAGGACTTCTAGCATTCTGAGATTAATTAAAGCCAACATGAGGTTGGACACTATGCTAACTTCATCTATCAGAAGCACTTTCATTTGTTTGAAAATTCTGCATATTCTAATTTGTTTCGGTGTTCTATGGAGAGTAGTAATAGTTAGTGTTAAATGTGCATCACCTATGTTGTAGGCAGCTAAACCTGTGGGGGCTGTTACTACAGCTGAAAGGTGGTTGTTAAACTTTGTAGAAATATGATTACTTTAATTAATTTTGTTTTGCCAGAACCAGTTTCACCACATACATACAGGAGCAGTGGTTTATACATTTTGCAGCTAAAGATTTTAGTTTCATGTTTAAAACCATGTTCAATTTCTTGAGTGACTTCTAGATAAATGGCTAGTTGATCATTTAGCAGAGATTCCAGAAGTCTTTGTCAGATTGTTTATATTGATGCATGGTATTTTCTACCTCCGTCATGGCTATTTCTGCTTTATTTAGAATGGGTGGTTCCCCAAGTGGGTATTGGATTCCTGTAAGTGAAGTTTGACTGCCCTCAGGAGTGTCTTTGTCTAGTTGAGCTTCAATTTCTTACTCTTGTTGGCCTTCATTGTCCAACATTTGTTTGTATTGTTTGAAAAAATGTTATACTGCTTTCATTTGCTTTGTATGCAGCTTCAAATGAGTCATCGTAACCTAATAATTTTTATTTTCTCCAAGGTTTAAAAAGTTGGAGCAGGGCCATGTAATACAGTTCTCTATGTTGTGGAGTTTTAAATGCTTACATGATTAATTAGAATGGGTTTGGTTAGTTTCACTAGGCTGCCTTCACAAGTTGAAACTGAATATTTGTCAGTTGTCTCATTTAGTGTGACATTCTTTTTGTAGGTGTAGTTTTGGGCAATGTCATACAGAGACATGTTTTCCAAAATAGTACTTCTGTTTGGGTAGTATGTGTCAAGTACATCATTTTTTTAAATGTCCTGGCTGTTGGGATCACTAGTGGATATGTTTTCTATTTCTTGGTAGGATTTTAGTACTCTTTTTCTGGATGAAGCTGGTCCAAGGTTGAGCCAGACAATATGCTCAGATTTGCCATACAAGGCTGTACCTGTCATATGGTCTGCAGCGTCATAGGATCCACATTCTCTATGGGAGAATATTTTTATACTGAAGCTGTACAATTTCTGTGATAGTGTTTTGTCGTCCCATGGGTCCTTTAGCTCTGTTTTCTTAGCTTTGGTGAGATAGCTTGTGACATATCTTGCAACTGCAGTGGAAATGTCTGCAATGAATTGTATGTCTATGTTGGCATTCCTCAAGAGGGCAATGATTGCTTTGTAATCATTGATGTACTTGGATGCTAAGTCACTTTTAACGTTGTATGTATTTTGTAGGGATTTGCCGTTTACGCTGTGTTTAACAGAAGACATAAAGCTATTTACTTGTCCTTTTTTGCACACTGGTCTAGGGACGCCAAAGCAACATTTGGTATAGTAGTTCCCTTTGTTTTTATATCTACTTTGGCAGTATTTGCCTTATTCATGTTTTTGGAAGTGTAACATTTGTGTACGTATCTCAATATGTGTGGTTTCTGACGGGATATCTCAGGTTATGTGTTTGTGAATAAACTGCAAAACAGTGATGTCACAATCATGGCCATATTTTATGCATCTTTTATCCAAAAATGCATGTGGATGTTTTGTGCTCCTCTAGATTGATATTCTTTTCTCCAAAAGAAGTGTTGCACTTGTATGAACGCAGGGTAGTTTTATTGTAGATTAAATGCAGCATGGCTATGAAGTGATGATGAAAGTACCTTGATACAGTTACAGGGTCCAGAGAACAGAGTTCTCCTGGTATTAGTATGTCTATTCCATCTTTATTTTGGTCTGTAGTGTGTTACGAAGTTGTGCAAGTCATCCCATGTATAGTCTGCACAACTTAAAGTAACAAACCATATGGGTGGACCTAGGTTCCTTAGCATGCAATGTACAGGAGTGTGACGTCCGAACCAGTATTCTTTTTTACCATGCATGTTTGCCAAAATATTTGTGACACTTGACTGAAACATCATCTTTGTCTTTTTTTTTTTTTTTTTTTAAATAGTTGGGTAGCGGATATGTTAGAGCTTGATTTTTAAGTGGGTGTGCAACTTTGTAACATAGTTTCTAGTTGACTTTCAAAGAGGTGGTGGAAAATGTTATCAACATTACTCCTACATCCCGTCCTCTTTCCTCCATACTTATGGGACATTCCTTCGTTCTGTGGGACGGGATCGGAGCACTTTGTAAAAGCATCCAAATTTTTGCAAAATGTTTTGTCCTTCTTCTTTCTACACAGGGCACAGCACATGGCCATAGCCCTGCCCATCTCGGCTCCGCCCCGCGCATCGCCAATCAGTCCTTTTCTCTGCTCGTTCGGGACTGGACGCCCTTGCATCTGCGGAAGAATTTCTTCCTTTTTTCCTCCTCTGTGGCTTACGCTAGCGATCGCGTAATAGTCTGTCATTTAAACTAGACTTTCCAGATTGTTCTTCATGTCATCGTCGCTTCACAAGGGTGGATCCCCTCTTTGGGTCTGGATCACCGTTGGGACTCCTGTTTTATTGCGATCCCCTTTCGGTCCAGGCACTTCAACGTCAATTGGAGTGGTGGGGCCGAGGTTCCTTGTGTAAAGGCTATAATAAAGACCCCTGACCCACCGACGGGGACCCCTGCCTCACTTCCACACGTGCCGCAGTTCCCCTCAGGTAACGGCAAAATGGCGGCCGTTTCTGTTTCCGCCACAACGACGGCAGCCATTTTGGGCACTTCCCCTACAACTACGCCATCGGCCTCAGGTGAAGGAATTGGTTCTGTGGGTGAACAAAAGGTTCCTTGTCCGCATCCGTTTTGTCCAGTTTACGTCTGGAACGCTCGAATGCCCCTTCCGCACAACATCTCGTTGCCTATGGGTTCGGCACCCTTGATTTTTGTGGACACTTCTGGGAATGGGCCTGTTTGGCAACCCTCCCTCTGCGTCCCTGGAATGATCCTCCTCATGAGAGGCCTTCGCCGGCAGCTCCAAAACCGTCTCTGGAGGACGCCTTTTTCAGCAAATTTCAGACACTCGTGTGTACCGACCCCATGAGGGAGTATTTCAAGGATCTTTTTAGGGAGATATGCCTACCCGTGACTCTGGCTCCACCCACTCCAGTGGTTGTGCCGGCGCCACCCTGGTCTACGGTGCCTCCCCCAACCCTCCTGCCCTTGCCTCCATTGTCCCCCGTGGACAAGGCGGTGCCTGACACGGTTCAGCAGGATCCTGACCTGTCGGATGATGCGCAGGGCGATCAGGACAGCGAAGACCAGCCCTGCTCTATCAGAGCTTTTCACAACCGGGTACTGGACATGACGTGCCTATTGGATGTTCCAGTGCATGAGACACCCGCTCCACAGGAGGTTATGCTTTCAGGGGCATTCACCTTGTCTCCTTCAGAGTGTACCGGCCTGTTCTTGCAGAAGGACGTTTTGGCCGAGGTCCATAGGGTCTGGGAAAAGCCACACTCTGGACTTTTCGTCAATAAGAAAATTGATGCGCGATACACGTTGCATTCTTTGGAAAAGGTGGCCCTATCATCTTGTCCGCCCCCCTCCTCCACGGTGGTGGTTGCGGCCACTTTACAGTCCAGGCCTGCAGCATTCTCTTATATGAAGGCTAATTGGGTCCTGGGGAAAGAGGACAAGCTCCTCGACTCCCTTGGGAGTAAGATTTTTGCTAACTCGGCCTTGCAGCTCCAGCAGGCCAATGCAGAACTGGTGTTAGCGGGGGTGAATATGAAGATGTGGAAAGGTCTGTCAGAATTCGAGGAGTTCCTTCCGGTCGAGAAGCTGTAAGACTTTAAGGCGGGATTGTCCGATGCCAGGGTCTTGGCCCGAGATCTGCTGGAGGCCGCGGCTCATCACGTCGACACTCCGGCTCGGGGCCTTATGCTGGGAGTTGATACCTCTCTACAGGTGTGGTTGCATGCCACCAAGTTCTCAAAGGAGGTGCAGGACAAGGTGTTGGACCTGCCGTTTGACGGCAAGTAGCTTTTCCATTCCACAACGGATTTGGAGCTGACCAAAATGAAGGACAGAGACCGTTGTGGCAAAGCCGGCCTTCATCTGGTTTCAGAGGTTTTCTAGATCGGAAATCCCACAGAGTGGATACCCCTTCAGGTAATTCCCGCTGGAGGCAGCAACGGACTATTTTTTTTTTATTTATTTTTTATTTTTTTTTTCTCCCGCTCCTGAGCCGCCTCCTCAGGTTCAGGTGGTAACGCCACTGAAAAGCCTGCCAAATGAGGGTTCTCCGTGCTCGCATGAGACCCCGGTGGGGTGGCAGACCATCACCGAGGACAGGTGGGTCTTGTCAGTCGCTCGGGCGGGCTACCGCTTACCCTTGCCCCCTACCCCACCTTTCAACCCTCCTTTCCAGCAGTCGGGGTCGTCCTCCCTAAAAGCAGAGGTTCAGAAACTGCTGGACTTCAGAGCTGTGGAACCCATTCCCCTTGGGGAATGAGGGGAGGGCTTCTATTCCCGGCTGTTTACGGTGCCCAAACCCAACCAGGGCTGGCCTGCGCACCATCCTAGACCTTTCCCAGTTCAATTTTTTCCTACCCCAAGAGAAATTAAAGATGATCACGCCTAGCCAGATATAGTCCTCCTTGCAGATGGGCGATTGGCTCAGCGTGGTGGACCTTCAGGATGCGTACATGCATATTCTGATCTGGAATCCACACAGGAGATATCTGTTTCTCTGTGGGAGAGGAGCACTTCCAGTTTCAAGTGCTACTTTTGGCCTCAGCTCGGCTCTGCGTGTCTACACGAAGATGATGTCAGTGATCGCGGCCTATCTTCTTCTGCAGGGTATCCATGTGTATCTGTATTTGGATGACTGGCACGTTGAAACCCGTATGCAATCTTCAGTCTCTCCTTCAGCTCCTGTTCCACCTTGGGCTGTCGTTGAACTGGCAGAAATCTTCCATGACGGTCTTGCAGGACTTGCTTTTCTTGGGTATTTGCTGGAACACGATTGACTGCAGAGTGTACCTGACTGGGGACAGAATGGCGGATCTGTTGGCCATGTGTCAGATGTTTGCGCAGTTGAAGAGCATGTCGGCCTGGTGGATCCAGAGGCTTCTGGGCCTCATGGCCTCATGCGTATTGGCTCTTCCTCTTGCTCATCTCAAGATGAGGCAGACTCAGATGGCTCTTCGGAGTTCTTGGCGTCAGGCTGTGGATCCGGACTCCAAGCTGATAATGATTCCGTCTCTCAGCACCTGTCGGTGGGAGTGGGTTTTCAGGACCCATCCCCTATGGTGAGGGTCACAAATGACTCCTCCCTTCTAGGGTGGGGTGCGACATTGGATCTTCTTCAGGTCTTGGGTCTTTGGTCGCCTCAGGACAAGCTCCTCCACATAAATCATCTGGAGCATCTGGCGATCTTCCTAGCACTCAGGCGTTCAGACCGATCATTGCCAAGAAAGCGGTCCGTATCCGCACAGACAATGTGGTTTCAATGTATTACATCAACAAGCAAGGGGGCACCAAGTCTCCCCCTCTCGTGGACCTGTCCATCCAGATTTGGGAGTGGGCGGTTCATCATGGTGACTGACTAGTTGCAGTACACATTCCGGGCTGAATGTCATGGCAGATGCCCACAGTCGGCAGACGATGGTCAGCTACTAGTGGGAATTGAAGGCGGAGATCCTCTCATGGATTTTCCTGCGTTGGGGCACTCTGGAAGTGGACCTCTTCGCGACAGCGGCAAACAAGAAGCTTTCTCTGTATGCCTCCAGAAACGGGCTGGGAGCGTCCTCTCTGGGAATGCTCTCGAGATTCCATATCACAACATGAGGGTTTATGCTTTCCCGCCTCTGCCTCTGGTTCATCGGATGATTTGCAATCTGAAGAACACAGTGAACTGTTCCATTCTACTCATAGCCCCGTGGTGGCCGGCCAGGTTTTGGTTCTCAGAACTTCAACACCTGTCGGTGTATCCACCGATCAGGTTACCGGTGAGCCCCGATCTTCTTCACCAGGGAGATCAACAGCTGTGGCAACCCTCCCCACAATCATTCAGCTTGGCAGCATGGTGCCTGTGTTCAGGTCTTTAGAACATCTTAACCTGTCTGTGGATAACATGCGTATTATTCAGGCAGCCAGGAAACCCTCGACTAGGTCCCAGTACAGAAACAAATGGCTCAGGTTCTGTCATTGGTGTTTACACAAACAACTGGACCCAAGGGCGGCTACGATTGACACAGTACTGTCCTTTGTATCCCACCTAGCAGAGTCGGGAATTCACGTTCTGTCATGCAAAACCTATCTTTCGGCGGTATCTGCCTATCTATCTACGGACCAATGCTCTTACTCTGTCTAATCCAGTGGTTAAGAGACATTTTGCAAGCTTGGCATGCCTTTATCTCCTGATTCGTAGTCCGCACCCGTCGTGGGATCTAAATGTGGTCCTTAGGCGTTGTGCCATAAACCCTTCGAACCAATGGCCATGGTGGACCTCAAGCACCTGTTGTGGAAGGTGTCCTTTTTGTTTGCCGTTACCTCAGCAAGATGTGTGAGTGAGCTCCAGGCTTTGTCGGTGGAGCATCCCTTCTTGGTTTTTCACAAGGATAAGGTGGTCTTACGGACACTCTTCTTTCCTGCTGAAGGTGGTCTCTGATTTCCATCTAAATCAATCAATCTCCCTGCCAGTCTTCTTCCCGAACCCTGCTTTAGAAGCGGAAAGGGTTCTGCACTGCTTGGATGTTAGAAGGGCTCTTAAATTCTATCTGGACAGAACTTCCAAATTTAGGAGATCTTCTCAACTGTTGATGACCTTTGTTAATCCACAAGGTAAGAAGGCCTCTAAGGCGACCATCTCCAGATCGATCGCTGCCTGGATTACAGAGTCTTTCACTGTCCAAGGACTGCAGCCTCCTAAAGGTATTCATGCACAGCTGGTGCGGGGCAAGGCAGCCGCAGTTGCCTTTCAGAAATATGTGCCCTGGGAGACCATCGGTAAGGTGGCTACTTGGGTCTTCTCATCGGCTTTTTGTAAATATTGTCTAGACCTGAGCTCCAGGTCTGATGCTCATTTTAGTCAGGCTGTGCTAAAGAACCTTTTTCAGTAAGGAATTTTACATCCACCCATAGTTCCTGTAAGGAGTGCTTGGGAATCTCCAATAAGTATGGAGGAAAGGGGACGGGACGTAGGAGTATAACCAGATTACTTATTTTAGTGACCATCTTACTCCTAGCCCATAGTCCCCTTTCCTCCATAAGCCCGCTCTCCGTCCCCTTTAATAAGGTTCCTTTGTTATTGCTTAAAGGTCTCTGACCTGGCGATAGAAAAGGACTGATGGGTGATGCGTGGGGTGGAGCCGAGTTGGGGGGGGCTACGGCCGCGTGCCGTGCCCCACATAGAAAGAGAAGGAGGACAAAATGTTTGTAACATTTTTGATGCTTTTACAAAGTGCTCCGGTCCTGTCCCACATGATGGAGGAATGTCCCTTAAGTATGGAGGAAAGGGGACTATGGACTAGGAGTAAGGTGGTCACTACAGTGAGTAAACTGGTTATTTGCCTGAATATGGGGGCTTCAGAATACATTTGTAAAGAGCGATATTCTGATGCGCTAATTTGTGTGGACCATGCGTCATATCTTCTTTCTTTTCCTGTAGGAAAGAGTACATGACCAGAATGTACTTCTATGCTTTTTTCCAATATGCTCATTGGGGATCCTTTGGCTTGGTGCATTTGATACGTTTCTATTGCATTGTCAATTGTGTTTTTGGAGTGTGGTGGCTATATGGTATACTGGTTTAAAATGTTGTCTGCTATAAGGAGAATCTGCATGCTCAAATTGGCCAGTTTCTGGTGACTCTTGAATAATGTGGGTGGTTTCTCTGAGGCTTTCTCTGTTTATAGCTTTGTAGTATTCACTGTTTTCTTTTAGATATTGTAGGGCTTGTCTAACTTTGTTCAAGTTGACTAGTTTGTGCCAAATTGTTTTGTCTTACGTTGGCACACCATTAACTAGTACAATCAAAGATTGATATATTGGCCGTTATAGTCCTAGAGTTTGAATCTTTTTTTTCAGATGCAGTGGTAGTACTTTTGTCATATCTATTCTACTTTATCTCTCTTTTTCCACAGAGTTGCTGTTTAGTAGGCATTTTGTTTTCTCTGTTGGGAAAAGAGAAAGGTTGTGTTGCAAAGTTGTGCAATGTATATGCATGTATGGTGTGTGGGTGTTATTGTAGAGATGAATAGAGTACTGTTTGATTGTGAGGTGGTATGATGTGTGTGGTTGGGAAGGTTATGAGAATGAGTGTACAGAGATGTGATGATGTTGGGTTAGTGAGGAAGGCAGTGGTGGTGTGTTTGAATCTGTATAGTGATTGTGCAGTTTTGAGGACCAGAGTGGGTGATGTGGCGGTGTGTAGATGTGAATAGTAGGGGTGTTAATGGTGGAATATAATGGTCTAGAGTGAAAAATGTTGGTTTGAAAAGTGTAGTCTGGGCTAATATACATAGTGGAACTGTGCTGCTATAATTACATACATATACCTAGTACATTAACATACTTACTTTGCCAAATGCAAAGGGTATATGTTTTTTGGTTGTTTATTTCAGTGATTTGTTTCTTTCCTGTAATTGTAAAAGAAAGTTAGTAGGGATATGTGGTAATGGCAAAGTACTGTTAGGAAGCAAGGTTTATATTTACAATGGAAGGAGGAGTGGTGGGGAAAAAGATAATAAAATTGGTGGATGGTTAAAATGGTTGCTTTTAGCAGCATTTTCATGAAATTTAAGAACTGTATATGTGCATTTGCAGAAGCTCTGTAAGATTTTGTAAAAGAGAAGAAAAGTTGATGGAAAAGATTTGTAGTACACTTTTAAATGGCAATTTGTGTGTGTAAAGAGGATGTGCATACTTGCTAAAATAATGTTTTCAAATCTGTAGGTATTTATGTAGTGCTATGTTTTTTGTTTTATGTAGTTCCACTTTTACCATTGTGAAAGTTGGAGTACAAGTCACAGAATGTAGAGAAAAAAGTAGGACTGCATGAGCAGCTGAAGATTGGAATGGGTTATGTTAGGAAGTATACATGTACTGTTAGTAAATTAACCTGGCACACACCACTTTTACTTTTGTCTGGGTGATCTCCCGGGGGCCGGCAGAGCCGTCCGTGGACCTCCGGGGTTGGGGAGGCCCCAACTCCTCTGGCGTCCCAAAAGGAGTATGAAACACACAAGGAGCAAGGAAACCACTGCTGTTTATTAGAGTAATGGCAGGGATACGCTCAGACCATATGCATCCAGAGAGGCTCTCGTCGTTGGCGCGGCTCGCAGGCCCTTTTTACAGCAGTATGGCGGGCTACTTGCGTCACCTAGGAAAATCATCACAAAACCTATCGCCACTTCGGGTTGGTTCCCCGAGTGGTAGGGTTAGTATGGATACTCTATGGGAAGAAATGTTAGTGGATGAGGACGGGTCAGATGGTACACTTGGGCTGTCCCTAACAGTTGATGCATTGGAATTGTTAAAGGGGACCTTTGGTGATTGGCTAGGAGTAATAGCGTCAGTGATTAGCCTCCCTGTATTCTGATTGGTTCTCCTGCGAATCGTCGTTCCCAGCTCGCGGTGTACCTGACATTACCAACAATGTGCAACTATGTGTTTGTGCAGACAATGGACAGGTCTGCTTGTGGGATGGTGGGCAGGTCTTTCCCATCGCTGCAGGTGTCCAACTTGTCGCTTCGTTGTTGCAGATTGTGTCCCAGATGTGGGACCCTGGCAGTTCTCTGTCTCGCATGCTTGGCACATTGTCAGTTCAGCTTAGTCACGTGTGGGGAGACCGTAGCTGGGGTAGAATTATGAGCATTAGATTTTGTATTTTGTCTCTGAGGGCTTGGCACCTGTAGCTATATCCTTGGCGCTGGGCGCGCTGCATGCGGGTTGCAACATCGTGGCCTTGGCTGTGGGCTCTCGTTGGGGCTCGTTCTGCATGGTCAGCACTTGCATTTCGTTCTGGGAGGATTTTTGTTTGCAAGGCTCCTGCCTGGGGACTCTTGCTTACGGCCTACTTGGGCCTAGTTCGTGGGTGGCGGTACATAATCCATACTATGGGGGGTCACAGGGTGACAGAGTGTCATACGCAGCATTAGATATACATGGTGCATCTTCATAGTGATAGGTAGCAAGAAAGCATCGGCAAGTATATACACAAGCTCTTCAGGCGTCCTGCGTTTCTGCAGTGATGTAGAAGGCCTATGTGAAAAATAACAATGATGCAGGTCTGTGGGTATGTCAGTCCGCCATGTCATAGAACTGAGTATATTCTTTGTGTCGGTTGGTGTGTGAGCGCCCAGTGTGCATGGTGGCACGTATGTTCTTGTCTGTTGGCTATGTCGTCATGGCATCTCTAACAATGTGAATACTTGCGGCTGTTTTTCTAGTCGAGCTGATCCATGTCGCAGGCGTCGGCTTGACCCGGGCGTACTAGTGGGCATACTCTTCGTATATGCATGTTTTTGAAGCAGGATACTTTGTCATCTGGTAAATAAGCAAACTCCTCTCGTGGGGGGTGCCTGGGCTGTGATCCCCTAGGCTATGGTCTGGATGAGATTGGGGGGAGGGTGTTATCCCATTCTCCCACTTCACTTTCCTTTATGAAAAAGTGACGCAGTGCTGCTGGAAATGCAGATATGCATTTTTTTACTTTCTTAAAAAGGCTTCCAAAAAAAATATTTTGAAAAGCACAGAATTTAATGTTTATTTGATATACATGTACAGTTTTGAATCTTGAAGTTCAGTCGTGTTTTTTTCCTTGGATTCTGGGACTTGTAGTTTCAGTTTTACAATGGGCGAAGTCAATTGGAAGTGACAGAATGCAAAGGAAAAAAGAAAGACTTAAGCATCTGTACATTGGAATTGGTGATGTTGAGATATATGCATGCTATGCCAACATATTAAACTGTGAGACACTAAGTGCCACTTCGAAATGGTCTTCATCTCTAATTTATCCGGATTTCCTTTATTTTATGGAAAAGTGACACAGTGAGCCTCATTACGAGTTTGCTGGTCTGGGAACTATGGTACCGGTATGCTTGCTGGTACCGTAGTTCCCAGGCTGGCAAACTACAAGTTGTGCTCGCGGGTGCCGATCTGCCCACCAGGTCAGATCTGGTAGGCAGACCGGCACCCGCCAGCACAGCATGTCAGATGCACCGGCACCGTTATAAACGGTGCCGGTGCATCCAACCTCCCCATTGAGCCCTATGGTGCTGAAATGGGAATGGGGAGTAATGGATTCCGTCCCTGGCAATGGGGACATACAGGGTCCTGATGTGGATAATCAGATTTTTGTGTAAAACTTTCAAAATGTTTTGAAGCAGTTTCTGTGAAAGTGAGAAGAATAATGAAAATCAGTGAAATGTTTTCTTAGTTCAGTTTGTAAAACCAAAAATGAAAGAAAAAACATAAAAGCCAAAAATGGTTCTTTTTGAGTGCAAAGCAATTGCAATGATTGTAACTGTCCCACGGCTGGAATTCTTGTAGATGGCTGCAGACTACCACACTGTCGACGGACTAAGGCTGATCAGGGGCCTGTGATTTTTATTCTCACTATTTAACTGTGAAAGGTGTCTCCTTTTTTTTTTTTTTATTTATTTATTTTTTTTGTATTTTTTTGTGTATTTTTTCTCAGGAGAAGCAAGGTGGTGGAGGGATGGGAGGGGAAGGGGCCCCAACCATAGGGACGAAGAGGCAGGTGGAAAAAGGAAGATGTTTGGCATGCCTTAATCAGGTAGGTGGCAGTGTTTCTCATGCGTTTTGACCTAAGCTTCAAAAGCACTCCGAAACTGCTCTCCACTACAGATTGTTGCTTCACAGTACATTCATAGCACTGTGACCCTCGAAAGGTAAGGGTCAACAGTGTTCTGTATGGTCTGTGAAACCACTGCTGCGATCCTCTGCCCCAAGGAGTATCCTTTGTGGTGACAGCTGCAGATGTAGATGATTGGGTGGAGGAAGTCAACCTACTCTTACCTGAAAAAGGTATTTCCTTTCTCAGAGCACTCTGGTGGGCCGATTTGGTGTGGCACCTCATGGAATCAGTCCCATAAGAACACAAGCCAGGTTTCCGTGACTGAGTACACTCAGTGCATCAAACCTTGCTTGCACAAGCCATTGGGAAATTTCCAAAGGTCTTGAAAAATTGCCACACCCACGACTCACTCTGAGTACTGGTGGCATGACATTCTCCACTTCATCCTCTTCTTATTCCTGAATCTTCTCTGTATCACTGTGCCTGTTCCACTCTCCAGGCCCTCCAGATTGTTTGGTGGTGGGGGTGTTTGGGAAGCAGAGCGGGCCATAGCAGATCCCATTGCAGCAGGTGTTCAGAGATTTACAAAACAGGTGTTCTCCAGATGCTCTCTGTCCTGGAAAGCCAAATTGAGAATGAGGAAAAGTAATAGGTGGGTCCTTTCAGAGGAGCTGTCCATGGACAGTCATACAGTCTGCAGACTACTGAATCACAAAAAGGCCTTGGAAAGTTGTAAAAAGTTGCCAGGTCAATGTAGAATGGGTCTGGGAGCTGTGCAAGGGTGCCGTTTCTGCTTGAAACAGCATATATTGGCTGGAAAAGCACGTCTGTGGCCTCCAAGACCATTCGCAGGCACAGCTGTTGTGCTGCACGGGCACGGTCACATGATGTACGTGGCCCTGATGTCCATCCCCGGACACCCACCAGGCAGGAATCTCAGTGCTTATGTGCCGGGGTCCGTAGAACAGTCACGGTGGCCATGGACCAATTAAAAGTCTGCCATATGAAAACAGACCTGTCCGAACATCGCGCTTGTCCAGGGGGACTTCCATTTTGTGTGCGGGCACGCAGGACAGTCGCGTAGGCCATAGACCCATAAGGGGAATTTAAAAAAAAAACAAGGGAATAGCACACAACAATTTAAAAAAAAACAATTGTATTACACAAAATATATTTATTCAAGAAAGGAATTCGTGCACAATAATCATGAGGGGAGGAGGAGAGTGAGGTTTCATAAAATCGTTTTTGATTAAAATGTTCAGAATGATTGCTGGGGATAAGGGGGCAGGTGCAAGAAAGACAGTGGGCCTCATTACAAGGTTGGAGATAGCGTTGCTGGTAAAATCGGCAAAGGCTACCTCCAAACCGGCAAGAAATTCTGACAACCACGAATGGGCAATTAACTGGGTACACCGGCACCACCAGACTCAGTAATTGCCCTTTCACGGGAGCCGGTAGATACCCATTCCCATTTAAGCTCAATAGGGCTCAATGGGAATGGGTATACCTGTAGAACCATGCCGGTGTTACAGGCTTGCTACACTCACGGGTGTCTTTCATTCCGCCAGGTCAGACCTGCCGGAATGAAAGGCACCCGTGAACACAACTCGGAGTTTGCCGGTCCGGATACAACAGTACCGGTAAACTTACCGGTACTATTGTATCAGACCGGCAACCTTATAATAAGGCCCAGTGATATAGAACATTTGTAATCACATGATTTTTGACGTATTGTAGAATTTTTGTAAAAATCATTACTTCGTTTATCCAATTCTTTTGCCAAATTCATGATTTCAGTATTTACACTTGGGGATACAACTTCTCTTTCTGATTCTAGAGATTGTGAATAATTACGTTAAACGGGGGTGTGCTTTGTTCATGAAAACTATGTACTGTAAAAGAAATAAAAATAATTATTTTAATAAGGTGCCAGTACACAGTACATTATTTGCTGACATTAAAAATATTGATTGTATACCACTGGAGATGTTATCATCGCTCATTTCTTCTCTTGGGAATTTCTCCTCTAACCATTCAAGTGTGCTTGCCGTTTCTGTGAGGGGAAAAAAGGGCTTGCATGTAATGAAAGCTAATAAAAGAGAAATAAATACAATGCACTTACTATTTAGTGAGAATGTCTTGTCCAGTAGGCATCTGCTGTTTCTTAATCTGTATCCAGATGTGTACTGAGGAGATTATATGAAGTGTACAGTTATGGTTTGTGATTGGTGCATTCCATTGCAATGTCTTACATTAAAAAATTGTGTTTTTAAACATGTGTTTTTGTACAAAAAGGTAAACTTGCATGTTGTAAACCTTAGTTGTGGTTTTTGGTACATCTGTTTGTAGGTTGATGGCTACATCTTTTTTGAGCCTTACAAATGCCGCCTGACGTCCACGGACTACCGCGCTGTCCGCAAACTCCATAGCTACCACATTTGGGGGAAGTACAATATAAGGGACTTGTAGCAGAGTAAGGGTGCACTAGCAAAAACCTATGAAATTCAGTGAAAAAACCTTGTTAAAGGGACGTTATGGTTAAGTTGCACTAACATAAAGCAATGAAATTCAGGGAAAAAACTTTGTTAAAGGGACGTTATGGTTACAAGTAAAAGTGTAAAACCTCAGAAATTCACCAGTTATGGTAAGCTAAGCAATCATAACTCACGCCCCCACCTTGCACTGCTAGGACAACACCCAGGACATCAAAGATACATCACAAATGACAATTTCTTTTTCCTCAATGTTAGAGATAGCAGCGGCTATGGCCTAGGATATCCGAAAATAAAAAGCAGGGAAACGCCATTTGCTGGTCAAAGTAATTGTAAATGCCATCAGGCTAGAGGTGGGGGGGGAGTGGCTAGAGGTCTCGAAGTGGTATTTGGGAGTTGAAGGGGTCTAGGGCCTGAGTTTGTAACTTGTTTCTGTAACTTGGCTATAACCCGGAACAGCTTGCATCTCAAAGCAAACTGCGTCACAGAAACAGCGGGTCTTGTGGGAGGAAAGGGAGCGGGCAGGGGAGGTGAAGAGACCATCTGCAGAGTGGGGGGAACTGGCACAGATGATGGGGCACTTTCCAATATTCACAGCTATGATAAACTACAGATAACTGTGGCTATCTATGGTTCACATATAAAACTACAGTTAGACCTAAAAGACTGCTTAGAGCAACAGGGCCTGAGGGGACAGGCACCTTCCTCGCTTTGAAGCTAAAGCTAAACAGGGACAGTCACAGTTACTGCATGAATGGGAGACAGTCCACAGTTCCAGATGCTGTGTTTTTTCTTAGTTTTAAATATCTCATAACACCCTCAAAAAACACACAGCATCCGAATAATTTATTTTTAAAATATGCTAAAGTTGGTCCTTGAAAATACTGCATTTAGAGACCATTCTTTTAGCTTTTGTAGATTCCGAGTCACAATGTGGGGAATAATGCCTCCATTGTACACTTTTTGCCTAACGTAGCATGTTAATGATTTATATATTTGAGGGAGACTATGGTATGTGTACTTTTCAAGTTCTTTTTATAAAGCAGAGTACTGTTGAACGCCAGACATGTTGGTGAAGAGGAGACATGAGAAGGCAAGTAAGTCATGAGTATTTCCCCACAATGTGGTAAGAGGGTTTGCAATCCTGGACACTGGTGCAGTTATTTGCCCATGATTGCGGCTGATTTTCAGGGCACAAGTAAAGAACACATGTGGGTGGACAGAGTAACTTTTTTCAGAGGGCAAACATAATCCCTTATTTTATTTTTTTAGGTTGACAAGCTTGCTGAAGTATTTGGCTACCAGGATTTTACTCAGGTTGTCATGTTCCCAGTGCAGATGCTTACGCACAAGACCACAAGCACTTATTTCATATAGAGATTTTGTTTTCCAGGGAACAGTTCATGACAGTTTGCTGGGTTTAAAAGGTGAGCACCCTTAATACTTTGTCAGCATATTTATTGGAACATCTCCTCTCTCTGGTTATTTTTCAGGTGTTCATTACATTTTTTTAAAGCTCAATGTTATTTTGTCTTGCACTTTAGTCTAAGGGGAGGTCAATTGAACTACATTTGATATACTTCACTTTAAGATATATGTTCACTTACTGAGCTTATATTCATGGGTGCCAACTTTGGATTTTCGCTATAGCGGCAAAAGTACCTAGGCATATGTTATTCATGCAGCCGGTCATTTTTCTTTCTTTTCCCTGCAGCTTAAATTGATTAGTTGCGGTTGTGTGATGTATCGCAACAGTCACCAGGAGACCGACCATAAAACAAGGGGTTTGTAGCACGCTGCTTAACTGAAGTGTGTGGTACATGGCAAATAATTTAATCTCACTGCGCATTGCCTAAAAACAATTTTAGTTCTCAAAGCCTGCAGTCTTTTATACATAACAATACTGCTGCCAAAACAGGTCAAAATCAGTTTGTGATTGATGAACATCTTTGTGCAATGGGTTGCAAGTGTTTTAAAATACATATAGAGTTGCTGTGCCCAACAGCCATGACCAAATGCCATGCCTAGTGGTCTGGTAGTGTTCTAAAAATCTATGGAATAACAAAACCCTTGAAATTCAAGGAATAAATCTTAGTTGCAGCGATGTTAAGGTGAGAAATTAATGCAACATAACTCCTGAAATTCAGCTAAAGCCACCTTAACGTCACGCCCTGCTGTTGCACAGCCTATGTCCACAAGGATGACATCAGAGATGACATCACTGAGATAATCAAATACAGCAATGATGGCATCACGGTTGACATTACTAATAGTATTGTAAATGACATCAATGATTATTTAATTGATGGCATCAGACATAAGATCACTCTACGTATTTGCCCATGTTTAGACAACCCTTATGTTTCTACACATGTGATATTAACATTTTAGAATAGTTCATAACAATGAGTACATTGTTTAAAACAGTAAACCGCTACAAATGCATCAAATCACTTCTTGTGAAGCTTATCTTTGTAGTGTGTTGAGAAAAGATATCTGAATTATAAACAGTACACTGCTTATAATGATCCTGTTTGTGCAAAATATATATATCTAATATATGTTGACTAATATAATCTGTATATACATTTACAAAACAAATGATTAGAAATAAATTGAAAGTGACATGTTGAACCCTAATTACTTACGTTTTAAAATACACATGCTTAAATACTCAATTGTTTTATTGTAATAACAATGTGTGCATGTATCATTTTCTAAATGACATGAGAAGTGCTTGAAAACTGAGAACAACTAAGTCTTTGGATATATTGAAGAATTGTGATACACGGGTATTGAAAAAAGGGATTGTTATTCTAATGTGTATATGTATGGAAAAGAAATGAAGATTCAAAATGCAACATTTGCTTGAAAACATGTACATAGATGTATATTTTTTTCTGTGTCTTTTGTAAGTGATTTACATGCTATAATTGAAATGAAACACCTACTGTACGAAATAAAAGTAATCTGTAAATGGCATCCAATTTTTTTCATACATTGTCTTGTGTGTGTGTCATAGATGGTGTCATCAGTGATGTCATCATTGTGGTCATAGGCTGCGCAATGAGGGCGGGAAGTTAAGATGGCTTTAGCTGAATTTCAACGTTTTTGCTGTGTTAGGTTCATACCTTAATATCCCTGCAATAAGACAATTTTTCCTTCAAGATGACATCAGCAGTGAAGATCTTGATCTTTATATATGACCCATGCATTTGAATACGTTTGTAAAACAGTAATTTGTGATTTTTTGAATCAGGGTATAATGTAAGGTGCATTAAAGCAAATGTATGAGTTCACTAACTTTCAAAATTGATACAGTGAAGTGAAAGAAAAATGTGCACATCTTTATCTAACACATTGAAATCTTATCAAGCAACAAAAGAAAAGAGTAAATCTTTCGTAAATATAAACTATGATGTGGCTTTCGCAATGTATGCTGAAGTTCATGATAAAGACCTTTTTTAAAAATAATACTGACAAGATTGTTGTGATATGTAGAATACATTGATTTGATAAAATATTCCTTCTCATAAGTAATTTTGGGTGGACTAGTGCAAATTCATAATTGTACTACTCCAAATGTCTACTTTGTATAGCGTACTAATTAAAGAACAGAGTGCTAAAGGTAGTAGTGTGTGTCTTCCTGTATTAATTTGAGATTGGCTGCACCAGTGATTTATTGACCTCATATGTAAGGTCATTTGTGATGCCATTTGTGAAGTCATCAATGTGCTTAAAGGCTACATAATGCAGTTTTCATAAAGTGGTGTAGCTCCATACTCCTGCCAAAAGACGAGCACTATTTTTGGTGTAAATCCGTCCAGTAATTTTTTTTTTTTTTAAAGAGGCCAAAAGGTAGGTACAGAAAATGTGATATCTGGGTTTGGTACCCGGACTCACTTCCCTGTTTGGTCAGCGGATGGGCATCCAATTGGCTCAGAGGACGGTGTTATGTCCACAGACATTGGACGCACCCACCAATTGGTAAATAAAAACATGAGTTGTGTCAGATTTTTGGAAACACCCGCCATGTTGGATTTGAGGACACCGGCCGTTGTCCATCAATTAAGCAGTGAAACCTATTAAAGAACACAACATTGCACTTGTCAAACTAATTAAACCATCTCTGGGGAGGTGAGGGGTGATGAGGATGGGATTCCATGGCCTTACAAAGCACATAAAACAGATGCTTTATCAACTGATGTCTGGTGCAGTCCTGGGATGTTCGGGGGGCATCTATGCCTATTTCTGCATTTCAGGGTTGATGAAAAGCAATTTTTGGGTGGCTTATAACTTTGGCGCCACTCATTGAAACTGCATGACCTATTGGAATATCAATCTAGACCTATCTCTGAATGGTTTTGATTGGTTCTGCAAAGTGTAGTGCTGTTTTGCCAAGAGGGAACAAAATTAGAGGGAGGGGGTCCCAAAATATTTTAAAGGCTTCTAAGTTCAGTGGGATTTTAAGAGGGGGCAAAATTAGAGGGTGGGGGACTCAACATTTTTTCAGTGGTAAGGATTGGCAATAGGTTTTTTAGTATAAGCCTTTTAATTTGACAAGACTCCACTAGAACTGCATTATTATTATTTGATGGTTGTAGCTTGCACCCATCTGTAGATTTAGGTTTAGATAGGCGTTTATCACACCCTTGCACAAGTTCAATAAACACTCTTGAACTGGTGTCACTTGTGTCTGTCTTACTATTGCCACCATGTGTTCCTTAAAGTACAGATTCCCACCTTCAGTTTCCATGGTGGCCATTGTGGAAAAGGATTTTCCTTCCTACAGCAGTACACCACGTGCGACACACTGTACGAAGGAAAATCTTTTTTTTTTTTAGCACTCAGGTTTACTGTTTAGGCAACCCGGGGTGCTTATGGCCTTCATCCCCCGTTGCAGGGGTTGGAATGTGAGATAATGGCCCAGAGCCCTCGTTATCTGCCCTCACTTCACTTGGGCCGATAACTTGGGCATCCAAGCCGTTATCCCCCATTCCAGCCTCTGGAATGGGGGCAAAATGCCACATTATTTCCATTAGCATAACACAAAATGCTAATGGAAATGTTGGAAAATTATATTGAGTCTATTTACTTTATTGAGAAATGTAAAGTAGATGGAGTCTATAAGATTATCTCTTTTAGTACTATTTTTTTTAACTGTGACAGGTGGTTCCTAATGGAAACTTTTGATTTATTTTTGCAGGAGAGGTCAAAGTGAGGAGGGGAGTGAAATGAGGGAAGAGGTACCAACCTCTGACATGGAGGGGCAGGTGGATAGGGGAAGATGTTGTGCGTGTGTTACATCTAAGGTAAGCGACAGAGTTTCTCATGCTCCCTGAAAATAGTATCAAAAACACTTAGAAAATGCTCCCCCCTGCAGAGTGGTGTGTTGCAGAATATCTGCATATCAGTCTTTGAAAGATATGGATCAACAGCCTCTTTTATAACTGCAAGGTAGCTGGTGGGATTTTCTGTCCCACAGAAGTAGGTTGTGTGGTTACAGTATTAAGGAAGATGAGGTGGAGGAAGACAGCCTACTACTTGCTAAGAGAGGAACACCTTTCTGAGAGAATTGCAGTGTTTGGTTCTGATGTGGCAGCGCATGGAGGTGGTCCCGTAGGAGTACTGTCTCGGTTGTCTGCGACTGAGTACAACGTTGCACTCCGTGCATTTCACTTTGGTAGCTTTAGCCTTTGGTACATTCCCAACAGTGGTAAAGAACTGCCACACCCATGATTCTCTCTCGGTGGTAGAGATAGCCACTTCCTCTAACTCATCTTCTTGGTCCTCTTCATTGTCTTTGGAAGTACTGTGCTTTGTTGTTTAGGTCCTCAGTTGTGGGGACTCTTGGGGAGGAGGGATGGCAATAGCTGATGCCATTTTTAAGAAACATAGCAGTTTTGCTAATATTCTTCCAAGTATGTGTTCTGTGCTCGATTGCTAATGGATAATGAGTAAGAATAGGTGTAGGAGCTGTGCAAGGGTACATTTTGAGCTTCAAGGTTCCTAGATCAGCAGAAAAAGCAGTCCTAAACTGTCTGCGATGCACGGACCCAATCATCAAGTGCAGATGTGTTCGTGGACATGTCATTATGCCGCGCGTGCAAATGGTCATTCATTGACATGGTCCGGAAAGTCTGCGATTTCAGACATTCGACGTCGAAGAATGCAAAAACAAAGGAAATATTTGCTAAAAATGCATAGAAGTGTTAAAAACTATGCTAGAAGGTGCCAAATTTCAGACTTTTAAGGTGAAACTTTGTAAATTGGACAAATATTTGGCTATATTGGGGTAGGAGGAAAATCATTTCCAAAATGGCCACCATGGAAAGGGAAGGCAGGGATACGTACTGTAAGGAACAGAATGGTAGCAATAGTAAGACAGACACAAGTGACCACAGTTCAAGGGTGTTTTTTGAACTTGTGCAAGGGTGTGATAAATGCCTATCTATACCTAAATCTACAGATTTTCTGCAACTCTCTATCCTACTCTCTGGCTCCACACACAAACCTCGAGCCACACCTTGGATGCTCTCATCTCTACTGACATGCCTCTCTCTAACCCTCTCACTACCTCCCTCTCCTGGACGGACCACTCTCGTCTCTCAACACACCTGAAGCTCTCTTCTCCTCTTGCACCAACCCACCCGGCACAGCCACTATGCTTCAAAGTCTCCAGACCCATGAAAAAGGTGACAGTGGCTGCCTTTGCCTCCACCTACTCTCCTCTACCCACTCCTTCGGCTGACTCCCACCCTGACACAGCCCTCTCTAACCTCAATCTCTCCATCTCCAACACCCTTGACACACTTGCCCCTGTCCTGTGGGTCTGACTGAAACCTTTCAAAAAGTGCAACTCTTGGCATGACTCCGACGTGGCTGCCCTTAAAAACAAGTGTAGGGCAGCTGAGTGGAAATTGAACACGTCATGTGAATCATCTGACAAACTGGCCTGCCACCTTCTAAGGCAATATCAACTCTGCATCCACTCCAAGAAAAGAGTCTTTATACAAGCCTGCATCTCTGTGGCTTCAAACAAAATGGCCAAACTTTTCAGTCTGCAAGGAACTTGCCAATCCTGCAGCAGCCTCTGCTTCTGTTACACCCACCAGGACCTTTGCTCGGCCCTGGCTGCACACTTCAACACAAAATCCCAAGACATCCTTTCCACCCTCTCTTCCACACCACAGCATACACCAATACCAGAGCCTCCCTTGGCACCCCTCCACTTACCCTCTCCTCTCTCTTACCAATCACACCTGATGAGGTCACCAGACAAGTCTGATCTATGAAGGCTTCATCCAAACAGGTGGACCTCTGACCCTCTAAAACAATTAACAACAATATTGACTCAGTCACCCCAGCCCTGGCTGATCTTTGCAATCTCTCATTTTCTACTGGAGTTTTTACAAACTGCCCTTAAGTGCTCTCTTTTGCACCCTCGGCTCAAAAAACCCTCTGCCGACCCCTCCATTCTGGCAAACTACCACCCTACCTCCATCACTCCTTTCCTTGGTAAACTACTGGAGATGGTGTCCATCTCTAAGCTCACTCTCCACACTGAATCTATTGGTTGCTTTCATGACCCTCAGTCTGGCCTTAGAGCATCCGAGGCACGTAAACTGCTCCTCTGAAGGCCTGTGAAGACCGGCTCGCAAATCCTGACACTAACACTCACTCTGCCCCCATTATCCTTGACCTATCCTCTGCCTTTGACATGGTTAACCACACCATCCTGATGGCACAGCTCGTGAGATCACAGATCAGTCTTTGGTGTGGTTAACCTCCTTTCTCGCTGACTGCCCATCCCAAGTGGAACTTGAATCCTTTCTCTTGCCTTCAGCTCTCTCAACCTGTGGCATTCCCCAGGGACCTAACCTATCCGCCTGGTTATTCAACATCTATATGACTGCCCTGATATGTGTAATTGACACTTTCTCCTCTAACTTCTAATGTTATGCGGATGACTCACAACTATCTTTCAGGCTACCATGAGCCACCTCCTCCTCCTCGCTCATATCTGACTATCTGCCGCTATTCAGTCCTGGTTCTCTACAAATGACCTCTGCCTCAACTCCAGTAACACTGAGATTGTTTGCATTGGGACCCCTGTACCTGCTTTCCCACTTTCACTCTAGCCGGCCTCCCTTGGCCCTGCGTCTGCTCCCACCTGCGAGGCAAGAAACCATGGGGTCATTTTTGACTCCTCTCTCCCCTTCTCCCCCAACATTTCCAACATATCTGAAAATAACTATCAGCTACACCTTCAGAGATAACTCTACCATTTCTCACTTTCCCCATTTGGCTCACTGTCTCCAGAGCCCTGGTTCCCTCTAGGCTGGACAATTGCAACACACTCTTCCTCAACCTCTTTTAATCTACCTTGCACCCTCTGCAACTCATCCAGAACAGAACCGCAAGACTTATCCTTGGCCTCAAGACCAGGGACTGCATCTCTCCAGCACTGAAATCCCTTCACTTGCTCCATGTGGCTGCAAGGATCGGTTCAAGACCCTCTGCATTCTTCACAAGGCTTTCTGGAGCCTGGGATCTATCTACCTGCAATGCAGCCTGCCAAAATACTGTACCTCACGAGCCCTCTGCTCATCTACCTCCAACCTTCTGTGAGCGAGCTGGCTCTCCAAGCAGAGATTTGGAGGGAGATCCTTATCCTCAGCAGGTGCCTACCTCTGGAACAGCCTCCCTGCTGCCCTCCATCTTGAGCCTAATCTCCTTAAGATCCGGAAACTCCTCAAGACCTTCCTCTTCTCCTCTTCCTTCTCTTTCCATCTGCTCTGCTAACCTAGCTCTCTGCCCTGTCACCACTACCTCTTCTTCCTTACAGCTTGCCAATTGGCGGCCAGGTGTACCTCATAGTCTGAGGTCCATGGCAACAGTCCTCTTTTGCACATGCCTCAGGGCCCTACACCTCACCCACACTCACTGCACTGTAGAATTAACCCAAGAGAGTGGCTATCTTTGCACTTACCCCATTCTCCACTGACCAGATGCACTTGGACCTTCCCCTTCCTATGACCGTCTGTGCACTTGCATGATCCGTACATGCATGATCCATAAACACCGTAACATTCTCCAATGTCTTCACCCCTCAATGTGTACTAGTAAAGCTGCAGAATTGCTTTCAAACCTATTTGCTGTATCTCAAACTGTAAAATGTATTTTACGCACTTACTCTGCCTGTGCAGACTATTATCTCAGAATTTCAAGGGCTCTGAGCGACTGTTATTTTCTCCTGTGTTCCCACCCTCGTCGACCACTTTGAAACTCTTGCCAGTGTATAGACACTTTATAAATAAACAATACCATACCACCCCATTAGTGAGTTGTTGAAAATTAGCGTGCCCTGGTAAAAACCCATGAAATTCAAAAACTTTGTTAAAGGGACACTATGGTTAAGTTTCACTAATAAAAACCCATGAAATTAATTGAAAAACTTTGTTAAAGGGACCTTATGGTTACAAGTAAAACCGAAAAAAACCCTGAAATTTGCCAGTTATGGTAAGCTAAGCAACCATACTCATGCCACCACTGTGCACTAAGACAAACACCCAGGACATGAACGATGACATCACAAATGTCATTGATGACATCACTGGTGACATCACATATCTGGGTCACTTGCTTTTGCATACTGAGATGATTAGGCTAGTTTTCTTTTTTTTACGGACAATGAGAATTTCACAAATGTAAAAGCTGCTACATATTTATACATTAACATTTTTTACATGTTCTTAAAGTACTTTCCTTAAGAGTTTAATCTGAGCTCATAGTGCACATACATGGGTCAATAAGCATGCCTCAAACACACAATGTGTGTACATGATGGTTAACTTTAATGTTGTTGTCATTTTTGGTGCTGTTGTTTCTTTCTTCCTTTAGTTTCCCTGTATGTGCCTCTAATTTGTATACATTGTGTGTTATATGTATGTTTCTACTAACACAAGTGTGCAGTAAATTTTCAATTGTTCCTTTTTATTCCACTCCAAACTCTCATAAGGTATATTTCATTATTTTACAAATACAAATTACAAGATTACATTTTTTGTATTTCTATGGTGCATGCTGCAACCATTGCCTATATGTATGTATGATTAGGTTCCTCTAGTAACAACACTAAAATATAATTATTTGTTTACATGAGTACATTATTTAATACATTGGGTAGTTCATAACTGGGCTCCCAATCACTCCTAACATCTTATTTCCAACATTATAAACTCAACCTCTTATATGGACCGTTTATTAAGATTAATGTAATGTGTGACGTTATCAGTGTTGTCATCAATGGCATTTGTGATGTCATCATTCATGTCCTGGATGTTAGTCTTAGCAGTGTGTGGTGGTGGCATGAGTTATATTTGCGTAGCTTACCATAATGGGTGAATTATTGTTTTTTTTTTTGGTTTTACTTATAACCATAACGTTCCTTTTAACAACGTTTTTTTCATTGAATTTCGTAGGTTTTTATTGGTGCAACTTAACCATAACGTCCCTATAACAAAGCGTTTTCAGTGAATATGTACATTTTATATGAATAATGACTTGAACTTTAGTTGCCATTATGCACAGGTGGTACAGATTTTATGTAAAATATTTCAAACATATTCAGTCGAACAATGAAAGAATTATCCAGTTTTTTGTCTGAGATCCCTCCAGATCTCAGACAAAGCCAGTAACCAAGACCATCTTTAAAAATAGTCATGCTTGTTTATATGTTTTTATGTAAGTATTGAGTGGAAATTGGTACTGTTTTCTCACACGCGAATATTACATGGAGATATGTGTACTCTTGCAAAGGTTTAGCGTGCACAGGAAGCATTTGTAAAACTAGGGCTTTGAAGAGCAGGGTTTGTTTTTAAATCAGACAATCAAGTTTTGATACTGCAAATGTGATAATGTATGCACTGTAAATGAGATGAGTTGAAGCTAATTAAAATATTAGGAGGAGGTTGCTTATGTTAAAAAAAAATATAAAAAAAAAGTATTGAGAGACTTGCATACAACAACCGTCATTGCTTTTTGGCTGAAGATGATGGCTTTTTTGAAAATCATAGCATTATAATGCCGGTCTTTGGCCTTGTATCAGCTGAAAGCAATTGATATTAGAGAGAAAAACTGGCTCACAAACCTGGGTGAAAGAGTAAGTCCAGTTACAAATTGCACCACTACAGAAGGATTGCTGTTTCTATGAACCACGTGGAATGTCTTTCTTTCCAAGTAGTGAACTAGGGGAGGAGACGTATTACTTAAAGAAATCCTTTGCCATGTGCGAGTGGAACAAAGAGGAACCCGACCCCTAGAACCCGAGCGGGTGCTATAATGCATGCAGTAGGACCCTCTCCCAGCCACTGCTTACCTGTTAGGGGAGCCAATGAGGACAGAGCCACAGCATTAGCTGGAGCCCGTGAAAGAAGAAAAAACCACTAACCCACCAGAGACTACTATTAAAGAAAAGAGGCTTGCAGCTAGACCAGGAAAATAGGGAACAGTTCCCTCTGCAACATTGTGTGGCCCAGCTAGGAACACAGCAAGGCCATGTGGAAAAGGGGGTGGGGGCTGAAGCCCTTAAACCCCCCCATCTCCTGTCAACCCCTGCAGACCATGTAAGGAATTGGATAGGGAAAGTTAGCCAATTGTGGGAGGTGGAGGGTTATTTAAAGAGTAGCTTGCGGGTAGTTTGTTGTGGGGTTAGAATGGTGAAGACAGGGGGTCTAGCGAGGACGACCGAGAGACCAGAGGAAGACAGAGTGGGAGGAGTGTGGATGTGGTTAGAGGGGTCTGTGAAGTTATGAGTGAGGAGATTGAGTTAAGCCATGGAAGGATAGGCAGTAGAGGAGAGGTAGGAGTGGGTGTATATGGAAGTCGGAGTGGTGGTAGTGGGAGCGAGAAGTGACAGTAATGAGTGGTAGTCACAGTGGTGGAAGTACTGCTTGGTAGTAAGTAGAAAGTGTGGGGGAAATAGTAGTGGGAGTAGGGAAGTGGTAGTGATGGTAGTGAAGAGGGGAGGTGGTGGTAGGAGAAGCAGCAGTGGAGTAAAGGTAGCAGTAGTGGAGAAGTATTAGGTCAGAGAGATGGAGAGTGGCAGAGGAGAAAGACAGTAGTAGGTAGTCTACTAGAGCCGTAGTAGGAGGTAGTGGCAGTAATGTGTGGAAGAATAGAAGAGGAGGAAAGTAAGAGGAAGCAGAAAGATAACATCTAAGTGTGAGGTAGGAAAGCAGAGTGTAATATTTGAGGGCCGGTAGCGTGGTGGGGAGGAGAACATCATGGAAACGAGCATAGAAAGGCAAGGAGAGAATGGGCGTGCGAGAGACTCATGCAATGTGAGTGAAGGCACCATCCCCTAACTCCCCTAGAACACCAAGAGGGGTTGCCAAAGTGAAACCCTAGAATATACAAATGGTGTCAGACTGCCATCGCCTTAGGGAATCCTCCTTGACTCCACGAAAGAATAAAGACCATGGAGGATACTGAGCCCTAGTCCTAACCGAGGATTAGGATTCCTCGGTTAGGATGGTGGTAGCCCAAGGGAGATGAGAAAGAGAGGAATGGCCCTATAGCTAAACCCACCCCTCCCACAACCCCCGGAGTCCCTTTTTGTACTGCAGTTTCAGCTATTCTCTCCTAACCTACAATCATTGTAAAGCACCAAAATAAACGCCCTTGAAACCAACCTATGGTGTTATAATGGTTGAGTGTCACTCTGCTACAATGGGTCTTCTGGAACTTACCGTAAATATCACCCAGTGAAAACTGTGGTTACTGTCAGGTAAACAGATGACACAGGAAGTACGATATTAACCATTCTGTAATACGAAGTAAAGGGAATTTGACGAGATCACACAGTTTGGTCCAATGAAGAAGGCACAGTTAGAGTCTGGATTATACAGTTCTACATTTAGCATTTTAGCCCCTGTGCATATATTTCCAGGTAAAACCACACCATGCTGAATTTAGCACCATTTTGTAGGGCATGTGTAGTGATGAGTTAGCTTCTAGCTGTAGATCATTGTCTTCAGTGTGTGAGGTCAGCACTGGAATGTGTATGTGCGGTCGTGTGGAATGAATGGAATGTACAGTGGTGTGTGGTCCACCGGCGACAGCTTGGGCCTTGGTGGTGGCTCCCATTGGATAGTTATTTCCTTGCCTTCCAGTGCTGCTTCTTTTTGTTATATCGCTCTACCTGCAAACCATATGTTGTAATTAGATACTCACTGACTGTGGAACGTGGAAGGACGGGGGTTCTAAAAGCTACAGTTCGGAGTTGATAGCTGGCTTGGTGGTACTCACAGACGTGTACAATAATAAACCTTGATGTAACGTACTGACCTGTTGGCGGTGATTCTTCCGAAACC
This sequence comes from Ambystoma mexicanum, assembly GCF_040938575.1. Taxonomy (NCBI): domain Eukaryota; kingdom Metazoa; phylum Chordata; class Amphibia; order Caudata; family Ambystomatidae; genus Ambystoma; species Ambystoma mexicanum. The sequence goes on along the minus strand of NC_090929.1, from coordinate 763,902,893 downwards.
CCGTTACTTCACCGTACTAATACATATTAATGATGGGTAGCTGTCTCGGTCCCCGTTCTGCAACAAGCTGTCTACAGTGCGTCTTCATTATGCAGCTGTGCAGGGGAGCAGCTCATACATCCATCGTCCCCCACTGCAGGTTGCCCACCATTCAGGGACATGTTTTTCCTCCACCGTAGAGTGCCTGTAAATAATATTGGCCTGCTCGAGGAGTGTGGCAGCAGCTCTGTCGTGTACTAATTCAATCGTCATTGGCGCTACTGCATCACCAGTTAGCTGCAGCATCGGGTCACTTTTAGTGCAACTAAAGTAGAATAATTCAATTGTCGGGGAAGGCACTGGTCAGTATTGCAGGCAGATTACCATCATGATACCATCATGGTATTGCTTAACATCCTAAAAAAATATACTTAGTTGGCCGGTTGTTGAAGGAGGGTTTTTCCTGCAGGCACCTCAGTAAAGTGCTTTTCACTGCACGCAAGAGTAAGATTTGTGAGGACACGAAAAGCAGAAATGTGGAAAGTGCAGTACAGCATCCCAGCCTTGTTAAGATGATTAAGGGGCAATGACAGTCGATTGCTCAACAGGCACATGAAGCTGATGGAGTCGACAAAGATCAGGCAAGTCAAAGGAACTTGCCACGTTATGCTGTCCAGGAATTGCAGTACATAGTTCTGTTGCTCTGCAGCCGAGATCACTTTGGCCACTTTCCCTGTGCTTCTGTCTCATTTGTGGGATAGCATTGAGCCCAGGGAGATTGCCTTGATTGAGGACTCTGGATGAGTGTGATCCTTGTATAGTAGAAATGCTGGAAGAAATCAAACTACTACAAACGGAGATTAGTAATTACGGGAGAGCGCTTCGAATAAAAGAAATATAGTCATACAAATTCCTGGTTTTGATTAAGTATTTTTGGTTTTCCACTTTCAGTAAATTAAACCGGTCACTAGTTAGGTATATTGAATATGTGCGCATTAATAGTCAATCTAAGAGTTGTTGCTTAAGTAACGTTAGATTATAATGGGTCGATTAATTTGGTAACTACATTTGTAGGCAAGTATATGCTTTTGAAATGTATTCTCAGTTAATGTATGTGCATTTATTTATTTATTTTCACCATCTTCACCAAAATGTTATCCACACTCTTTTTTTGTAATGAGTTTTGGCGGGTACCCATTAGGTTTACACTTTAACAACACTGCCACATTTTGGTTATTTGAACTGCGGATTTCAAATGTAAAGGACACAAGGCAGCATACAGTGTGCATCCCGCCTTTTGCCCTTCCCATTTGCATTTTGCAGTGCAAAGTGAGTAAACGCTGTGCATGCCTGGCAGCGACTACCTTTGTTTTTGAGCACTACTTTTAATGCTCACATTGCAAACAGCACTCACAATTGCTGAAACACAAGTGTTTAATTTAAGCTGGCTTCACAATGACAAATAAATGATGTCCAACATGCAAGCATTTCAGACAACATTTATTTGTAAACGCCTGACAGTCAACGTTTACAATGTATCCCTTTGGGGTCTATTTGCTTTATGCTAGTGCATACAGCTGGCGTACCCCATAGGGATCTCCAGCAGTTGTGCTGGAATGGAAATCCATGCTGGTGCACATGCTGGAGCAGTTGTATGGTGGATAGGAAGGAGGTGTTGGAAATGCAAGTTGTGTTCTGCCTCTCCTCTGCCTTACAAATGATTGAAAATGGGAAAATAATGTTAATGGAAGGCGTAAATGTTTTACGCTTTCCATTAACGTTACGCTCCCATTGAAAAGGAGCCCCAATGTGAAGTTATTCTGGTTTGGGAGATATTTTTGTCTCTATACGTTGTGGCTGAATGATTGTAAGATATTATGGTATGCTTGCAAAGTTTAAAAGCAATGACCTTTATTGTATGCACTGTTGGTGCATGCTGAAGGACACGTGTATTTTCAGAGATCATTTATCATTTGTTTCTTTTTGAGTTGTCGATTTATTCCATGAAGGGAAGGTGGTGACAAAGTTATTATATGGTCTAGAACTATGGAGCGAAAAGTCATACGCATAGCCGGACACAATTGAGGGGAAGACTTGGAGACGGGTATTGAGGGTCCCCAATTGTGTCCGGAAGCTGCAATGAGATATGGGCTGGGACACCTATCCTTAAAGGCCAGAGTACAATGGCAGAGCTTGTCACTATACCAGAAAATGAGACCTTCTAACACTGATCATTTGTATTTGTTCCTTTGTCTCACTCTGCTAGCAAGAACAAATCCACGATTTAATTGATACGTTTGTGGAAAAATTGAAAGCCAATTGTGAATTTTTACCAAGTGAACTGGGACTCAACAGTGACTCCCTGATGTTGAACCCAGAAAAGGTTAAGAAGGCCTTCTGTAAGTGGGATTGGACGGACGAATACCATTAGGTGGTATTGGACAAATACCATTGATTTATTTAATGGTTATTCATATTTGCTGCTATTCCCAAATAACTACTATCCCTCACTTATCATGCAGCTTTGTTGGAACTTGTTTTCTATGAGGGAGATTTTGATAAGGCGAGGATTAACTGAATCAACAAACAAGGGGCCTCATTCCAAGTTTGGAGGTAGCCATGGTGCTATTAGCGCCATGGTTGCCTCCAAACTCTGGTCCGGGTTCCTTGAATGAGGAATTACCGGGTCATTCCAACCTTGGAGAACCCTGTAATTCCTCATTCAAAATACCCATCCCCATTCGAGCCCCTATAGGGCTCAATGGGAATGGGGAGGGAGCTAATAATGGGCCCATTAATAATTAGCTCCCTGGTCCTTTAGGAATGCGGAGGTAAGGGGTTAACGGCACCGGCATCCTTACCGGCGCGTTAACCCCTTACCGCCGCACTCGGAATGAGGCCCAAGGAGTGTAGACTGTGTAAAAGGGAAGGGTCGGTAGAATTGATTGAGCATTTGTTTATGAAATGTGGGGCTTTGCACACTGAAAGAATGATATATTTTAATATGGTAATGAAGTCTCTGGGACTATTTCAGTTGAAAGACCTGTAGAAAAGATTGCAGAATACTACGAGAACCTCAGAAGCCCTGGCGGGGCCAGCATTTATAATATCTCTGAACATTTTCAGCATGGAGTATGAAAGCTAATTATGGGGAGTAGCTATGGAATCAGATATATTGCAACGGGGCAGTAAAAACCATGTAGTTTAATATTTTTAAAGATGTCAAAGTTTTAAAGATGCCAAGGTTTTGTGTGTTATTTTAAGCTATGAATTTTATTGTTGCTTTAAATGTATTTCTTGTTCTCGTTTTTTGTAAAGGTCTGTAATAAACCAAATACAATAAAAACGCATTTTAAAAAATGAGTGCAGGTTCAAATATTTAATTTATTTATTGACACTTTGGAGTTATTAATTAATTTGGGGAAATGTGTTTTGTTTCTGGTAAAGCATATTGATTAGTTTCCCCTGCAGTGCTGGTGTGGTTACAGCAGTGTGATGTGAGATTGAAATACATAATCTGCAAGCCCATAATTCATTAGTTTTGTTGCAAGTTCCCACTGCACATTTATTTTTTGACTGTCTTGAGACCTCATAAAGCAATTTAGGGAAAGAAGTATTGTCTTGCTTAAAAGTTGGTATACCATGGAGTTACCCCTGTGATGCGTAGGTGGTTGTGGTCAACGCTGCCGGGCAGCCGCAAGCGAGGCCGGGTAACTGATGCCCCATGGCAGCAGGCCCAAGAGAGGGGCAGCACATTCCTCCCTGGCACAGCTCACCTCTATCCACCAACAGCAAGGAGACATGCAGTCTCTGTCTTACTAAGTTCAGAGGGGCAAGGTGTGAAAAAACACCTCACCCTTCCACAATAACAAATGAGTGGTAAGCACCGAGGGCAAGCAAGGTCAGCCAGACGGGGGAACAACAAAGATGAGCACCCCCAGGGGCTCAGACAGTCTGCTGCAAGCCGGCCTGGGGGCTGGATTCACAGCACCACATATACACTACAAAGACCCAGGGGCAGCCATGGGTCCGATAAAAAGAGCTGCTTTCAGCTCAGAAAGACACAAGCTGTTTGTGGACCCTGCATGGGGACTCAAACATACAGAGAGTTTGCTGTGTACTCAGCCTCTCTCTCTTTTTCAAGTTGACTGTGCTCTCAGTGTCTTTCTTTCTCTAAACCTAAACAATGTTTGCTGTGTGCGCAGCATCTTTGTTTTTGTCTGCCTTTCACAAGCATAGTCCTGTTCAAGCATCTCTTTGCAGCTTACGGCATTAATCGGCAGCGACCAGAGAGAAAAAAGCTTCCTCAAACGTTTCTAAGCAAAGGCCCAGACAAACAACTCACCAGAAGTCGGAAGCGAGTCTCGGGATAAATCATTTCCAAGAAGCATGGGCAGACGAGTATACAGTGCGGCGAGCAGAAAGGGAACCCGTTGCAGGCGGTGGCTTTCTCAACCATAATTTCGCAAGTGAGTCGGTTGCCCAGCAACAAGGCTCCGGCAAAAGCCGGAAGCCAGAAAAGTATCTTTTTGCTCATTTAAGTTTGGAAGGAAGCCAATGCAGAGCAACGAAGGGAAACTGACCGCACAAGCGGAAGTTTTAGATAACTAAACATCGGATGAGAAAATTATGATGCAAGCTGAATTCGATAGTAAAAACATACATGGATGATGTTTTACAAATACTAGCTCATTTTGATTAGCGTTTCAAGTTTTACACGAGAACGTTTAAAGAAGCATTTGCTTTTAGTACGGATAGATCGATGGAGAAATACGACACGGGTAAGAAGGGTTTTTTTGTTTCTTGCCAAAAACATGACCAATAAACAGTATTAAAAACAATTATCCAGGCAAACGGGCATTTTTGAGATGTTAACAGGGAACCAGAAGTGAGCAGAGGAACACTCATAGAAGTCTTTTACAAAGACACACTGGCCTAAGACGAATTACAAAGCCGCAGCACAGCAGTTACCTAGTACGGGTAACTACAAAAGGTTTAGCATTTTTCTGCACACCAGTCACAGGGGCCTGCAGCCTAGGTCTTAACAATTTCTGATGTTTACAACCCAAAAACAGGCCACACCAAAGGACTACCATTTTTAGGTAACAAAGTTTGTTTATTCTGAACAGGGGGAAGCATGGCACCCAAAAGAAAGCCTCAGGAGCCCAAAGCAGGGACAAGAAAACCAAAATCACCTCATCTGCAAGCAGCAATTGAGGCAGCCGAGCATTATGGTTGGAAATGGGTCGGAGAGCATTTATACGGGATACCAAAGGAAGGAGTGACACCACCAACAGGGGAAGAGGACAGCCCCACCCAGCAAAGAAAAGCAAGCAAGACACTCTTAACAAAGGTAACAAAAAACAGAAAACTGTCATTGTTTGAAAATATGAAAGAGATGCAAAAGATGATTTTGGAAATCCGTGACAGGCATCAGGCTCCCAATGAGCCAGAAGGGGCACCAGGCCAGAACATACCCCTGGAACCCACAATAATCATAGATCCCATAAACCCTCCGGCACCAATGGCCATGCCAACGGAGCCAGAACCAACAGGGCCTTTAAAGGCATGGGCTAGGTCCACCCCTAACAACTAACAATACAGGCCTGATAGACACTAACAGCAACGTCACCACAGACATTATGATATTTAGCAGTGCGCAGTTAGAATTAAAATTGAAATCTTTTGAAACAGAAATACTTAACAGGTACAAAAAATCCTTGGCTTGGAACATTGATTTAACAATAAAAGAAGCCATTTGGGCAAAAGAATTCTTTGAAATATTCTTGCTTATCGAGGCCCAGCGCAAGGGGAAGTATGCTTTCAGAGATCCCAAAAAGATGGAGGACAGGACTGAGACAATTGGTAAAAATCATTTGCAATTTTAGCAACAATTTATATGGAAATATTTCCAGGGGATGGAATAAAGCTATGGGCGTATGCGGCGAAAGTCAGAGAGGTAAAAACCGCCCACAAAGGGAACGAGTGGCTAGCACATGACATAATATTCAGAAGAAACATGTCGGAAAGACCAGAAATAGAATGGGATGAGGTTCAAAATGATCTATATATTTTGAATGCTGAGCCTCCATCAGAGGGGGATGTTGCCCAAGCAACCGGCAAGACAAACAAAAGCCCACAAGGGGGAAACAGAAATGATGAAAATGAAAACATAGGCAGGAAGAGCAGCCCTTTTGGAAAAAACAGCCATGGGGGGCTAGGACAAAAACCTGCGGGAAGAATAAAGCCCACCACGCCTCAAAATCCACTATCCCATGCAGGAATTATGGAAAAAATCAATGCTCATGGGGAAAGGAGTGCTGGTATAAGCATAGCTGTGCCAACTGCAACAGTAATCACCCAGCAAGCAGCTGCACTGCATTACCATAAAAATATCAAAAAAGAAGAGCAATGAGAACACAACCTCCCCAGGTTTGACAGCAGGCAGAACTCCCATCCACCCAGATAATTTTAGTGAAGCATTGGCAAGCTATCCTGACAAAATAATCAGCACATCAATTAGGTGGGGTTTCAAGGAAGGATTCACTATTCCTTTCAAGGGAGAAGGGTCTCAGAAAATTCCCAGGAACCTGGTCTCAGCAAGGGACAAGCCCAAGGTAGTAAGCAAAAAAAATAGAGAAAGAACTGCAGTTAGGCAGAATTGGAGGCCCCTGGGAAAGAATGCCATTCCCGGACTACCTAGTGTCCCCCCTAGGTCTGGTACCCAAAAAAGAACCCGGGAAGATGAGGCTAATACACCATTTGTCATATCCCAGGGGACACTCCCTCAACGATGGCATCCCTCCCACCGAATCAGTAGTCACCTACATACAATTTCAGGAAGATTTAAGGCTAATACAGGACTGCGGCAAGAAAGCCCTTATGGCCAAACTAGATATTGAATCCACTTTCAGGTTACTACCTGTCAACCCAAGCTCGCAGCAGTGGCTAGGTTTCACTTTTGATAAAAAATGTTATGTGGACAGATGCCTCCCCATGAGTTTCGCAGTGTCCTGTGCACTATTCGAACAATTCAGCTCCTTTTTTCAATGGGCTTTTCAGAAACAAGTACCAGGGGTCAGGGTAGTCCACTACTTGGATGATTTTATGGTAATCAAATTCTGAAGAATGCAAAAGGGCACTGAACGAATTAGAAAAAATGGCTGCGCAATGGGGCATCCCATTGGCAACAGAGAAGACAACCAAGCCATCCACTAACATTATCTTTTTAGTAACAGAGATCAACATGATAGATGGCCTATGCAGAATCCCGAAAGCAAAAATATTTGAACTATTAGGGAACATCCAAGAGCTAAGCACAAAAAACAAGGGCACAGAATTGCAATCATTGGCAGGTGGCCTCAATTTTGCAGCCAGGATCAGTCCACAGGGCAAGGTATTTTCCAGGAGCCTTGAGTTCAAAACCAAAATATCCACCAAACGCCACCTGCACATCCGGCTGGGCAGAGAAGTGAAGGAAGTATGAAAAATATGGGGGAATTTCCTCAGAAAATTCAACGAGGCCATACTTTGGCGCACACCATTGAACACAAGGGATGAAAGGTTCTTCTTCACGGATGCAGCAGGGAGCAAAGGTTTCGGGGCCATACTAGTAATTGAGTGGGTGGCTGGGCAATGGCCCGAGGCTTGGCACACAGCAGGCTGGACAAGATACATCACTCTTTTTGAAATATTCCCCATCTGGCAAGCAGCACTACAGCTCAGTACAGTAAGTGCTTACAAACGGTTCTTAGAACAACTGGCTTAAACCATGTAGAATTAATTACAATAAAAGATATAGAAAGTGGGCGCACAATCTGGGTTTTAAAAAGGATTGAGCGAAAAGGCACCTTGTAGCAATATCTATTTTTCAAAACTATGAAGTGACTCCGATCCCACACAAAGCGCTTTAATTTCATATGCAATGAAAGGATGGGCTAACTTCTGGTAGATACCCGCCGCCCATTAGATTTTGTCAAGCTAGTAAAAATAGAATCCTTATTGGACAACATATGCTCCCACCCATATGAAACATTATTATTTAAAACGGCATTCTTTCTTGCCTATTTTGGGGCTTTCTGGGTTGGAGAACTCATTGCCTCCAGCACAAAAGCCAACAATGGTTTAGGCATTATGGAAACAAGGGTTAGACGGGACAGCGTCAGCATAGAAATACAATGATCCAAAACTCGGGCAAAAAGGGTCCTCAACATTTGCTGCATTGACGATGCACCAAATTGCCTGGTGTGCATCACTAACCTATATTATGCACAGCGGCCCAAAGGGGGGAGATTCCTAATCCACAGGGACGCAGCAGCTTTAAGTCACTACCAATTTAGATAGGTGCTGATGAAAGCAATCACAAAAGCTGGTGGAATCCAAAGGATTTCGGCACCCACTCATTCAGGATTGGGGCAGCAACCTGAACATGGCAAGGAGGTTTAGGCTCCTAGCAAGTAAAGAACATAGGGGGGGTGGAAGTCAGATTGTTACAAGAGATACATCAGACTAGAACTAATATAGTTCTGCCATCATTCATCTCCCCACACCTCCTCTATCCTTAGTCTCACCTTTTTTCTCACCAGAAACAGCCGAGCGGGACCCACCCCTAAAATCAGCCTGGATAGTCGGACACGCGTTTGTATTCAGGACAGGGCGTTGCGCCGAAGAAACTAAAGACGGCCCACCTTTGAGGAGCACTATCGCATCATGGTGGGGCTACAGAGGCCTCCGCTGGCCAGACATCCATGACAAGCTAGCCGACCTACTTGCACACAGATACCCGCCGGAATTCGTGAAATTACATTTAGGGGGTAACGACCTGGTAAACATGGGCATAAAAACTTTATATGACAAAATATATGCCTTGCTATCAGGCATTGCACACAATTGGAGGGGCACGGAAATCTATTTTTCAGCAATCCTGCCTAGAAAAATATGGCAGGGGGGCCACCTGTTAAAAATCAATCGACAACTCTAGGAGAAAGTTGACCAGAGGGCTGGAGAAATTCTGCATAGCCAGAGGGTTGGGCTTTATAAAACACCCGGCCATAACACTGGGTGACTCCGACCTTTTTCACAAGGATGGCACCCACCTATCGGGGCACGGCATGGAACAATTTTATAGAGAAATCACCCGTACTTTAGCTACCAGAGGCTGCAAATAACCGAACTTTTGGGGGAACACAGGCAGCCGATAAGCTACCTGAATGTGGCGGCACAGGCCTGAGGGGGTAATCTCAGGACCCGGTGCCCAAAAGTAAAATATGATTACTGATATGCAAATAGTTTATGTTCCATAACCATATCTGTAACAATAAAGACCTATGGCCTTTTATTGCCAACACTTGAACAAATGTTGTGGTGTAATAATTGATGGTGAGGGAGGGGGTCGAACAGACACACAACCACACCCCAACACACCCACACGCCAACACAAAGGTAAGGTTGCCTGCATATGGGTCCAGCAGTTTTGACCGGGTAATGAGTGATTGAGATGCATAGAATGTGCAAGCCTGTATTGTCAGAGTTTTTAAGTAATGTAACATTGTGAAATATATACAACCCCTGCCATGCTGGTGTGGTGCCAGTAGGGTGATTTATCTGAGTTGAGATATACAATATTTCAAAGTGCAGTGTGGTAGAGGTCAGTAAGAGGTTAGTTGCCATAGTAGAGTTCGCAATTTTAAATGAGCCAAGTAAGGGGGTTAAGGCTACGAAGACACCTTTTTATTGTGTTTAGTGAGTGGCAAGTTTACTCTCTGCGGGACTGGTGTCATTGCAGAAGGAAGTAAGAGTTTAAATGTATGCGTTTCTGCGGGGGTGGTGTTAATACCGGAACACAATGTTCTTAAATAGCATCTCTATGTTATGTTTCAGCTCAGACATGATTCCAAGCCCAGTTTCATTTGGTAGTCATCCTGTTTGTTTGGGCTTGTTTATTTTCTTTTCCCCGTGGTGTTTACATCAGTGCCTTTCAGGGAACTTGTGGAGAACTTGGGTCCTTCTGTTCTTGTGTCCCCCTGCTGTTGTTTCCACTTCTTTTTCTCTACTTCTGCTTTTTTCTTTTCCTTTCCTCCCTGTCTATTTTGCCATATTTCTTCTGAGAGCAATTACATTTTTAGCTGAGTATATAGTGCCGATGACTAGTATGTTTTCCGTTCTTGTTGTCAGTCTGGCTCTGTTTGGGTGTGGACACCTGTTGTGAGGCTAGCATGTGATGGGTTACCCGTGAAAGGGTTGGGGATATTGTGTTTGTGTGGTGTGCAGGGTAAGTCAATACCTGTGCAAGGTTGTTGTATTGTTGGGGTTAGTATTTTTTAGCTGTGTTTGCCTGCCCTTACTAATTCTATATCTTTGCTCTTTCGTCAATGAGGGAGAAGTGTGGTTATGAGTTATCTACTGACTGCGTGTCATTAGTGCATGAGGCCAGCAGTGGAAAGTGTATGTGAGTTCAGAGTGGAATTAATGGAACATAAAGAGTTGTGTGTTTCACCGGTGACAGTTTGAGTCTGGGAGGTGGGCCCCAGTGGTATGTTATGTTAGTTTTTATTTATATAGCGTCTATACACAGGCAAGTGTTTCAAAGCACTGAAGGAGGGTGGAAACACAGGGGAAAAACAGTTGCTCAGAGCCTTCGAAATCTGATACGATAATAGTCTGCACAGGCAGAGTAAGTGCATACAATACATTTAACAGTATGCAATATAGGAAATAGGCCTCGCAGCAATTCTGCAATTTTAACAGTACAAATTAGGGGTTAAGACGGGAGAAACAGACAGACGATCTTCAGGTGTGGTGCGTGTGGCTCGAGCAAGTGCACAGACATTCACAATGTGAGGAGGGTCAAGGGCACCCGGTCGGTTGATACTAGGGTAAGGGCAGAGAGAGCCACAGTCTTGGGTTAAATTCTCAGTGCGTTGAATGTGGGTGAGGTGTAGGGCCCTGAGGCAAGTATGAGAGAGGACTGACAGGTGTGCTGGGACCAGTGAGAGACTGAGGTACACCAGGCTGCCAGTCAGCATGCTGTAAGGAATAGGAGTGAGAAAGGGAAAGGACCAAGAACTAGGTTAGCAGGGTAGAGGGAGACAGAAGGAGGAGGAGAATAGTAAGGTCTTGAGGAGTTTCTGGAATTTCAGGAGTTCCGGATCAGGACATAGTGTCAGGGAGGGACCTGCTGAGGATAAGGATCTCCCACCAAACCTCTGCTTGGAGAACTGGCTCATTCAGAGAAGGTTGGAGGTAGATGAGCGGAGGGCTCGTGAGGGACAGTATTTAGGTAGGCAGCGTTGGAGGTAGGTGGGTCCTAGGCCCCAGAAAGCCTTGTGAACAATGAAAAGGGTCTTGAATTTGATCCTTACAACCACTGGGAGCCAATGGAGGGATTTCAGCACCAGAGAGATGCAGTCACTGGTTTTGAGGCCAAGCATAAGTCTCACGGTTCTGTCCTGGATGAGTTGCAGGGGGTGCAGGGCAGAAGAAGGGAGGTTGAGGAAGAGGCTGTTGCAATAGTCCATCCAGGAGAGAACCAGGGCTCTCGAGACAGTGAGCCTCTGGGGGAAAAGTGAGAAAGGGTAGAGTACCTCTGAGGAGGTGTAGCTGATCGTTTAGACTTTTTAGAGATGTCTGAAATGTGAGAAGAGAAGGATAGGGTGGAATCAAAGATGACCACAAGGTTTCTTGCTTCTCAGGTGGGTGCAGGTACAGGGCCAATGGAAGCCAGCCAGAGTGAAAGTGGGAAGTGGGAAGTGTGAAGCAGGAGCAGGGGTCCCAATACGAACAATCTCAGTCTTAGTGGCAGTTGCAGCACACCATGACTGAATAGCGGATAGTCAGATATGAGTGAGGAGGAGGCGGGTCATCTGCATAGCACCAAAGTTAGATGTGAAGGTGGCAATCACTCATGCCAGGGCAGCCATATAGACGTTGAAGAACCGGGGTTATAGGTTAGAACCCTGTGGAATGCCACAGGTTGAGAGAGTGATAGTCGAGTGAAAGGATAGATGGGGTGTTATTGTCAAGATTTGAGAGCAGGTCTTCATGGGTGTTAAGAGCAGTTTCCATGCCTCTGGATGCTCTAAAGCCAGATTGATGGTCATGGAAGCAACCAATAGATTCAGTGTGTAGGGTCAGTGGAGAGATAGCCAGTTTCTCCAGGAGTTTGCCCAGGAAGGGAGTAATAGAGATAGGGTGGTAGGCTGCCAAAATGGTGTTGTCGGCAGACGTTCTTTTGAGCATAGGGTGCATAAGGAGTGCTTCAGTGCAGTTGGGAAACTCCAGTGGAGAAGGAGAGATTGCAGAGATCAGCCAAGGCAGGGGCGAGGGAGTCAATATTGTTTTTAATGGTTTTTGTGGGGCAGCGGCTCACCTGTTTAGATGGAGCCTTCATAGATCAGACCTTTCTGGTAACCTCATCTGGTGTTACAGGGGAGAGAGAAGAGCGGGTATGTGGAGTGGGGCCAAGGAAGGCTCTAGTGTTGGTGTATGCTGTGGTGTGGAAGAGATGGTGGAAAGGCTGTCTTGGGTTTTTGTGGTGAAGTGTGCGGCCAGGGCCGAGCAAAGGTCCTGGGTGGGTGTGACAGAAGATGCAGCTGCAGGATTGGCCAGCTTCTTGCAAACTTTGAATATGCTAGCTGTGTTGTTTGACGCCGCAGAGATGCAGGCTTGAAAAAAGACTCTTTTCTTGGTGCGGATGCATAGTCGATAATGCCTTTGAAGGAGATGGCAGGCCAGTTTGTCAGATGGTTCGCCCGATGCATTCCATTTCCGCTCAGGTGCCCTACATTGACGGGGGCAAGAGTGTTAAGGGTGTTGGAGATAGAGCGAATGAGGTTAGAGAGGGCTGTTTGAGGGTGGGAGCCAGTCGAGGGAGTAGGTGTAGAGAGTAGGACGAGGCACAAGCAGTCACTGAGACTTTATTCATAGGTCTGGTAAATTTGAAGCCCAGCGGCCATGCCGGATTTCTTGCTGCAAGAGGAGAGGATAGTTTGAGGTGTGTAGAGAGAAGAGTGGTCGGTCCAAGAAAGGGTGGTAGTGAGAGAGGGATGTCAGTAGAGATGAGAGCATCCAAGGTGTGGCCTGCGGTGTGCGCGAGGCCAGAGGGAAAGATAGAAAGGACAAGAGTCGCAAAAGTTGCAGAAAGGACCTGACGATTCAGGAGAGTCCAGATGGATGTTGCAGATCACACATTAGGAGCAGGTGAGAGTAGGAGGAAAGCAGGTCAACCCATTCCGAGAGGACTAACATGGTGGCCCATAGGTGTCCATAACGAGAGAAGATTTTGGGGCCTAGTGAGAGTCTGAAAACTAGGCACTTGAAGGAGGAGTAGGCCTTAGTAGGGATGATGGACACCGGCATCCATTCTGAGAAGATAAGTGCCACTCCCCCATGTCTGTGGAAGGGAAGAAAGGGAATTTAAGCACCAGGAATAGAACATTTCAGCACTTGTGATTGTGCTCTGTACTGAAATATAGCCTGTAGTATTTATAGTTCCCTTTTCCTCTCTCTCAACATGGCCTTTTGGGACGGTTGGAAAGCCACATCTTGGTGAAATGTGAATTTGCATTGATTAAAGGAATTGGTCTGCAGTGTAGAGGAAGATTAGACAGAGAGGACCTTCCCACTGTGACTTAGCAATGTGCCTTAAAAGAATGGCACTAGACCAGCAGATTAACATTTGTTGCCACCCCTGGCCGCCAATTGAAATGAGAAGGAATAACACGAGTTTATAATAATACCCTGCATTGGATGTGGCACACTTTAAATAGAAGCTTGACCGAGGGGGCTATACACTGCCGAGGTATCGGCAGGTGCTTCTTGATCAATCTATACATCAGGTTGAAGACTTCTGAGAAGCGACGGGTCATTGTGAATTTGGCCTACCAGAGGACTGTGAGCACTGGATGTTGTCCACGCGTTTGTATCTCCATATATAATGCCTTGAAAAACACTGGACCTACCTACCCCTGAAGAATTTCTTCTGAACGAAATTAGTAAGGAAAGAAACATGTTGGGTTGGGGAATTTGATGCTGTTGTAGGCTGCATTGTTAATCAGTGTATTGTGTTATTTTGATGAGATTGAATATTTACTAGTCTCTTTCCTGTGAGGATCCTTTGTTCTTATTTATAAAGAACATAGATTGTATTTTAGAGTGTTGCTTTATGTTTTATACTTGAGATTCAGATGTTATCATTGAATGAAGTAAGTGTGATGTTAGGTTGTCTGAGTGTGAATGAGGTATGTGTGGAGAATGTTTTCTGGGAGAGTATGAGAATAGTGTGTTAAATTGGAGAGGAGAGTCTCTTTTGACTTTTTTAGAAGTGCATTGATGTTGGCACTACTGATGATTTTTAGAAAAATTTGATCAAATCATTGTGATGTGTTTTTTCTAGAATTTAATAAAAAATCTAATATTTCTGTGTCCAGTGAAGTGAATTGAATTTTTTCACTTTACCATTTTCTGCATTGGGACACTTTTACTTCCTTATGGTTGGCAATGGTGAGATAATGGTCATTCAGACGTGTATACTTCCTTAGAGCTCGCCCATAGAAACACTTGTTCTATGATCTTTTATGTTTGAGTAAATATAACAGTTCTGTCCAGGTTAGATCATAGAACAGAGATAGACCTGGTATCCCCTGTCACTCCTATTTTTTGTCACTCTCCCATATGACTTCTTAGTCCCGGGTGCAGAGAGGATTTTGTAGCCTTCAGGGAGGAGTGTGTCAAAGCTTGTGACAGAGGTCTCCTTGAACCAAGTCTCAGTAATGGCGAGCACATCGAGATACATGAGTTAGAGGAGGTTGCAGATGTCAGTCGAGTGTTTGATGGCAGAGCAATAAGGGCCTTTTTGTTGGCAGAGAATATCCCAAGGCATTTTTCACCAATTTCAAATGGATTGCAGAGATGGAAATATGGATAAATAATGTGTGGCCAAAATTTGATATCACCACTATTGATGAGAAAACTCAAGGCTACATACAAGGCCATATGTACTGATGGAGACATCAGGTATGAAGATCTAACAAAGACATTTTGGCAAGATTAGGCATGCATGAGCACCACTAGCAGTGCCTACAAGATCTGTGGCTTCAACGGTATACATTCTCATCCCTCCTTCTCTATCAAGTAGAAAATGCTGTGAAAAAATCTGATCAAGGGTCTCTTGCTGGATGGAATGAAGGAGCTACTGTGTTTACCACCCTGGCATCCTTTGTGACAGCTCCACCAACGAGCCCTGGAACACGCAGTTCAGACTGCCACTGGTGATTATGGTGTTTACTATATGAGACCAAGTCTATCTGATGTAATAACATGAAGAGACAATTCATTAACTTGTAGAGACAGTAATCGGTTTGTTCCACTGCCTCAAAAGATATGGATCCCAAAGAGAACTGCATCCCTGTCTATAACTCTGCTCCAGAGGCAAGGTACTCCAACAACCTGTCTTGAGGTTTGAGAAAGTTACAATCAAACGCTGTGCCTAAGGCACACTAGGTCTCATAGGATTGTACTGCCCGAAATATTGGCTGAATATCTCATGGGTAGCAGTTATTACTTTCTGGCACTTGCCGAGGATGAAACGAAGGAGAAAACGTGCATCATGAGTGCGACTGGGAATGGTTGTGAAATGACGGGCAATAAAATAATTCATTTTAAATGGGCTAAAGCATGGAAATAATAATAGAGACATTGGCACACAGCCTAAATAAATCTCCATACTATGTAGGGGCTCACAGGCACACCATATGTAAGCAATTATTCACAAGAATGGCTCGATCTAGCACAGTAGAATTGGCAAAAGAAGATTTCACTAGATGATACCTTTTTTGATAGACCCTTTTAATAGACCATTTGACCAACTGAGAGTGGATTGTTATCAAGAAAGGGAACAATCTGTCCAAAAGAGTGGGGTGCTTAATCTGCGTAGAATGAAGAGGCATCAGAAAGACAAACACCTCCAAAATTAGGGGATTAAAAGATTTCAATGATAAAATGAAGTATGAGATGAAACATTTGAGAAACATGGTTCGATTAGTGTAAGTGTGCTCAATTAGTCAACAGTACGCAGGATGAAAGATGGTAGATGATCTTTACTAGTGTATCGCCTGCACCTCTACAGAACAAGTAAATGGATGGGGCAACAGTCCCACCCTTCACTGTTACGATCCTCACTAGACCCGTTGAAGTAATTATAATTTCTTTTTTATAACGCGCTTAATACCAAAGAGGTTTGCAAAAACTGACCCGGGATTCAAAACTGTGTTGCTCTGCGACAACTGGCTTCTAAGATGAGCGTGTTTTCATTGAGCTATACTACCCATTCAATAAAAGAACTGCCCTGTGTAGTTAGGAAGAGGACAGAATATGGATGGCAGTGTTTTATACTGTTATTTATCAGGCTAGAGGGCATTACAGAGTTCTTGTTCATGGAAAGACCTTGAGCTGAACTCGCTCAAGTAATCTTGGGTAACCATAGTAAGATCTTTTAGGCCTTATGACTGATGGAATGAAGAGCTACACCCTGAGTGTTGAGAGAAATATCCATAGTAATGCCTGCAGGAATATTGTCTTACTCTCTACTGTAGTTTGGAATGAATCTGGCATTAAAGCAGGGGTGGGGGGAGACAATTGAGAGTTTACTTCTAATGCTGCCCCTTTCCAGGTTTCTCTTCTAGCTGGGTGAGGTAGGGAAAAAGTCTTTGAGGTTTCAGGCTTGGTGAAGCCACCTGGCCTCAATGGAGTCCCATTGGATTTATGTAAAGCCAACTTAAATGTGTGGGTTCCTATCTTGTGCTCCTGGTTGAATTTGATCTTATTAATCAGCACCAACCCTTCCTCTGGAAGTTCGCAGTGAAAGTCCCAATCTTTAAAAACAATGGGTGTTACCCTGCAAATGCAGACCCATTTCCTTTCTATAGGCTTCAGGAAAGATTGTTTTCAAAGTTGTCTTGCCCATGATCCTGGTGTGGGAGACTAATGGTATGATTATAACTCCTTTACAACGTGGTTTTGCCAGGGGCTGATCCTATTAAACAGTGCTTCCACCCAATGTTCCTAGTTATGTAATGCGTGTATCTCTGAAAGGGTTCCTTATTTATGGGGTTTGTTGACCTGAAGGCTACTTTCGTTCTTGTCAACAGAACCTCTTTAATGGAGACCCTGAGATTTATTCAGGCTTAGAAAGGCAGTGTTCCTCTGGCTCTTAGGAGTTTGGTCTCAAAGAGTTTGATCGTTAAAGGTGTGAGACCAGCTATATATATATATATAAAAGTCAAAGTGTGTTTGCTTGTGGCAGTATTTGTGGTAAAGCATTTTTCCTTATACAATCCGCACCATTTCACCAATCTGCACCATATTTTGCAAAGTTACCCATTAGGACCCTCCAGACATTACTGGCTACAGGATAGTTGGACACACCACCCCTTTGCCTGGATTTTACCCTCCTACATGAGATTGTTGCCTGAAATCGCCAAAACATCGATGTGGTCGTAGAAGGACCTGCCTTGACATGAGGAACACCATTTAAGGTCCATGCCATAGGATGCACAGTTTCCAAGATATTTGCACCACAACGACCTGCACCACGACAGGACGAGGCGACAGATGGGGAGAGAGCACGGAAGTTCCCAGTATGCAGCGCACAAACTCTCACCTCCCCCCCAACGTCTGCTCCGGTCTTTGCACTGAGAATGGTTGCATGTGGCTGACTGACAGTTTACTTCAGGTGCAGAGCACATCAAGTGATAAGCAAATCGTAACAGTGAACTACAGGATCAGTGTTATCTTGTCTGTCTACAGAATCCGTCCGGAGAATGGTTACTTCTGCTAGTATCATAATCCTATTATAAACATCTAACTACATATGAAAAACCTCCAATTTGTATTTGATTTAAAAAAAAAAATATATATATATATTAATATTCAATGAATGATGAAAAGATTTGTTATTTAAAACAAATATTATATACACACCATTTTTATCAAACCCTTGCCACATATATACATAACATTCAATTATAACAATTATGCAATTCGTCAACCTATTCTTCACCTCACCCAGTGACCAATGTGTACATTAACTCTAAACCACAAACAGAAACCACATCTCTGGCACATTGTGTCTATTCTGATTGGTGCCCCAACATGTTTCTGTTCTTTCAAACTCAGAACATTCTTCAGGAGATCCTTGCGCAAACTAATCCTCTTAGTTGGCATGTTCTCCACATGACTTGACAGTGGGTAGCTTCCTATTGTTCCCTCTGATGAAATTTTCCCACATATGACCTTGAGTGCAAACGCACAGATTGAATGGAAACTGAGATCCTTACTTCAATAGCCAATATCACTTTGAATTGCTATGGGGTGTCCATAAAGCACCTGCATGTCATCCCAATTAGCAACTAGGAATTACATGATGCATACAGGATTTCTGGCATACGATTTCCAAACTCAACACTCCAAATAAACGAGAGATGAAATGTATACTTCATTGAGACCCACACAAGCCTCAAAACTTGGGATGACAGACAGATGGTGTGATAGTTTATGCACACTGTATGGCAGTTCAAATTGATATCTGCTATTAACTGAGGCATGAAGAGTGCAAAGGAAACTTTCACAAATGTTGATGTTACGCAAGGGCAGCCTCAACAGTATAAACAGGAAAGTGAGAACGGACAAAGGGGATCTCATTGCGAAAGCCAGGAGTGCGAGAGCAAAGCCCAGGAAGTTGAAAGTCATACTCCTACATCCCGTCCCCTTTCCTCCATACTTATGGGACATCTCTCTGTCCTGTGGGACTGGACCGGAGTACTTTGTAAAAAGCATCCACATTTTTTTCAAAAATGTGTCCCTCCTCTCTTTCCTGCGCCGGGCCCAGCACACGGCCATAACCCCGCCCACCTTGGCTCCGCCCCGCGCATCGCCCATCAGTCCTTTTCTCCGCACGATCGGGGCCAGACGCACTTGCATCCTCGGAAGACTTTCTTCCCTTTTTCCCCTCTCTGGCTCTTGCTAGCGTTCGTTTACTAGTCTGTCTTTTAAACTAGATTTTCCAGACTGTTCATCGTGTCACCGTCGCTTTGCGAGGGTGGATCCCCATCCTCTTTGTTTAGAGTGTTTGGATCTGGAACACCGTTGGGACTCCTGTTTTTACTGTGACTCCCTTTCGGTCCGGGCACTTAAACGTCGGTTGGAGCGGTGGGAGGAGGTGTTCGGTCGGACTCCTCCTTTGCATTTTCAGGCGTTCATCGACGAGAAGAAAAAAACGCCCGGTAAGTTCTTTACTTTTCAGAGCACCCTGGTCAGGGGATACCTTTCCGGGTTCCTCTCGAGCCGAGAGGGGCGTTGATTGCTCTGTTACCGGGGTTCGCCCTGAGGTGCCTGTCGGGCCTAATAATTCTACCAGAGTTTTCTCCGAGGGTCTCCTTAAGGGGCCTGTGTCCACCGGAGTACGCTCCGAGGCCCCTCCTGTGGGGGCTGTCTGTAGACCCAGTTCTACTGAGTTGTGGGGTACCGGAGCTTGCTCTGAGGCCGCACTTTCGGCTTCCCTCAAAGACAAAACCGGGGTGTGCCCCGAGTCTTGGCTGGGCTTGAGGTTACCGAACGGATGTTCGAGGCCCGTGCCGATAAAGCTTCTACCGGGCCTAGGTCCGAGGTCCCTCGTACAGAGGCTAAGGATACCAACAGTTCTGAGGGGGCGGGCAAGGCCCTGTCGGTGAAAGCGCACCGTTCCCGCTCTTGTGGTGACACCAGATCTGTTGAGGGGGCAAAGAAGAAAGTTTCTTCTTTTACCGGCAGTGCTGAGGCCCTTTCTTCAAAGGCTCAGTTGGCGGTTGGTATGTCGCAGAAACATTCCTGGCCTCATAGTACCGGCTCTGCTGAGGTTCCTTACGTTGAGGCTAAAATGAAGACCCCTGACCCATCGACGGGGACCCCTGCCTCACTTCCTCACGTGCCGCAGTTCCCCTCAGATGAGGACAAAATGGCGGCCGTTCCTGCCACAACCATGGTGGCCATTTTAGGTACTACCCCTACAACTACGCCATCGGCCCCTGGTGTAGGGTTCGGTCCTTCGGATGAACCTAAGGTCCCTTGTGCGCATCCTTACCAGCCGGTTTATGATTGGAACGCCCGGATGCCTCTTCCGCACAATGTTTTGTTGCCCGCGGGGGCGGCTCCCATGATTTATGTGGATTCGTCGGTGGAGGGGCTGGTGTGGCACCCTTCTCCGTTACGTCCCTGGATTTGTCCACCTCATGAGAGGCGCCTCATGTTCCGAAAAAATCTCCTGAGGACGCTTTTTTTGGTACATTTCAAGCGCTTATGCGCACCGTCCCCCATGGGGGAATATTTCAAAGGGCTTTTCAAGGAGATATGTCCACCCACGCCTCAGGCTCCACCCGTTCTGCGGTGGTTCTGCCGGTGGTTCCGCCGGCATCTCCCTTGCTCATGGTGCCTCCCCCTATGCTTCCGCCTGTGCCTCTGTTGTCCCCAGTGGACAAAGCAGTGCCTGACACGGCTCAGCAGGATCCTGACCTGTCTGATGACCCTCAAGGCGATCAGGACAACAAGGACCTTCCCTGCTCTATCAGAGCGTTCCATGACCGGGTGCTGGACATGAGTTTCTTGGATGTTCCGGTGCCCGAGGCACCTGCTCCGCAGGAGGGCGTGCTTTCTGGGGCATTCACCTTGTCTCCTTTGGAGCGTACCGGCCTGTTCTTGCAGAAGGACGTTCTGGCCGAGGTCCGAAGAGTTTGGGAAAAGCCACACTCTGGACTTTTTGTCAATAAAAAGATTGACGCGAGGTACAGGCTGCATTCTTCAGAAGAAGTGGCCTTGTCATCTTGTCCGCCTCCCTCCTCCACAGTGGTGGCTGCGGCTACATTGCAATCCAGGCCTGTAGCATCCTCCTCCGCGACGGCTACTCAGGTCTTGGGAAAGGAGGACAAGCTCCTGGACTCCCTAGGGAGGAAAATCTTTGCCAATTCGCCCTTGCAGCTCAGGCAGGCCAATGCAGAATTGATTTTGGCGGGAGCTAACATGCGGATGTGGAGAGGTCTGTCGGAGTTTGAGGAGCACATTCCGGTCGAGAAGTTGGAGGATTTCAGAGGAGGTCTTTCCGATGCCAGGGTCTTGGCCCAGAATCTCCTGGAGGCTGCGGCTCATCACGTAGACACCTCGGCTCGGGGGCTGATGCTTGGGGTTGACCCCTCGCGGCAAGCGTGGCTGCATGCCACTAAGTTATAGGAGCTTCCTTGACTGCAAATCTCGCAGAGTGGATACTCCTGCGGGGAACAACCGCCGTAAACAACAGCGTACACGGTTTTTCTCCCGCTCCTCAGCCTCCTCATCAGGTTCAGGTGGCACCGCCACCGATGAGCCTGCCAAATGGGGGTTTTCCGCGCTTGCACGAGACCCCCGGTGGGAGGACGCATTGGGAGGCGTGGCAGGCCATCACAGAAGACAGATGGGTCTTGTCAGTCGCTCGAGCGGGTTTCCGCTTACCTTTACCTCCTACCCCACCCCTCAACCCTCCTTTCAGCTCTCGGGCTCACCCTCCCTCAAGGCCGAGGTTCAAAAACTTCTTCACCTCAGAGCTGTGGAACCCGTTCTCCTTGGGGAGCGAGGGGAGGGCTTCTACTCCCGGCTGTTTACGGTGCCCAAACCCAACCAGGCTGGCCTGCGCACCATCCTAGACCTTTCCCAGTTCAATCTTTTCCTACCCCAAGAGAAATTCAAGATGATCACGCCCGGCCAGATTCGCTCCTCTTTGCAGATGGGCAGTTGGCTCTGCGTGGTGGATCTTCAGGATGCGTACATGCATATCCTGATTTGGAATCCACACAGGAGATACCTCTGCTTCTCTTTCGGAGAGGAGCACTTCCAGTTTCGGGTGCTTCCTTTTGGCCTCAGTTCGGCTCTGCGTGTCTTCAAGAAGATGATGTTGGTGATTGCGGCCTATCTTCATCTCCAGGGTATCCATGTGTATCCCTATTTGGACGACTGGCTCCTGCGCAGCACCTTGTCCGTTGGCAGCAGCAGAAAAACTCCAGTCTCTCCTTCAGCTCCTGTTCCATCTTGGGCTGTCAGTGAACTGGCGGAAATCCTCCATGACGGTCTAACAGGCCCGGAGTTTCCTGGGTTTTCGTTGGAACTCGATCGACTGCCGAGTGTATCTGACCGGGGACAGAATGGCGGATCTTTTGGCCACTTGTCAGATGTTTGTGCAGTCAGAGAGCATGTCGGCCTGGTGGTTACAGAGGTTTCTAGCTAGCTCTTCCTCTTGCTCGTCTCAAAATGAGACAGACCCAGGTGGCTCTTCGGAGTTCCTGGCGTCCGGCTGTGGACCCGGATTCCAAGCGGATAATGATTCCGGATTTCGAGAGTGGACCTGGACTGGTGGTCATCTCTCAGCAACCTGTCAGTGGGCGCGGGGTTCCAGGACCCAGCCCCCATGGTGGCGATCACAACAGACTTCTCCCTTTTGGGGTGGGGTGCGACGTTAGATCTTCTTCAGGTCTCGGACCTCTGGTCACCTCAGGACAAGCTCCTGCACATACATCATTTGGAGCTTCTGGCGATTTTTCTGGCGATCAAGGCGTTCAGACCTCTCATTGTCAACAAGGTGGTCAGCATAAGAACTGACAATGTGGTATCAATTTATTACATAAACAAGGAAGGGGGAACGAAGTCTCCCCCTCTTGTGGACCTGTCCATCCAGATTTGGGAGTGGGCTGTGATTCATGGGGTCTGGCTGCTTGCAGTGCACATTCCGGGCCAACTGAATGTCACTGCGGATGCCCTCCACCAGCGGACGGTGGTCAGCTACGAGTGGGAGTTGAAGGCAGAGATCCTCTCAGGGATTTTCTCGCGTTGGGGCACACCGGAGGTTGACCTCTTCGCCACGGCGGTAAACAAGAAGCTTCCTCAGTATGCCTCCAGAGGGATTCTGGGGGCCTCCTCTCTGGGGGACGCACTTGAGATTCCGTGGCACAACATGAGAGCTTACGCCTTCCCGCCTCTTCCCCTGGTTCATCGAGCAATTTGGAAGTTGAAGAGCTCTGTCGACTGTTCTCTTCTACTGATAGCTCCGTGGTGGGCGGCCAGGTTTTGGTTCTCAGAACTTCAGCACCTGTCGGTGTGTCCGCCGATCAGGTTACCAGTAACTCCCGATGATCTTCACCAAGGGGAACAGCAGATGTAGCACCCCTCCCCACAATCGCTCAACTTGGCGGCGTGGTGCACGTCTCTAGAGCATTTGGGTTTGTCTGCAGGTTTGTCTGCGGATAACATGCGCATTATCCAGGCAGCCTGGAAACCCTCGACCAGATCCCAATACAAGAATAAATGGCTCAGGTTATGTCATTGGTGTTTGGAGAAAGAATTGGACAAGAGGGTGGCAACGATTGACACGGTGCTGTCCTTTGTATCCTCCCTAGCAGAGTCAGGAGTTCATGTTCTGTCTTGCAGGACTTATCTCTCTGCAATTTCCGCTTGCCTCTCTACAGACCGATGTTCTTATTCTTTAACTAACCCGGTGGTGAAGAGACATTTTTCTGGCTTGACACGCATTTACCCTCCGGTTCATAGTCCGCACCCGCCTTGGGACCTAAATGTAGTCCTGACGGCGCTGTGCCATAAACCCTTTGAGCCAATGGCTACGGTTGACCTCAAGTACGTGTCCTGGAAAGTGTCCTTTGTGGTAGCCGCTATGTCAGAGAAGAGAGTGAGTGAGCTCCAGGCATTGTCGGTGGAGCATCCTTTCTTGGTTTTTCACGAGGACAAGGTAGTCCTTGGGACAAACCCAGCTTTCCTACCAAAGGTAGTGACCGAATTCCATCTGAATCAGTCGATTTCCCTTCGGGTCTTTTTTCTGAACCCTGCTTCGGAGGCGGAAAGGGTTCTACACTGCCTGGATGTCTGAAGAGCTCTTAAGTTCTACCTGGACAGGACTTCCGAGCTTCGGAGCTCTTCCCAACTGTTTGTGACCTTCGGTAAGCCTCGGGGCAGGCCGGCATCTAAGGTATCTATTTCCAGATGGATTACCGCCTGTATCACAGAATCTTTCACCGTCCAAAAGCTGAAAATGCCTAAAGGTATCCATGCACACCAGTTGCGAGGCAAGGCAGCCCCGGTTGCTTTTCAGAAATATGTTCCCTGGGAGTCCATTGCTAAAGCGGCTGCGGCTACTTGGGCCTCCCCATCTGCTTTCTGTAAGCATTACTGCCTCGATATGACCTCTAGAGCTGACGCTCAGTTCGGCCAGGCTGTGCTGAAGAACCTGTTTCAGTAAGGGGCATTTCCATCCACCCATAGTTCCTGTAAGGAGTGCTTGGGAATCTCCCGTAAGTATGGAGGAAAGGGGACTATGGACTAGGAGTAAGGTGGTCACTAGGGTGAGTAACCTGGTAAGAACACTGCAGCCAGAAAGGGAAGGCAAGATATTACTAAAGCATCCTGAGAGTTAGCAGGGAGCTGACTCAATTGGACCTGCAGCTGTTCTTTGTATTTTGGGTAGGATTTCAGAAAGATCTGCTGTATCTTCTGTTTTTATTAGTTCTCTTTAAAGGTTTTCTTTTTTGAGGTATGGATTACATATCTAGAAGGGGGTGTACAGTGTATATAGCCTGTTGTATTCCTGGATGCAAAGACTATCAGCGTTGACATTGTTTAAATCAAAGTTAACTAGGAATAGACCATCCTAGTGTACGGAGACATGAAAGTTCTACCTAACTTGTACCTTCTTTGAAGACCGTGCTGCCAATGTTGATCAGTGCATGGTCCAGAGTTGGACCTTGTAACTTGTGAATGATGTCAGCATATGCAAGAGAAAACATAAAGGTGAGTCTAATTACCCCTCTTTCCTTTGCCCCAATGTTTTGAAATGACCAACAATTACAAATTAAATACCATTTGATGTTATTGTTGTGAAACATCATGAACCCGACACAAAGAATAGTTACAAAAATCAATTCAATTTTAATTATCACATGTTGTATATAACGGCACCAATTGCCACATATATGTGATATTGCACATTTAAACAGTTCACCATTTGTTAAACTTTTTTGGATTAAAAAAAAAAAAGGAAAAAACAATGAAAGGAGGTGTGTGGGCAACACAAAGTTTGAATATTATTTGAAACACTTTGTTTGCATCAAAATCCCACAGTTAATTCATCTGGGTATTTCAGATAACTGTCGACATGTTTCGACCATTTTTTGTTTCAGACACTATCTCTAGTGTCTTTAATTCTTCCTTTTTATAGGCCTATAAAAAAAATAAAAAGCTTTGGAGATTTAAAGGATCACTTTACATGATTAATTAGGCTCCGCTTGCTAAGTTTAACTAGGCTCCCTTCACAAGTTGAAACTGAATAAATGCCAGTTGTCGCATCTGGCATAACATAACACTTCTGTCCCACTTCCTTAACCACCTCCTCTTCCTCCTTTACTCATACCCCATGCACTACTGGCCATGGCGGAGGGTTTGGCCTCCTCTACCACCCCAAGTACATCTCCTCTTCCTCCTCACCATCTCTCCCTTCTTTCCCTACCTTTGAATTCCTCTACAAATCTTTCTCTTTGCCCCACCCTATTTCTTTTCTGATCATATACCGTCTCCCTGGCCCTCTCTTCCTTCTATGAAGACCTGGATCACCTCCTCTCGCTCATCTCTCCCTCCCCCTCTCCTCTATCCGTGCTTGGTGACTTCAATCTCCATCTCCCTTCTCCCCCACAATCCTCTCCCCTCTTCTCCATCTTTGACTCCTACCTCCTTTCCACTCTTCCTTCTTCCTCCACCCACCCCTCTGGCTCTACCCTGGACCTAGTCTTCAATTCTTCCTACCCCTCTTCCCCTGTCTCTACTCTTCCTATCTATCTCTCTGACCATACCTTACACTTTCTCCCTTTCTCCTCTCCCACACTCCACCCCTCCCCTCCAACCTACTCACGGCACGATTTTTGCAACTTTGACCCCTCCATCTTTACTGACACTTGCTCTTCTTTCCTTCCAAATCTCCAAGACTTCTCCTTATTATCTGCGGATGATGCTCTATCCTCCCTCTCCTCTGCTATCTCCTCCTCCCTTGACAGACTCTACCCCCTTTCTCTTTTCCACCCAACCCGTAAACCCTCTCAACCTTGGCTTACTCCCCAACTCCACTCCATGCGACGCTTTCTCTGTCGTCTCGAGAGACTTTCGCTCAAAATTCCCTTGCTTTCTAACCAAACCTCTTACTTCTCTTACCATGCACACTGACTCTTGTCTTGCCTCAGCTAAATCCTCTTACTTGTCTAACCTACTCCAATCTCAAGCCACTCACCCTCGCCGTATCTTCCAAACTCTCTAGACTTCTCTCTCCCCCCGCTCGTGATCCCTCCTCCAATTCTACACTCTCCCCTTCTGACTTGCCAACTTCTTTTCCTGTAAGATTCTTACCCTTCGTCAAATAATCCACACCCCCTCTGACTTCATTTCTACTCCTGCGTCCCCGCTCCCTCATCCTACATGTCCATCTTCTCTCCAGTCTCCCCTTCTGATGTCTCCACCCTACTATCCAAAGCCCACCTCACAGCTGCCCCTTCTGACCCTCTCTATTCCCTTCTCATCCCTAAGATTTACCCTCTTCTTATCCCCAACCTCTCATCCAAAATCTGTCTCTCCTCAGCTACTTTTCCCTCTGCTTTCAAGCAGGCAACAATCATCCCTATTTTGAAGAAACCTTCTGCTGATCCTCTTCTCACCTCTAACTTTAGACCTGCCTCTCTTCTCCCATTCCTCTCCAAGCTTCTCAAGTGCCTTGCCTACTCCCAGCTCTCATCCTTTAATAACTCCTCTCTCCTACCACCCTACCAATCAGGCTTCCGTCCCAAACATTCCACAGAAACTGCTCTCAACCCTATTCTCAACTCCTTTCTCTCTGCTCGCCACGCCAAACAATCCTCTATAGTTATTCTCCTAGACCTCTCTGCAGCCTTTGACACTGTCGATCATCCCCTCCTTATTCACACTTTCTTCCTTTGGTTTCAAAGTCTCTGTCCTCAACTGGCTATCCTCTTACCTCTCTTCTCACTCCTTTACTGTCTCCTGGGGTAGTCGCTCCTCTCCTACCTATCCTCTTGAATACGGTGTACCCCAAGGGTCGGTACTTGGTCCTTTCCTCTTCTCCCTTTACACCTCCCTCATTGTCCCTGTTATCTACTCGTTTGGTTTCTCCCACCACGTTTATGCCGACGACACTCCACTTTCTCTTTCTCCTCCTTCTCACCTGACCTTCACCAAAAACTCTCCTCCTGCCTTACTGCTATTAAAAACTGGATGTCGTCCCGATTTCTCTCTCTTAACACAGACAAAACCGAAGTTGTATTCTTTCCCTCTAACTCTCTTCCCACGCCCTCCCCTCCCCCATTCATTCACTTTCCTCCCTCCAATCTTCCTATCTCTCTTCAAGCTCGTAATTTAGGGGCTCTCTTTGACTCCTCTCTCTCCTTCTCCCAATATATTTCCCTCACTTCCCACACCTGTCGCTACCACCTCTTCAATATCCACAAAATCCATCCTTCTCTCACCTTCCACGCTACTAAACCCTTAATCTCCTCCCTCATCTTCTCCCGCCTCTTCTACTGCTCCTCCCTACTCTTTGGGCTTCCTTCTTCTCACCTTGCCCATCTTAAATCCATCTACCACTCTGCGGTTCGTACCCTCTGTCTACTTACCACCTGTGACTCCATCTCTACCTCTCTTCCCTTGGCTGGCTTCTTTTCCACTCCCAACTTAAATATCAATTTCTCTGCCTTGTCTTTAAATCTCTGTATGGTCTTGCTCCCCCTTATCTCTCCCCCTTCTCTCCTTCTACTCTCCCTCCAGTTGCCTTTGGTCAGCTGATCACTTCCTTCTCACTGTACCTCCCTCCTCCTGTGCCTCCTCCCGCTTCCGCTCCTTCCAACTCCTAGCACCTCTACACTGGAACTCCCTTCCTCTTGCCATCCGCTCTACCCCCACCTTCACTCCTTCCGCTCTTTCCTTAAATCTCTCCTCCTCCCTGAATCACCCCCCTCCTGCTTCCCCCCCTCTCCTCCCTATTCATTCCCCTAACTATCCACCCTCCTGCACATCACCCCCCTCTCACCCACCCCTTCCCTCCTCCTACCATTTTCACCACTCCCCTCCCATCCACTCCCTCTCCCCTTCCCAACCTAACTCCCTCAGTTAATTGCTCTTTTCATTGTTTTGTCGATTGATTCATAATGTATTTGCTTCAACTGTTATTGTTTCTTTATGTAATATGTTGTTCAATTGTACAGCGCTTTGGCTTAAAGCGCTTAATAAATCAATAAATGCATACAAATGCAAACATTATTTTTGAAGAAGTAGTTTTGGGCTAAGTCGAACAGGCACATATTTTCCAAAGAAGTACTTCTGTTTAGATACTATGTGTCCATTACATTGTTTTTTAATATAGACTGACTGTTGGGATCATTTATGGCTATTGTTTCTATCTCTTGGTAGGATTTGTGTACCATTTTACACGATGAAGCTGTACCTAGGTTTAGACACAGAATGTCTTCAGATTTCCTATGTAAGGCTCTAGTTGGTAAAGGATCTGAAGCTTCATAGGACCAGCATTCTCTGTGTGACAGCATTTTGATATCAACGCTGTACATTTTGTTTGACAGGGTTTTGTCAGATAACATGTCATCCCGAAGGTCATTTAGCTTAGTCTTCTTAGCTTTGGTGAGATAGGCTGTGTAAAGACAAGAGGGGGGTGTTTGTACTCCTGCTCTCTATATGGTAGAGGAGAGGCACAGAGGACACCAGCCAAGATTCTCTATTGGTATGTGGTCAAGCAATCCAGGCCTAGCTTCTCAGGAGGTGATGCAGCCCGGTTCTTAAAGGGATGGTCTAGTAAACATTTTTATTTAAAAAATAGGCCACTTAAAAAATAAAATACCAGCATCCTCCGTTTTAAAACTTCCTATGTAAAATTTTGAGCTATTCAAGCTCAAAATTCGAAAAAGCAAGCACAGGGGCGCAGCCATTTTGTGAAATGGAGGCCCTCCTGTGCTGGCTTTTGCTTTTGCGGCACTAATGAAGGAAAAGCCAGCCAGCTGTAGTAAACAAAGTCTACCGCTGGGTGGCTTTCCCTTCATTAGTGCCGGGACGCGGACCGGAGACCAGAGCAGGAAAGCTGCAGCTGAATCTCGGTAAGTGCTATTTATTTTTTTTACAAAAAATAAGCACTAGCTGCGGTTTAGCCCGGAAAACTTAGAAATAAAACCGCAGCTTTGAAAACGTTGTATTTATGTTTGCGGTCGCTTTTGAAGCGACCGCAAACATAAATACAACGTTACTGTGTTGGAAAACGCTGCAGTTTTATCTTCCAAGTTTCTCAGGCTCCTCCGGCTCGGAGCCCGAGAGCCCCAAATGGTAAAGCAGATTCGGGCAGACACAACGCGGTTGTTTTCTGAAATGCTGCGTTGTCTGCCTGAATCTGCTTTTCCATTTGGGGCTCTCGGGCTCCCCGTGGGGAGCCCGAGAGCCCCAAATGGTAAAGCAGATTCAGGCAGACACAACGCGGTTGTGTTGGAAAACGCTGCGGTTTTAAAACCGCAGCATTTTCCAACACAATAACGTTGTATTTATGTTTGCGGTCGCTTCAAAAGCGACCGCAAACATAAATACAACATTTTTAAAGCTGCGGTTTTATTTCTAAGTTTTCCGGGCTCCTCCAGCCTGGAAAACTTAGAAAAAAAAACGCAGCTAGTCCGAGTCCCGGCACTAATGAAGGGAAAGCCACCCAGCGGTAGACTTTGTTTACTACAGCTGGCTGGCTTTTCCTTCATTAGTGCCGCAAAAGCAAAAGCCAGCACAGGAGGGCCTCCATTTCACAAAATGGCTGCGCCCCTGTGCTTGCTTTTTCGAATTTTGAGCTTGAATAGCTCAAAATTTTACATAGGAAGTTTTAAAACGGAGGATGCTAGCATTTTTTTTTTATGTGGCCTATCTATTTTTTAAATATTTTTACTAGACCATCCCTTTAAGTACAGTGTAGTCGCCAAGCCCCCACAAAGGAATGTCCACACATTGTTAGTTAAAACGCAGTCTTTATATAATTAATATTCAAGATTATGTACAATATCCTGATAACTCACTTTGTACTCGGTTATCTATAATGGCAAATATATACAGTTCTACGTGGTACCACAATTACTATTAGATCTCTTTAAAGTGCATCAACTGTACGGTTAAATGTCACACAAATCAGTTTGTGAAGGAAACCAACAATAGATATAAGAGGAAAGCAGTTGGTTAGAACAATAGGCAGAATACTGGCCCCTACCACTAGACACAGTTCTGGGTGGAGATCCCCCCCCCCCACCTGGGCAACCTGTAGAATAAAGATAGATCACAAGCCCAGTCCATATATTGTTTACACAAGACTTTCCAATAGTTCTGCAACCCCAAAGTACCTGGCGTTGTAGCGTTCCTCATCGGGGAATCGACGGCCGTTCTTGTGTCCTCCCTTGCAGGCAGGAGTCACAGGTCGTCGAAAGTCCGACAGAGAACAGGGTGAGCTACGACAGTGAAGTGGCAGCTTCGTTCCTAGTGGTGCTTGTTGATGAGGAAGCATCAATGTCCTGCAAGGAAGAGGCATGTGGGGCACCTCGGTGTCGATAGTTCTGGACCACAAAGAGTTTGAAGAACTGTGGCCCAGCAATGGCGTCGAGTCGTCGGCATCTTTGTGGTTTTAGGATGGTGGGAAACCCACTGGTGGATGCTCCTCGGCGCGTCAACGGTCAGGCCTTCTCCAGCGGGATAAGACGGGCGGCGATGCAGATGAGAGCATCCTTGGATCAAATGAAGTTTTTAGGCAACGGGAGCCGGCGGCTCTGGTCGGCGATGGTGGTCGTAGATAGTGGCAGACAACAGTCCGGGCGCTTCTCCTTGGGATTCCGCGGCAGTCACCGTCTCGGGTCAGTAGCCTGTCGTAGATCTGTCTACAAGGGAGATTTGGCAAAGATCAGCTGGTACACGATGGTCCCTCGTAGCTCGGAAAGAGGGTGCCTTACCAGGTCTTCTCTGGGTCAGTCTTTGGAGACACAGCAGCTTTCTGATTGATGAAGAAGGGCAACATCAATTCTTCTCTTCCTGCAGGGCTTCAAGGTCAAGCTTCAGTTCACTCCAGTTACTCTTCAGCTTCTGAACATGAATTCTAGCAGTGAGAGACCCCAGATATAGTAGTTGGTCTCCCATTCATTCTGCTGGGTCACACTCAGGCAACCAATCGGTCAGAAGGGCATTCATGCAGGCATGCAGCCAATCGGGTGCATAGTGCATTCAGGCAATTCACTTCTCTCCAGACACTCAAAACAAGTTATGTGTATTGGGACAAGTACCCAGCCATTCAACACTCCACACTGCATTCATACCAGTTTCGGGCAGGGCTCTCTGTCATTGTGTCAAACACCTGATACTAGACATCCACAACACAGAATGCATATTCGTCACACACTCCATTCACCCAGGTCCCACCCACAGGCGTACCCACAACATACGGCCATTGGGAAGGCTCTAGCCAATCTGGTCAGCACTTTCCCACACTACCATATATGGAACTTCCACCCAACAGCCAGTCAGGGGGAAGGGACAGAGTAAGGGCTTCCTGGAACTTTGGGAAGATCAAGGTAACAGGTGATGGAAGGCAAGAGGCCACTGGGGCCATCTTGTCTCCATCAGGAATCTACCGAGTCCAATGACTGGGCCTGGGCATCCCAAAATGGAGGACGTTCAGGGCACTAGTCAATTCAGCACAGAGCTGCCACCAGCCCATACCATGCTCTGTGGGCCACACACCGGTGCCCATTAACATACACTAGGGGCACAGGGTTGTACCCCTACCCTTGGGTGCCATAGGAGTATCCCATGGGTCTGTTTACCAAAACCAAAGGAGAGAGCTGCACCACCAGGAGTCCCACATGAACTTCTGCATGGGAAACGCGTTGGAACACAAGATAAAAAGCAGTAAAGGACAAGGATACGGAGGCCCTGTCCCTCCGATGCATTTCCAGCATCACAGGCTGTGACATAACTTGCAACTGCAATTGAATTATCACAATGTATTCATGTGTATATTTGCATTCCACAAGAGGGCAATGGTCACATTGTAATCATTGATGTACTTGGATGCCTCATCTCTTTTAATATTGGATGTCTTTTTAGGGGATTTCCCTTTTATAGTGTGTCTAACAGAAGACATCATCTGTTTATTTGTAATTTGATGGAAACTGGTCTATGGAAGCCAAACCAACATTTTTTGGAGCATTTATCTGTTTTTATATCGACATTGGCAGTATTTGCCACATTTATGTCTTTTGAAGCATACACTTTGTGTACGTAGGTCACTATGTGTGCACTGTTGTGGACGAAATTGGGAGTATCGTTTATCCACAAAAGCATGTTGATGTGTGGTGTTCCTTTGGATTGATTTTTCTTTTCCCAAATGAAGTGTTGTTCTTCTATGAGTGGAGGGGTAGTTTTATTGCAGACTAGAAAAATTACCTGTTCAACAAACAGGTTCTCTAGAGAGACATAGAAATCTCATTAATTATTGAGAATGAATGATCCTGTAGGTTGCCGTTCCCCCTGACCCTGGCATGGTGCATTGTTGCTTTCCTCATGTCGACACTGGTTGAAAAAGAACATTTCTTTCTTTCCCATCCTGGTGAACATTGTTTACGGCTTCGTCGGGAGGCACCATATCGCAAAACTGTACTGGAAAAGTAATTTCACATGATGCAGCAAACATTTTGAAACTTCTGGAATGCTACCTGCCTTCAACTTTGCCTCCCAGGCCATTCGCCTCTCATAAATGTTTTGTTTCCCTTCCCAGTGAATGTAGTTTACAGCTTTGTTGACAGGCCACAACCCACAAACATATTAACTTTTTCTGAAATCAGGTTAAAGGGGTCGGGTGTCCAAATGTCATGTAGCCAGTAATGGCAATAAAGCAAACAATGGTGTAACTACCTTGAAACATTGACAGGATCAAGAGAGCAGAGTTCTTCTGGATTTTCTATGTCTAGTCCCATTTTAATTTGGTTTGCAGTGTGTAAGAAGTCATGCAAGTCATCCCATGCATGTTCTGTACAACTTAAAGTAACACACTGTGTGGGCAGACCTAGGTTCCTTTGCATACAACATATATCAGTGTGACATCAGAACTAGTATTCTTTTGTACCATGCATGTTTGTCAAGTTATTTGTGATACTAGATTGTAAAACTTCATTTATCTTTTGAAGAAATTTGGTAGCTGACATGTTTAAGGAAAGAGAACTTGTTTGTAATTTGTGTGCAACTTCATCACATAGATTCAAGGGGATTGGGTCCTCCGACGTATTCCATATCTATGACAGGTAATGTCCACAGCTGTGCTGCTTCGGAAAATCTTTGGCGTCTGCGTCGATGTGCCGTCCCCGAGGACCTCCGACGGCCGACATCACCTGATGTGATAAGTAGGACGCATGACGCCCATAGCCTCAGTTCCGTTTTTTCCACGAACGTGTTCGCTTCGTGAATCTCGGTACGCCTCGACTCGTTGGAGTTTGCTGTTTTCAATTCTCGGTTCGTTGAACCTGTTCGGTTTGTTGTGAAGACCTGTTTGTGGCGATGTCTTCTTCGTCTTTAACCCCGCGTCCGGGCTTCAAAAAATGCGGGGACTGTGGGTCCAAGATGTCGGTCACGGACTCGCACGACGCCTGCCTCTGGTGCCTCGGGGAGGCCCACGATACAGACGACTGTGTCGACTGCCAGTTGCTCACGGCATAGGCCTTGTGGGAACGCAAGATGAAGCTGTCGGTAGGCCAGGTGTCTAATCCCCGGAAGTCGAGGTCTGCGGGGCTTTCGACGGATGACTCGAGGGGCGACTCTCCGCGTCATCATCGGAAGTCCAGTGGGTCTCCTTCCAGGAGTCGGTCTCGCCACTCCTCCGCCTCTTCGAGGCATTCCAGGAAGCGCCGGCATAGGTCGCCTTCCTCGTCCTCTTCCGAGGACTCCGCCCGTCGGCGGGTCGCTTATCCCTCCATGCAAGCGACACCGGAGGAATGGGCTTCCTTCAGGAAGCAGATGCTAGCGATTCTTGAATTGCAGGGCACCGGTCCATCCGCGCCTCCGAGTGGGGTCGGTCGGCACCGGTCGAGAGACACCGCTCATACACATTCGGGCTCGGGTGGTCGGCACAGCTCGCGGGAGAGGTCCCGTTCGGACAAGGGTAGCCGTTCTCGCCATGCCCGTTCCAGGTCCCGGTCCTCGACGCGCTCGAGATCACGTGATCCTGTGCCGTCTTCGAAAAAGACGTTGATGATTTCTCTCGAGGCTCCACCTCCGAGGGGGTCGTCGACGCCATTGGTTCCTAGGTCATCGAGAGACACGCTCGGAGCTCCGGCTTCGAGGCCTGTATCGACGCTGGCGATGCTGGTGGCGCTGCAGCTGACTGTCATGATCTCTGCTTCCAAAAGGTCAGGGTTTTCCCAACTCCCTTGGAAGCAGATCCATAACCCAGGTTCCGAGTGCCAACCAGTCCCAATTGGGACCTTTTGGACCCAGTCCTGGCGCCAGTGGCACCAGGCTCATAAATATGCCCAGTCCCAGCGCTGGAAGCGCCGGGCTCATAATGCTTGGGTGGACTTACCTTCAGCAGACCATGCTGCTTACTTGCCTGCCAGTTGAGCCTCTGATCCTCTTCTGTTTGGAACTACTTTTCCTGTTGGGTGGGGCTGGAGCCACTCCCTAGATTCAGAACACTGGAACTCTTCTGGAAGGCAGGAACTCTTTTCTTACCAGGAACTCTTTTCTTACTTAGGCGTGGCTGTGGAAGGAGACACCTAAGCACTACAGGAGGCTATTTAAACCACACCCGGTGGATGAATCTTGCTTTGCGTTATTCTGCAACCTCTGCAGCAGAACGCTCATCGTGTCTTCTGCATCCGGTCCTGGGCCTAAGGAAAAAGGCTTACCATCCTGAATCCAGTCTTCAGCAACACCTATAAAGACAAGAAAGAACAGGTTAGCATTCCGGCATCTGAAAGGCAAAGGCTTACCATCCTGAATCCAGCCTTCAGCAACACCTATAAAGACAAGAAAGAACAGGTTAGCATTCCGGCATCTGAAAGGCAAAGGCTTACCTACTCTTCGTGCGCTCCGGAGGTCTTCACACTGCATTCCGGCATCTGAAAGACAAAAGTTTACCAACTCTTCGTACGCTCCGGAGGCCTTCGGCGCTGCATCCCGCATCTGAAAGACAAAACAAGGTGCGTTTAAAGACATTGGGGAACTTTAATACTCACGTGCCATTACTCCTTTCCACATCTAATCCAGTGGGTATTCCGGCACCCTGCAGCCACTCCGAACTCGTACCTGCAAAATAAAAAGACAGTTAGAGCGCATAGTGAAGCAGGCAACAAGCGCTTACTTACGTGCTTCCAGGCGCTTCTATTCATCACACGGGCTCCATCTTCAACTCACTTCAGCCCGTCATCCGCCATCGCCGGAACCCTGCAAAACAAGAGACATCATTACTAAAGACTTTAAAGACATTTGAATGACTCGAAACTTACCGTTCGTGCAGTAAACGACGGACAGCAGTCCTCTGAAGTCAAGAGGCCTGCGCTACCTATCCAGTGAAGAAACTGGTTACAGCACCCTGCCCCGAGGCAGATGGAGAGCTCGGCATTCACTTACCTGAGGTGAGAGCGTTAACCTTTGGGGGTCTACAGGAGAGGAGAAGCGGAAAGAGATAGGGACACCCCAATAACCCCAGTTCATTAACCCCATATTTTCTATCTGCAGACATCTTACTCTACACGTCAGCAATACAGGGCACAGAGGTCCAGCCCAAAGAGCCAACCGGGTGCTACACATCACCTTTGAAGATACGGTAGTCGCCCAGTCAAGACCGGCGCCTCTGCGAGAATCAGGTGAGCGTTACACTGACGTTGACGCCGATTCGCTCGACGTCAATGCCTTTTCTGTCGACGCCGGTGCCGACTCGTTCAGCGCCCTCGACCCCTTTCGAGGCGGTGGTGTCGGAGGGGCCCAGTGGCACGGGGTTTGCCCCTAGAAAGGCTCTGGCTAAGGTCAGGCACTGCTTTGGTCCCCAGAGGTCTTCCTATCCCCGCCTGGAGTACATTTCAGAGGGTGATGAAGGCTCTGATGGCGGCCTGGTTCCGGTTACGGTTCCAGATCAGCTTATCTCGGGCCATAGACAGTTTGATGATCTGCGACAGTCGCTGCATGATGCCAGTGGACTGGACACCTCTCCGGAGGTGGAGTTTTGTCGGCCGGAGCCTGGCACTCATGCCGATTCTTCATATCGGCGCCTTATGTCTCGGTTCACCGAGTACTTGGGTTGGTCAGCTCCCCCAGGGAGTTCGTTCAGGATGATCTCATGGACATCCTTGATCTCGGTCCCCCCACTGACCCGGTTTTGCCTTTTCATATGGCTCTGTAGAGAAGGGTGGCGGCTGCTTGGACTTCTCCGGAGAGTCTCCCGGCAGTGGGCAAGTCTTTGTTGCGAAAATACCGTCCAGCCAGTAGCGACCCCTGCTACTTGTCTAGGCACCCCACTCCGGAGAGTTTGGTGGTGCAGGCGGCTACGGCCCCGGCAAAGCAGGCGACGTATCCTACCATCCCTCCAGATAGGGATGACAAACGTTTTGACGGCTGGGCGAAGAAATTGTTTTCTTTGGGGGGGTATGGCGCTTCAGGCGGCCAACTCCATATGTGCCTTGTCTCGTTTCACACACACTCTGTGGAACTGTGTTGCATTAGTGGCAGAACATATTCCCGAAAGGGACGAACGGGATGGTTTCCTTGCTATGTTTCAGGATGGCAAGGATGCCATGTGTGAGGCCGTTCAGTCGGGTTTGGACCTGGCGGATTGTGTCAGGCGGTCCATGGCGTCGAGCACCGTAATGCACAGGTTTGCGTGGTTGCGGAAGTCTGGGTTTGATCCTGAGGTGCAGTCCGGCTCCTCAACATGCCCTTTGACGGTGAACACCTTTTTGGCAGCAAGGCTGACGAGAACCTTGAGAGGTTGCAGACCTCCAAAGCTGCAGCGAAGTCATTGGGCGCTGCAGTTTGCCAACCTCCACCTTTTTGTCCTAGGGGACAGCAATGGAGGGGAGGTTCCTTTCGCTATTACTCGTCCTTCAGTAAAGCGAGGGGAGGTAGCAACTCAAAGTGCCATCGGAAGAGTGCCAGAGGTGGAAATAAAGGTACTCGACGTGCCAAGGCCGCTCGGGCAGTTGCCTCTTTGCCCTCAGGCTACGCCGCAGCCGCTACCACTCAGTCATGAGGCCAGGTCCCATGGTTCGCCGGTTGGGGAAGGCTGCCGCAGCATCTTGTAGATTGGCAAGCCATTACTTCGGATGTGTGGGTTCTGGAGATCATAACCCATGGCTACTGTCTTCCTTTTCGGCAGAGGCCTCACGACAATCCACCAGGGAGCCTCTCTTTGAAGAGTCCAGATCCGCTCCTTGCGCAGGAAATTCAAGCCTTGCTGGAGAAAGGCGCCATAGAACTGGTGCCTGTAGCAGAGAGGAACAAGGGATGGTATTCCCCTTATTTTTTGATATCAAAGAAAGACTGGGGATTGAGACCCATCATGGACTTGCGCGGTTTGAACAAACTCCTCAGGAAGGACAAGTTACAGATGGTGACTCTTTCGCAAGTCCTCCAGGCCCTTCAACTTCAGGACTGGTTGGTCTCTCGACCTCAAGGATGCTTACTTCCATGTGCCGATCCATCCCAAGCACAAGAAGTACCTGAGGTTCACGGTTGGCGACTCCAGTACATCGGAGCAGTGCTCGACACGTCCCTGGGGCAGTGTTTTCCTCCTCAGGTGAGGGCTCTTCACATTCAGCAGATGGTGCACAAGTTTCAATTTGCACAGGATCTCCCAGTGTCCGAGTTCTTAAGATTGCTCGGCCTCATGGCATCCTGCATTTTTCTGGTGCCAAAGGCTCGTCTGCGGATGAGATCTTTGCAGGGGGCACTTAAGCTCCAGTGGTCTCAGTCCTCTGCAGGCTGTCGGACCCTGTTCAGGTGCTGCCCTCGGTGGCCCGGGACCTTCTGTGGTGGGCCGTCGAGGGCAATCTGATGAAGGGGGCCCCATTTTGGCTGCCCTGGCCGGAGGTGACTATCGTGACGGACGCATCCCTCACGGGATGGGGAGCTCATGCCAACGAGTTGACAGTCAGCGGTCGTTGGTCTCCGTCGGAGTCCAGACTCCATATCAATCTGTTGGAGCTGAGGGCCGTCAGGCTAGCCTTGAAGGCTTTTCTGCCGGTTTGCGCGGAAAGAGTGTCCTGATTCTAACGGACAACAAGGTGGCCATGCACTACCTCAACAAAAAGGGGGGGCAGGGTCACTTCCGCTGTGCAGGGAGGCAATGCAGCACAAATTCTGGGCCATCCAGCAGGAAGTTTCGATCTCGGCTGTTCATCTGGCCGGAGACGACAACGAGACAGCCAACGCTCTGATCAGGCAGAGTTCGATCTCTCATGAGTACGAGCTGGCTCAGGAGATTCTCCTGGATATTTTCGTCCTTTGGGGGACCCCTCAAGTGGATCTCTTCGCCTCCAGTGTCAACCGGAAGTGCAAAAGGCTTTGCTCGCGGGAATTTCTTCCTAAAGGAGCCTTAGGAGACGCGTTTGTGGTGGAGTGGTCATTCCCACTGCTGTATGCGTTTCCTCCAGTCCCCGTCATCCCGCAAGTGCTGCGGGGGCTACAGAGGTTCGGTTCCTGGATGATCCTCATTGCTCCGGCGTGGGCCCAGAGGACGTGGTACCCAGACCTTCTAGACTTGTCCATCTGCCCTCCACGTCGTCTTCCCTACTGAGACGATCTGCTCTCACGGGAGGGGGGGGTCAGGTTCTCCATCCAGAGGTCAGATCCCTTAATCTTCACGCTTGGCTTCTGAAAGGTTGAGGTATAAGGATTGGGACCTCCCTGAAGACGTGATGGAGGTGTTGCTCTCGGCCAGGCGGCCGGCAACTAAGTCTCTGTACCGTTGCCGTTGGAGAAAGTTCTGCGACTGGTGCAGAGTTCAGAATATGGATCCTTTTGAATGTGACATTCCCATGGTTCTGTCTTTTTTGCTTTCTTTGGCCCACAGGGGCTTGCAAGTGGGGACCATTAAAGGTTACCTGGCGGCGCTGTCCATATTTAAGCGCTTGTCTGAAGAGTGTTCCTATTTTAAAATTCCTTTAATTTTCGCAGTTTTTGAAAGGGCTCACTAATGTGTTCCCTCTGTCACCTTTTCTGGTGCCAGGTTGGGATTTGAACCTTGTTCTTAAGTTTCTTATGGGTGCTCCGTTTGAGCCTTTACATTCTTGCACTTTGAGGCTGTTAACTCTGAAAACTGTGTTTTTGGTTGCGGTTACTTCCGCTCGCAGAGTGAGTGAGTTACAGGCACTTTCAGTTAAGCCACCCTTCACTGTGTTTCATAAGGACACGGTTGTCCTTAGAGTTTGTCCTTCTTTTCTTCCGAAGATGGTTTCGGAATTTCATTTGAGCCAGAAGGTTGTTCTTCCGGTGGTCTATCCTCCTCCACATCCTGGTAAGGAAGGGGAGAGGCTCCATAGGCTTGATCCTAGGAGAGCGTTGAGCTTTTATATTTCGCGCATGTCCCGGGTCAGAGTGGACGATCAACTTTTCATTGATTACGCTGGAAAGCGTTTGGGACAAGCTGTGACGAAACGGACTTTGTCTCGTTGGATTATTTTAGCTATCTCCGAGTGTTACCGCTTGGTGGGTAAGGATCCTCCGGCTGGTTTGCGGGCCCATTCTACCAGGGCAGTGGCTGTGTCTGCTGCTCTGCAGAGGGGAGTTCCCATTCGTCACGTCTGTGATGCAGCCACCTGGGCTTCAGTACATACTTTTGTACATCACTACTCCCTCGATTCCATCATAGGGCAAGATCTGGCCTTTGGCAAGGCAGTTCTCTATTCCGCAATTTGATTGGGCATGCTAAATTTGTATTCTAAATTATTTCCCACCTCCTTGCTTGGTACTGCTTTGGGAGTCTGTCATAGATATGGAATATGTCGGAGGACCCAATCCCCTCGAAGAACAAGTTTCTTTCTTACCTGGTAACGTTCTTTCGATGGGATGGTCCAACGACGTATTCCATATCGCTCCCTCCCTGCCTTCCCCGCTGCAGAATTTCTTTTGCGATTGCAGCTTGCGTTCCACAAGGCCTTGTGTGTCTGACTGGCAGAAAACTGGTGGCACACGTTCTGGGAAAAAACTATAACTGCGGCTATGGGCGTGGTGCGTCCTACTTATCTCATCGGGTGACGTCGGCTGTCGACGGAGGTCCTCGGGGACGGCGCATCGACGCAGGACGGAGACGCCAAAGATTTTCTGAAGCAGCACAGCTGTGGACATTACCTGTCATAAATATGGAATACGTCATCGGACCATCCCATCGAAAGAACGTTACCAGGTAAGAAAGTAACTTGTTCGTTGCTAGTTCACTTTCAAGTAAGAGGTGGACAATGTATTGAACACTTTGTCTGAATCATGGGTCTTCAGAATATATTCAAAATGAACAATATTCAGATGCACTAATTCGTATGACTCGTCATATCTACCTCCTTTTCCTGTAAGGAGTAGAGGAAAAGAACATGCTTCTACACTTCTCCCAGATGCTCATTGCAGATCCTTTGGCAGGACACATTTGATATGTTTCTAATGAATCTTCTATGGTGTCTTTGTAATGTAGTGGGTGAATTGTATAGTGGGATAAAATGTTAGCTGCAGTAACAGGATCCAAAAACTGGCCAGTTTGTGGTGAATCTTAAATGATTTGGGTGGTTTCTTTTAAGTTTTATTATTTTTATATATATATATATATATATATATATATATATATCTATCTCTGTAGTATTGTTTTGTTTAAGATATTCTAGGGCTTGTATAACTTTGATTAATTCAACTAGTGGTTGGCAAATTATGTTGTCTTTTGTTGGTACACCATTAACTAGTACAATCAGCAATAGTTTTTTTGGCCGTCCAACTCCTAGAGTTTGTACATTTTTTTAAAGATTGAATGGCAAAAATCCCACTTGACCACAAATGCCTTTCGGTAACTCAGATGGATGCAATTTGCCAGTTTAGGGTTTAAGGCATAATATACTGGTCAGATAGTAGTTCTACACCTGTTCCATTTAGGAGAATATTTCATTTTTGGAGTTCTAGTGCAGGACAATTTGCATAGTACAATCTATAGACAAGGTTTTGCATAGTAGAATGGTGGGTTGCTAACATTTTGATGTGATGGAAGGTGCTTTACAAGTAGTTCCAGAAATGCAAGCTAATGAATGTCATTACAGTACAGTGTGAATGTGTTCTGGGCAGGAGTCCATGGTTTGTAAAGTTTTAATTCTACTGTTGTCTTTTTGTTGGACACCATGATTGAGGAATTGTTGTAAACATTTGAATGACTGTTGGCGTACATCGCATATTGAGCTGTAGGTCTATTTGTACACTGGATGACTTGTTTGGACAAGAGGAACATTTGGTTGAAGGCTTATTGGAAAATATGTTTCTATAAGGGTTTCTTCTGCCATAATTGTGTGTGCTACCACTTCATATCCTCACCCATGATTGTCTTATGGAAATTAGATTTGTTTGTTCATGTTAATAAGCCTATTTGAAATATGGTTCTGTGCTGCCGCTGTGAAACCATTCACATGCAAAAAAGTTTGAAAAGGTATCTATATTGACTTTGAGCATATTTGCAAGTCATCTTTGTAGTTTTTTCTATTAATATAGTTAGTGGTTTCATTCAGTTTAAAATCAATGTGAAGAACATTCTGTTTAGTTTAAATGCACTGTCAATCAGAGCTTCAATTATCAGTTTTCTGTGGTAGTTTTAAAACATAGAATGTAACTTCTCAGACTATTTTATGAGATTGCTAAGAACTCTATGCTGGAATATTTTTTGTAAAATGTGTTTTGTAGCATTTTTTACTATGGCTACATTAACATTGCTAGATATAGTGTAAGGTTCATTTTCAGGTATAGTTTCCCTTATACATATTTTTGTAGTTTTATTTTTTGAAAGAGTGGGCTTACTTTTTTGTGCTGACTGGTTTTG
The DNA here is from genome assembly GCF_040938575.1 of Ambystoma mexicanum. Lineage (NCBI taxonomy): Eukaryota > Metazoa > Chordata > Amphibia > Caudata > Ambystomatidae > Ambystoma > Ambystoma mexicanum. The sequence goes on along the minus strand of NC_090929.1, from coordinate 763,860,745 downwards.
TTTTGTTTAACAAGGTTACTAGCTCTTCTATTTGAATATTTTCTATAAATTGTTTTAGTGGCAGGTAACTATATGGCTTACCTTTTTTTTATCTGCTCTATATTTTCATGTTTTCTTAAGAGTTGCTTCTTAGTATGCATTCTATTGTGTCTGTTGGGAAAAAAAAGTGTGTGTTTTAAGTTTGTGGGATTTTTATGCATGTGTTATTGTACAAATATGATAGGTGTGTGTGTGTGTGTAATTGTACAGGGTTGAAAAAGACTGCTGTGCAATTGTACAGTGGGATGATAGGTGTGGTTGGGAAGATTGTAAGAGTAAGATGGTGTATAGGTGTGGTGGGTATGAGTAAATATGACATTGAAATTGGTAGGTGTTTCTGGAATAAGTGTGTACCTGATGGGAATGGGTGATAAAGTGTTTATAGTGCTATTTGTTAGTGAGTAAAGGAGTGGTGGTCTTATTGAATATGTAAGAATATTATGCTGTGATTAGAAAAACAGTAGTTGCTGTCATAGTGTGATATACTGTACAGGTATCCGGGTGGTGTGGGTATAATTATAAAGGGTGAGGAAGTGTGTATGTGTGTGAATCAATGTTGGTAGTTTGAAATGCAATGAGCATGAACGTTTTTGGGTTTGATTTCAGGAGTTGATGAGGATAGGTTTATGCAAGAATGAAGAAATTATTTTGTGGTATAGGTTTTTGAAAGTTTTTTTTTTTGTTAGGCGATAAGGAATTGATGGTCTATTGAATAAGGAGCAATGTTGAGATGGTAAGAATGTAATACAATACTGTTGAGTGGAAAAGAATGGTTTAGGTTAATGCATAATGAAATTGTTATTTCAATTAGAGAGACATACATTCTAAATAAATGTACTTACTTGTAAAACGTGAAGTTTTCTTTGTTTGACAGCTGTTTTTTTGCTCTTCTTTTTTCTGTAATTGTAAAAGGAAGTTGGTATATGTGGTAAAAGGTTTGTTTTTTGTGGTAGGAAGGAGTAGTTATTGGATGAAGGAGAAAATAAAGTTCTGTTATGTGTTGGGTACTCAAATATTCTGTCACTAAATTGTGTCTCATAGCATTGGTTGAAAAATACTAGTCCTTCAAATGTAAGGAAACATGTTTTCTTTAGGATTGGCTCTTTTTTTCAGCGATTTATTGAAAGGCAAAGAATGCATATGTGCATTAGGAGTTGAATTATGTCCCTGTGTTTTTAAAGTAAGGAAGGTGTCTTATTGCATAATGTGGTACCACTGGTTTTAAAACATTTTATTAATAGAGTAAGTTGATGGATTTGGGTAATGCTTATTTTTAACTATATTTTAGTAAAAAAACAGTGTATAGGTGCATCAGCAGTACCAACATGTTGAGATTTTTGTAAAGGAAAGGAAATGCATGTAAACACTTCTCTGGTAGTATTAACTGTCAATTGACGTGATCAGGTGGCAAAGGTTTGGCACTACAAGAGGTCAGATAGCAATGCTTGGAGATCATTATACATTTATATGTAAGGTAAAATGTTTTTCTTTTCAAATGTATGCTTTTAGCAGCTTTTTATTGAAAGACTAAAAATGCATAGGTTCATTAGGGGCACTACCAAGTGTACCTTTTTGTACAAATAAGAAAAATGCACTTGCAAAAGATTTGTAAAATATTGCTTAGTGGCATTTGGTAAGAGCAGGTGGAATATTTTGACACTAGATGTCTGGTGCATGTGCAATAGCATTCCTTTTAGGGATGGCTAATTTTTTAATACCATCAGAGTAAAAGACTGACAATGCATAGATGTATAAGTAGCAGTACAATTTTTCTAATTTTGTGAAGTTATGAAAAGTTCACTTTTAACACTTTAATAGTAGATTTAACTGATATTTCATGGGAATAAGTGGCCAATGTTGCCAATATATGGTATCTGAATGCCATGGGTAAAAAGCAGCATACCTTATGGAGATGTTGATACATATATAGAAATGTGAAAAAAATGCTTTTGAAAATGGGTCTTCTTAGATGTAGCTATTGTTAAATCTGCAAAAAGAAATCTGCAATAGTTTCACAGTAATTTCCTATAGAGGAGGCTGAGAATGACAAGACACATTACTCTTACTCTGAAGTGTTGAACTGGGGTGAAAGGGGTACATGTAGAGTTGTTGGATGTGATTGGTGGATGGATGTGTGATTGTTTGAAAAAGCCAATGCGAGAGTATTACACAGATACAAGTAAAAAGGGTAGAAGGGCTGTCCTGTGCGATGTCTGCAGATGCTGCAATAGTCCATGGATCCACAGGTGCCATCCGGGTCCTTTTAATGATACCCTGCATGGAAAGAGGACTGCAGAGACGGCAGACTTTCACTGGTGTCCATGGACAGAGGTGTAGTAGTCTGTCTGGCGCCTGCTTAATCTTCCTAATTTCGGGTTGTTTAGGAACACACAGGTGCATCATTATCTCAAAGAAGAATTAGGTATAGTTTCACTATCTAATTTGTCTCAAAACAGCGCCTCTCTTCAGTACGTTAAAATGAGATATTCTAGGGTTTCGTGGTGGTTAAGGAAATTTTGAAATATCATGTAGTCATTTAAAAATGTCAACATGGCAGGCTATGCTAGAAGTTGCAAAGTATTTTATTTTTCTTCACCCAAGTCTTCTTAACCAGATTTCGTTCTGTCCATTAAAATTAGATTGAGGAATAGACTCCTAAAACCAGAACAGGGGAGAAATTACCAAATTATCCATGTTTGTAGTCTAAAAGCAAGGCCTGTGAATATTTTAAGGTCATCCACACAAAACTGAAACCTCAAGTATACATATAGCTTTGATACACAGGACAGTTATTTCCTCTTTATATTTTCCACTGCTAGGTTGTGGGGGCTTGACTTGCCATTCTTTCACTAGAACATTTGTAAAATTGAACCACAGATAGAGGGCATTAGAATTAAAGGAGAGCGAGGATTAATCCCAAGCGTAAGGGCACAGGAAAGAGCCCCACCCCTCAAAGGGTCCGTGGAGATGATGGGTGGTGCACACCGGGATGTTCCAAGGGGGTAAAGTGATGTGGAAATCAATTTGTCTGAACATGGGTGGAGAGAGGGTACCACCACTAAATAGCCCTGTTAACAACCCACACTCCTGCACATAAAATAGGAGTAGGAATTGTGACACTCCAGAATGTGTGAGATTGGCAGGGATTTGTGCCACAGGCAGCTAAAACTGAGAGGGTACAATAGAGTATCACCACTAACCAACTCATTCCTCTGCATACACCCCTCAAAATCTAAACTTAATACAACCATACCTCTAAAGCACAACAAACCGGCCCCTCAATCTTGCTGGTGTTAGATATAGCCCCAAGAAGGGGAACCTCTGGAGTAACCCTGTTACATTTAGTCACCTTGAGTAGCATTTTGAGCCGAGACTCTGTACACTTAGTTTTTGATGTGGCAACCTCGGGTCTGACCCCGGTGGCAACAGCCCCTGAAGTACTGGGCCTAGCTTTAGCCCCTAAAAGGGGTACCTCGAAAGAAGATCCGGTTTTGGCAGTCCCTTTGTAGTGGTCCTTGGAGGAAAATCTGGTGCACCTATTAGATCCCTTTCTGGACACAGTAGGAAGGTCCCTGGTAATAGAGCCACTTGAGCCCCTATCGGAGATAGAAGACTCTGGGAAGGAGTCCCCAAGCCGGAGTGCCCTGAAAAGGAACAAATTTACCAGCCATTTCCTTTTTTCTTCACTGAAGAGCTGTAAGTGTGGTAGAAGAATGCGTTGAAACGCCTCCTCCCACCTGACAAGCTGATGCTGGAGTGCCCGGACAGAGAGGGAGTCGCAGACGAAGCAGAAATCCCGGCGGTGTTCCTGGCCTAAGCTCTCCAGACAAAGAGAATGGGGATCCGCCCCCGCGATGTGAAAGCAAAAACGAGAATATTGAGGCTGAGTAACACAAAAGGAAATAAACCAAACACGGGCATACAAAGATACACAGATCTTTATTCTACAACTGAACAGTTTTCAAAGGAACAAAGTATCATATAGCTTTCTGGCCCTCAGTACATCACAGCGAATACCAGCTCTGTCGGTGTGAGAAGTGAGTGGGACTGTACATCAGAACATTCACTCTTTTATACAATTTGTAACATGATGTCCAACTCATTTACAGGTTAATTATTCCTAGGCCTAGGGGTTCGTGCCGCGTTCACTTCTTATTTTTTCATCTATATGCATATGGATTATTCCCAGTTTATATACAACTAAGTCACAATGGTAACAGTGTATGTTCGGATTTAACATTAAGCCTTCGTACATGTTTTATACAATATAGGTCAACAAGTGTTCACATTCAGTATTTAAACAACATTGTGCTTAATATATGCTCGCTGATCAGTTACGTTGGCATAGGTAATCCTTGATCTACAGGTCAACGTAGGACAAGGTCTCCTTACATTACCCTAACATTTGGCCTGCAGGCAGTTTAGGCAATAACTTTATGTAGAGGTCGAGACTGCAAAGTTACAAACAGAAGAATACTGTCCACCATTTTAGAACACAGGGTGACTTTGGAGTAAGAATCAAAATGGCAGATGAACCTAAAATGGCGGCTAAATCTGTCTACGGTCAGAACCTTGCAACACGGATTTCTTCGTAGAGCGACTGGGTTTAGGCCAATATATACAATAAAGAGGCACAGTATAATATCCTGTTCAACAAACCCTCCTTTTGTCCTAAGCCAAGCACTAAACTACTTCTAGTCACTTTAAAAGTGACTCCACGTCTCAATGTCCATACATCCTGAATCACTATCGGAGATCTCAATTGCCACAAGATCAGATACTAAGATTTCTTTCAGCACATATTCGTTGGAGGTTTTTTCTGGGGTGTACATTTTATGTCCTAATGTACCCATCGCTTGTGCGCAACATTCCTCTAACATCGAACACATGCCAGGAAGACATTGTATACAACAGCAAAGAAACAACAGAATACCTAAAATAATCAGCAAGACAGAAAGTAGTTTCCATCCCCAAGATCACAAGAAGTCCCAGAACCAAGCGCTAAGATCCCAGTTTCCCTCAGGATCATGCACCGCTGAACTTAGGACATGCAGATTCTGTATTGCCTTGAAGATAGTTGGGGAGCAATCTGGACGAAAACACAGCAAGCGGACCCCACTAATTTACATACCCAACCACGCTCAGCCAGGATGATATCTAATGCATCCGGTTCTAAAGTGCCACTAAGCTTATTACTTTCTGCTCTAAAATCATATAGAGTATGGCAGTGGTCCGGTTGATGGTCCTCTCCAGTACTCTCGCTAGTCTCCTGATATCTTACGAGTTCATTATTTGCCCCTAAAATGGATTCATCTCCTAGAACTTGTGCTGAAGTGTCACCATTCTCCTCCCGCCGTGGACGAGCCCTTGAAATCTCTACAGTACTTGCAATGAATACCCCAGGTAATAGGATCCCTAAAAAAAAAGTTCCTTGCAAATCCCTGGTTAACCATGGAAATGCTACATTACCGCAAACAAAGTAGACAGGTTTGCCTACATACAAAGGGTCTGTCCTTGCTAGTCAAATTTGCAACATTGGCGCAACCTTTAAAATCACCCATTAACTGAGTACCATTCCTTTGTATGCAGAAAAACTGAATCGGGGCTATGGTTGACACTGTAGGAAGGAGGCGTGGCATCCTTATTGCCTATATGAGCCATGTTGAAAGAAATCAAAGATTGAAATGGACGAGACAGTCTATCAGAAGGCCTAATGGAAACAACATTAAGCTTACCACTTTTTGCGAAAAGCGAGCATCCCAGGGGCGTCGGAACACTTTTTTCAAATTCGTTCGTTAGTCCCATCAAAATTCCCTGAGAGGCTATTGTTCCATCGACCAAAGAATAGTGCTCTAAGAGAAGCATAGCATGCAGTTGTCAAAGGTAAAGGATGAATATACCAACCTAGCCCCTTATCCCTGTGTTGCAGTAAATGTGAACAAACCCAACAATTAGATTTGTTAAAAATGGCATGTGTAGCATTCATGAGTAATAGTGTGTTGTTGTGATAATTCTGTCTGTGCTGAGAGCCTCTAGGAGATAGAGTATGCAGATGCACGAAAGGAGTAGAAACAGTAGGTACATTTTCAGTAGGTAACAGATTCTCAAACGGATGCACTTCTTCTAAATACCAGAAACTTAAAACAATGACTATTGCGAAACCAATTAACATTATCACGAGACAGCAATACGTTTTCGGGGCCCACACAGTGGATTGTCCATTCTTGCAGCTGGTCACACGTTCTCTTATCAGTTCTGTACCAGCAGAAGCGGTTGCAGGCATTGTATTCTTCAAACAAATGCCCCAATGTTATTTGCTGGCGACCTCCAGGCCGAGCGTTTTCTTAGTCCTTCGAAAACCCTAGCCAACAGAATCCCCTTATGTACAAATGATAGGGCCAAATAGACAAGCCCTTCGATGATTTTTCCTTGATGGCACAGCCGAACCGTGCAGTAACTCTATTTCCTCAGATGCAGATCATACCTTGTGATTCCTGGTACTGAGTGATCTGTGAACAACGTGTCGTCACTTCCCGTTGGAAGCAGCGAATGAACGGAAGCCAGATCAGATACAATAGCAACTTCCGGAAACAAAACTGTTGGAGAGTGTGGAGATGAAATGGCTGTTTCCCCAGGCCTCACAGGCTCGGTGAGAGTCTCTGATGCACTCTCTATGCTGGTTGCTGCTTCGTGGTCGTTGGTTACAGCATTGGTGAGGGGTTCTCTATCTTCTGTATCGTATGGCAGTGGGTGTGGAATCCTCTTGGTGTGTGACGCATGTATCCAATGCTTCCGTCCTGCTACCTGCACCACAGTCTGTGTGACCAGCAAAACTTGGAAGGGGCCCCGCCAACGAGGTGTGAGGCAAGAAGATTGGTCAAATGATTTGGTGAGGTTCCACTCTCCCGGTCGTATGCTGTGACCAGGACCCTTCGTACCATACAGGTAAAGCCTCTCGCACCTGATGATAAATCAAATACAGATTTTTAGTTAACTGGCCACATTAGTCAGAGAGAAGTACATTTTCGACATCCCATAAAGAACAAGACTTTGGAACATTCCAAATATTAGCAGGCCTCCCCATAACCATCTCAAAGGGAGAGAGCCCAGCCTTGTTTTGAGGGGTTGTTCGCATAGATAACAACACGATCGGTAAGGCGTCCGGCCATTTTAGTTTGGTGCCGGCACACGTCCTAGCAAGCTGGTTCTTGATGATGCCATTGTGTCTTTCTACTAATCCACCACTCTGTGCGTGTCTAGCAGAATGGAACCATTTATCGATCTGTAATCCCGCGCATATCTGCAGAATTACAGCAGCGATAGTGTGGACCATTGTCCGACCAGATGACTCTCGGCAACCCAAATCTTGGAAAATATTCCTTTAACATAGTCTTTGCCGTGGTCATAGCTGTGGCATCTTTGACAGGATAGGCTTCAATCCATTTGCTAAAAGCACAGATGACGACTAATACATACTTGAAATTGTTGCAACGCTCCATCTCAATAAAATCAAAATGAATAACCTCGAAGGGGACAGAAGGTGGACCGAAACTTCCCCTAGGAGTTGATGTGCCCTTTCGCACATTATGCTGCAAACAAATCATGCACCCCTGAACGAAGCGCTCAGCTACTTTAGGGATTTTGTCATTTACCTACGCATTTTGCAACATTTTAGTGATTTTACGAGCACATATGTGAGTGGGACCATGAGCCATAACCACCATCATAATATATGCGTCAGGCAGTAACCACTTCCCTTCGACTTTGTCCACCCAACACCCATCATCATCCAGTTTCCCCAAACCCTCAGCCCACTTCTTAGATTCTTCTAATGTGGCATCAGCTTGGATATCCCTTATGGAATCAATACCCTCATCCAAAGTACAGGCATCTGTGGCTTCCCTTGAAGTATACATTTCTGAAGAGAGATCAATGGCAGTCTGTTTGGCTATCTGGTCAGCAAAAGCGTTCCCTTTTCCAACATAATCTGCAATCCTCTGATGCGCTGCGCATTTTATGATAGCTAGATTAGTAGGGAGTGCAAGTGCTGAGAGTAACAGTACTATCAAGGGGCCATGTTGGATTTTTGTACCATGTTAAGTCCAGAAACCTCTTTTTGCCCAAAGTCTACCGAAGTTATGAACCACCCCAAAGGCGTACTGACTGTCAGTATATATGTTTACTGTAAGCCCTTCGGAAAGTTCACTAACTCGTGTCAATGCTATAATCTCTGGGCCTGTGCAGAGTTATGCGTGATTCTCTTGGTTTCCATGACCGTGCTCAATGTAGTGATTGCATAAGCAGCTGTGGATGTACCATCTGAAAGTTTGAAGCAGGAGCCATCGCCAAACAGCTCCCTTTGTGGATTGTTCAAAGGAGTATCTTTCAGATCGATTCTACCCTTTGTCTTTTGTTCGGTAGTGTAAAGGCAGTCATGTGACTCTTCATCACTGCAAGCAGTACCTTGCGGGAAAGGTAAAAGTTCAGCCGCATTAAGAACACAACACCTCTTAATTTGTATGTGCGGTGCAAACAAGATCAATTCATATCTCGTTAATCGTGCGGAGGTGAGGTGTTGCGTTTGTGTTCTGTTAATACAACATCTACAGAGTGCAGTACCATCAGGGTTAAAGCATGGCCTAGGACCATTCCCTCGCTCTGTTTTACAGATGCAGCAGCAGCAGCAACAACAGCTCGCAAGCATCTTAGCAAAGCGCATGCTACAGGATCAAGGGTGGAAGAAAAGTAGCCGCACGGCCTATTCTTCCGTCCATGTTCCTGAGTTAATACAGCCAAAGCATATCCATCACATTCATGCACATATAACACAAAGGCCTTTTCATAGTTTGGTGTGCCCAAAACTGGTGCCGAGCACAATGCAGTCTTGAGCAAACCAAATGCTTGCTTCTGTTGGAAGTTCCACGGTAATGGCGAAGAAATGCCCTTCTTCGTCAAGCCAACATTGGTTTAATCACTAGTGAGACATTTGGGGAACCACTGTCTACAGAAAGAAGCCATTCCTATCAAGGCTCTAACTTCCTTCTGCACATTTGGGACAGACATGCTAGAAATGAGTTTTATCCATTCAGGCATCAACTTCTTCCCTCCTTTGACAGGAGATAGCCTAAATAGGTGACCTCCTGACAACAGTATTGCCATTTTTTAAGCAAAGCTTTATGTCCATGTTTAGCCAAATGAATAGGCAACAACACAATGCCCTCCTTACAAGCGCTCTCTGAGTCAGCAGCTAAAAGCAAGTCATCAACATATTGAAGTAGTGTACAAGAAGAGGGCAACTCAAGAGTATCGAGCTGCTCTTTCAAAGCCCTACTATAAATACTAGGACTTTCCGTGTAACCTTGCGGTGCACGGATGAAGGTAAACTAACATCCCCCTAAGGTGAACGCAAACAGGTATCTACTGTCCTTATGTAGAGGAATACTAAAGCAAGCGTTCTTTAGAGCCACGATACTAAAATGGGTAGCTGAAGCCGGGATCATGGTTAATATTGTCGTCACATCAGGCACACTTGGAAATTGTGGAGCAACGATCTTATTGATGGCACTTAGATCAATTATAACACGAAAAGGAATTGCATTATCGCCTTTCATGTACACAGGTAAAATCGGACTATTGCACAAACTACCTGCAATTTCCTCAATCACCCCTTGGTGCACAAAATCGGAGACTATGCATTTCAAAGCTTGCTCACCATCGACCGAAATCTTATACTGTGGAATACAAAGCAGCTTTACTCCATGCTTCAAGATAATCTTAACAGGTTCAATTTGCAAGACACCAACGTCATTATCATCAATAGCCCACAAACACTCCGGAACATGACTAAATTCTGGCGGCAAAGGTCTGGTCAAGAATTGAGGCAGAAAGTTGCTGTGGTGAAATCGTCAAACACACTCCATCAGAAGAACAATGAATTACCACATTTAATTCCTTCAACAGATTCAACCCCAACACATTCTCTCCACAATTCGTAGTCAAAAGAAACTGACAGTGGTCCGTAAATTGACCCAAGGTAATCGGTACCGGCAAAGAAACCGGACCGACAACTGGTATGCCAGAAAACCCTACAGAAACATTGGTTAGCCATGACAGTGGAATGTTTGGGACCCGTGAATGGTCAATGGACACTTCTGTGCCCCTGTATCTATCAAGAATAGATGTTTCCTATTTCCCACTAACATCTCAACATAGGGACCTTTCTGATTAACGGGAATAGGCGTTGGTTCCAAACCCATTTTCGGGCAATCCTAGCAAAACAGAATGTCATCAAAAGGAAGTTCTTCAGAGAGGTAAGCAGCAGAAGGATGATCAAAAATGTTTCTATTATGCACACTCGATGCCTGGTTGTCCTGCGAAAAAGGTTGCTTTGAATCCTGCAAAAACTGACCTCTACCATGACCCCCTACACCTGGGCGACCTCTGGATCGTCTACCCATATTTCCAAATGTTATTTGACCTCTGCTGGAGGATCGGGCATTGTGCACGCCAATGACCCTCTTGTCTACAATATGCACACTGGTTAATGTTTACAGGACCCAAGAACACATTTCCTTGTGGAACGTACTGAGCTCTAAATTGTGAATTACCCCCTCTAGGGCCTCTAACAATTTGCTGCAATAGAACGTTTTGTCTCCTTTTCTGTTTTCAACTCTTTCTTTTTCATTGTTGACACGATTCTCATAGTACTGAGCCATGTGCAATACTTCTGACTGAGACTTCGCTTGCCAAGCGCTCTTGGAGGACATAATTTGCGACTGGATGTCGGGCAGCAATCCACGCACAAATTTGTCCACAAATAGTCTTTTCCCAGAATCTGTGCCTAAATCTTGTCCACTGAAATCTACCTGTCGAACCGATTAAAGAACTCGGTAGCACCCTCAGACTTCCCTTGGACACAGGCAGTAAGCTTGTCCCAAATAATTCTCTTCTCAGGAATTATAGTCTTCAATTTCGTAACTATTCTGTCAGGTAAAGTTAGTATTACCTGAGGCGGTCTTTCGCCAGCTGGCCTTTCTCCATCGAGTCTAACCATGTTAGTCCATGTATCTCCTAGCCCTGGTACATCATCTACAGTTCTAATCTGTTTCCACAAGTCGACAGGCAGGAGTACGGAAATAACAAATCAATATCACTTATGGTGAATACCGATGATTGCAAGACCGACTCAATTTCTTTGTAGAACCCTGTCAGATTCTTCTAATGTCGGGAATGGATTGTTTAATGGTGTTCACTTCCTGTCTCGAGAACGGGACGTGAGCAAACTGCGACACATAATGTGCAGGAATTTCATAGGCTTGCGCACCCGTTCCGGCATCCGCTGGAACCTCGACTTTTGGAACACATGTCGGAGGGACCGATCTCACAGGCAAATGAGAAGTAGGCAACTCCGAACACTTACTAAGCAACAGAGCCAAATCGAGTGCTAAAGCAGCTGAAGAAGTGTCAAACGAAAAAACCCTTTTGTAAATATTCAATAATTCTGCGGGACAACAAATCTCTTTTTACACACTCATCCTGCAGATACTCTACCATTACCTGTATCACTTTCCTCTGCATTTCTGGCGTATACTGACTATATGTGTCATATACTTCAACGGGAGTTATCGACGTGTCTGAGATCTTTCGTACAAATTTGTGTTTCCTCTGTTATCGATTTCCGACAAGGAAGGACCGTTTCTGTATGAACATAACGTCCAAACTATCACCATCTTCATCATCATACCGTAACCTTCCCAGCTCCCTTCTATACTCAAGAATCCTCTCAACATGCTCTAGCACCTTCTCCTCAGTATCTCTAGAAAATGCTAAAGTATTCAAATCCCTCAACCCTTGTGGGAGATCTATATCATTTAGCCTGTTCCACATTACACATAAATGAATTCCTAATCCTTCAATAAAAACGTTTTTCTCAGGAAGATTGTCTATATTAGAAAGTGTGACGAAAACATTAGCTTGCTTAGCCCACGCAGTTAACTCATGTTTTTTCTCTGGAGAGACATAGAGACATTATTACGAGTCACAAGCCTCGATCCCACTCCCTGATCATCTACAAGCGGTGCAGAACCACTTGGAAGAGGGTGTGTATGCAAGTTTTGAACATCAAAGAACAGCGGTACTATTAGTGGTACAGCAGGCAAACGTGGAGGAGCAACGAGAAGAGGAACAACAACAACTGGAGGAAGAGGAACAGCAGGAGGAACAATAGGAGGTGCAGGAGGAACTATGGGAGGAGGAATAACAGCAGGGAGAGGAACATACAGAGGTGGCACAGTGGCACCAGGCCTTCGTTCGTTTAATAGTTTAATGATAAGTTCATCAGAAACATGAAAGTCTTTAGAAGGGTACATTTTCTGAATCCCAAGTGAAAAAGCCCTATCCATATTCCTAAATGACTCAGAATGTTTATTTTGGTCATACAACAACGCTTTTTCGACCTTCGTCATATGGCGGCATGCATGCTTTTCTCTACTCTTAAGTTGCTGCAAAGCTTCTTTCTTCCAATTCTGTAATACATCGAATGCTGCAGGTCTAGCCTTTTACTCCTACGTCCCGTCCCCTTTCCTCCATCTTATGGCACAGCTCTCCGTCCTGTGGGACGGGACCGGAGCACTTTGTAAAAAGCATCCACATTTTTCCAAAAATGTGTCCTTCCTCTCTTTCTTGAGTGGGGCCCGGCACGTGGCTGTAACCCCGCCCACCTTGACTCCGCCCCATGCATCGCCCATCAGTCCTTTTCATCACTCGATCAGGGCTGGACGCACTTGCATCCTCAAAGATTTTCTTCCCTTTTTTCCTCTCTGGCTCTCGCTAGTGTTCATTTATTAGTCTGTCTGTCTTTCAAGTTAGACTTTGCAGATTGTACATCGTGTCACTGTCGCTTCGCGAGGGCGGATCCCCATCCTCTTTGTTTAGAGTGTTTGGGTCCAGAACACTGTTGGGACTCCTGTTTTTACTGTGACTCCCTTTCGGTCCGGGCACTTCAAAGTTGGTTGGAGCGGTGGGAGGAGGTGTTCCAACGAACTTCTCCTTTGTATTTTCAGGCGTTCATCGACGAGAAGAAAAAACGCCCGGTAAGTTCTTTACTTTTCAGAGCACCCCGGCCCGGGGATACCTTTCCGGGTTCCTCCCGGTCCGGAAGGGGCGTTGATCGCTCTGTCACTGGGGTTCGCCCTGAGGTGCCCGTTGGGCCTAATAATTCTACCAAAGTTTTCTCCGAGAGCCTCTGTAAGGGGCCTGTGAAAACTGGAGTACGCTCCGAGGCCCATCCTGTGGGGGCTGTTTGTAGACCTAGTTCTACTGACTCGTGGGGTACCGGATCTCGCTCTGAGGCCTCTGTCAGCTTCCCTCAAAAACAAGACCGGGGTGCGCCATGAGGCTTTGGCTGGGCTTGTTACCGAACGGATGTTCGAGGCCCGTGCAGATAAGGCTGTTACCGGGCTTGGGTCCGAGGTCCCTCATTCAGAGGTTAAAGCTACCAACAGTTCTGAGAGGTGGGAAAAGGCTTTGTCGGTGAAAGCGGTTGCTCACCGTTCCCGCTCTTGTGGTGACACCAGATCTGTTGAGGGGGCAAAGAAGCAAAGTTCTTCTTTTACCGGCAGTGCCGAGGTCCTTCCTTCGAAGGCTAATTTGGCGGTTGGTATGTCTCAAAAACATTCCAGGCCTCATAGTACCGGCTCTGCCGAGGTCCTTATGTTAAGGCTAAGATTGAGACCCCTGATCCATCGACGGGGACCCCTACCTCACTTCCTCACGTGCCGCAGTTCCCCTCAGATGAGGCTAAAATGGCACCCGTTCCCGCCACGACCACAGCAGCCATTTTAGGTGCTACCCCTACAACTATGCCATCGGCCTCTGGAGTAGGGCTCGGTCCTTTTGGTGAACCTAAGGTCCCTTGTGCGCATCCTTACCGGCCGGTTTATGATTGGAACGCCCGAATGCCTCTTCCGCACAATGTTTCGTCGCCCACGGGGGCAGCACCTTTGATTTATGTGGATAATTCTGCGGAGGGGCCGGTGTGGCACCCTTCCCCGTTTCGTCCCTGGATTTGTCCACCTCATGAGAGGCCTCCTCAGGTTCCGAAACAATCTCCTGAGGACGCCTTTTTTGGTAAATTTCAAGCACTTATGCGCACCGACCCCATGAGGGAATATTTCAAAGGGCTTTTCAAGGAGATATGTCCACCTGCGTCTCCGCCCATTCCTCCGGTGGTTACGCCAGCGCCTCCCTTGCCCGTGGTGCCTCCCCCGACTCTTCCGCCTGTGCCTCCGTTGTCCCCAGTGGACAAGGCAGTGCCTGACACGGCTCAGCAGGATCCTGACCTGTCGGATGATCCTCAAGGTGATCAGGACAACAAGGACCTTCCCTGCTCTATCAGAGCCTTTCATGACCGGGTACTGGACATGATGAGTTTCTTAGATGTTCCGGTCCCTGAGGCACTCGCTCCGCAGGAGTGCATGCTTTCTGGGGCGTTCACCCTGTCTCCCTTGGAGCGTAACGGCCTGTTCCTGCAGAAGGACGTTCTAGCCGAGGTCCGAAGAGTCTGGGAAAAGCCACACTCGGGACTTTTTGTCAATAAGAAGATTGATGCAAGGTGACAGGCTACATTCCTTGGAAGAGGTGGCCCTGTCGTCTTGTCCGCCTCCCTCCTCCACAATGGTGGCTGCTGCCACGTTGCAAACCAGACCTGCAGCATCCTCTTCCACGACGGCTACTCAGGTCTTGGGAAAGGAGGACAAGCTCCTTGACTCTCTAGGGAGAAACATTTTTGCCAACTCGGCCTTGCAGCTCAGGCAGGCCAACGCTGAGTTGATATTAGCGGGAGCTAACATGCGGATGTGGAAAAGTCTGTCAGAGTTTGAGGAGCACATCCCAGTCGGGAAGCTGGAGGACTTCAATGGAGGCCTTTCTGATGCCAGGGTCTTGGCCCAGGATCTCCTAGAGGCTGTGGCTCATCACGTAGACACCTCGGCTTGGGGCCTTATGCTGGGGGTTGATGCCTCACGGCAGGCGTGGCTGCATGCCACTAAATTTTCTAAGGAAGTGCAAGAGAAGGTGTTGGATCTTCCATTTGATGGTAAGGAGCTTTTTCATTCTTCTACTGATGTAGAGCTCACCAAGACCAAGGATAGCACTCAGACGGCTAAATCATTGTTTGTTCTGGTCAAAGCCCCTTTCAAATCCCAGAGACCGTTGTCACAAAGTCGACCCTCCTCTGGTTTTAGGGGCTTCCTCGACCGAAAATCCCACAGAGTGTATACTCCAGCAGGGAATAACCGCCGTAGACAACAGCGCACGCAGTTTTTCTCTCGCTCCTCAGCCTCCTCATCAGGTTCAGTTGGCACCGCCACAGATTAGCCTACCAAATGAGGGTTTTCCGTGCTCGCACGAGACCCAGTGGGAGGACGCATTGCGTCTCATTGGGAGACGTGGCAGACCATCACAGAAGACAGATGGGTCTGGTCAGTCGCTCGAGCGGGCTTCCACTTACCTTTACCCCCTACCCCACCCCTCAACCCTCCTTTTCCACTGTCGGGCTCACCCTCCCTCAAGGCCGAAGTTCAGAAACTTCTGGGCCTCAGAGCTGTGGAACCTGTTCCCCTTGGGGAGCAAGGGGAGGGCTTCTACTCCCGGCTGTTTACGGTGCCCAAACCCAACCAGGCTGGCCTGCGCACCATCCTACACCTTTCCCAGTTCAATCTTTTCCTACCCCAAGAGAAATTCAAGATGATCAAGCCCAGCCAGATACGCTCCTCCTTGCAGATGGGTGATTGGCTCAGCTTTGTGGACCTTCAGGATGCGTATATGCATATCCTGATTTGGAATCCACACAGGTAATATCTCCGCTTCTCTTTGGGAGAGGAGCACTTCCAGTTTCGGGTGCTTCCTTTTGGCCTCAGCTCGGCGCCGCGTGTCTTCATGAAGATGTCGGTGATTGCGGCCTCTCTTCGTCTACAGGGTATCCATGTGTATCCTTATTTGGACGACTGGCTCTAACGCAGCCCTTGTCCGCTGGCAGCAGCGGGCAACCTCCAGTCTCTCCTTCAGCTCCTGTTCCATCTTGGGCTGTTGGTCAACTGGTGGAAATCCTCCATGACGGTCTCACAGGACCTGATTTTCCTGGGTTTTCGTTGGAACACGATCGAATGCAGAGTGTATCTGACTGAGGACAGAATGGCAGATCTGTTAGCCACGTGTCAGATGTTTGCGCAGTCGGAGAGCATGTCGGCCTGGTGGTTCCAGAGGCTTCTGGGCCTCATTGCCATGTGTGTACTGGCTCTTCCTCTTGCTTGTCTCAAGATGAGACAGACCCAGATGGCTCTTCGGAGTTCCTGGCGTCAGGCTGTGGACCCGGATTCCAAGCGGATAATGATTCCAGATTCCATGACAGTGGACCTGGATTGGTGGTCATCTCTCAGCATCCTGTCGGGGGGGGGGGGGGGGGGGTAGGGGGGAGCGCTGGGTTTCAGGGCCCAGCCCCCACAGTGATGATCACGACAGACTCCTCCCTTCTGGGGTTGGGTGCGATGTTAGATCTTCTTCAGGTCTCGGACCTCTGGTCGCCTCAGGACAAGCTCCTGCACATAAATCACTTGGAGCTCCTGGCGATCTTCCTAGCGCTCAGGGCGTTCACACCGCTCATTGTCAAAAAGGTGGTCCGCATACGCACGGACAACGTGGTGTCAATGTATTACATCAACAAGCAAGGGGGAACGAAGTCTCCCCACCTTGTGGACCTGTCCATCCAGATATGGGAGTGGGCCGTGCTTCATGGTGTCTGGCTGCTTGCAGTGCACATCCCGGGCCAGCTGAATGTCACAGCGGATGCCCTCAGCCGGCGGACGGTGGTCAGCTACGATTGGGAATTGAAGGCAGAGGTCCTCTCATGGATTTTCTCACGTTGGGGCACACTGGAGGTGGACCTCTTCGCTACGGCGGTGAACAAGAACCTTCCTCGGTATGCCTCCAGAGGGGGGCTGGGAGCCTCCTCTCTGGGGGATGCCCTCGAGATTCCATGGCACAACATGAGAGCTTACGCCTTCCCGCCTCTGCCTCTAGTTCACTGTGCGATCTGGAAGTTGAAGAACTCAGTGAACTGTTCCCTTCTACTCATAGCCCTGTGGTGGCTGGCTAGGTTTTGGTTCTCAGAACTTCAACACCTGTCGGTGTATCCGCCAATCAGGTTACCAGTAACTCCCGATCTTCTTCACCAGGGGGAACAACAATCGCTCAGCTTGGTGGCTTGGCAGCATAGGGCCTGAGTTCAAGTCTTTAGAGCATCTGAATTTGTCTACGGATAACATGCGCATTATCCAGGCAGCCAGGAAACCATCGACCAGATCTCGGTACAAGAGTAAATGGCTCAGGTTCTGTCATTGGTGTTTGGAGAAGAAGTTGGATCCAAGGGTGGCCACGATTGACACGGTCCTGTCCTTCGTGTCCTTCCTAGCAGAGTCAGGGGTTCATGTTCTGTCATGCAGGACTTACCTTTCAGCGGTTTCCGCTTATCTTTCTACAGACCAGTGCTCGTATTCTCTGAGTAACTCAGTGGTTAGGAGGCATTTTGCAGGTTTGACACGCCTCTACCCTCCGGTTTATAGTCCGCACCCGCCGTGGGACCTAAATGTTGTCCTGACGGCGCTGTGCCATAAACCCTTTGAACCAATGGCTACGGTGGACCTCAAGTACTTGTCTTGGAAGGTGTCCTTTTTGGTCACCGTTACGTCGGCAAGGAGAGTGAGTGAGCTCCAGGCATTTGTCGGTGGAGCATCCTTTTTTGGTCTTTCACAAGGACAAGGTAGTCCTTCGACAAACCCGGACTTTCTACCGAAGGTGGTGACCGAATTCCATCTGAATCAATCGATCTCCCTACCGGTCTTTTTTCTGAACCCTGCCTCTGAGGCTGAGAGAGTTCTACACTGTCTTGATGTCCGAAGAGCTCTTAAATTCTACCTCGACAGGACTTCTGAGCTTAGGAGTTCTTCTGAACTTTTTGTGACCTTCGTATCCCCCAGGGCAGGCAGGCGTCTTAAGGCAACTATTTCTAGGTGGATTGCTGCCTGCATCACGGAGTCCTTCACCGTCCAAGGGCTGAAACCTCCTAAGGGTATTCATGCACACCTGGTGCGGGGTAAGGCAGCTGCGATTGCTTTTCAGAAATATGTCCCCTGGGAGTCCATTGCTAGGGCAGCTACTTGGGCCTCCCCATCTGCTTTCTGTAAGCATTATTGTCTCGACATGAGCTCAAGAGCTGACGCTCAGTTTGGTCAGGCTGTACTGAAAAACATTTTTCAGTAAGGGGCATTTCCATCCACCCATAGTTCCTGTAAGGAGTGCTTGGGAATCTCCCATAAGTATGGAGGAAAGGGGACAGGAAGTAGGAGTATTACCAGGTTACTCACCGTAGTGACCACCTTACTCCTAGTCCATAGTCCCCTTTCCTCCATACACCCGTCCGCCGTCCCCTCTAATAAGGTTCCTCTGTTATTGCTAATGGGTCTTTGACCTGGCGATAGAAAAGGTCTGATGGGCTATGCGTGGGGCGGAGCCAAGGTAGGCGGGGTTAGGGCCGCGTGCCAGGCCCTGCGCAAAAAGAGAGGAAGGACACATTTTTGGAAAGATTTGGATGATTTTTACAAAGTGTTCCGGTCCTGTCCCACAGGATGGAGAAATGTCCCATAAGTATGGAGGAAACGGGACTACGGACTAGGAATAAGGTGGTCACTACGGTGAGTAACCTGGTAATTCTTCACTAATCTAGATTCTAAGTATTCAATACGAGGGATTTCAGAACTACCATTGATTGGCCACTGAAGTTCGGAAGCATGTCTAGTTGGTCTGTGCCAAATATCATTAAATACTATACTACCAAGGCCGTGCTTACAGTACATAGTACACGCCGGCGACCCCTGCATTAGTGCTGGTTTGCCAAATTCCAAAGATTCTGTCCTTGCGGAATAATGCCCTGAAGCAGGCAGACAATTTCCCATGCATGTCAGAATACTGGTGTTACCTCATCAATAATTGAACTCGCGAGTGCAATACGCCAAAACAAATTATCAGGATACTTAAAAATCGGGTCACAACTCACCTGATCAAATCCTAAGAAGGTCTGATCGGATTACAAAGTTTTCTAACAAAGATTTCCTCGTGGTTGGTGATTTTGGCAAATCTGCCCACCTCGATATATGGACCCTCGTGAAGATGCCAACTCGGACCACGTGCTCACCATCCAGGGATCGGGTCGTGCAGCGCTGCTGAGGTGTCGCTTCTCATCCAAAAAAGGGTGCCCCTTTACACCGTCCAATCCCGGTCCGATAGCCATGTCAACCTTCAACGAGCTGGCATCAATCTTGAGGGTCCCTATTTGGGCGCCATCTGTAAAAGCAAAAACAAGAAGATCGAGGCGGAGTACCACAAAAGGAAATGCACCAAAGACGAGCTTACACAGATACACAGATCTTTATTCTACAACTGAACAGTTTTCAAAGGAACAAAGAATCATATAGCTATCTGGCCCTCAGTACATCACAGCGAATACCAGCCTTGTCGGTGTGAGAATTGAGTGGGACTTTACATCAGAACATTCACTCTTTTATACAATTTGTAACATGATGTCCAGCCCATTTACAGGTTAATTATTCCTAGGGCTAGGGGTTCGTGCCGCGTTCACTTCTAATGTATTCTTCTATATGCATATGGATTATTCCCAGTTTATATACAAATAAGTCACAATGGCAACAGTGCATCTTCGTATTTAACATTAAGCCTTCGTACATGTTTTATACAATACAGTTCAACAAGTGTTCACATTCAGTATTTAAACAACATTGTGCTTAATATATGCTTGCGGATCTGTTTCGTTGGCATAGGTAATCCTTGATCTACAGGTCAACGTATGACAAGGTCTCCTTACATGACCCTAACATTTGGCCTGCGGGCAGTTTAGGCATTACCTTCATGTAGAGGTCGAGACGGCCAAGTTACAAACAGAAGAACACTGTCCACCATTTTAGAACATAGGGTGACTTTGGAGTAAGAATCAAAATGGTGGATGAACCTAAAATGGCGGCTAAATCGGTCTAAGGTCAGAACCTTGCAACATGGATTTCTTCGTGGAGCGACTGGGCTTAGGCAAATATATACAATAAAGAGGCACGATATAATATCCCGTTCAACATCGAAATATCGTTTGCACAATGATCCGGACACAAATCCCAGATGGTCCGGCATAGATGGAAGAAAGAAGATTGTGGAACAGCAGCAGGAATGAAGGACAAGGAAACAAAAAGAAAAATATTCACTGTGATGCAAGTGTCTGACCCCAACCGAGCGGACAAAAGGACTGAAAGGCGATGCACGGAGCAGAGCTCAGGAACACGGGGCTATGGTTTTTGATGCTTAAAGTGCTCTGGTCCCGTCCCGATGGAAGTAATTTCCCACACGTTTGGAGGAAAGGGTACGGATGTACAAGTAATTGGTGTAAAACCCTGACAATTTATTGATGCATAACATTACATGCAATCAGGAAATAGTAAAAAAAAATATTTACAAAATGTATCCTAAAACACCACTTATAGCACCTATGTTCTTCCCGGTTCCTCATTACAGGTTAGTGGCCACCGGATATGGACAGTGGTCCACAGTACCAGAATTGTGACAAATCCCATGGTGTGCAGCTTAGAAACCTAAGAATAATATTGACTCTGACTTATATGATTATATGAAAAGAAATATACTTTAGTGCTACAAGTGGTGTGGGAAAACATTACATACCCTTTTAAATTCACTGAACAAATTTTAGTTAAGTGATGTGGTGATGGTTTAATGAAACAAAGCCTTTGAAATTTGGCAAGTGTTGGAAGCTATGCCACCTTAAGTTTGTGCCCCCACTGAGCAGCCCTTCAGAACACTGATTACATCACCTATAACATCATAGCATACATAATATAAAAGTACCTGACATTGTAAACAATTCTCTTGGTCTATTTCCACATATGACAAACAAATAGGGCCTTATTACAAGTTTGGTAGTGCAGGAAAAAGTGATGGTAATTCTGTTACTGTGTTTGGCGGTAATCGAATTGCCACCATTTTTCCCACACAGCAAAATTATAACTTTGGAGGTAAAGTGGAGGATTTAACTGCAGTGAAAAGATGGAAGTGAATCTACAGCAAAAAAAACAATGGATTTAGAGTGTGATGGTTCCGCCGGCAGTAAATCCCCAAAAATGCCCATGGAGTACTATGCACTCCAAAAACTACGATTTACATTCACTTGTTAACTCCATGTGACCACTTGTTGGTAATGTAATCAAGTTTGGCTTAAAATTGACAGATCTGCTGCCAAATTACCTCCAAACGCATAAAGAGGCCCATTGAATAGATGTATGGGAATTACACAGTAACAGAAATATAGTATACCTTTAGTTTAGTTTGTTTATTTATAGAGCGCGTCCGAACCCTCGGGTAGCTGGGCGCTATGTTGTCATGTGGACAACATAGTTGCATATCGTTGCGCGCAGCAAAAAAAAAAGTGCATACATTCAGAGGTGCAAGTAGAGGGGTACAGTATGTGGCATGAGATAAATACAATAGATAATAGAGGATCGGGTTACATGGTGATCCGTTTCAGGTATAGTTAAGACATATGGTAGTCATTGGTAGAGTGAGGAGAACTAGGAGGTGCATGAGTAAATGGCTAAGTGTTAGGCAGAGAGCTAGGATTTCACCATGGCTCTGAATGGCCAGAAGGAAGCTTCCAATCTGATTGCAAGAGGGAGTGTATTCAAGCATTGAGCTGCAAGAACTGGGAAGCTGGACCCTCCTGCTGTTTTTAGATTGAATTTAGGGA
This sequence comes from Ambystoma mexicanum, assembly GCF_040938575.1. NCBI lineage: Eukaryota > Metazoa > Chordata > Amphibia > Caudata > Ambystomatidae > Ambystoma > Ambystoma mexicanum. The sequence continues at coordinate 763,838,835 of NC_090929.1, read as the reverse complement.
CCTTGAGTTGGTGAAAGTAGGGAGTTCTGGTAGGTCTGGTAGTGCTGTCTAAGGAATTTGTCAGCTAGGTAGCGCGGGGCAGTCAGTGACAGGCACTTGTGTGTAATGACAAGAGTTCTTAGCTGGATTCTGTCTCGGATAGGGAGCCAGTGGACATCTTTGTTGGCCGTGGAGATGTGAGCCTTGCGCGGGAGGTTAAGAGTGCATTTTAAGGCATTGATTTGAAGAATCTGGAGTCTGTTCAGATTTTTTGTGGTGGTGCCTTGGAAGAGTGTGTTACAATAGTCTAATTTAGACAATATCAGCGCTCTGGATAAGGTGAGGCAGCTGGAGGAGGATAGAAAAGGTCTGCAGGCATTTTGTATTTGTATTTATTTTATTTATAACGCGCAATCCGCAGGCCCGGGGGCATCAGGGCGCAATTTGTAAGGTTACAGAAATGCATGGATACAGGAGTCGCAATGCACAAAGGAATGACATTACATGATATGAACAGGACATTAAGTACAAGTAAAACAGTCAGCAGGTCAGAGAAAGTAAGACTGAGGCGCTGTACGGGACTTAGGCAGGTCGAAAAGCCAGGATCTGGTATTGGCTTTGAAAGTGTGAAAAGACTCTTCCGCTCTGATTGTAGCAGGGAGGGAATTCCAGAGCTTGGACGCTAGGACCGGGAAGCTTGAACCCCCTGCTTTTTGCAGTTTAAATCTAGGGATAGCTAAACAATGGGACTGGGCAGTTGTTAGTGGATGGGAGGTCGAGTGTCGCGACAGTCGACTGCCGAGATAGGTGGGGGGCCTTGTTGGCCAGACATTTGTGCGTAATGGCGAGTGCTTTGAGTGAGATTCTTTGCTTGACAGGTAGACACTTTAACTTTGATCTAGTTTCTGAGATATGGTGGTTACGAGGGATGTTTAAGGCGGCACGAATGGCATTGTTTTGGGTAGTTTGGAGTTTAAGTTCTCTTAACTAGTGCCTAGGTAGAGAGCACTGCAGTAGTCGATTTTAGCCATGAGGGTTCTCGCTAGTGTGACACTGTTGGAGGTGGTAAGGAAAGGTCTGCAGGCTGCAATGAGTTTGCATGTGTATGCCGACGCAGATCTGACATTAGTTTGTCGGGATAATGATAGAGTAGCGTCAAGGTAGAACCCTAATGTTTTAGTGTCTTTTGAAACTCGAATTCTATTGCCATCTATAGTGAAAGATTGATATGCCGGTTCAAGTCTGCTCAGGCGTTGTGCAGTGCCCAAAATGAGAAGCTCTGTCTTATCGTTTAGGCAAAGCTGGTGTTGGGCCATCCAAGCTTGTATAACCAGGTAGACATCGTTAAGGGCCTTGGTGTCAGCCATATAATCACCAGTAATGGGGATGAGTATCTGGGTGTCATCCGCATAATTAGTGTAGGAGACACCCAGATAGTCAAGCACATCAAAGAGTGGTTTTGTGAAGATGTTATAGAGTGTGGGTGACACACATGAGCCCTGAGGTACGCCGCAGTGAATTGGGGAAGGGTCGGCAGCTGCGGATGGGGCAAAGACTCTCATGGATCTGTTGCTCAAAAAGGATTTGATCCATGCTGCAGCCGAGGATGAGAAGTTGGCAGCGGTGTGGAGGTGCTTGCAAAGGATCTGGTGATTAACCAAATCAAAAGCGGCCGAAAGGTCGAGAAGTAGTAGCATTGCTAGCTTGCCCTGATCCTTTAGGACTTTGATTTGGGTTTTGAGGTCTATTAACGCAGTCTCCGTCCCGTGTCTGGGGCGGAATCCAGATTGTCGTAGACCTTGCATGTTATTGGCTTCCAGATAGTTTTGAATCTGAAGGTATGCATCACGGTCTAGAATCTTAAGCAGAAATGGTACTGTTGTGATAAGTCGGAAATTAGTAGGAATGCTTGGGTCGAGGGAAGGTTTTTTTGAGCAAAGGGATCAAACAAGCATCCTTCAGGTTATCCGGGACAATACCAGTTTGAATGACGAGTTAATGAAGGCAGTGATGAATGGGGCCAACTCATGCACCGAGTCCTTGATAATAGGGGCTGGGCATGGATCACCTTGGCAGTTGGAGGATTTAATTCTGTGAATTATGTTTTCTACCTCGACGACGGTGAGCCGTGAGAATGTAAATGGTGTGGTGTTAGCAGTGTCTGGAATGGGTGCCTTGGCAGGGGAGAGAGCACGGTTATCGCGCTTCAAGTTGTCCTGTTTATCTTTAATGTTCACTTGTAGTGTGGAAATTTTATTTAGTAAGGCTACTTGGATGTTGGAACACCATTTGCTATCTTTCAAGCAGGTGTCAGGGGGGGCGACTGGAGTTTCAAGCTCTTTTAAGATTTTGAAAAGTTCCTTAGTGTCCGAGTCAGCTTGCATAATGCGGTTGTTCAGGGATTCCTTTTTTGCAGTGATGATGGCATCTTTATAGGAGAGTGAGGCAAGAAGGAAACCATCTTTGTGCTCGTCAGAGGGATGGCTTTTCCATCGATTTCCGGCACAGCGTTTCGCTTTGCGGAGAGTTCTTAACTGTGGGGTGAACCATGAGTTAGGGTGAGCTTGTAATTTGGCCTTCCTAAATTTGATAGGTGCTATAGAGTCAATAGCCGTTAGCATAGTTTGGTTGTACGTGTCTGCTAAGGACGTAGGGTCAGGGCAGGTGTTGATGGCTGCATCAAGAGCTGGAAGTAGCAGCGGGAGGAGTTTCTCCTTAGTTATATATTTTTTGCTTCTAGTCGGGAGAGCTGGGGCTATTGGAGTCGGGATGCGTGGGGTAGCTTCAATGTTAAAGGTTATGACGTGGTGGTCAGACCATAAACAAGGGGTGTTGCTAAGAACCTTAATGTTGCAATTGGAGCCAGCTAACCAATCAAGTGTTCGACCTTTGATATGGGTAGGTTCTTGGATGTACAAAGTGAGGCCAAGATCAGTTAGTATGTTCTCCAAGTCAGTTGCCACAGGATCCTTTAGGTCTCCAAGACCTAAGTTAAGGTCGCCTAGGACGAGAGTTTGTGATTTGTTTTTAGTATTGTCCAGAAGGAGGGTGGAGATTTCACTGGCAAAGGACGGTGCCGGACCCGGAGGTCTGTAAATGAGGTGCACGGTGGCTGTTTGATTGGGGGTGAGTGCTAATTTGACTGACAGCAGCTCAGCTGATGCCAGTTTGGCATCAGGTATCACTCTTAGGTCAAGCACATTTTTGTGGATGAAGGCTACACCCCCACCTCTAGAGTGGGCAGTGGGGCAGTCACATCGTGTGATGCCGTAGTCAGGCGGTAGAGCCAGCGCTAGTAAGGGGCCAGAAGCAGCATGAAGCCAGGTTTCGGATATAGCTAGGAAGTCAAGGTCAGATGTGGTGATGAGGTCAGCTATGTCTAGTGCATTTGCAGTGAGGGATCTGGCGTTAATAAGGGCACCCTTAAACATGGGCAGTTTAACCTCTATAGTTGTGGATTTGCAAGTGGTAATGATAGAACCGAGTGGAGGTAGTAAGGTTTGCTTCGAGACGTTGTTACGGGAGTGACGTAGGCGGAATCTGGTGCCTAGTCTCTTATTTCTAAGAAGGAAGGGGCAAGGTTGGTTGGGTGTAGGTTTCTTAGCGAAGTGTTCTAGCCATAGTGCAGGGTCATTAAGGTATTGGTTGATCTGTCCTCCAGCAAAGGCTGCCGGGCTCATTCTAAGCGACACCATAAGTCGTGGGGAAGCTAGACCGAGAGAGGGATGATCAGGTTTAGGATGGAGTGGTAAGGTGGTTACCGTATGTAGCTGCGTGACTTGGGCAAGTCGAAAAGCTAGAGTGTAATAAAGTGGAAGGAGAGCACTAATGTACATGATGGTCGTCCTAGTTACCTGCGTAGGAGGGATAAAGCCCGGGGGGCACTGCAATCATAAGTATAAGTAGGGGTCACCTGGCTTCGATTTAGCAATGAAGGCAGAACGGCACACCAATGAAACGCATAAATAAGGACACCTAGATTCGATTTAGCAGTGCAAGGCAGAAAGGCACAACAATCTAATGCATAATAAAGGTCACCTAGATTAAATTTAGCAATGGAGGCAGAAACGCCTAGGCATAAGGTGCAAGACACTTCAAAAGTGGTTGGGACACGACCATAGGGTACAACCCACTTCATATGTGGTTGGGAGGTGACCAGAAGGTACAGCACATATGTGGTCAGGGAGTGACCAAAAGGAGCGACACATTTCAAATGCGGTCAGGAGGCGACCAAAGGGTATAATGCAACTCACAGGCACTTTGGGTCTCACATTAACTAGAATGCATCAATGCAGCCGAGTGCGGGGCTACATATAAAGAGCACACATATTGAGTAGCGTGCATAGGGGCACAGTTCAAAATCATGCATGGAGACAAGAGGTGGCACAGTGAATGCAGAATAGGGCAATGGGAACAGAGGAGACACAGTGGGATCAAGCTTTGAATATCATAAAAGCTTACAGTGAAACATGAATTGAGGCACAGAGTCAGAGGACAGACGGGATAGTGTTCCAGTATGCTTGAAGGGTGCAGATAAGATGTGGGTAAAGTTTGTTGGACATGCGCTTCATAATAGCAGCGCTTACCTTGTTGCTGACAGGGAAGTGGGGCCAAGAAGCGGGGTGCTCGCCTGGTGTTCAAGAGGGGTCAGGCAGGTCCTGGAGCTCCTAATACTGCACTATTCGAGTGCTAGGCGAAACCGGTCTAGCGTAGGCTGGCGAACGGCTGGTGACAGGCTGAGGACAGGTTTCAGCCTTCTCTCGGTGGCCTTCCTGAGGAGGGCCGGCTTACGACTGTCGGTGGCTGGCTGATTGGGCACTTTCTAGCCCGGTTAGCCAATGGCAGGGGTGAGCCTCCAGATGAGTGTAGAGAAGGGAAGATGGGTGCCTACTGCATCCCGGCGGCCATCTTGAAGCGGGCGTCCTCGTGCTCCAGGGGCTCAAGGGCTTGGAAAAATAAACACCAAACGGTGCGAGGCGTTTTCTTTTCAAGATTCGATCAATTTCGAGTGGTGTGCATTTAAATGCACAAGTTTAGCCGCATTTTGGAGATTAAGTACAGGAAGTCGGCGATACTTAGGATAAGCTTGCGTGCTTACGTAGTGGACAGAGGAAGCTCCTGCTTCTCCTCTGCATCTGGGGCACTGCTCCTGCAGCGTCAATGGGAGCTCCTGCTTGTTTGTTGGTGTAGTAGTCCTGCTATGGGGGTTAAAGTGGCCACTGGGCCTGGACACAGGCCATGCCAACTGACTACTTTGGTTATGCCTGGTGGGGGCATTGGTCAAGGCCACAGGCTATATAGCCAGTGGCCCAGGTACCATTTATGGGAGGCTATTGGGCTTGATTTCTGGCCAGGCATAGTGGTTTATATGGTAGATATCTCGGCATGGCTTTGCTCAGTGCGATCTAGTTCCCAGTGATGTAATAAGGTATGTAGCAAGTGATCTCATTGGTGTGCTCATTGGCTGGACAATGAGGATGCTCAGAGGTAAAGTGTTTTAGCTTTCAACACTAGTTGATTTTCAAGGGTTTTGTTGTGTTAAAATATCATCCTGATATCAGTAAACTAAAGTTATTTCACTGAATTTCAAGGGTTTTATATTGTTGAACTGTTTCAACGTAATTCACTCTTTACTAAACCTTTTAATTAAATATATATATATTCCATCTCTCTCTCTCTATATATATATATATATATATATATATATATATATATATATATATATATATATTCCATGTTTCTCTTTGTTTTACATCATGATGTGACTAACTGAATACTTACTGTACAGCTGTAGTAGGTGATACCAGTGCGTGAAGAGATATTGTGATATAACAATGATGTCGTAACCTTCACTAACCTGCACTAAACATTACTTGAATTCTCTCATTTCAGATGCACCAATGTCTGCTTTTCTCCCTGAAGATTCAATTTGTTTGAGATTGCCAGGTGCTCAGACAGTGCTGTGAAACTCAAGTAAGAGGTACGTTTTCTCAAATGTTTTTATACCTATGGTTTGTGCATTTGATGGCTGACAAGTGCCCTTTACTGCTGAGACATTTTCTTTCTCAGTTTGCCAAATGATATTGTTTTATAGGTGGCCCTGTATCAATATATATATATATATATATATATATATATATATATATATATATATATATATATATATATATATAGTTATACAATGCATACATGTAAAATGAGAAAATGATGGCTATGCCTACATTCACTGGGTCACATAGACACACCATTGCAGTCAACGTGAGCTGTTCTTTTCTTTGGGCTCCTTTCTTATTAATGTCCTTCATGTAGGTCGAATAAGGGAGAATGGGACTGACTCGCTGATTCGAGACCATAAGTCAAGCTGCAAGTCACTGATGCTTAAAGGGGAGATGGGAATAGTGAAGGGACTGGCTTTGGGTCAAGGTCTCCACAGCCTCTTGCCCCAGGTATATTCAAATGAGGGTGCGTTCCAGACATCTGAACATGCATTGGATTACTGATGATGTATGGTTGCATGACTGGGTTAATCACCCCGTAAGTGAACACAGTTTCTGCATTGCCACCGCGTTAGAGAAATGGAATAGTAAAAGCAAATAGTAATGCTCATGTCAAGCCCAACGGTTTCTAATTTGGTCCGATTCATTTTCTAAAAACCCCTGTCTGATCCATGGTCCCGTTAACCTTAAAAAGACGTGACAGCCTTGCACGTTACACTGTGCCTTGTCTGTGACATGAAAAACCAGGCAAAGTGGAGAAGGCATCAGTTCAAAGCACCACCCGTTATGAATCTGACATTTTTGTGCGGCAGACCCACTCGGTTCCCGCAACTGCCAGCAATTTTCATGGGGGTTAATTAATCAAGGTTTCCACTTAGCTATGCACAGGTAAACTGACATTTAGAAAAAAACTAGTCCCACCTTAATATGACCTCTTCATAATCTCACAAGCAAGAAACGGAAACAACTTAACTGAGATGTAAAGTAGAATTACAGAACATCCATACTCCATATCTATATATCTATCTATACTCAAATAAGGACTATGAAAACCCATACAAAAAGACAGATTTTGAATGGAGTAAAATGAGGAATTATTCTTGTTATGATACCAGCTATTTTCTTTCTTTGTTTTTCAGTAATAGAAGATCCCAAACAGCAAATTCATCTTCTGGTCAGATACTGAATTTATAACATAATATTTTGCTGTTTGAATCTCACTTTGCCAACACTGATTAAGAGTAGGGAATTTGGGAAAGCAAATAACGGCAATGCAGAGCAAACCCCTAATCACAAAATGCAAAGGTTCAGAACATGAGAGGTTAATTCACGATTTACAGCAAAGCCAATTAACGCTGCTTCCCCATCAAAACCTCATGGTTTTCCTTTTAGGTAAAACGTAACTTCCCAAGCCATATTGTAAAGGTCATGTGTGTGGTGTGACTCCAGAATGGGACAAGTCATCAATCCTGTATAATCGCTCATATCTTCATGTTCAGTGCACTGTACTTAATACACACTCAGGCGTATTTGCCTCACTCATTTTCAACAGGTGAGTTATGGGGCCCTGTCACCTTCTTTCTGAGGGTCCAAACTTCCCTCTCCTACACCTCTTACACCTGATCTGGAGCTCCTAATTCATATCACATGCTCGTTTTTCTTGCAACCATGGGCTTAACCCCTTCAGGTACTGTTTTCAGTCCTATTCCTTTCCTTGGCTCAAGCTTACCCTCCCATACCATGCAGTTCTGGAACTGCTAATTATAGCTTTGCTAGTCTGCAACCAACATTCTTCTGATGTCCATAACTTACCTCCTCCTGATGTAACTATCCAACCTCCTCATGATGTCTCAAACCAACCTCTCTGATGTGTCCAACCATCTTCCTCCTGACTTGATCACCCCTCTTCTTTCCAATTTCCTCCTCTTGTCCCTCTTCCTCCAAAATCCATTCTCGTTCTCCACCTAGGTCCAAAATCCTGCTGCTACCTCTTTCTCCAATCACCCACATTGCCTGACTGGGCCTCTGGAGTTATCTAGCTCTGTGTTCCTCTCCCCAGTGATTTGGCTTCCTGTGAAGTTCTGTACCTGTGGATATGAATGACTGTGGGCGTGTGGCTGAATGTACAAGTGATTAACCTGTGTTTGCTTTAAAAAGGCTGACCCCCCCCCTTCTTTACCTTCACCATTGATGGAGATACTGCCACTCTAAGTTTCACAGAGTGTTCCTTTTGCTTACAAGTTGGCTGGAGCATGGGTTGTGCTCCGCAAGAGAGTGAAATCAGGGTGACGAAAATAAAAGCATGTTTCAATACAATGGGCCTCATTAGGAGTTTGCCGGTATCCTGGCCCTAATAACACCAGGATACCAGCAGAGATAAATACGGTTTCTGGCACTGAGTGTGGCAGAATTACTGTTGATTACAAGTGATGGTAAGGGTGGTAAATCACCATTGTTTGGTAGGATATGCTGGTATTACCAGCACCGGTAATGGCGCCGGTAATACCAGTGGTGGTAATACCGGCTATTTTTGCTGGTTGGGTGGTGGAATGATTTACAGCTCTGGGCTGTTTGGGTCGTTAGATTATAGAGTGGAGAGCATGGTCACTGAGAAAAGGCTGTAGTTCTGATTTCTGAGAAGTGGTTGGAGAGGGATTGTTAAAGTCACCTAAGATAATTAGATGATTTTTAGTGGAAAGAGAATCAAGGAGTTGCCCAATATCATCAGAGAATGGTCCAGTGAGACCAGGAGGGTGATAGATGTGAACTAGGTGAGGTATTTATACTGTGTGGTTTTAGTTCATCCTCTGCTCCTGAATTTGGCTGCATGGTTCCACTACCAATCCTGATGATTGGTTGCATCTTGGTTACTTTAATAGATTGTCCACGTGAAACACCGGCCAAAACACCTAATAAATCAAAGATCACACACTGCTTACATGGGGGCATGTGTCATTGGAGGGCACATCAGGACATACAATTAGACTAGTCTGCCCTGTCACATTAGGGTCTTAACTCAAGCAGAGGATCCAAGAACAATATTGTTACTCGATGAAATAGGGCCTACAGGGCAGATTTGCTGTAATGGCATTAAAGCTCTTTGCAATCTCATCATTTCAGTTTAGGATTCAAAGGGATGTGCAGGGAGTGCACTTGAACAGCAGGAAATACATACTACAGAGAAAGCACAGGGTGGGCCGTAAATTGAACACCAGCTTTGAGAAATATCTAATTAGGGTGTGAGCAGGTGCTTCAAGTAATGCTTAACAGAAATACGGATAGATGTTTCAACAATATTGAAAACATTTGAGCCGTGGAACATTCTGAAGTATCTATAGAATAGGCAGCATTTGACAATACTTTCTTTCCACACAGAAAAGGTTGAAAGAGGCAGTACCCTTTAGTTAGCACCCACAAACAATCAATGTCCTTATGACAAAGAGAACAGGCAGTGCTCTGATCCCACAGAACAGCATGGAATGGCAAAATGTTTCTGCCACATGTTTAGCAAGTAGTGGTGCACAGCAGGAACACGTAAGAAGCAGCACAGGGTTGCAGCATTGAGTCCCATACAAAGAAATAGGCCATTCATCAAATCAGTTGTGTAAAAAGAGTCTTATAAGAAGGTAAACGCATATGCATTGATTACAAAGCCAATCTGCCTTACTGTGACAAATGATGATCCAGCATTGCTCAGCTTAATGTCTGCTGAATCCAACACTTGCATTGCAGCTGTTACAGAACTGGCAAAGGTAGAACAAAGGGACAGAGACAAATGTAGTTCTGTAAAGAATATTTTGAAATCTGTATTTTCTGATATACTGGGAATTGTCTGTGTCTGTCGCTAGGATAAAAAGTCTTCAAAACCGATTCAAGCCTTCAAGAAAGTCATTGTTGCCTGGTGATTGAAATTTTGGCTACTCAAAACCATAATCCAAAGTGATGTATTTATTTATTATATGGAGCAATTAAATCCCATTGAAAGGGAAACAGCATTGAGTACTCCTGAAACCGAAAATTAAATCATACCTTATTATGGAAAGCAATAACCTGAGAAACCTTAACCCATAGCCTGAATCTACGAACAGCAGTAATTAATACTGTCAGCCAGTAAGTCAAATAACTTCATGTGGATATAAAATATATTATTAAAGTACAAACAACTGAGAAAAAAAAACTGTAACAAAAACATACCATTAAGTGATGCAGATAAAAAACACAATCTTTGAAAGGATCATAAAGTAAGTATAGAGTTCATCATAGACAATCATTTGAGATATGATCTTCTCGATCTTCTCCATTTTCTTTTCACCTGTTTTAAATTAATGATCTTTACCTCATTGCGGTATTTAAAATTGTATTATTCTTATTATTGTAGATTGAGCCTTGAATGTCTCCATGCAGCTTGCAGGGAGCAGGAGTTTCCTACCTTTGGGACACTTGATCTGCTGTTCATTTGTAAATTAAACGTATGTGTCAGAGTTGTTTATATTCTCCCCTGCATCTGAAGATATTCCTAAAATATATCTAGTGTGATTGATCCTTTCTTAACATTTACTCTTTGCGGTGTGCTTGACTGTAGCTTTCTTGTTTATTCGCTTTTGTGTTCAGACTATAAAGCACTATTTTACTGGTTCAATGCAGATATCGTCATCAATGTATTGAATCCCCAAATCAGCTTGCACAGCAGAGGTAGGACCCAAATTAGGAAATACTGTAATGCAACACACTTATCCTCTTAATACAAATTCATACATACCCAACAAAGGGAAAGTTGGCATGACAGAATCAGTCACTCTCAACATTGAAAGAAAGAGACAGAGCTTGGGCTATGGGAGATTTAAATAGCAAGTATGTTTGCTACACACCTTCTCACGTGGGAAATATTAGGATATGTGTTTCTTAGTGGTTCAGTTTTTGACCTTGGATCCTGCCTTCAACACTTGTCCAAATAACTTGGTACTTAACACAATTTCCATCCCATCCTGGCATGAGTAATCTGGTCTCAATTTATCCCACCCACCTTCTGGCTGAGATGCTGATCCTAACATTTCTCTGTGTACCTGAGATGTACTATAGCCATATTTAAAGAAATGTGTGACAGATGGATAGCTTCCCTTCCCAACAAGCATACTATCAGGTGGAGTCTTCCAACACAAACTCTTTGCAACATTGGGGCCTAAGTAGTGCAGGAGCAGGACTGTCGTATTTTCTTGGACTCCGATTGAGTTGTGTCCTTACCAGGTTTTACGCATCATACTAAAAGTATAAAAAGTTGGCACTATCTAAGAAGGCAAAAAAACGAAATATCCTGAGCACCACCATCCATGTCACACTGGCCACCTTATGCATCTCATTTGGTCAAGTAGTTATATTGGTGGTTTTGGCTTCGTTTCGTTCAATTGTTGGCACCTAATGATACTACTGGTCGGTTTCTGTTGACTATAATGATGATGGTCGTAGCCCTGTGGACATCCTCCACCTGAGAATAGCATTGAGCCCAAATAATTTGACATAGGCTCACTATCAAATTGCCAGGTGCTAAATAATATTTTTGACTAATGATCTTGGTCATATCGGGTCCATCGACCAGGAAACAGAAATCGTGTAGCTCTGACACAGTTGATTCACAGAGTATATTCTTCACACAATGTCTTCCATCAATATCCATGCCTTTTTGTTTTGTGTTTCAGAATGAGTGAAAGAGCTATCCAAAGCTTCAGCAAGTGGGTACTGGTGCTCACTCTCTGCCTTATAACACTATGGGGAAGGCTCACAGCGGCATCCACACATCACAGAATCCACTCAGGTAAGAGGCCTACGCTGCTCGTTTGCAATGATGAATAAATACGTATAAACTGACTATAGTTCATACGGTGAATGTCGGAAGCAGCTTTCCATGTAATTAACAGACGAGTGAATCCCTTCTCAACATTCTAATAACTGAAAGTGAATCAAGACGTTGCAAGGTTGCTTATGACATGTTAATCTACTCCTAACTAAGGAGATAGGTGTGCAGAGACTTCTGCCGATACTTAAGATACCTAATTTCACATGACATTTTGATAATTAGTTTCCTAGTGTTTGTCGTAGGTCGAGAACATAGTTTATTTTGACACAAATAATTAATCAAACCTGTTCTGAGTGATTCTAAATACTGTTTTGGACCTCACATGCTCGCTGCAGGAATTATGTTAATCGTTACAAGGTTTACTTTGTGTTCAGGGCTACCACATTTCAGAAGCAGAAAAGCCACCTTTTCTGGCCAACAAGCCTCGTTTGATATTAATGCACTGCTACATATATATTTTCAATCCCATATTTGCTTTGTTGCTGTCTGTTGCGTTTTGCTGATTCTCGACACAGGTGCCGTCCTGCAAGTGCACAGAAAAGTCAATGAAAATGTAATTTGCAAATGTCCTTCTGGTACTGGAGAACATTTCATTTGTTATTCCTGGGGATAATTGAAAAATAGGCTTTAACATAATGTTTAGCCTCCCTTCCACTTCCATATCAAAGCTGCTCATGAGGGACTGATCCAAGAAGCAGAAAACAAAATTGCCATTTGTGATGATTTTTAAGAAAGGAATGGATTTGTTTGAGGCTCAAATTAAGCAAGGGAATACTTTAGCCATTCGCTCCAGTGGAGAGTGACGGAAAGTATGTGAATCTCATAGCTGGTCGCGATATATATATATATTTCTTTTTTTCCCATAGACATAATGGGGAAAAAACTTAGCTCATGCCTACAGCCCAAACCACTGGAAGGATTTACACCAAATGTGTGGCAGGAGCGGCAGCTTGGTCCCGAAAGCGTGCTTTTTTTATTTGGTGTAAATCCGTCCAGTATTTTTTTTAAATGACAAAAATGTAAGTGGTAAGCGAAAAAAAAAATGTGTGATATCTGTGTCCGTGGAAAGGACAGGGGTTGGGCAAGCGGCTTGAGTGATGTCCGTGGACATGTGACATGCTCTCCCATTGGCTGCAGTGAAGCGTGCAGTGCATCATATTTTCAGTGACGCCCGCCATCTTAGTTTATCGTTCGCATTGAGGCAACAGAGACCCTGCATACAACCCGTCCCGGGCTGCTGCAGACTGGCAGGAGACATGCCATCGCCACACGGTGGCGTGCGGGGGCCAAGGAGCGGTAATCCCGTTCGCCCCCCCAACCCCCGGATCATGCCCCGTGTCTCTCTTGTTCCCCCACCCCCCCCGCTCATGGCCCATGTCTCTCTTGTTCCCCCCCCCAGCCCCCGTTCAAGCCCTGTCTCCCTCATTTCCCCCCACCCCCGCTCATGCCCCTTGTCTCCCTTGTTCCTCCCCACACCCCGCTCATGCCTCATGTCTCCCTGTTCGCCCCCACCCCACTCATGGCCCGTGTCTCTCTTCCCCTCCACCCCCCGCTCATGCCCCATGTCTCCCTCCTTCCCCCCCACCTGCTGCTCATGCCCCTTGTCTCCCCTGTTCCCCCCCAGCCCCCGCTCATGCCCTGTCTCCCTACAGTTCTCCACACCCCCCGCTCTTGCCCTGTGTCTCCCCTGTTCCCCCCACCCCCTGCTCATGGCCCGTGTCTCCCTCCCATTCCCCCACCACCCCTGCTCATGCCCCATGTCTTCCCTGTTCGCCCCCACCTCCCGCTCATGCCCCGTGTCTCCCTCCTTTCTCCCCACCCCCGCTCAAGCCCCGTGTCTCCAGTGTTCCCCACCACCCCCGCCCCCCGCTCATGCCTTGTCTCCCTCGTTTCCCCCCCACCCCGCGCTCATGCCCCATGTCTCCCCTGTTCTCCCCCACCCCCCCGCTCATGGTCCCATGGTATCCTCCTTTCCCCCATCCCCCGTATCTCCCCTGTTGCCCCCCTCCCCCCGCTCATGTCCCATGTCTCCCTCCTTTTCCCCCCACCCCCCGCTCATGCCCTGCATCTCCCCTGTTCCCCCCACCCCCGCTCATGCCCTGTGTCTCCCTGTTACCCCACCCCCACTCATGCCCTGTGTCTCCCTCCCGATCCCACACCCCCCGCTCATGCCCCGTGTCTCCCTGTTACCCCACCCCCACTCATGCCCTGTGTCTCCCTCCCGATCCCACACCCCCCGCTCATGCCCCGTGTCTCCCTCCTTCCCCCTAGCCCCCACTCATGCCCCGTGTCTCCCCTGTCCGCCCACCCCCCGTGCATGCCCAGTGTCTCCCCTGTTGCCCCAATCCCCGCTCATGCCGCGTGTCTTCCTCCTTTTCACCCAAACCCCGCTCATGCCCGTGTCTCCCTCCTTTCCCCCAACCCCCTGCTCATGCCCCGTGTCTCCCCTATTCCCCCCACCCCCCGCTCATGCCCAGGGTCTCCCTCCTTTTTCCCCCACCCCCTGCTCATGCCCACGTGTCTCCCCTGTTCCCCCTTACCACCCACTCATGCCCCATGTCTCCCTTGTTCCCTCCCACCCCCGCTCATGCCCCATGTCTCTCTTGTTCCTCCCCAGCCCGCGCTCATTGCCCGTGTCTCCCTCCTTTTCCCCACACCCCCCGCTCATGCCCCATGTCTCCCTACTGTACCCCCCACCCCCGCTCATGGCCCGTGTCTCTCTTCTTCCTTCCCACCCCCCCGCTCATGCCCCGTGTCTCCCTGCTTTTCCCCCACCCCCTGCTCATGCCCCATGTCTCCCTCCTTTTCCCCCACACCCTGCTCATGCCCACGTGTCTCCCGTGTTCCCCCACCCCCCTGCTCATGCCCCGTGTCTCCCTCCTTTTCCACCCACCCCTGCTCATGCCCCGTGTCTCCCCTGTTCCCCCCACCCCCTGATCATGCCCACGTGTCTCCCATGGTCCCCCCACCCCCGCTCATGCTCCGTTTCTCCCTCCTTCCGCCCCACCCCGCTCATGCCCCGTGCCTCCCCTGTTCCCCCCTCCACCCCACGCTCATGCCCCGTGTCTCCCCTGTTCCCCCGCTCATGCCCCATGTCTCCCTCCTTTTCCCTCCCACCCCCACTCATGCCCCCTGTCTCCCTCCTTTTCCCCCCACCCACCCTTATGCCCCGTGTCTCCCCTGTTCCCCCAACCCCCCGCTCATGCCCCGTGTCTCCCCTGTTCCCCCCGCTCATGCCCGTGTCTTCCTCATTTTCCCCCCACCCCCCGCTCATGCCCCGTGTCTCCCCTGTTCCCCCCACCCCCGCTCATGCCCCATGTCTCCCTCCTTTTCCCCCACCCTCCGCTCATGCCCCGTGTCTCACTTGTCCCCCCACCCCCTGCTCATGCCCTGTGTCTCGCTCCTTTTCCCCCCACCCCCACTCATGCCCACATGTCTCCCTACTGTTCCCCCCACCCCCCGCTCATGGCCCGTGTCTCCCTCCTTTCCCCCCCACCTCCTGCTCATGCCCTGTGTCTCCCCTGTTCCCCTCCACCCCCCACTCATGCCCCTGGTCTACCTCCGTTCCCCCCCAACCCCGCTCATGCCCCGTGTCTCCCTCCTTTTCCCCCACCCCCCGCTGATGCCCTGTTGTGTTCTCTTTATACACCCCGCCTTCCCTTTCCATGGTGGCCATCTTGGTAAAAGATTTTCCTTCCTACACCGGGACGCCGCAGGCGTCCCTGTTTGGGAAGGAAAATCTTTTTTTTTACCACCCGGGGTTCCCACTTTGAGGACCTAGGATGCTAGTAGTCTTCATCTATTGAAAAGGACGTTCTGGTTAAGTTGCACTAATAACCTATGAAATTCAATGAAAAAACTTTGTTAAAGGGACGTTATGGTTCCAAGTAAAACCATAAAACCCTTGAAATTCGCCAGTTATGGTAAGCTAAGCAACCTTAACTCGCGCCACCACCGTGCACTGCTAAGACTAACACCCACAACATCAACGATGACATCACAAATGTCATTGATAACATTACTGATGACATCACATATGCATTTACTTTTCATGAAATGTCTGTACAAGGGATTCTTATTATAATGTTGAGAAAAAAGTGTCAAAGATCATTGGAATAAATATCAAGAGCTAATTAGTGCATTAAGCAATGCATTGCTATAAATAGCATTCTATTATGAAGTTCTATACAGTATACTAAGCTACTCATGCAGAAACATAGGCATTGTGTGCATCATAAATAATAACGGTATAATATTCATAATGTTAATATGTTGAATAATGAAATAACTTTTCTTAAAGTTTTGTGTACTGTGAAATATGTAATAAGTAGCTAATAAAACCCACGTATTACATAATTGAATTATTACAGACAAAACACAAAGACACAATAACACATACAAATATGGGTATATACAGGGAAAGTGAAGTAAGCAAAAAAGTAGTAGTAGCAGAAAGAATTTATAACCTAACGGATTCTTTATGCAAATAAATGATTGCTCTGTTTCAAAGCTGCTATTTACCCCATGTATATGTATCACATGATGTGACTTGACCCTAAGGAAAGTTGTGTGTACAATGTATACAAATATGAGCATATACAGGGAAAGTACAGTAATAAAAAAACAGACCTATCAGAAAGTGCTGATAACTATACTGATTATGTTCATGCACAGAAAGGATTGCTGTCTTTCAAGCCGGTGTCTTCCCTTATGTATATGTTTCATATGATATGACTGGACCCTAATAGAATTTCTGTAAAAACATACTTGAGGGATAACTCTACAAATATAGTACCTTTTCAATTATTTCCTGCCTGCTACTGAATAAAACCATATGCCCTAGATTTGTCAGTAAAGGAATAAAGAGTGAGCCAGGCATGTGATGTCGTCAGTGATGTCATCAATGACATTTGTGATGTCATCTTTGATGTTGTGGGTGTTAGTCTTAGCAGTGCACAGTGGTTGCGCGGGTTATGGTTGCTTCGTTTACCATACTGGAGAATTTCAAGGGGTTTTCAGTTTTACTTGGAACCATAACGTCCCTTTAACAAAGTTTTTTCATTGTGTGTGTGTATATATATATATATATATATATATATTACACCCGCGGTAGCGGCCGTGTGGTTATGGTTAAGTTGCTAAACCCATAGGAAGACCACTTTTTGGGCACCTTTATAACTTTGCTCCCTGTGGACGTATCCTCACCCAACTTTAAAAAGTTTGGTGAGGTTTCGTTGAGGGGGGACAAAGTTATAGGTGGTGTCCCAAAAGGTCTTTTCTTCCCATAGACTGAATGGAGAAAAACTTTGCTCACGCCTACAGTCCACAACGCTGGATGGATTTTCATCAAATTTGCGGCAAGAAAGGTGGCTTGGTCCTGAAAGCGGTGGAAATCTGTCCAGTAGTTTTTTTTAAAACAACCAAAAAGTAGGACTCATTTCCCTGTCTGGTCTGCGTACCGTACTCTGATTGCATTAGAAGACATAGTGCTGTCCACGGACATTGGACGCGTCCACTGATTGGATGGTGAAAAGCATGACGAGCGTCAGATTTTCAGAAACGCCCGCCATCTTGGATTCGCGGACATCATCGTAAAACATTTAAAAAACACAACATTGCACTTGTCAAACTTATCAAATCTCTGGGGAGGTTAGTGGTGATGAGGAAGGGATGGGATATGGCTGCAAAAAGCAAATAAACTGGTGTTTCTCGCCGTAAAGGTCCGCAAACAGTCCTGTTATGGTTACAAGTAAAAACGAAAAACAGAAATTCATCAGTTGTGGTAAGCTAAGCAACCTTAACTCGCGCCACCACCGTGCTCTGCTAAGACTAACACCCAGGACATCAAAGTTGACATCACAAATGTCATTGATGACATCACAGGTGAAATACATTTTGATGCAAAGTCCCTAAAAAGAGTTGTCTTTCTATTGTTGGTAACAAGATGTCAGGGGTGATTGGGAAGCCTATCATGAACTACTTAATCTTTTAAATAATGTACTCATCTAAAATCATTGTATTGTAGTGTTGTTGTTAATACAGAAACCTAATCATATATAAACCTAGGCAATGACTGCAGCATGCACTATAGAAGTACACAATTTATAGTCTTGTACTTTTGGATAGTACAATAATGAACGCTACCTTTATCAGACTTTTGAGTAATGTTAGACATGTAATCACTAGCTAACAATTCAAGACTTACAACACGTTTGCTGGTACAAAAAATGCATATGAAGAACCACAATGCACACAAATCAGAGGCACATACAGGGAAACTAAAGTAAAGAAGAAAGAAACGGCATCATCAGAAAATTTTAATAACATTAAAGTGTATCTTCATGTATACAAATGAATTGTGTGTTTGAGGCCTGCTCATTTCCCCATGTATGTGCACCATGAGCTGAGACCAAACCCTAAGGAAAGTACTTAAAGAACATATGACAAGGTTAGCGCCTGGATATATCGCACCTTTTCAATGTTAATATTCTGACTGTCTGTGATCAAAACCACCTGACCTATATATATCAGTGAAGAAAAACAAGTGGCCCAGGTATGTTATGTCATCAATGATATTTGTGATGTCATCTTTGATGTCCCGTGTGTTAGTCTTAGCAGTGCACGGTGGCAGCGCGAGTTATGGTTGCCTAGCTTACCATAACTGGTGAATTTCTGAGGATTTTCGGTTTTACTGTAACAATAACGTCCCTTTAACAAAGGTTTTTCATTGAATATATATATAGTTAAGGTTAGTCAGACTTCCATAGGAACCCCTCAAAATTCTATTATTAATAACTTTTGGTTTGAGTAACAGATTTGACTGAAATTCCGAAAGTGATTAAGGACTTGCCCACCCCCTTCCCACAGCCCCCAGACTTTAAGACAAACTAGGTCAATTTTTTTCTAAAGCACACAGCCCCAACTGCCAGACGGATTTGGACCTTTAGACTCGCGATCCATGCATGGCTTGGGGTTATTATGTGCAATCATTATGTAAATATTTGATGGAGAAGGGGGTGCCACCTTCTCAAAAATAGATAGCAATATCTCAGGGATTTACCTAAAACTGGACGTTTTTAGAAATGAAACAACCGCCATCTTGATTTTCACCCAATGCAAAAGATAACCGCAGCTATAGCCAAGGATATGGGAACATGGAAAGCAGGAAAAAAGCCATTTGCAGGACAACATGCCAATGCCATTAGGCTAGAGGTGGGGTGGGGTGGGGTTTGGCTAGAGGGCACCAAGTGAAGTTGGAGTTGGAAGGTGTCTAGGGACTGAGTTTGCAACACAAAGCTTTCTGTACTCTCGGCTATAGCCTCGAATAGCCGAAATCTCAAAGCAAACTGTGTCACAGAAAAAGTGTTTGATGTGGGGGAAAAGGGGGAAGTCACGGGAGGTGAGGAGGCCATCTGCGGAGTGGGGAGAGCTGGCACAGAAGAAGGGGGCACTTGGTGAAGGCCTGGGAGACAGGAAAGCATTTTGTCTGACCA
This sequence comes from Ambystoma mexicanum, assembly GCF_040938575.1. Taxonomy (NCBI): domain Eukaryota; kingdom Metazoa; phylum Chordata; class Amphibia; order Caudata; family Ambystomatidae; genus Ambystoma; species Ambystoma mexicanum. Next base: position 763,819,516 of record NC_090929.1, on the reverse strand, counting down.
TTTGTCTGATATTTGTGTCTGTATTCAGGCTACAAATGACTACAGATGGCAGCGGATAAGAGTAGATCTGTGCCCGCGGTGACTGTGTTAAAAAAAAAAGGATAATTTGACAGATAAAGTTACATTTGGGGTAAAAAATCAATGGCCATGGCCAAAACCATGGTCGGTGACACAATTGCCATCCGGGTCTCACACCCATTCAGTAACCGGGACAGATCCAGCTTAGCTTCAAAGTGAGGAAAGGGCCATGTTGCTCGATAAATGAGCCAATGTTACAAGACCACTTAGAGAAACGGGCCTGCCCTTTCCTTGCTTCAAAGGTCGGCTGGGTTGGTCCCGCTTTGAAGCTAAGCAGGGTAAGTACTGGCGACTGCATGGATGTGAGACCGAATGGGCATCTTAAAATGTTTTATTTTTTTAAACTGTGCTCCTGTCAGTCCTTGAAATATTTGCACTCCAGCGCCATTTTTTGCCTTTTGCTGAATTACATTCTGGTATTTTTCATCTCCCAGTCAATGATAAAAACAAACTTTATACAGCAGCAGTAGGTTTCCCATCCCTGCAGTAATTGGGACGAACTCTGCGTAGCTTCTAAACGAGGAAGGTGTCAGTCCCCGAAGGCAATGTTGCCTAATAAATAAGCCCACCTTACAAGACCTCTTAGAAAAACCTGGCCTAAGGGGGCTGGATCCTTCCTTGCTTTGAAACTAAGCATGGTCGGTCCGGGTTACTGCATGGATGGAAGACGGTCCACAGTCCTGAATGCATTGTGTTTCCTTAGTTTTAAATATCTCATAACACACAGCATCCACATTATTGTTTTTTAAACAATGCTACTGTCAGCCCTTCAGAGACCATTTTCTTGCCATTTGCTGAATTGCATTCTGGTATTTGTAGTCTCCCAGTCAAGATGGGGAGAATAATGCCACAATTGTACACATTTTGCCTAACATAGTTCAACAAGGATTTATATATTAGAGTGACACTATGGAATGTGTACTTTTCAAGTTATCTTTATAAAGCAGAGCATTGTTGAAAGCCAGACTTGAGGGTGATGAGGGGAAATGATGAGAAGGGAAGTAAGTCATGAGTATTTGCCCACAATGTAGCAAAGGAGTTTGTAATCCTGGACATTGGTGCAGTTAATCTCCCCTGATCTGATTGTTGCTGATTTTCAGGGCACAAGTAAATGACACATCTTGGTGAAGAGCGTAACTTATTTTCAGACGGCGGACACAACGCATGTTCTTTTTTTGAGGTTGGAAATATCGCTCAGGTATTTGGGTACCAGGATTTTTCTAAGGTTGTCATGTTCCCAGTGCATCCTCTTACCTATAAGACCACAAACACTTGTTTCGTATTGGGATTTTGTTTACCATGGAAAATTTCACGACAGTTTGCTGGGTTTAAAAGGTCAGCACCTTTTTATACTTTGCCAGCATATTTATTGGACCATTTCCTCTCTCAGGTAATTTTTCTGGTGGTCATTACTTTTTTTTTTTAAAGTCCAATGCTATTTTGTCTTGCACATTTCTAAGGGGGAAGGTCAAATGGACTACATTTGTATATATCACTTTAAGATATATGTTCACTTACTGTGCTTATATTCATGGGAGCTAGCTTTTTATTTTCGCTATTGGTGCAGAAAGTACCTTGGCATATGTTATTCTTACAGCCAGGTATTTTTTTCACATTTCTGTGCTGCTTAAATGTGGTTAGTTGGGGTTGGGCGATGTATGACAACAGTCACCAAGTGACCGGCCATAAAACAAGTAGCTTGGAGCACGCTGCTTAACCAAAGTGGGTGGTCCATGGCTAATAATTTAATGTCACTGCGCATTGTGAGTCCTCAAAGCCTGCAAGCTTTTATATATAACAATACCACTGTCAAAACAGGACAAAATCAGTCTGTGATTGATGAACGTCTTTGAGTGATGGCTTGGTTTTAAAACATAGTGGCCGTGCCCTCCTTCCATTGCCAAAGGCTATGACTAGTGGTTTGGTAGTGTTCGGCCTTCCTACCAGCCATGCCCCAAGCCCGTGGCTAGTGGTCTGGTTGCCTTTTAAAATGGACAGTGGGCATGGTCGGAGGCCATGCCCACTGACAATGGGCAAAGACCATGCTAGTAGTCTAGAAGCATTCTAAACATTGATGGAATAACAAAACCCTTTAAATTCAAGGAAAAAACTTTAGTTGCAGGGACATTAAGGTGAGAACTTAACACAACAAAACTCCTGAAATTCAGCTAAAGCCACCTTAACTTTGTGCCCCCTGCTGCACAGCCTATGACCACAATGATTACCTCTGTCTTATACCAGTGCCTATTATGTGCATACATGTATCTTTTCTTTTCTCATGTGCCTCTTATCGTCTGTCTTCAGCATGCCATCCCATCTAGAACTGGACAAAGTTCTTGAGATGTGGCTTCATTCATGATCTGTAGAGTAGTATCACAACCTGCTTTGATTGCAATATATCCCAGTATTCTTCCAGCTATTTACCGTGCTTCGTCTAATATCTTTGCCATTTTTAGCTCCTCATATTTGTACATCTAAGAACAGGATGCCACTTGATTGCCCCCATAAAGCGCCTTCCTATCATGTAATGCCCCCCGTGTTTTCAGGGTAAATAAATTACCCTTAGCTGCATTTATAAGTAGTTTCTGCCTGGAAGATCTCTCTTCAAGCAGTGTTTGGTAACCACTAACATCGGCAAGTATGGACCCAATAACGTGGCAGATGTTGGCATCATCTACACATGGGTATATCTTCAAACACATTGACACTCCAAACTTTAGTCATCAAAATACATGTCCTGGCAGCACGCCTTTAGCCTACTTATTATTCTGAGCTTGCTGGTTCAACCACCTTCATCCAATGTCTTCTAGGACAGCTGCCCTCTTGAGGATGTATATTCCCTTCTGAGTGGTCTGTATGTATTGTTTTGAAAGGCAATAGTTAAATCTAGGAAGCCCACATACACTGGTGCATGTCATCGGGTTCCCCGGTCACCAAATTAGGAATACTCCTACGTCCCGTCCCCTTTCCTCCATACTTATGGGAGATTCCTCTGTCCTGTGGGACGGGACTGGAGCACTTTGTAAAAGCATCCACAATTTTATTCCCTCCTCTCTTTCTACGTGGGGCACCGCACGCGGCCGTAGCCCCGCCCACCTCGGCTCTGCCCCGCTCATCGCCCATCAATCCTTTTCTCCGTGCATTCGGCACTGGACGCACTGGCATCTGCGGAAAATTTTCTTCCTTTTTCCTCTTCTCTGGCTCTCGCTAGCGATCAAGTACTAGTCTGTCTATGTTGTTCAAACTAGACTTTCCAGATTGTTCATCGTGTCAGCGACGCTTCGTGAGGGTGGATCCCCATCCTCTTTGTTTAGTGTGTTTGGGTCCAGACCACCGTTGGGACTCTTGTTTTTATTGCGATTCCCTTTCGGTCCGGGCACTTCAACGTCGATTGGAGCGGTGGGAGGAGGTGTTTTGACATACTCCTCCTTCGCATTGTCAATGTTTTTTCAATGAAAAGAAGTGGTGCCTGGTAAGTTCTTTACTTTTCAGAGCACCCCGGCTGGGAGAAACCTTTCCGGGCTCTTCCTGGGTCGGGAGGAGTGTTGACCGCTCTCTCACCGAGGATTGCACGAGGTGCCTTCTGGCCCTAATAATTGTAGCAGAGTTTTCTCTGAGGGTCTCCGTAAGGGGCCTGTGGATACCGGGGTATGCTCTGTGGCCCCTCCTGTGGGGTCTGCTTGTAGACCCAGTTCTGAGTCGTGGGGTACCGGAGCTCGCTCGGAGGCCTCTTTATCGGCTTCCCTCAAAAGTACTGGGGTGCACCCCGAGGCCTTGGTTGGGCTTGGTGTTACTGAACACATGTTCGAGGCCCGCGCTTGTAAGGCTGTGACCGGACCTGGATCTGAGGTCCCTCGTACAGAGGCTAAGGAAACCAACATTTCTCAGAAGCCTGATAAGGCCTTATTGGTCAAAGCTGTTTCTCACCACTCCCGCTCTTGTGGCGACGCCAGAACTGTTGAGGGGGCAAGGAGTGAAAGTCCTCCTTTACCAGCAGTGCCGAGGTCCTGCCCGTGAAGGCTAGTTCGGCAATTGGTATGCTGCAGAAACATTCCAGGCCACATAGTACCGGCTCGGCCGAGGTTCCTTATGTAAAGGCTAAAATTAAGACCCCTGATCCACCGTCGGGGACCCCTGCCTCACTTCCACACATGGCGCAGTTCCCCTCAGGTGATGGCAAAATGGCGGCCGTTCCCGCCACGACCACGGTGGCCATTTTTTGTTTCCCCTACAACTATGCCATCGGCCTCAGGTGTCGGAGTTGGTTCTGCGGATGAACATAAGATTCCTTGTGCACATTCTTTTCATCCAGTTTACGACTGGAACGCTCGGATGCCCCTTCCGCACAATATGTTGTTGCCTGTGGGTTCAGCACCCTTGATTTTTGTGGACACTTCGGGGGATGGGCCGGTTTGGCAACCCTCCCCTCTGCGTCCCTGGAATTATCCTCCTCATGAGAGACCTCCTCCGGCAGCTCCAAAACCGTCTCCGGAGGACACCTTTTTCGGTAAATTTCAGACGCTCATGCGTACCGACCCATGAGAGAGTATCTCAATTGTCTTTTTAGGGATATATGCCCGCCTGCGCCTCCAGCTCCACCCACTCCCCCGGTGGTTCCGCCGGCACCTCCTTTGCCTACGGTGCCTCCCCCGACCCTTCCACCCTTGCCTCCATTGTCCTCTGTGGACAAAGCGATGCCTGACATGGTTCAGCAGGATCCTTAACTGTCGGATGATGCCCAGGGCGATCAGGACAGCGAAGATCAGCCCCACTCTATTAGAGCTTTTCACGACCGAGTACTGGACATGATGTGCATGATGTTCCAGTGCCCGAGGCACCCGCTCCTCAGGAGGATGTGCTTTCGGGGGCGTTCACCCTGTCTCCTTCAGAGCGTACCAGCCTTTTCTTGCCGAAGGACATTTTGGCAGAGGTCCACAGGGTCTGGGAAAAGCCACACTCTGGACTTTTCGTTCACTTCTCCACGGTGGTGGCTGCGGCCACTTTACAGTCCATGCCTGCAGCATCCTCTTCTATGATGGCTACTCTGGTTCTGGGGAAAGAGGACAAGCTCCTCGACTCCCTTGGGAGGAATATTTTCGCTAACCTCGGCCTTGCAGCTCCGGCAGGCCAATGCGGAACTGGTGTTAGCGGGGGCGAATATGAAGATGTTGAAAGGTCTGTCGGAGTTTGAGGAGTTCATTCCGGTCGAGAAGGTGGAAGAGTTTAAGGTGGGATTGTCCGATGCCAGGGTCTTGGCCCAGGATCTGCTGGAGGCCACGGCGCATCACGTCGACACTTCGGCTCGGGACCTTATGCTGGGAGTTGATACCTCTCAACAGGCGTGGTTGCATGCCACCAAGTTTTCAAAAGAGGTGCAGGACAAAGTGGTGGACCTGCCGTTTGATGGTAAGGAGCTTTTCCATTCCACAAGGGATGTGGAGCTGACCAAAACAAAGGACAGAACCCAAACAGCTAAGTCCTTGTCCGTCCTGGATACAACCCCTTTTAGGACCCAGAGACCGTTGTCGCAAAGCCGGCCCTCCTCTGATTTCAAAGGGTTTCTAGACCGGAAATCCCGCAGAGTGGATACCCCTTTGGGTAATTCCCACCAGAGGCAGCAACGGACTTGGTTTTTCTCCTGCTGCTCAGCCTCCTCCTCAGGTTAAGGTGGTAACACCACTGAAAAGCCTGCCAAATGAGGGTTTTCTGCGCTTGCACGAGACCCCGGTGGGAGGACACATTGCGTCTCATTGGGAGGTGTGGCAGACCATCACCAAGGACAGGTGGGTCTTGTCAGTCGCTCGGGCGGGCTTCCACTTACCCTTACCCCCTACCCCACCAGTCAGGGTGGCCCCCCCTAAAAGCCGAAGTTCAGAAACTGCTGGACCTCTGAGCTGTGGACCCTGTTCCCCTTGGGGAACGAGGGAAGGCCTTCTACTCAACGCTGTTTACGGTGCCCAAACCCAAACAGGCTGGCCTGCGCACCATTCTAGACCTTTCCCAGTTCAATCTTTTCCTAACCCAAGAGAAATTCAAGATGATCACGCCCAGCCAGATATGGCCTTCCTTGCAGATGGGCGATTGGCTCAGTGTGGTGGATCTTCAGGATGCGTACATGCATATTCTGATCTGGAATCCACACATGAGATATCTCTGTTTCTCTGTGGGAGAGGAGCACTTCCAATTTTGAGTGCTTCCTTTTGGCCTCAGCTCGGCGCCGCGTGTCTTCACGAAGGTGATGGCGGTGATCGCGACATATCTTCATCTGCAGGGTATCCATGTGTATCCGTATTTGGACGATTGGCTTTTACGCAGCCCTTGCCCATTGAAAGCTGCCGGCAATCTTCAGCCTCTCCTTCAGCTCCTGTTCCACCTTGGGCTGTCAGTGAACCGGCAGAAATCTTCCATGACGGCCTCTCAGGACTTGATTTTCCTGGGTTTTCACTGGAACACGATCGACTGTAGATTGTACCTGACCGGGGACAGAATGGCGGATCTGTTGGCTATGTGTCAGATGTTTGCGCAGTCGGAGAGCATGTCGGCATGGTGGTTCCAGAGGCTTCTGGGCCTCATGGTCTCGTGCGTGTTGGCTCTTCCTCTTGCCTGTCTCAAGATGAGGTGGACTCAGATGGCTCTTCGGAGTTCTTGGCGTCAGGCTGTGGATCTGGACTCGAAGCTGATGATGATTCCGGCTTCCATGAGAGTGGACCTGGAGCGGTGGTCGTCTCTCAGCAACCTGTCGGTGGGGGCGGGGTTTCAGGACCCAGCCCCTATGATGACGATCATAACTGACTCTTCCCTTCTAGGGTGGGGTGCGAAGTTGGATCTTCTTCAGGTCTTGGACCTTTGGTCGCCTCAGGACAAGCTCCTCCACACCTGGAGCTTCTGGCGTTCTCCTTAGCGCTCAAGGCGTTCAGACCGATCATTGCCAACAAAGTGGTCCATATCCGCACGGACAATGTGGTGTCAATGTATTACTTCAACAAACGAGGGGGCACCCAGTCTCCCCCTCTCGTGGACCTCCCATCCAGATTTGGGAGTGGGCGGTTCTTCATGGTGTCTGGCTAGTTGCAGTACACATTTCGGGCCAGCTGAATGTCACGGCAGACACCCTCAGTCGGTGGACAATGGTCAGCTACGGGTGGGAATTGAAGGCAGAGATCCTCTCATGGATTTTCCTGAGTTGGGGCACTCTGGAAGTGGACCTCTTTGCGACAGTGGTGAACAAGAAACTTCCTCTGTATGCCTCCAGGAACGGGCTCGGGTCCTCCACTCTGGGGGATGCTCTCGAGATTCCATGGCACAACATGAGGGCTTATGCTTTCCCGCCCCTGCCTCTGGTTCATCGAACGATTTGCAAGCTGAAGAACACAGTGAACTGTTCCCCTCTGCTCATAGCCCCGTGGTGGTCGGACAGGTTTTGGTTCTCAGAACTTCAACACCTGTCGGTGTTCCGCCGATCAGGTTACCGGTGAGTCCCGATCTTCTTCACCAGGGGGAGCTACAGCTGTGGCACCCCTCCCCACAATCGCTCAGCTTGGCAGCATGGTGCCTGAGTTCAGGTCTTTAGAACATCTTAGCCTGTGTGCGGATAAAATGCGTATTATTCAGGCAGCCAGGAAACCCTCGACTAGGTCCCAGTACAGAAGCAAATGGCTCAGGTTCTGTCATTGGCGTTTAAACAAACAGCTGGACCCAAGGACAGCTACAATTGACATGGTACTGTCCTTTTTATCCCACCTAGCAGAGTCGGGAATTCACGTTCTGTCATGCAGAACTCTTCTTTCTGCAGTATCCGCCTACCTATCTACGTACTAATGCTCTTACTCCCTGTCTAATCCGGTTTATAGTGATAATATCGAATACAAAAATGTCGAAAGTCATTTTTTCGAAATTTCTTTTTCACTACATTTTTTATCCAAAATGGGGGGGGGGAGTTTCCCCCCAACCCCCTTTTTTTTTACCTTTTATTTTTAATCGTGAACCTCCCAAAAAATATATAAATAAAGAATTCGATTTTTTTTAGCTTTTTTTTTTCTAAATTGTCTTTCAACATTTTTTTTCGATATTATGACTGATCACCGTCTAATTCAGTGCTTAAGAGAGAATTTGCAGGCTTGACGCGCCTTTATCCTCTTATTCGTAGTCCGCACCCGTCGTGGGATCTAAATGTGGTCCTGACGGCGTTGTGCCATAAACCTTTCAAACCAATGGCCACGGTGGACCTCAATCACCTGTTGTGGAAGGTGTCCTTTTTGGTTGCCGTTACTTCAGCAAGGCGCGTGAGTGAGCTCCAGGCTTTGTCGGTGGAGCATCCCTTCTTGGTTTTCACAAGGATAAGGTGGTCCTACAGTCAATCTCGCTGCCAGTCTTTTTTCCGAACCCCGCTTCAGAGGCGGAAAGAGTTCTGCATTGCCTGGATGTTTGAAGGGCTCTTAAGTTCTATCTGGACAGAACATCCAAATTTAGGAGCTCTTCTCAACCGTTGGTGACCTTTGGTAATCCACAAGGTAAGCAGGCCTCTAAGACGAATATCTCCAGATGGATCGCTGTCTGCATTAGAGTCTTACACCGTCCAAGGACTGCAGACTCCTAAAAGTATTCATGCACACCTGGTGCGGGGCAAGGCAGCCGCAGTTGTCTTTCAGAAATGTGTCCCCCGGGAGACCATCGCAAATGCGGCTACTTGGGCCTCCCCATCGGCTTTTTGTAAGAATTATTGTCTAGACCTGAGCTCCGGATCTGATGCTCTGTTTGGTCAGGCTGTGCTGAAGAACCTTTTTCAGTAAGGGGTTTTCCATCCACCCATAGTTCCTGTAAGGAGTACTTGGGAATCTCCTAGTCCATAGTCCCCTTTCCTCCGTACGCCCGCGGTCCCCTCTAATAAGGTTCCTCTTTCCTCCATACACCCGCCCTCGGTCCCCTCTAATAAGTTTCTGTTATTGCTTGAAGGTCTTTGACCTGGAGATAGAAAAGGACTATGCGCGGGGCAGAGCTGAGATGGGCGGGGCTACGGCCATGTGGCGTGCCCCACATAGAAAGAGAGGAGGGACTAAAATGTTTGCAACATTTTGGATGCTTTTACAAAGTGCTCCGGTCCCGTCCCACAGGACGGAGGAATGTACCATAAGTATGGAGGAAAGGGGACTATGGACTAGGAGTAAGGTGGTCACTACAGTGAGTAAGGTGGTCACTACGGTGAGTAACCTGGTTAAATTAAACTATTGCGATCTGGCATGACTTGCTCATTGCAAAACCATGTACCAGTGGCTCATACTAGTGCACAGTTGAAAAATGATAGACACAGTATGTGGCGAGGAAAGTGCTTGTTGTATCCGGTGCCCATCATCTTCTGAAACAAAGTTCCTTTGTTCAAAAAGAGGATTACGGTACAGGATGCTGAGCTAGTGGAAAGAAATAAAGACTTACAGACCAGCCATCCCAGCAGCATATGTAAATACTAGGCACATATCCGACAAGGACATATGCATATTTACTTCGGTCCAACATGGTTGGAACACTCTGGTTAGTTTCCATCCTACATTGGTGCCAGGAGCGCAACCCCACTCCTGTCGGGCATGGAAATTAAGGAAATGGTGATGCTTTGCATAAGCATTTCTAGCCGGGGTACAGTAATACAGTGAGACATTTGAAAATACCCCTGCTTTCACTTCCCTTTTATGTTGTGCCTGGCGTACAACAGAGGGGACCATGGGCAGGGTAAACCCATGTCTTGACTCGCACATGTGCCTGCACCTGTCACAGCATGGTCCCAAGCTGAATGTTTTGGTAATGGCTTCAAACTGACTTCTTGTACTCACATAATATGTGTATTGTCTCAATTTGCGTAATAAACTGGCACATGCATGTGGAGAAATTAATTTGTGAAATGGTGCTATTATTTTGAAGTTAGACAATTGTTCCTCTATTTTGTCTGTGCATTGTGGGGATATTATTTCAAGATACGTACATGATTTAAATTTGATAATTGCTTAAATCTACAAGTTAAGAGTTGAATACATTGGGTTTTATTAATTTGAGGTTGGAGCTCATGTGGGATTAAATATATGCAGTAATTACATATATGCCAAGTTACAGTGTCAGTAACACGTTTTTTGATAGCGACGTCTATCAAAGTGTCCTTTCATTGCTTAGAAGAAATAATTGATTAAAATAGGAAAGAAAATTCACAGCTCATTGTAGATGCACAAAACATTTAAACGAAAATATCAATTCACGTTGTATTTTTCAAACTAATATTTCAGTCCTACGCATTGGATAGTCCAACTAGAAAATCACCAACCCATAGCTAGCAATACCATCACATCAACTATCATTTCTCAAATTTCCTAGCATTGCAGTATGCATAATTGACCCCTAGGATGAATGTGGTTCTCCACTATTGCAAACATCCGTCAGTAATACCAGTAGCTCCTTATTGGTCCAGGGGTCGTGAACCTAGTACCATCTGTAGCCCATCCTACCACAAGGGCCGGGCCGATGTATAGCATCATGTAAAGGAAGAAATGAAGGCATTTTACTCCTGCTGGGAGATTCTTAAAGCTGCATAACTGTAATGCACCCAATCAGTTCCTGGTTTGCCAGCACAGGATACAATTGAGGCAGCCGTTTTGAGGGTTAAGCTATCATCACTGCCAGAGGAGGCTAGAAGGTGCATGACCATGAGATACCTTGAGAATAACCCTCTGACTTTGAACACACATACACTGATTTATTTTTATATAGCAGTGGCGGCAGTGAATTTTTGTATTGCAAGTGTGTAAATGTTTCCCACAAATATGCCAGTGTGACCGAGTTTATCAAGGGAGCCCAACAAAACCAAGGGGAGTTTGAAGGGTTCTAACCACGAGAGAAGTTTTGGTTAAAATGATGCTTTAGGTAGCACACTTTCTGTGATAAATTGGGTAAAAGCCAGGCAGTTTGCAATTGGTTTTATAGGCTAATTCCAATCCAAAGGTCCAATAGATGCAAGGCACCAACAGTGCACAGGAGCGTTTTCCAACACATTGCTCTGATGCTTTTGCACACAATCTATGCTTTATAAATACATGTGCACCCTGGATGTGACCGGACATTTCCATGCTGGGTGCACCAATACGTGTGGGTATTCCCATAAAGGAACATGCACATATTTGCTTTGTATATAAATGCCAGTAATGATACAATAAGACAACTGGCCTACACTGGCTCCGTCAATATATGACAGCATCTCCATGTAAGAACATACTCCTGTTGGATTCCCATTAACACAGTTATACCACAATAAGAACAAGTGTCCAAATTGGCTGCAAAATGTAGGCTAGCCTAGAAATGTAATAACACTTCATCCTGTTTGCCTTACCCTTGATGTGCAGTTAAAAAAGGGCATGTCACATAAGAACTAGCTAGACTGGCTGCACCAAAATGCCAGTCTAATCACATAATAACACTTATCATGCTTACTTTATCATAGATGCCCAGAATAAAATGCCAAGCCACAGTCAGAAATGGCTAGACTATCTGCATAGCAATTCCAATCTAACAAGGAAATAACACCTATCATGCTTGCATTATCAAATATTCCCATTAAAAACTGCTATGACACAGTACAAAATGCACAGAAATGGCAGTCTATGCCCGTAAATCAAACTTGTTTTGTCCTAGATGCCCATAACAAATGGCATGCCAGAGTAAGAAATGGCTACACTGGCTGCACCAAATTGCTAGGCTAGCCACATAATAGCACATATCAGCCTTGCTTTAGCAACTACTTTATAGTGTCATTGTTGCTGCAGGCCCCCACCTCTTGCCAAAATCAGCTCCCTGGTCCAGCTCAAGCACGCATTCACAAAACATTCACACAGCATTCACTTGCTCCTTCACACACATACATCATACAATTACTTTTTCAGACACACACACACATTATATAATAATGCATAATAAAATGAATGCTTCCTGGAACCTGTTCCAGTCTCTGCTCTGCTCCACCAGCAGCTCCACAAAAGCTATCCAGATCCTGCACAGCATGATTAGGAACCAGAGAGGAAAGGGCTCTTCCTGGTTCCTGCACTTCTGCACAGGACCTGGAGCACTCCACTGTCAGCACCCCAATCTGTTTGACTAGGTTTCCCTTTTGACTGTTTAAGCCAGCCTAGGAGTCAGAGGGAGCGCTCAGGGTTTCCACTGGTCTGGCAGGGCTCCTCCATGATGGGCAAGAGGAGTGGTGGTTTGGCGCCCCCTCAGTCATTATGGACAAGCCACATCTGATATTTTCCAAACAACTTGAAGGCATGACATATTTTTGCACTTTCTATTTTATCAAAGAACTACAGAAAAGTTGATAGCATTATGGATGTCATAGAACATGTGTTTCCATTTGACATTAAACACAAGTCTTTTCTGTGATGTTGTAAACATGACTAAGCTGCAGGAGTCAGCAAAACGCCAGTCTTCTGTACATTTTTTAATGAAAACACAACAAAGCTGTGTAGCAAAAAGAGTGCATCATTAACCTTACTGCTGGTCCAGGATATGTGTTGATTTATCTCTGAGAATTTGTTTTTGCTGGGAGTGCCCACCTGGGTCCCACAAATCTTTGTCAATGTGGTGTATACAAATATATGATCCATTTGAGCCAAGCCACACTTGCACCATCCATTTGAGCCAAGTCACACTTGCCAGAGTGCCACCTTTTAAGCATTGCTGAGGTTCACCTCCAATTCAGAGCCACTATCGAAAGGCATTGTGGGTATGCAAATTAGCTCAAATGCTCACCTTTTGTAGACAATTTCCAAGGATGCAAACAACTATATACCTGCTTTCTCCCTGATTAGGGATCATCAGCGCATTATAGTCTTACAGTCTTGTGGTTGGTGAAACCAGGCATGCATTTGTTTTCCACCTTGGAAAATATCTGTTTTGGGTTGATTGAGCTATGTATAAAATAGCATTGCCCTTTGTAAATCAAGAGTTCAGGTGAATCTCAAAAAAAGTTCAATTCTGCAAATAATGGGATGAACATAGTTAATGTACTAGTACATGATTAATCCATAGTCTTTAGACATCTAAAAACTCACTCAACACCACTATAAATACAAGGTTAACATTCATTTCAACTGTGGTATTGATGTAACCTGCCTAATACGTGAAGTGAGTGCTAAGGTTACATTTATAGTGTTAATACTTCTGAGATGTATGGTTGAATTTGTAGTATTTTTATACTTAACTATGTCATTCCCACTCTTTTTGGACTGTACCTTTTTGTGAGGTTAAACTTAACTCTGTATTTAAAAAGGTTAATTTCATATTTAATGTCCGTGCTTTTTGTGGGGATTATGGCGTGTACAATGTATGTTTTATAATTGTATGTAGTATGAGTGCTTGGTGTATGAGTATTTCAGAGTATGGGTGTATGTGCGATACGAATTATTTTTTGTACATTTACACAATTTACATCTTGTATACATGTTATGCATGTCTTCGAAGACTTCTACAGATAGAGGACTGAGTGGCATAGGTCTGTGCCATATGTACATGTGTCATAAGAGCATGTGTCTTAAGAGTGTATGATGTAAGGAATATGAATGTTTGGTGTTCAAGTGTCTGGAATATAAATGCTTTACAGAGTGTACATGTACACAACATCTCCCTGGTAGGTAAGTGGTGACTACTTATGCATGGAGGGCCTGCAGGTGTTTGGCAGAGCCACACTCACTTCCCATAACTTGTGGCACCCCGCAGATGCAGGTGCTATCTCTCCATCTCTCTGCCGACAGCCCTCTAATGCCTCAATGCCAGATGTCGCGCTGGCTGCTGTACCAGCTGAGCTGTCATTAGTAGCAGGAAACCCGCTCCTCTGGCTGCATCCTACCACCAGCTACTCCCTGCTGTCTTCATGGCCACTTACTGTTCAGCTCCCGTCCCCTGGCAAGGGACGGGAAGCCCATGTAAGGAGGGTTTGGGAGAGGTCCCACACTCTGGCATCTTAAGAGGGCAAGGGGTACTTTTCCCTCCACACTCCCCTGACAGGGCCTTGAAACACACACTGTCAGTTTGCATTACATACAATCAGCGGATGTATGAGTTTTACAGTTTGCATATGTACTCAATATACATCCCCGGAAAACTGGTGACAAAGGCGTCCTGACTTCTATGTGAGTAGGAAATGTACATCACCCACGGGTGTACAGTTTTGATAAACAATGTAGATTAATTCTGCTCGTGCATTATACCCCTCCTCTACATATAAAAGCCAAGGGGGAAAAATGCAAGTTGCAAGCGACTAACAAACCATAAAAAAGTCTTATCACCTCAATTCTATACATGCATACTGCATACCATTTCTTACTAGCCAAGGGTCAAATATCACTAGTCAATTGCTAGTGGTGAATGCATTTTAGCGCCTTGTAAAAGCTCACATTAAAGTGACATCTAACTTTGATGTGAGTTTTCAAAACATCTAACGGGTGTATAGGAGTTTCACATTTCATAACTATATGTAGTTTAAATCTCCTCTACATAAGAAAACTGACAGCAAAGTCATTTCTAACTTTAATGTGAGTATTCATGTTTAGCTGTGCATAAGATTGTGTGGTAGCGTATATATATATGAAATTTACATATTTTAAACGTGCGTGTACAATAGTATAACATATACAAATTGATTATCTGCTTGCATCATGTATCGAGCAATCTTAAAATGTGAATATCTTGAAAGATTCCAGCGCTTGATTTTTAAATGTATTCAGTACCCTTCCCTATGCAGGGAAGTCTGCCTAGAAATGTTAGTGGAATTGTTTCAGATTGTTTCGTAGGGGCGGGGGGGAGGGGGGCTCGAGCGTAATCAAGAAAACTTATTTTCTGAAACACCATAGACGGTTTGCCCTAACATGCCATGTGGTAGCGCAGTGGCATTCTATATATTTATATCCAAAAGGCCCCATTTACCATGTGATGTTGCCATTTTGGAACCAGTCAAACGGGTGATCAATTGTTACTTGAAACTCCCCACTATCCTGTTTCAGTACTGTCCACAGAACTGCTAGTTGGCCTGCTGTACTTCAATGTACTATAAAGGCAATGGAATGGCTTTTCGAGAGGCAAAGCTGCTGTTCATGTGAATCCAACTCTGTGGAATCAGTTCAACAGTGCATGTTGCTTTATTTACAGTATAGCAGTAATGTACATTGTAAGGGCTCTCTCATAATATAATTGACCACTGCCAAAATTGAAAACTCCCAATCATTTAATGTGATGAAAGTTGAATTCTTATGCATGATATTGCCCTGTAGAATCTTCATAAATGCTATTAGAACATGCTTGCATGAGTAGCATAACCTCCATTTTATAGAAGGATTGGTTCTGTTGTGCTAGCTGTACAATGTTAGTTTGCAGCTAGAGTTGTGTGACATTATAATGAGTACCTAGATCTGAGCTAATCAGCAGCAGCTGACAGAATCAGATTGATTGGCTCCGGAACCTATCACGGTATTCATAATTTTAGACTTCAGTTTTTGTTGTGGTTAACCCCCTCATTCCAAGCAGTCTAACTGGTCAATCAGTGAAGTGCACGCAGTTTTTATATAGTTAAAGGTAAGAGAGTATGAGGTGAATTGCAATTCTGTTTATATTGATCAAACGTATTGCATACCATCGAGACTGTGATCTATTTCATTGTATTATTGTATGTTTAATGATTTACCACTAGCGTTACACTCCTATCTTGCTAATAGATCCATGAAAACTCTATTGGCCTGATTCACAAAAAAGTACGCTGCAGGAGTGTTGCTAGGTCTGGACAAGATCAGGGGCTAAGCTTATGTGGGGACTGGCAGGATTCGGGGCTAGCTATAGCCTTTTGGTTGTAGTCCCTGAGCTGCAATATGGGGCTACAACCAAAAGACCTGGGGCTATAGTCCCCTTATGCCCCCCTTAGCAACGCCTCAGGTACACTGGATACAGTTATGAGATTACCGTGTCCATCTCAGATTTGCAACTGATTCTTTAAATTGTGATCACAAATCCTTCAACTGTAGCAAACCTGTAGGTGCACTTTAGCACATTTTTGTGACTTGGTTTGCACCATGTCCAGATTGGCTCCAGCTTTCAGCTTGTTGTATCAGGTGTACGATAGGAGGTCCGACCTGGGATGCTCACTGGCATTTAATATGTTCCAGTATTATGTGTGAATCAGCAGTCTGCATATTTTTTGAGTGGAATCACATTCTATCCCTGGAGATGCAGTGTTTATTTGCATGGGTCCTTTCCCCCTGGAACTAAGGGAATTAACTTTACATCAGTAGATTTTCTTTAAAGATCTTGAGTCAATGAAAAGACCCCACTATGGGGCACCCATTTAAATCAAACAAAACCAGAACTGTGTATTGCTACCCAGTAAGCCCAAATGCACTCCTAGTGGAACATAAGTTCCAATGTTAATTTGTTAATATTCAAGTAAATTTGAATGTGTAGGTGAGTTCATAAATTCTCTTTCAAAATTAGAGTGGTTGTTTCATACAGTTTTCAACAAATCTTTCAATGAACAATGTACATTTCAATAGAACCAGCATACAGATCAATATTTAGGGAATCGTTTCAATTTAATTCTCCAACTTTAAGCAATATCAAATTTCTAACATGATTGTCTATTTATACAACACATCTAACATCAAGTGAGCATAACAGTAAAGACACAATCATTTTGGTGTTTACAAATATCATTAGAGACATCTGTCTCATAGAGTGATCAGCTCCCTCCAGGGAAGCCCTTTATCGATTTAACAAATAACCAACGCATTTCTGATCAAAGATCCATCTTCAGGGTAGGGGCTTCACTGTTCCTATACACGGTGAGCTAATATAGCAGATAGTTTCTTTAATTCTGTTCCTGTGGGGAATTCAAATGGACATTTATTTTAGTGATAGCTTCTAATATGGTGAAGCTGAAAGAAAGGTAAAGAGAGGCAAATGCCACTAACCCCTCCCAGGAGGCTTGTGGGGTCCAGATTTTGACCTATCAAAAATAAATAAGAAAGTAAACACGGTAAGTACCTTCTAATCTATGTAGAAGCTGCTCAGAAAAGAGTAGCATGATGTAAATGAGACCAGTACACTCGCCCAGTCTTCTGGTGGTGGTCACTGGAGACTGGGAGGTGGCAGAGCATGGTCGGCAGAAACCCTAGAAAGAGTAAGTACACTAAGCATATTGTTCATGGGAGACCCACATGGGGATAGCCCTAACTTAGTCAATTTACCCACTTCTCCATTGTGTGATATTCATTGGTTACAAGGCACTGGACCGGAGTCCAGTAAATGCCCGGTATCAGAGAAGTGGTATCTAATCATTAGTCAGCATGTGCCTCCCCAAAGTGCGGAGCGCACACTCATTAACTACATCTAAACCACTATGTGACTTGCTATTAATTACAATCGGGACACTCGCCTAATCGCGGAGCTTCTCATACCGCACCGACCGCTACAGTGAGCGCTGCACGACTGAGGGTAGCATTTTAAGTTGTCCCGGCAACCCCGCGCGTGCACACGGGGCAGTCGGGCGGCGGCCACCTTGGTGTGGGCGCTCAGCTAGAGCGTTGTTGTCATGGAGATAGCTATACATGTAAATAAGCATAACAATTGTAATTTTTTATCTCTCGTGTTTGCCTACACCGGTACCCTTAGGTATACATGCAGTTCAGCCTAACGCTTGTATTTTTTATATATTTCTCTTGCGTTTGCCTACAGCAGCACCCTTCAGGCTATAAAGTCCCTGTGGCAGTCCAAGTTCCCAAGATGATATGTGTGAGTGCCCAGTGAAGAAATAAGTTGTGGGTGGTGCGCATGGGGGCACTACCGCGGCTCAATAGAATCCTAGGGGTGCCCCCATGACACAGCAAAAACAAAGAGGTGATGGCTGGAAGGTTTAGACTGGATCTTAACCACTGGCATTGCTCGGGGCAACCCTCGAGACCATCGTTCTTCGCCTGCCAAGCCATTACAGGAGGGGAAAGACCATATGCAAATCAGGCTTGGCCCTACCCCAAAAGGGGCAGTCCAGCCCGAACTGCTAGGTCACATCCCTTTTGCACAAGCATCCCCAAACATGTTTCGCCCTTGTTGGGGCTCATCAGTGAGGAGTAGCTTGGGTCTCTAGGCCCAGCAGGCACGGGACCCACGTCTGGGCATACCCGTCCCACTCGGGGTGACAAAGCAAAAACAAAGAGGTGATGGCTGAAAGGTTTAGACTGAATCTTAACCACTGGCATTGCCCCCATGACACACCAATCTTGAATAATCGTCAAAGTGTGGTTTCAGAGGGGTGGTGCAAATGCCGCTCTAGGGTGGTGACAGGTTTTACAGCCTATTTAATCACACAGTACATAAATGAGATATTTCACAGTAGCACTACAGCAAAAAAACCTAACTGTGCCGACCACATACATGCAGGTTATCCACATTCATAGTGCCACGGGGCCAGGAGGTAATTCCAGCTAAGCAGTGAGGCTGAAGTCAGGTACAGAGAAACGTCAAGCAAATAAACTAACCAATAAATCGAGCATCAAGTTGATTGACCAATGATTAAAGGAGATGCAATTACAAACAGTGGCCAAAGCAGCATGAATACAATTTGCAAAATGCAAAGCACAATGGCTATATGTTGAAATTTCACACAAAACACATTAAATCAAATTCGGTGTTCATGCCTCGGGGGCTCAATGAGTACAAAAGTTCAATCCATAGGATTTACCGTTGTGACAGTTTACGTTGCACATCTCCCTCTCTGCTACCTGATGTTACATGCTCTAGGATGACACATTTGAACTGTGCAACAGTATGGTGTGCGTCTAGAAAATGGACTGCAACTGGTGATTTCTGACTCTTGGTGCGAATATTGGACTTGTGTTCCGTCCATCTTGTTTTCGCCTTCGTAGTTGTCATCCCTAGTAGAGTCCACATGGACATTTGAGTGCATATATTACATTCTGGGCATCACAGGTGCAAGAGTGTCTTAACAGTATGGGTTTCCCAGAGTGGGGGTGTGAAATGAAGTTGCCCTTGATAATGTTACTGCAGTGCTGGCAGTTGTGGCACGGGATCGTGCCCTTGAATTGAGTCGATGTGCCAGAGGATGGCATCTCGGCTTTAACTAGGCTCTTACGTAGTGATTTACTATTTCTGTATGCGAACGTCGGCAGATCCGGAAACAGGTGTTGTAGCTGTGGGTCCACTTGCAGCATTGGCCAATGCTTTTTTATGGCTCTCTTGATTCTCATGCTCTGCACCGAGTATGTGGTGACATACACTAATGGTTCCCCAGACTTTGCTTTTTTGGGTACCAGCAGAGTATCTCGATTCATGTTTCTGACTTTTCCTGCTATTTTGGTAATCAATATGGGGTCATAGCCTCTTGCTGTGAATTTAGTTTCCAATGTGGACGATTGACGTTCGTATTCAGTGTTCTCCGAAATGTTAATTCTATAGCGTAGGAATTGGCTAAGTGGTACGCTATCCACAGTTCATTTTGGGTGGAAACCTGTGGCTAATAATAAGCTGTTTCTGTCAGTCTGTTTAGTGTAGTCCTTAAGAAGGGCCTATCATTCGTTCCCAAGAATGATCGTACATTATTGCGAGAAAAAATTGACCTAGACAAGCACACCTAATCCTGAAATGGATTGCTGAAACAATAGACAACATCTGCCCGGGAAAACCGTTCAACCCATCACAAAAGAAAGCAGTGGCACGATGGTTTACCTCAATAAAATGAATGAACAAACCAGCAATTTGAAGTAGAATGAAGGAAAAACTACAACCAGGCAAAAAGAATAAACTATGAAAAACAAATTCGAGCATTAAAAAAGTAAATTCTCTAAGCCAAAAAGAAATACTATGACAACCGAATCACAAAAGCCAACAAAACCCAGAAAGAACTATTCAACATTGAAAATGAGATGAGAAATCCACCTGGATGCAACAACACACTGGTACCCTCCCATAAACTAACATATGACCTTGCAGATCACTTTAAATCACTGACATACATTCGATCATACAAAGCAGAATAATCAACCAGACCATGCACCACACTCCACCTACCCTGAAAACCCAGCACAAGCTGCAAAGCTTCACCCAAATATCAGAAGAGAATGTCAAACTGGTGATACATACCAACAAAGCAGGCTCGCCAATGGACCCTGCCCCCCAGACATCGTTAAATTGATCCTCCCACACGGCACTCCATTGGAATTGTGGGATGTTTTTACCCATGCATCCAAGCCCTACCATAAAACTGTGCATTACTGGCATTGAAAACATCATGATGGCCAGAACTCCCCAGAGAGTGCACAGGGAAAACATGAAGAATAGGCTGCCACCCATTTTTGCCTATGTTGTGAGCACAGGAGGGCACTGCCTAAAACCACCATTGGGCTACACAAACAGTAGCCTGAAACCATTGGGAATGACAATGCTGATTGCCAAAAGCAACCCAGAACTGTGGGGAATTCATTTTCTTAATGTCAAAAATGGATGCAATACTGGTGCTCACCACTATCAGAAAGCCAGCGTTTTAGAACCACCAGACTTTTGTGTAAAACTGAACAAATGAACCCAAACCAGGCCAAGGAAAGACTTGCTAAGAGGTGGATACAATGTAAAACTATATTCTGAAATGACTTGAAGGAAGTAATTATTTAATGTATATATAACAAATAGCTGGGAATGTCAGCAGCTTAAGTGAATTTGGGTTTGAAGCCACTAAAATCGAAATGTTTAGAATAAATGAGTGACCTACTTGTGAGTGTCACATAGGTTGCAATTGTTTAAATGTCATAGTTTTGAACTTGGTTTCAACATTCTAGCTGCATGTGCAAAAAATTGTAAGTTGGGTTTGAATGTAGAAAACTGGGAACTAAAGTGACATTTAGCTGAATTCTGCCTGACAACAGCTGGCTCAACAACTCTTCCCAGGCCTGGCTGCATTCTGCTGCCCCTGCCAAAAGGAGATGACACCTCTCTGATTGGATTAGGGGAGGAGCACCTGGGGACTACAGGAAACTAAACAGAGCACTGTCCCTGGCTCAGGCAAACGTTATATTGGGGGGGTCGTAAAATGGCTTCCTCTTGGGAGAAACTGGGAGGGGCAGTGCCTGTGAGAGCAAGCTGAGCTTGGGGGAAGTGGATAAACCAGAAATTCCACCATGTGCTTTGGAAAACCACACCCCATGGGGCCAGAGCATGATTTTAAAAAAGATGAATAATTCATAGTGCGGACTTGTAAAAATTATATGATCAACATCATCACTCTTGTGATTTTTTTCTGTGCACATTTTAAGAGGTGTTAGGACCCTGTGGTATGTTCTTGGGGATAGTAGCGGAAAAAAAGGTTGTTACTCCAAATGTATGCATGTTAAAAATCTGACACTTTATCATCTGAAACCCATATCCCTGGTGCACATGTGTGTAAAATCTGGAAAGGTTTAGAGGTCGTTATCTGGATGAAAAGGGGAGAATTGTGTCATAAGTGGACACAACATTGTACAGAGACAGGGATTGGATGGTTTGGTGCCACATAAAATATATTAACTGGACCTATAATATTAGAAAAATGGTACATAGATAAATATGTATTTGGGTCAGAAATAGATGTGTGCAATTTGACAAGGGGAGGTTCCTCTGACCATAAAACCTACAGCATCACTCTGACACTCCATTTCTTTCCCCCAATCAAGGGAGAGAGGAAAGCTTGGCCAATGAGAAGTGAGAGGGGCAGGCTTAGATAGGCCCAGGCACACACCCATTTTCAAAACACATAAAAGGAACATTGAAACCCAGGTAGAGACATTCACTTTCCACTTTCTTGCGGGACGCTTTGCCGGGAGACTTCAGACTTCACATCCAGAGATCCAGACTTCAAATCCATCAATCTCCAGAGACCAGAAATTAACTCCAGAATTTGTAGCAGAGAGGCCTGAATCCACAAGCTGAATCCTCTTCAGCAGGCCTCAAAACCAACCAAACTATTCAACAGCCGGGCGAGCTGTTTGAATTCTTTGCCCAGAACTTTTGCAAGAACCTGTAGCAGTATCCAGAAAGCAGTGCTGTATCCGGAACCAGAGAGAACCAGAGACCAGATCGCTGTGAAGAACTGCTAGCAGAAGTCCAGCCAATCCAGACCCGATCAGTGACGAAGTCGCATTCCTGTCCAAAATCTAGTGTGAGTACCCAGCTAGCACTGTGCCAAAACCAATCTCTTAGTTTAAAATATTCTAATCCAAACTATTTTAGCCTATTAGAACTGCCTCCTAGAATCGTGTCATTCTGTCATCTTTAAAACTGAAATCTGTCATCTGTTATTCTGAGCTTTAAAATTTCAAATCCGAAAAACTACCTTTACTAAATTGGCCGTATCTCCGGAAACGTTTGTGCTATGAGTGAGTTTTAACTGTCATATTAAAGCTAAGATTCTAAGCGTTCTAACACGCCTAGAACCGATGTCCTACTTCTTATAGTGCCTCCGTAAGTGCGCTCGACGCACGTGACTAAATTTGCCACAATTTGACATTTTGCTTAATTTCAGCCACGTGTAAAAATATTTGTCCTTGCTGAAATTCGTGTGCAACCTGACAATCATTCATAGAGCATTGCTAAAGTGATCCTGAATTAATTTAAGTATCTCTCAACTACCCTGAACTCCCTATAGGGAATTGAAAGCCTTTTTAGCATATTTTTCACTTAATTGCAACCACATCAAAGTATATTGCCGGTGTTTCAAAGTCCTACCTGTTTTCCTCTAAGCTTGCTAGGGGGGAACTGAATTATATTTGATTGCATTCCTGAGACCTGTGTGCTTTCCTCCCATCTCTTTACCTTGCATAGAGGGGGGGGGGGGGGTGAACTGTCAAAGAAAAGTGATTACATTGTCTTTTGTTGAAGTCATATCAGGTTTATTTTCTGTACTGCATTTTCATTCATCATTGCATTGTCCTTGAAGCCATAAAAGCATTCTCAGCTACTTTATCCTCTCTATATCACTTCTAAGCCATCAAAAAGGGTGTACCACTGTAACATTATCCATTGTTGATCACTATCATCTTCACAAGTGTGCTATCAAACATTAATTTATTATAAAAGTGTGATATATCTATATATTGTTTAATTTTCAAATAAACCTTTTAATTTGCAAAACAAACCTACTTCTTGGCTCAGTGGGGTCAGGGGGATTCTAAGAGGGGGTGTTATATAAGGGTTGTCATCCAGAGTAAATTAACTGGACATAAAAATATATCAATAAGGGTTTCCCTCAGCATCCCAGACTAGGCATTGACTTATCTGTAGTGTTGAATTGAATCCGCTTACAGAATACCACATAAACCTCTTCAACTGATCGCTCTCAACAGGGAGAGTACCGCAGGCTTCCACATCTGTGTACATCAGAGCACTCCTCAAGGATACTGCAGCCAATATAGAAGACTTCCCTAGCTACAGACTGATATCAAACAACCAAAAAAAATGCTAGAGACCTATCTCTATGAGCAAACACCGGAGTACATAGAAAACCACCAATTATCGGACCAGGCACAAGTCCGCTTTAGAGCCATGACCGGTCCAGAGACAGCACGTCTCTCTATATGGGATGACCTAAATACCAGTGCAGATTTAAATATAAACACAGCTCTGATACTTCTTGACCCCTCTGCAATGTTCGGCACAGTCAGCCACAACATCCTCATCAAGAGACTGAAAGAAATGGGGATAATCGACAGGGCACTGTTCTGGATGAATTCTTCCCCATCTGAAAGAACACTCCAGTGCTAAAGATGCTACATTGGCTGCCAGTCAAAATATGAATTGCATTCAAAACAATGTGCATAACACACAGGGCAATCCAGGGCCAAGGAGTTAGAATTATTACAAAATAAAATCACCACTTACCAGCTGACCAGAACACTCTGATCCAGCAATGACATCCGCTTAGAAGCTAAACCATACACAAGGAAAACACTTGGTGGATCAGAATTCTCTTGTCTAGCTGCTAAAATTTGGAACTACCTGCTGAGAGAAGTATGACACATGAAGGACCATCTAAAATTCAGAAAACCCTTGCTCTTTAACTCAGAACCTGATGAAAATGAATGAGCAACACCCATACCGGACGGAATTAACACACAAATGGCAAGACGGAGGACTATACCAGACCACAACAAAGTGCAGGGTGGTGGAAGGACGTCTGAGCGGGAGGGAGACCTGGGTGCACCGGTTCCCATGTAGGGCCTGCTGGAGGCGAGGGAAAGAGATGGGAGCATCCTAGGTTCAGCCACAGACAAGAGGGCATTACAGCTGAAGGGGATATAGTGACGACCAAACAGATAAACCACGGGGCCCAGGTAGTTCAGGGACATAGGGATGAGGTACCCCTGACAGGGAAGTGGATGGTGGCTGTACACCACGATATGCCAGGGTACAAAACGGTTTTGACATCCATTAATCTCAAAAAGGGGGGGCGGGGATAGGCAGGTGGAGGAGGCATCACCAATAAATATTCCTGCTGACAAACCACAAAACTGCAAAGAATACAGGAGGCCCCACTAGCACACCACAATGCACAACACTATCAGGGACACATGCCACAATTGACCACAGTGAAGGGGGTAAGATGGAGCGCCGCAACTAACCAAACAACTAATAAACTTGTCCCTCTGCTTACACAACTCAAACACTAAGCAAAACACAACCATACCTACACAGCACAACAAACTGCATGCATTTCACTACACCACAACAATGAGAAAAACACACATAGCCCAGCACAACAGCATATGACAAATACCGACCGAAAAATCACACCTATGCTCAGCGAACGGTGTAAACTGAACTGAAGCTGCCAACAGCACATTAAGGCTCTCTTGCACTTTTTCCTGCTCGGTCCTACTAACTTACCCTACCCTCTTGCTTTTCAGATCCGCCAGAGCGGCATGGGACCACTCAGGCAGTGCTAGTGCATTGTATAAGTATCCTATAAACTCAAACACCACCTTTCATTCTTCAAAGGAAGACACATTGAATCCCATTACATTGGGTAATAACTGTATAATTACTGTACTTAAAAGCAGGATAAATCTGACATGGAGTGCGATGTGATCTTCTTTTAATACATTTTTATGTGTAGCAATATTTAGTTTTTAATTCTCTGTGCTAGAAATTGGTAAAATGGCGTCTGTCTGAAAACCAGTCTCTTTAAATGTTGATCTAACAATAATAGTTGTGTGTATTTTTTCAATGGCTTCTTGCAACCCAGTTCTTATGTGTGTGGTATTATTGTCGATTCAGTACCTCGACATTAGTGTGGCAGCATCATATCATTCATACATTGAAGAATAGAGATTTGATCGGAATTTGCAAGTTAAACCATTTCATTAGACATCACCTTGGTGTGCTATCAAGCTCGCAACGTACATAGGAATACATAATATTATATTTGAGGTCTCTGTACATTTCCCATTGCTTGTGATTCTCTAATATTTTTTTACAGCACGTCATGCTGCAAATGTTAAGACTTCAAAGCAATGTTATAATGGGTTTTATTATTTGTTACTCAATTTAATAGTACTCCGTGTATTGTGCTGAGAAGGTTCAAGGTCTCAGTTGGGCCTACCGGGGTTAAAAGTTGTGTTCTGCAAGTTGCACACCAATACTTGGCATGAGTATTTAACTTGATGAGCTCTCTTTCCAGTTTAGGAAATTACAGGGTATTGTGTCTGTGTTCTATTGCAATATGCACAATGGCATTGCTAGCTAGCTTACACTTGAGTATGTGGCATGCATGCAATGTTGCAGATTGAAATATAAAGGAAACTGTTTAAAATGCCTGCAATTAAAGTTATATGTGCATCAAGTAGGCCGTGAGTGTTAGGTTGTATCAAGCGACCAATCCAATGCTGCTTTGCAGGTTTTCATCATCTTGTGCAGCTCTTGCATAGAGTTTTAAGGGCATCTGCTTGGTGGACCAGAACAAGACTGCACACCCAGTGGTGGAAGTACAATCCCTCCAGTGCCTGGTTTTCAGGGTTTCCCAGCACCAATGGCAGTTTCTTCCATTCACCATGGGTAGTAGCCCCAGCCTCCTTCTGGGCTATAAAGCTATTTTGTTTCAAAAGAACACACCTAGTTAAGTGGTGGGGAGTGGTGCCACTCCAGCATCATGGAAGTGATTTAAAGTGTCAGTGTTGTTATTTTGTGGGCACAACATTGTTTACATCATTGACAGTGGAATGTCACCCAATATTGTGGATGCAAATCATGAATGTGATTTACACTAGTATCCATTGTGGATGCGTCATGGTCTGTGTGATTTACAGTAGCAATGTCACAAACATTATAGGCACATCATAATGAAAGCAATTAAAAGTGGCAGTGCCTACACTGTTGTGGGCATGACAAGATCATTTTAATTGGCATTTTACAGTATTTTTTGGGTGCAGCATCATCAAAATGAGTGACAGAAGCAATGCCACATCTTTTGCGGATTCAACATTATTAGTGTGATTTACAGCACCCATGTTTCATATATATTGGAAATAACATCATGAGCATCATTTACAGTGAGGAATGTTTCAACATGCTGTGGATGCAACGTCCTGAAAATCATCTGCAGTAGCTATGCTGCAGGTGTTGTGGGCACAACATCAATTTGATGTGCAGTGGCAATGTCACAGATATTTTTGGCAAAGCACTATGAAAGTAATTAACAGTGTGAATGCAACCATATATTGTGGTTGCAACATAATCAAAGTCATTGACAGTGGCAATACCACATGTATTGTGGGTGCCATCTCATAAATGTGATTTGCAGTGGGAATGTATAGCTGTTGTGAGTCACCAACTTTTCAACTTCATTAACAGTAGAAATGTTGCATATGTTGTGGGTGAAAATCATTAAAGTGATTTACAGTAGAAATGCTGGCTTGTGTTGTGTGCTCAAGTGAATGAAAGATTCATGCTGGCAATATTGGCATGTTTTGTGGATGCAGCTTCATGAAAATGATTTACAGTGGGAATGCTGGCTTATATTGTTAGTGTACCATTATCACATGATTTAAAGTTGCAATGCTGATTTCTATTGTGGGTGAAGCATTCTGTAAATGATTTAGAATATCAATGTTAGCATGTTTTGTTGGCATGTCTTCATGAAAGTGATTGATATAGGCAATACAGGACTATATTGTGGGCACAGCATAACACAAGTGATTTATAGTAGGAATGCTGGCATATATTGTGAGTTCAGCATCATGAAAGTTATTTGCAATGGTAATGCTTGTATATATTGTTGGCTCAGATATCAGGAAAATATGTACAATGCCCTGTGTACAATTGCCAAAATTATACCTATTGGATTTGTTCATGTGTTACCTTAAGGAACCAATTGGAAATTGGTTAATTTTGTACCCATTTATTCTGATTTCGATTCATTTCATTTTTTGAAAAAATATTTTCTTTATGGGGAGAACCTCCATGAACCCTCTTATATTATTCTGGGTCACATGCACTACTTTGGGACTCTCCACTGAAAATATTCACCAGCAACAAGGGACTTTGATTCCTATACGATGCTTGTACTCTCTCAGGAGCTGCCGAACCCCTTTCCCACCCTGAACCAAAAGCTGCTACTTCACAACCTCAGGGAGACGAGTGTATTTCCTATCAATGTCTAGCTTTCGTAAAATGTGAAAAAAAGGTTTTTTTAATTGAAACAGGTTTACAAGACCAATTTCGCATTTCATTTTAATTTTAATAGCATTATTTTTCGTTTTTTTAATAGCTGTTTGTGAAATGACTCTTACAAGTGAAGGCGTTCAATTAAATGCTCCTCATTAGGAGTTTGCCAGTATTCCAGTGTTCACATCAACACTACACATTGGAAAACCAATCCGGTTTTCTAGATATCTGCAATTCAAAAAGACGGGGCCTATCCATTGGGAGGACACTGGTCAACCGTGCCCACGCCATACTTAGGCTAGCCTGAGCACATCTCGTGCTCCTCACACACCCAGACTTTACATATATATTTAATATACAGGAATCCCCACCTTTTGATCAACTGTTCACATTCCTTCTCATGCTGAAAACCATGTTTTACTTCAAAGGATCTTTCTTTTCTTGTATTACACAATGTTCCAGTCAATGCATCCCAAGCAGCCTAAGGCCCTGCTATCCCTGGGTGGGAACTGGTGCACTTTAACTCGGACAAGGTTTCCGTACTTTGAGACTATTACAGTGGTGAGCTGGCACAGTAAACTCAACCTAATAATAATAATAGACAGGTACAGCATGGTAGGTTATGGGAACACTCAATATTACCACTCAGGCACCACACACAACCATAGCGCTTTCTTAACTTAATATCTGAGTAATCTGGAAATAACAACTAATAGAAGCATTAGCGATATGAATATGTGAATGCAAGACAAACTCTTCACTCAAGCTACACTGCCGCTGAAGCATCACGCTCATAATCTTCACTGCTTCCAACTCTTTCCCCTCAAGGTCTTCCCCCAAAGTTCTCCCCTCTAACTGCTCCTCTTTAACATTTATATGAGCACTCTAATGGATCTCCTTCACAGCCACAACATCCAATTCCATTCCAATGTGGACAATGTGCAAATCTACCTCCCAACCTCTTCTGATCTCAATTTTGTCAAGCACCTCTCTCATTGTCTATCTGCATTTGAGGCCTGAATGCATGCTAACAGCCGGAAGGTCTTCTTTTAATCCCGAAGCATCAAACCATATCAGCAGAACCTCCCTCATGTTAGGAAAAAACTCCCATTCATTCCACATTATAGTCACATGGCCATCGTAGGCTCCCTCAACATCCCCTATGCCAGCATTACTAGATCAAGATATTGCAACTTGTGCAAAATACTGCAGGCTGCCTTGTCGTGCACATAAAACCCGGCCTTCAAATTAGTCTGCCTTACCTACAAATGCCGAAATGATGCTTCTGCTGCATAACTGGGAAACAGGACTCACCCTTACCATCCTCCCAGAGGCCTTCATAACGCAAACAGCATTCTGCTGGGGGGTTTCCTTGTCCTTTACTCTGGCAGAAAAGACAGAAGATTATCAGTGGCACCTCCTTCTCTGTGGCACTCCCTTCCCTACCACATACATCACGGAAACTCCATTTGCAAATCAGAAAACTATTGAAAATTCTAGACACAACCTGCGCCCCTCCACAATATTCAGAAGTCCCATTTTATGTTTCCACCCTCCTGCTCCCCATCTTGCTCAGTGTCGAGAAACAGTGTAGATTGTGGCATGTGTCGGCTCCTAAATAAGAGAATACATACAACATTAGCAGTACCATAGCAATAGCAGCATACAAACACACATTTGAGTTGTCCAGTTTCGTTCAATGTGAGAAAAAATCGGATTCACAAAAAAGACAATAAAATGGAAGTAAATACTAAAAAAAATAGATACCTTCGTACGCTTATCGCAGCAATGTTTCGAGCTGGAATCCATTGAATGAGTCTGTAATTTCTAGAAAAAAGGTGACAGTGCGTGTTTAGACTTACAGGGTAATTCATAGAATCCAGCGCACAAGGAGCGCACGCGGCTGGCGCACAGCGTGCGCCTGCGATAGTCTGCGCCAGGCACGTGCGCTAAAACTGATTTCCGCGCACAGCGTATTCATGGATTTCATGCTCCCAAACCAGCCGTGGCGCAGAGAATCGCAGCGAGCCTGCAGCAGCGCCAGTAACGCCCCCAAGAACGCCCTCGCGCAAGGAAAAGCCATCAAAATCGCTAAATCATCGCTAAGGGCTGCGCAAACCTTGGACCACTTCACAGGGCAGGCAAACAAGGAAAGCAAAGTGGGCAATCTTCAAAACAGGAGTACGCGGGAAGTTCTACACGCGACTAGGCAGGGAACGTGAATTACAGGGGTACGCAGGAATTATCACACGCAAACAGCCAGGGAACGCGTATTACAGGGGTACGCGTGAAGTAGAACACGCGATAGGCCAGGGAACGTGTATTACAGGGGTACGCGTGAAGTAGAACACGCGATAGGCCCGGGAACGTGTATTACAGGGGTACGCGGGAATTATCACACGCGAACAGGCAGGGTGCGTGTATTACAGGGGTAGCGGGAAGTACAACACGCGATTGGCCAGGGTACGTGCATTACAGGGGTAGGCGTGAAGTAGAACACGCGATAGGCCAGGGAATGTGTATTACAGGGGTACGCGGGAATTATCACACGCGAACAGCCAGGGTGCGTGTATTACAGGGGTAGCGGGAAGTTCAACACGCGATTGGCCAGGGAACGTGTATTACAGGGGTACGCGTGAAGTAGAACACGCGATAGGCCAGGGAACGTGTATTACAGGGGTACGCGGGAATTATCACACGCGAACAGCCAGGGTGCGTGTATTACAGGGGTAGCGGGAAGTTCAACACGCGATTGGCCAGGGTACGTGTATTACAGGGGTGCGTGGGAATTATCACACGCGAATAGGCTGGGTGGGCCCTCACAGGTGTACCCTGTACACCCTCCACGGCCCCTGCAGGCAGCCCACAAAACAGGGGACTACCCTGCACACCTGATCATGTCCCCCTGCACCCCCATCCACCAGGGGCACCCTCCACCAGGCCCCCACCCATGTCTCCCCCCACCCCCCAGCAGTGCAGGGGCACCTGCCAGCAGGCCCCCACCCATGTCTCCCCCCACCCCCCATCCACCAGGGGCACCCTCCACCAGGCCCCCACCCATGTCTCCCACCACCCCCACCCACCAGCACTGTGGGGCACGTGGCCAGCAGGCAGTCAGGCAGCAGCAGATGGCAGGTGGGAGCGTGCTCAGGGCTCTGGGGGACTGTAATTTGGCCTCCTGGCCAGGAGCGTGGTCTTTCGTGTTTGAACGCGTGGACAGCCTGATAGGGAGTGATTTTGCACGTGAAAACCCCACACTCAGCGAATCGCGCGAAAACCCGTCACCAGCATATGTGCGTCTATAGTTACCTGCACGTGCAGTGTCAAAGCGTGTGATTGGTGAAAATGGATCTACACGCAGGAGTGACAAAGCGTGTGATTGGTGAAAATGGATCTACACGCAGGAGTGACAAAGCGTGTGATTGGTGAAAAAGGATCCACACGCAGAAGTGACAAAGCGTGTGATTGGTGAACATGGGTCAAGCACGTACACGCCGTAAGTGACGCTGTACGTGTGGGCCTGTATATAAGGTAGTGTAGAACACCATTTCCTTGTACGTGCTTTTCGTGGAGAGCGAGTGGGTGAATTCTGTACTTCTTGTCGTTTCACACGCGATTTACTTCACGGCGTTTCCAGTTCGTACTCCCTGTTACCTCTGACAGCTTTTTCTCTTTTTCCTCTTGTACTGGTTTACCTGGGCCTGTTCCCTCAAACAGTGTCCCCTTCTACTGTTGTCCTGTCTCCTCAGACAGCGTACACATCTTCTTTTGGCGGGGGTGTTGCCAACCAAACGCGCTCATTTTTCACGCTCTTTTACCTGGCAGACGGTGAGTCACGCACGTATCTAACTTCTGTGCTTGCCCCGTGTGTAGCCTACCCCTTCAGAGGTCATTCTAGGCTGCGTGTGACACGCATACGTTCATTGTGTTACTGGATGCCACAGCGTAGTGCAGGGTTTTCCATCAGCACACGTGGTCTAGGAGGGGTATTGTGCACGTTCCTTAACTTTTTTGGGGTGCCTGTGCGTTGCGTGACCCGTCATCTTTCCCCAGGGGTGTCATATAGCCTTGCCACTGCACTAGGGTACGAATACCATCTGGTACCCAACCCCTTTGACACCCAATTGCCCAGGACAATTGTGCACACCGACTCCCATACGCACAATAACATCAGTGCCATGGTTGGGAGGCGTGCAAGCCGTAAGGGTGGCAAAGGTGGCCGAGCCACACGTGGTGGCCGTGGAGGATCCACTAGGGGACGTGGTTGTGACTTGCAGGGTGCCCCTGTCCCCCCCAGTCTGGAGGACCAGTCAGGGACACCCATGCCCCCCCCCCCCAGTTGAGGGTCATGTGGCTGATACCAACCCTGATCAGCCCTTGTCGGACCAGCCCATTGTGGCACCAGACCTGTCCGAGGGTGATCCCATCGCTGACATCCAGGTCAGCAGGTCCACTGCACGTGCACCGGTGCACATTGGTGTCATCAGGGCACGCGCATCTATGCCAGATAGGTCATCTGCTGGCCCCCGTAGCCAGGGTGTGGCTCCATCCACCCCACCTCTCATACACCCTGCCAAGACTGTGTCGGTCCTAGTTCATGCACCTCAGATCAGGCCTGACCCCATCCCACTACCCCCAATGCCTGCACCTACTCCCATGCTGAGTGTGCAATCCCACACACCCAGTACTGAGTCCACCACGGCTCCTGCCCCTAGTGTCCACAGCGGCGTAGGACACTCTGGATCCCCACCCCCTTCCAAGCGCAAGAGGAAGAGTGCACGTCCGGCACAGGCTGATGCCCCAGGCACGGCTGCACAGTCCGGCCCATCAAGGAAGCCAAGCTTCACAGACGCCGAACTGAATGCACTTGTTCAGTATGTGTCAGATCATGATAGGGAAATGGTCATCGTTGCAGGGTCCAAGACCACACATGCCAGACGCCAGGCACACTGGCAGACCATTGCTGACAGAATAAGTGCCCTTGGAGTAGTGAGGCGCACAGCTAGTGATTGCCAGAAGCGCTGGAATGACCTTAAGCGCAGGGCAAAGGATAAGCTGGCCTCAAGTCATGCCGCAACCTTGGTGACTGGAGGTGGGTCCCCAGCACAGGAAATAGAACTCACACCACACGAGTCCGTAGCTGGATCCTACGTCACCGAGGGACAACTCCAAGGTGTGGGAGATCTCCCTGATTACGAGGCATCATCCGGTGAGTGCACATGCATGTGTGTATTATCCATGTGCATGGTGTGTGTGTGAAGCATTCATGTTGGGTGCCTGTCAAGGGGGTGTGTGGCAGAGTTGATAGTGGCACCCATGTGCCTCATCCAGTATGTTCAGTGCAACACCATCTGCCCACAGCACTATCCCTACTGGCAACAGTGCACATATGGCCCTACACCATGGAAGTTGCCCTTGAATTGTCATTTTGTCACTACATTGTTGCTCATACTCCCCTGTCTATTCATCTGATGTCTTACATACCATTCCTATACTTTCCCCCAGCCAATCAAGTTTCATCTTCACATGCCTGACATGCAATGATACCACATGCTAATGCGTCCTCTGTATATAAATGCCAACCAACATGCTGTCATACTGTGGATGTTGCCTTGACATCCACCTCCTACCTGTGTGCTTTGGTACTGTCTGGTTTCGAGCCCCATTCCCTCACACTCCATGCTGCTCTTCATGGTCTATCTTCCATGACTTCTACAGTTCAGACCATCGTGCCCTACTCACGACACCTGCTTGCCAACAGTCAAATGAGGGCACCCTGCCCTCCAATGTGACCCACCCTATTGCTGACAAGTGCATCTGAGCCTACTCAAAGCTAACTCTCACTGACATCTGCTCATACATGCCTTTGCCTGTCCCATAGACCCTTCACAAGGTCCCTGTCCTCTCTCCTTGCTCCTCTTCCACCATCAATGGTGGGACCCGTTGGGGTGTACTCCTGGCCTCCTTCCAATCCTCAGAGGCCACAATTGATGTGCATGGTAATGGGAGCATCTCAGTCCAAGGCCCTTAGGCCAACCTCATTCTCCTTGAGAAATGCTACCCACATCTCATCAACTTCCTTTCCTCTCCTGTTGTCCCCCCTCCTCTCTCCTCATCAATCCTGCACTGCCTCCCTGCACCCTCCCATGATCCTTCTCCGCCTCCCACTCCAACTCCTACACATGCTGCACCTCTGATCTCTAGCACTCCCCGTAAGTCCTACAAGGCTGTCAACCTCCTCCACAATTACACTCCTTTCACTGCGGCTGCATCAGGCATTCCTCCGATATCTGTCACTTACATGAGGTTATGCACCTTGACATCCTTGGTCTCATGGAAACATGTCTGACGGCCAGCTCTGTCTGCATCCTTCACACACTCCTACCTGATGTTCAGGAGACCCTCTCCTTGGCCCGCCACTACTGTGCAGGGGGGGTGTGCCCTTGGCTTCCCTGAGGGTATTCCTGCCACTGTCACTCCTACTTAGACCTACTCCACTCTGGAATGGCTTGTGCGACGTCTCTCTCTACCACACCTTGACATTCACAAACTGTGCGTACTGTGTCTGGGAAAACTGGTCAAATGTACTACTTCCTTTCTGAGTGTCCTCACCTCTCCTCCTCACTCATGTCCCCAGACACAGAAATCCTCTTCCTTGGTGCTGTACGCATCCACCTGCATGCTTGTTGACCCCCCCACGTGACCTTTCTGTGACCTCAGCAACTCCCTCTCACCCTCTAGACTCCCGTCTGTCCCTACTCATTCTGCAGGGCACACTCTTGATGCTCTGATCTCATCTGACTTTCCCCTCTCCGTCCATCTCTGCACTCCTCTCTCCTGGAGTGATCACATTCTCCTCTCCTCCCAGCTCACCCTCACCACCCCACAGGCAAAGCCACCCTCACCACTGTCACACACCTTCTTGGTATTCCAACCCATGAAGTGTGTGTCAGTCGAGGCTCATGCTGCCAAAATCTCCCCCCCATCCAGCTCCCCCTTAGGCTCACTCCCATCCTGACAGGGCCCACTCCATGCTCCACTCTATGTCAGGTACACTGGATGTCTTTGCCACGGTCATGACCACCTGTCTGAAGCCCCATGCCAATGCAGAGTCCTGGCATGACTCGGATCTTGTGAACCCAAACCACAGGTGCCGGGTGGCAGAGAGGGAATGTCCTGCATCATGCCCATCCTCTGGCAAACTGGCCTGCCACATGCTCCAAAGGCAATAGCGCCTCACCCTTTTCACCAAGATGAGATCCCCAATCCAAGGGCACATATCTGCGGCATGTGACAACTCTGCAGGACACATAGAAATCTGCAAGGACCTTGCCGAGCCAGATGCAGTGTGTACCTCCCCTGTCCCCTCCGAGCCCACAGCACTGCATGATTGTCTCTGTACCCCTATAGGCCACCCCCCCCAGCACTTGTCTGCGCCTAACACCATCTGCCCTTGACGTTAAGTCCTACTTACCTTGTACAGCACTTCCAGCCGCCACTTCCCCTTGCACTTCATTGTGCCACCCACCCCTGCACTTGCGTGACATGAATGACACCAGCACCAGTAGGATTGTTGACTGGCATCCCCTTCTGCCCCACCACCCCTCAGTGCTCCGCTGTACCTTCATACATTTCTGGACCGGTGCTTCACGAATGCTATATGATTCCTTTACAGGTGATGGGGAGGTGGAATCACATTGTTTACTGCATTTTGTTGATGTAGACAAGGCACTGTGCATCGTGGCCAATTTGGACTAGCAGATCCATGTACAACATGTTAACTTATTGATGTGATGATGCAATGTCAGGACCAGAGTGGTTGAAATCCAAAAAAGTTGCCCTCCTCTCCCTCTTCACTTGGTGGCTATGTCACATGCCATGTGTGTGATGGCATGTGCCTTTGACATGGCAATCACCGGCCAATGTGTGATGGCAGTGCTAGGCAGCATGGTGAGCAGGCGTTGCTCTCCAATCTGTACATTGTATGCCCTGAGCCTCCCCTACAGACCCAGTGATGGTGAATGCATAGGAGGTCTCCCAGTCATGTGGGACATGTGTCGTAGAACTACTGACTCTGTTGTTCATCAGCCCTTGTTGCATGCCATGGTGCTAATGCCTGTTTCCATTTTTCTCTTTCATGTCTTTGCAGGGGACGAAGCACTTGTTGATGCTGGGGATGTGGTGGTTGAGCCGTCCCAGGAGGGCAACCCGTGCCGACCTTCCACAAGTGAGGGACGTGGTGTGTTTGTGGGTGAAAACCCACAAGTGCTGCAGGTCGTGCTGTCGAGGGGTGTCTCTGGGGGTTCCTCCCCCGAGCAGTATTCAGGTGTAGACTCGGAGGATGACACCTATGTGCAGTCGCAGGTGAGTGTTCTTGGGAGAGAATCTCCTCTGTCCGACCCACCTGCAGCCGGGCCATTGCCCTCAATGGGGATGTCAGTGTCGGCAGCTCAGCCTCCGGTGGTTACGGATGCAGGGCCACACCACACAATCTCTGATCCTGTTCCTGGGGCTGCAGATCAGAGAAGGAATGCAGTCCTGCAGCCTGAGGCCTTGCCGGCACAGCAAGGCGCAGTCCGCCTTGCCCCAGGCAGGTGTGGTGCCCGTCAACGTGGTGGCCGTATGCCACCTGGCAATACCGCTTGGGAGCAATCCATCTACGGTATGGCCACCCAACAGGCAGCATCATCCGAGATGATTGCACAGGCCATGGATAGGGTGGCCACTTCCATTGTCCCCCCAGAAAGGCTGATGGAGCGACTGGAGCAGGCTACAGAGTCCATCTGCCAGGCACACAGGGAGGATATGTTGGCGTCCAACATGGACAGGCGGGCGGCACTGGCGACTCTGCGGGAATCACTTTCCATGGAGTCCCAGCGCCACAGGGAAGGCCTGAGGGAAGAATTCCATCACCTCAGGTCGACCCTGTTAGAGCTTGAGGCTTCATCCCATAGAAGGACAGAGGAGCAGCTGGAGCGTCTGACACGGACGCTCTCGGCCGAGATGCAGGCAACTCGTGCGGAGGTCAGGTCATCCCGGAAGTTACTGCATGGGGACCTCCGCATGATTATAACCCAGAACCAGAACTACCAGACCCGCCTGCTTGCAGCCATGGAGGAGCAAACTCGTGCTTTGCGTGGGCTGCCTCCCATTGTCACACCATCTTCTGAGGCAGCTCCCCCACCTCCTGAGTCAGCTGCAGGGTCTGGCCAGAGCGATAGCGACTCATCTCCCACAACAGAGTAGCCGTGTGGGCCACGAGCCTATGGGGTGTTTTAGTTTCCCATGATCCACACAGGTGGATTGTGGCGTGCATCCTGTCCTCGGACCTCATAGGTGCCCCCCCACCCCCCGCCGGCCCTTTCATGGCCATTTTTTCTCAATTTTCTTTTCTTTTTCAATAGTGTTGCCTTGTGTGGGTACCTGGGCATACACTGTATTGTGGCTGGGCACATGCAGGCTTGTCCTGAGTTTGGTTTCGATGCTTGGGTACCAGACATCCACACCCCTCCTGCTTCCGTTTCCATGGGCTTGCAAAGGGTGTGCCCAAGTGACAGCAAATTACACGGTGACATTGGACTCCCATGAGCTGTTGGCCAGTCCATAGTCAATACTGTGTAGACATTCATAGTGTACATTGTTGTTGCACCTAACTATGCATGATGGTTTGATATGTGCCTCTACTTACATATGTTGCTCATGTTTTGCAGGTATTTCACACAGTTCTTCACACGGGCATACTCTCTGGAGTCAGACTACATGTCGGTAGATGTGCACTGACACTTTTGCGTGGCGCCATCACTGTACATCTGGACGGTGAGGACATACCAGCAGAATCAGGTAATGAGACTACCATTGATTACATGCATTGTGTCTTGTTTGGGTGGGCTTCAGGGTGGGTTGGTGTGTAATTTGATTGAAATTACTCTTACACAGGTGTGTAGTAGTGGCTCCAGCGCGGTTAGCTGTTCAAGTGCGGCTATGTTCCATTTGGGGCACTGCTATTTGTGACACCGGTGTCATGTTGTGATGGCCAGTTTGTTTGCTCTCACATACCATGACATGGTGTCCTCAGTGGCGGGACTGTGAAGGGAATGGGTGACATGGCAATGTTGGCATGTAGTGAATCGCCTGTGGCAATGCATATTTGATTGATGGAGTTGTGTCTTTTCGTTGTGATGCATTGCTGGTGTATGTGTAGGTAGGGGTGCACACATAGTGACACTTCCATGTTAACAATCTCAGGCTGATGTGTATCTGACAGTTTATTGTCAAGTAATTTTGTGACATTGTCAGGTAGTGTCATCATTGATTGTCAGATGGTATGTGCCAGAGCAGTGTGCACTAGCCAGCACTGTGATTCCTAGGTGAAGAAGTTGGCCACCAGTTGCGTACGGGCTGCCTCCCCCCGTGCCCTTTCCCCTCCCATGCGCAGCGGGCGTGCATGTGGTTGTGGATGTGGGGGCACCACCATGTCCACGGGCAGGCCCCAGCGTGTTGCAACGTTGTGCAGGACACATGCTGCCACTATGATCCTGCACACTATTCGGGGAGCATATAACAGCTGCCCGCCAGAACGGTCAAGGGAGCGAAAGCGTGACTTCAGCACTCCGAATGTGCGCTCCACTATGCCCCGTGTTGCAATGTGGGCTGTGTTGTACCTTACCTCGGGTGGCGTGGTGGGGTTCCGGATTGGGGTCATCATGTGGGGGCTGATAGGGTAGGCACTGTCCCCTGCGGAGGTGGTGATGGGTATCATTAGTGGTGTTGTGTCATGACCCAGTATCTGACATGCATGCATGTGCAGTGGCATTCATGCTCACCAAGCAGCCATGTATCTCCATGCTGGCCAGCCTCTAGGTCCCGGCATAGGGTAGACATTCTGTAGATGAAGCTGTCGTGGGTGGACCCGGGATAGTTGGCATATACTGATGTGATTATTCCCTTGGCATTGCATACAACTTGCACGTTGATGGAATGCCAGTGCTTGCGGTTTCTATAGATGTGCTCTGTTGCCCTGGGTGGACGTAGAGCCACATGTGTGCAGTCAATTGCACCAAGCACTTTGGGGAATTGAGCCACACCATAGAATTCCTGGATGCACGTCCGCCTTTCTGCATGAGTCCTGGGGAGATATATGTGCCTGCGGACTGATGGCCGTGCAGTGATGATGTTCAAGACCTGGTGTAGGCAGCGTGACTGCGTGGCCTGTGACACACCACCCACTATGGCACTTGTCCGCTGAAAGGATCCAGTGGCCAAGAAGTGCAGTACATTCAGGACCTTCTGCAGGGGGCTGAGTGCTTGGGAGCACAGGGTGGGTGATGTGAGGTCATCCTCCCACTCACTGACCAGGTCCAGTATGATGTGTGCTGGAAACCTGTACCTCCCATACACCTGGTCATCAGGCATCCCGAATAGGCTGGTTCTGGGTGTGAATATTCTGGCCCTGACTCTCCTCCTCCTCCTCCTTTGGTAGCCCACTGCCACTGCTGCTAGGAACGGTATGTTCATCCTGGCATCTGGCTTGTTTATTGAAAAGTGCGCAAATTAATGCCTTGCGCGTGTTCTAGGCGAGCGTGTGACCCTCGCACCCCTGGAATCTAGTTCCCACTCCAATAGCGTGTGGAAATTCCCACGCAGCAGGCATACAGGTGCGCTGACGTACTTGCGTGTGTAAGTGCCCGCGCACCCCTGAAATACACGTACATAGGCCAATCGCGTGTACGCGCACTTTTGGCCAATTACACGCGATGAAATACACGTACATAGGCCAATCGCGTGTACGCGCACTTTTGGCCAATTACACGCGATGAAATACACGTACATAGGCCAATCGCGTGTACGCGCACTTTTGGCCAATTACACGCGATGACACTCTGACGTGCAGTATTTCCACGTGTGCTCCGTCATCACGTGCTGAGTGGGGAACGCCCGTGCGGATCACGTCAGACGCGCTTACGCGGTGAGGGACTCTGGTCCAATAGAATCGCGTATGCGTGCTGACGCACTTACGCGCTAAGGGCCTTTCCTCGGATTTCACGCTGACGTGCAGGAATTTCACGTGCCAAATCACTCCGTATCAAGCTGGCCACCCGAAAACACACGGAACACCACGCTCCTGCCCAGAAGGCCGAATTACTGCCCCCCCAGTGCCCTGAGCAGCCTCCCACGTGCTATCTGCTGCTGCCTGCCTGCCTGCCTGCCTGCTGCCACCGTGCCCTGCCATTTGGTGCCTGCACATCAGCCATCTGCAGGGGTCCAGTTGCTGTGTCCACCCCTGCTGGAACTGAAGACTCCCAACTGGGATTACATCGCTCCACAGCCCAGCCCCAGGACCCAGTTGCCCACCCACACCTGCCTCTGGGGTTGCCATGTCGGGCACTTCCACATCTGGCACCAGTGGCAACCCCAGGCCAGAGGGGCAGAGGGGCACCAGCTTCACTGCCACCGAAGTTGGTGTCCTGGTGGAGCATGTCCTGGGGCAGTATGATGCCCTCTTTGGATCGTCCCGCGCCAGCAAGGAAGGACGGGAGAGGATCTGGGCCGACTGTGTGGTTGCCATCAACGCGGAGGGGGTGGCAACCCGCAACATCCAGAAGATCAAGAAGCGCTGGGAGGACTTGAGGTCCAGGACCCTTGTGAAGGCCCGGCGCCTCGTGGAGGGGGGCCGGGGCCGCATGAGTTCCATCCAGAAGAGGGTCCTGGAACACGTACGCCCAGCACTCCACGCCCAGGTCCTTGAGAGGGAGGCCCGTCTGGAGTTGAGCGGTAAGTGTGCAAGCATTACTGTGTGAGACAGGGCATGTTGCGGTGTGCTGGTTCTATGATACTTGCCTGTATGTATGCCATGGGCCATGTATGCATGTATGTGTGCAGGGACATCATGGTCATGCATGTGCGACCAGTGATGTGTGACCCACATGGTTGTTGCATGTGTTGAAATGCGGCATGGGGAGCCCTATGCAGATTTAGGACATGAGAGCATGCCAGTCTCTGTTCCTGGACATGGATGGGGGTGAAGGATGGGTGCTGATGCCAGGTACATATATGGTAGCCATGTCTGTGTGCCTGACCTGCGTGTCTGTGACTTGTGCATGCCATGGATGCATGACACATGTGTGTGACAATGCACAGATTCAGTGACGCACCCAACTTACCCTTGTTTCGCCTGTGTTCGTTGTGTTTGGGGCCAGATGGATGTGACTGAGGTGAAGTGTGTGCATGTGATATGCATGAGCCATGATGCATGTGAGTTACATATCATTGAATGTTTCAAGAGTCAATTGGACATGCATGGAAATGTGCATGGCATGCACCATGCCTGTTACTGTGTGTGTTTTGCCTGGACTGACCCATGTGTTGTGGAGGGACATGATGGAAGTGTACTTTGACAGTGGTGCTCATCTGCTATTGCTTCCTGTCTAGGGGACCATTGTACAGTAGCCTGATGCTTGTGTCCTTTGTCTCCCTCTACGCAGCGGCTAGTGAAGAAGAGGGCGGAGACGGCGCTGTGGAGCAAGGCGGCAGGGATGCCCCCACGGCTGCAGCGGAAGGGGTGGGTGAGCCCCCACAGGGGCCTGCTACGGCGGGAGACGGTGAGGAGCCATCCAGGTTGGTGGTTTGCACAGAGGAGGAGGAGGCCGACACGGGTGCACACATGGGGCCTGGTGGGAGCATCCCTGCTGGTGCAAGTGGTGCAGTCCAGGGCCAGGGGCAGGAAGCAGCACAGGTCACCGTGGAGGTGCCTGTGCATGTCGCTGTCCCTGACCCTGTGAGTGCACCACCATGCACCAGCAGGGATGCCCCGTCCCAGGCCCGTCCGCAGGTAGAGGGGATGTCCATGTCAACTGACTCCCCTCCACCTGCGGCCGTGGGAACCCCTGGCCGCGTGGAGCAGGTCCTGATTGGGGTCGCGATGCACACGGCTGTGATTCGTGATGACGTGCGTGCTTCCCGGGAGGAGCACGCACGTCATCACGAAGTGCACCGTGCCGACGTGGCCCAATTGGGATCGGCCATGTTCGGGGGTTTCCTGCATGTGTTGGCCAATCTGACGGCCCTCTCCTCCTCTGTGCAGGCTATCCACCGGTCGTTCTCCTTGCCGTCTTCCGGCCCAGATGCCACCATGGCCCCCTGTGGACCTGCCCCGACCAATGCAGCCAGCTCGGTGGGGATCCCATCCCTGCCACAGTTGGGAGTCGGAGGTCCAGCAGGGGTGGACAACACAGCAAGTGGACCCCAGCAGATGGAAGATGTGCCGGCATCATCGGGCAGGGCACGTGCACGACGGCGTCGGTGGTTACCATCAGCCTGGATGCCGTCGTGCTGGCAGAGGCAGTGGCGTCGGAGGCAGCAGCGGGCTCGACGTGGGAGGCATCATGGCTCAGGGCCATCAAGATCAGAGGGGCAGGCATCGGCCGGAGGGCAGGGCAACCCTGGCATGGCAGTGTGTTCCGTGTGGGAGGAGTTTGGCCAGCGGATAGGTGCGGAGCGGCAGCGGGCGGAAGAGGAGCGGCTCGCCATGGCCAGGGCGGAGAT
This sequence comes from Ambystoma mexicanum, assembly GCF_040938575.1. Taxonomy (NCBI): domain Eukaryota; kingdom Metazoa; phylum Chordata; class Amphibia; order Caudata; family Ambystomatidae; genus Ambystoma; species Ambystoma mexicanum. The sequence continues at coordinate 763,777,189 of NC_090929.1, read as the reverse complement.
CTCCATGCGTCGGGCATTGAGGCGGGCTGAGTGCCTCGAGGAGGCTCGCAGGGATTTTGGTGAGCACATGGGGTTGTCCCTGCGAGACCTCGGGGCCAGGACAGAGTCCCGCCTCCAGGACATTGACATGGAGTTCGAGGATGCCCTGGCCAGCATCACCAAGTGAGCCGCAGGACTTGCCCGCTGCCTTTGTATATAGTTTTTTAGTTAGTGCTAGGTTTCCTTTATTTATTTTTATTATTTTGGACCGCTCGGTCAATGGCCACTTTTTTGTACATAATTTTTTTATTAGTTAGTATTAGGTTTCATTTGTGGTGTTGGGCTCATGGACCCTGGAACATTCCTGTATATATTGTAATTTTTTGGGAGATACATTTTTTTATTTTCTTATTGTTTACACCATGACGTAATGGTTTTTCTTTGATTTCCTACTACATGGTTTTGCTTTGGACAAATTCTATTTATTTTTTAATCCTTTGTTTTTTGGTTTATCTTTTTTGTTCTCGGACATGGACCTTTTATTTACTTTGCCACATAGTTGTATGTTTTATTAGTTTACTTATTTTATGTTTTTAATACATTTTTATATTATCTTACACTTGTGTTATTTTCTCTTTGGTTTCTTACATGTCATGATATGGGTTTTGACATTCACTTGCACCCATTGTGTATGTGTGTGTGACGGACATGTGTTCTTTTGCATACTTGCCTTTGGGGTTGTGTCATGTGATTGCATTCACTATGTGGGTGCATGCAATCCTTGCCTGGGTGTTTGTGCTGGGTATGCTGGACATTACTGCCATGATTGTGTATCGTCAGGAACTGGGGCCAGGGGGACATGGGTGGGGGCCTGCTGGCAGGTTCCCCACAGTGCTGGGGGTGGGGGTGGTGGGAGACATGGGTTGGACATGGGTGGGGGCCTGCTGGCAGGTTCCCCACAGTGCTGGGGGTGGGGGTGGTGGGAGACATGGGTTGGACATGGGTGGGGGCCTGCTGGCAGGTTCCCCACAGTGCTGGGGGTGGGGGTGGTGGGAGACATGGGTGGGGGCCTGGTGGAGGGTGTCCCTGGTGGATGGGGGGTGGGGGTGGTGGGAGACATGGGTTGGACATGGGTGGGGGCCTGCTGGCAGGTTCCCCACAGTGCTGGGGGTGGGGGTGGTGGGAGACATGGGTGGGGGCCTGGTGGAGGGTGTCCCTGGTGGATGGGGGGTGGGGGTGGTGGGAGACATGGGTTGGACATGGGTGGGGGCCTGCTGGCAGGTTCCCCACAGTGCTGGGGGTGGGGGTGGTGGGAGACATGGGTGGGGGCCTGGTGGAGGGTGTCCCTGGTGGATGGGGGGTGGGGGTGGTGGGAGACATGAGCAGGTGTGCAGGGTAGTTCCCTGTGGTGTGTGCTGCCTGCAGGGGCCGTGGAGGGTGTACAGGTAATGCCTGGGAGCACACAGCCAATTCGCGTGTGGAACTTCCCGCGCAGCCCTGAAATCCACGTACCCGGCCATATCGCGTGTGGAACTTCCCGCGCACCCCTGAAATCCACGTAGCCGGCCATATAGCGTGTGGAACTTCCCGCGCACCCCTGAAATCCACGTACCCGGCCATATCGCTTGTGTAACTTCCCGCGCACCCCTGAAATCCACGTAGCCGGCCATATCGCGTGTGGAACTTCCCGCGCACCCCTGCAATCCACGTACCCTGCCATATCGCGTGTGGAACCTCCCGCGCACCCCTGAAATCCACGTAGCCGGCCATATCGCGTGTGGAACTTCCCGCGCACCCCTGCAATCCACGTACCCGGCCATATCGCGTGTGGAACTTCCCGCGCACCCCTGAAATCCACGTACCCGGACTAATCGCGTGTGGAACTTCCCACGCACCCCTGAAATCCACGTACCCGGCCATATCGCGTGTGTAACTTCCCGCGCACCCCTGAAATCCACGTAGCCGGCCATATCGTGTGTGGAACTTCCCGCGCACCCCTGCAATCCACGTACCCTGCCATATCGCGTGTGGAACTTCCCGCGCACCCCTGAAATCCACGTAGCCGGCCATATCGCGTGTGGAACTTCCCGCGCACCCCTGAAATCCACGTACCCGGCCATATCGCGTGTGGAACTTCCCGCGCACCCCTGAAATCCACGTACCCGGCCATATCGCGTGTGGAACTTCCCGCGCACCCCTGCAATCCACGTACCCGGCCATATCGCGTGTGGAACTTCCCGCGCACCCCTGAAATCCACGTACCCTGACTAATCGCGTGTGGAACTTCCCGCGCACCCCTGCAATCCACGTACCCGGCCATATCGCGTGTGGAACTTCCCGCGCACCCCTGAAATCCACGTACCCTGACTAATCGCGTGTGGAACTTCCCGCGCACCCCTGGAATCCACGTACCCGGCCATATCGCGTGTGGAACTTCCCGCGCACCCCTGTAATCCACGTACCCTGACTAATCGCGGGTGGAACTTCCCGCGCACCCCTGGAATCCACATACCCGGCCATATCGCGTGTGGAACTTCCCGCGCACCCCTGAAATCCACGTACCCTGACTAATCGCGTGTGGAACTTCCCGCGCACCCCTGGAATCCACGTACCCGGCCATATCGCGTGTGCAACTTACCGCGCACCCCGGTATACACGCACACGTTTATTTTTTCTCTCAGCGCGTGTCTGTGTTTGTGGGTACCCCTTTGTACGTCATTTGTCCTGGAGGGCCACAGTATTGGACATTGATCATGTCTGTATATAGGTGCTATTTGTTGGCGCACCTTTTAGCGCACATTTCTTGCAGGCGCAGAGACGCTACCGCCTGCTTTCTTGTGGCGGTCGTGTTTGTGCCTGTGTGCTGCTTTGAGCGTGCGCTTTTTTGCCCTATTCTATTCCATGAATACGTGTTGTATGCGAGCGTGTGGGCGTTCCGCGCACTTGCCTCCTAAACTTTCCCCGTGCCGCCCACATTCTTCCCCATTCCGAGTGTTGTGCCCCATTTTATTCCCCATTCCGAGTGTCCCGCCCTGTGTTCCGCCTACTTTAGAGCTGTGCGCTGCGCTCGGAGTGATAGCGCAGTGGCCGTGGCGCACGACGTTGGTTGACCTGTGCGCCGGCCTGCGCCGCGCGCTTTTTCCGCGCACGTCCTCTGCTTTTCTTGCGCACGGACTTCCATGAATCGACGTGCGCTGGTTTCCCTGCGCTTTTCGCTAATTTTCGGCGCAGCGCACGTATTGGCCCCTCTGCGCCGGGATTTTCGGCGCACATTTATTCCATGAATCGGCCTGTTAGTGTCTCCTGGTGCATACGTCTACATAATTGCAAATGAAGTATAAAGAGCATCCTCTGTCTTACTAGGTACTCCATATTTTAAGTTTACCTCAATTGACCTTACTCACTTTGCTCAGGAAAACGTGCATTCAGAATTCAAGTTATGCAAGTCAGTGGTACTTTCAAAATAAGAGTGTTTCACATTTATATTGTATTTTGACTATAAACATTTCGAAAACAGGGTGCTCACACCAGGCGTGATTTTACAAAAAGAAGAAAATCCTTCAATGAGTGTCATACTAATATACACAGGGCCATCTTAAGGAATTTTGTGGACCGGGGCACAGACGTGTTTGGCCCCATTCTCCACCTGAAAGAAATATGTGAAGAGATGCAGTCTCTAGCCATGCTCCCCTCAATGCAATCACATCTCATAACATGATATCGTGTCCTGCAGCAATCGGACCATATGGGTTGGTAGCATCCTTCCAGTCCCGTTACAGTCTACCGTTTTGCTGTAATCGGAATCACAAATAAGTGGCAGTTCACGGCAAAAAAGCCGCCCAAGACGCGAGTCCTTGTGAACTAACACAGGTACATGACATTTTAAAATGGCATCATGAGGAGGGTGTAGTTTTAGATGCAAGGCACAGATCGTTAGCCATATGATAAAGGTAAACATAGCCCAGCATAGACGGAGGACTCATCACTTTCACAAAACATAAAAGTGCTAATTCATAGACACATATTGGATGCAAGAAAAGGTACACATACCATTGCATAGCACAGTTTTGGATATAACTAGAAGCTGCCAGAAAGGCGCATGCATGCTAACATACCCTGAAATTAGCAGAGAGCTGTGGTTTTTCAAGCAATATTGCTATTAGTCAGCGAAGAAATAAATGGCTTTGTGCTGTGCAACATATCCAGTCCACTATTTTTATTCAAGAAGCAACACTATAGCTAGTGATCCAAGTATGAGACCTTGTTGATAAGCATACAGTGAAAATTAAATGACTATAACACGCTGACAGATTTGACATTTTCAGAGACTGCCATTTTTTATAGGTTAGGCATCACATAATTAAATGATTTGTCCACAACACTAAAGGGGCTGTTGGGGCTCACACACGTTGGGAAATTGGTGGAGATTGGATTTGAGCCAATCTTCAATTTCTGGCCTTGACCCATTGTTTCCCAGTTCGTATTATAGAGCAAGGTGCAATTATATATGAATGTTTGACTTTCATTAACGAAAGAAATACCCTCTTTTGCAGAGCTGTGTTATGAAGTACACAACTCACATAATAACCCAACTTTACAATAATTAAAATCAAAATGTTACAGACGACATTTATTCAATAGGAGGATGATGGAGAATGATTCTAGCTTTGTTCTCCATCGACAAGAGAATTATAGAAGTACCAATATTAATTGATGTAAGTTTAAAATGTCATTTGGGTTCTTCTGTTGTATTGCAAAGCTTTAAATACACTACACATAGATAATGATGGACTCGTTTTATGATGTGCAGAAGTACCTTTAGAAATTGTATAAAAAAATCAAACCTTTTCTTGTGCCAAATAAGCAAATATTCACTCCAGAGGCCTGTGACTTTTGATCCGATCTCCTCTGATCCCTTTACTCGAATGGCCTACATAAAAAGAAATAGCAGGCAAAAAGCTAAACAATGCAAAAACAAAGTGGGTCCTAGGAGTCCCTCTGCCGGTAATTAGTCCCGGTTATGAGAGCCTTACCCAGAGTCTTTAGCTCACTAAATTTCACAGAGGGGAAATATCCAAAACATATCAGTCTTTGTCCTGCTCTGGGCAGTCCAGCACCGAAATGCTAGACAATTCTCCTCTGAACAAGAGTACCAACAGCAATCCCAGCCACGTTTCGGTCTGGTTGGACCTCATCAGTAGGGGGAGCTGTGCCTCTATGAGAATAGTGAGCAAGTGGTCCATGTATTGATTGCCCTAGTGACTTAGGGTGATACCCAAAGTTACTTAAATTATGCAAAAACAAGGGAGGTCCAGGGAGTGCCTCTGCCGGACAGTAGTCCTGGTTACGAAAGCCTTACCCAGAGTCCTGAGAAGGTAAGCCTTCTCACCGAAGGCAGCAGACTCTGATACTTTGAGATAAGATGATAAGATGATTTCTCCACTGGCTGGCAGCAAAGCTAGTCTATGAGCCTCAAAACGTTGGTTCTTGAATTTGATTACCTAGTCACCTCTCCCACCTAACACTTCTTTTTTATTCAGGGTGGTTTTCAGTTTTTACCACTATATGTTGGAGGAACCAAGCTCTAGACCTATGTCTTAAGGATATAGTGGATTGTCACTTTTTAAATCTAGTGCTGTCTGGCGCAGCAACATTGGTTTGTATTGCTGTAGGTGTTACTATCACAGATGTATATAAACAAGAATGTTTGTCACCTCAGGCATAGTAAAGGCTCCGTCTGCCTTGCTGGAATTTGGTACTATGACCTGGTAAATGACGAAAATATCTGTAATGAGTGCATAACACACTGATCTATCTTCTGAAAAATCATGGCACTCAAAATGTATTGAAGTGTGTTTCAGATTTCAGGATTGCGTGTGATAAATACCTTCCCCACAGGAACGGTTTAAATGCTACAGGAAGTGTGATATAGTGAGCGTGAAAACTGGGGCAGAGCCACACAAATGATTGCAAATGAAGAAAAATACAGAGTCGGTGCTTTTTTCATTTGCTGTGATTTTAGAAAGGCAGAGGCTACAAAGGGGAAACTGCTATGTGGATTGGCAATTCATAAGATGTGTTTGCATAACTAAGTTAATACAAAAAAAAAAGAAAGACATGCGGAGGTCACAGTGGGTGACTGAACAGTAGCACAAAGATGCACTTTCCAGACCCCTTAAATACATCAGTGTCGGGACTGTGCTCCCGACATTGATCTATTACAGGCTCACAGCACCCACATGGGTGCTTTCAGCATATTTCAGAGAGACATGCCCTTAAAAGTCTTGACGCTGTGAAATGCAGTAAAAATAAACACTGCTTCTTTCCCACGTCAAAGAAAATGCATGCAATATTCAGGAATTAACATATCGTGCATTGGACCTTCTCTTCCCCTCTGCTCAGTCTTAACGGGCGCAGGGGAATGCCATTCATTTTTTCACATTTCAAAGTGCATCATGTTTGTGGAATTGCAGTGTGCATTGAAATGCGCATAACTTCTACCTTATTTGAGCAAATGAGCAAACGGACTGAACAAGAGCAATAAGTATGCACATCCAAGTTGCACGCATTCAGAGGCCATTTGTGCATTTGGGTGCCCCTTTTTTTGGCACAAGTGATGAGCGGTGCTAGCTCATTTCCTCACATACACCCAAATAAATATTTCGAGAATCTGGCCTACATCCATGCAGCAGAGTTTCTGCATCACACTTTCAAATATCCGAGCATGTTGTGTTAAAAATGGCCCCTGATTTAGGTAGCCATTTGGTGCTCCTCACAAACAGCAGCCCATTTTCTCCCATATAGACTTTTACGAATATACATTTTCAAAATATCAAGGAATCGGATCCAATGTAAAGGACCTACAAGTAGAACGTATAGGAGGATCACACTGGAACTGGTTGTGACTTGTAAATAGTGCGGTTGCCATTAGATATTTAGAGAGACACCGAATGCATGGGCATCCGCTAATTGTGGCAAGGGATTCCTGGACAAAAACACCAGCCTTTCCTCTCCGGTGAGAGTTAACTGTCAATACCACTCACCTGCAAGCTGGCAGCAAAGGAAATGTGACCGAGAAAAGTACACAACTAGTTTTGGAATCTTTGTCTATTCTAGGTAGTTATTTCTAACCAGTCAGTTTACATTTTATGACAACAAAGGTCTTCACACTACGCCACATGTTCCCAACTGCTGGTCATTTGCAGATGGCAATAGGGTATGGGAATTTGCATGTTTCTTTTGGGATAGTTAAACCCGTTGAAAATTAGAAAACCTCCGCCAATCAATTACTGTAACGTTAGCTAAATGTCTGCTGAATTGCTCTCTACACATGAAAATGTCCTCGAATCATCTGTAATTGTTAAGAGCGTGGTGATATTTTTAGGGACCACCTTGCCATAATCTTGGTGAAAAGTTCAGGGTTCAAGCTCTGAAGTTAATGTTTATGTTGCTTGATTTGTCAAACCTCCCAGTTCGACCATAGGAACGTGTTCTAACTTGAATGACTTGACAAATACAAGACATAATGGTAATTCAGAAAGCCTGGGAGTATTCTGAAAAAGAAAAAAAACCAATGAAACATATTACACCAGTCCTCCCATTTCTTCCTTCCTCACTGCAATGTAGAAAGAATGCTTAACTATCACCCGTTCACAGGTCCAGCACAATTACAACCATGAGTTATCCTACATAAAAGCTATAGTAATATCCACCAGTGCTTGACCAACCGCTGGTTGATCAAGCAGTCCAGCCCAGGCTCCTGCATGTCCAGTTGCCCGAGCACTGTCTCCGGGCTCCCCAACACTTAATGATCTGTATCTGCAAACCTACAGTCCCTTCTCTCTGCACTTATGAGTCACCCGCTGGCTGCACGTGAGAGTTAACTGCACTTCCCACTTCCCCTCCCCCCCAGCACTTCTCCCCTTCCCTCTTCCCCACACTTGTGCGATCTAAATGACACAAGGCCCAATAAGATGGTTATTTTGTCCTCCCTTTTTTTTTGCCCCTCCCTGTCATGTCACGCTTAGGAACAATTGTGTACAGGCGTGTTATATATGCCACATCATATATCATATAACAAAAAGCACTTCTGCATTTTTGCATTTAGGTTCAAAATGTGTGGCTGGTCTTTTTCCAGTTCATGATCACTATCCAAGGGATACAATGTCACAAGATACAATGACCGGACAGGAGAGAGTTGCTGTACACATTTATCCCTCTAACTCTAACTGTGGATCAGTCTTGTAACAAATATTTCAACTTCTCAAACGACTAGCATATTTTTTCTCTAACAGGCTATCCCTGTAAAAACAAAGTTATTGACAATTTTACATGCATTTGGAGAAACATGTTATTTCCACATGATTGTAAAGTTATTCTCATTGACCAATAGCATTATCTTCGTTGTTAAGACCGCGTTATGCGATGCTTTGCAAATGGCTCCAAAAATGTATTTGGCAACAACAGAATAGAGTGCATTGTAAGTAGGCTTTGTAATTTATAATATTAGTCAATTGGGCAAATGAAGACCATCAATGTACCGTAATTAGCAGTTCCATCATATTGCGAGGGGCAATTGACATTGAAATTAGATGTGGGATCCACATTAGAGCAAAATTCAGAAATTAAAAGGACAATGGAAAACTGGAGCGGATCATTGATAAAGATAAAGACAAGATGGCTTGGATACCACTGCAGATTTATTGATAAAAAGGTGTCCATAGACCATCTTACATTTCATATTGATCTTCACTGTGTTACCTTATCAGATGGGGGTAATCCCCTAATTTCTGTTAAGGTAAACTATTGCCTAGTCAAATTAATAAATTAACACATTTTCTCAAAAAATCCTTTTCTAGTTTTTCACATGATCCTCAACCATCTCCAAAGGAAGGAGTTAATTTACTTGTGTTCAGCTTGTTGACTGATGCTCACTTTCTACCAAAATGACATTTGATCGCCAAGGATCAGTGTTTTCAACAGAGATACTTCGCTCGCCTAGCACCTACTACATTTCAACCACAATTCCTTCTGGGCAATGCCCATTTCTATTTAAAACTTTCAAATCATTAAGCTAGTACATCACCAACAAATAATGAATCAGTAGAAAACATATGTTATGTTAACAAATGTATAAACGTGTGAAAAATATCACTGTGTTGAACTTCTATCCAGTATAATGTTTGCACTGAAGACACAAAACTCCTCAGACCCGAGGTCTACTTCACTGCCTCACCACACAGATCAGATACTATTTAAACAATTAAAGGTATGATTTCCTCTCATGATGTTGTTGCTCTTGCAATTTGCCTGCTGGAGAAAACTTTAAATTCAGGGACTGTAATTCCCTGACGAAAACTCATGCATTGAGCATATTGCTAAAGCAGTGAAGTTAGCAGCCTTTCTTGACTCCACGCCTAGTTTTAAATAGTCACATAAATCACACACTAAGTTGACAATATCTTGAAATGGAACAGGGAATCACTTTTGTGAGCAATGACTCATCAGGAAATTAATCCGTCGTGGAGGTTGACAAGGTTTAATTGAGACCATGGTTTGTTTTTCCTTATTGGCCTTTTAATAAGATGTTTTCATCAACTTTAAATTGAACTCATTAGTACTTGCCTTCATTGTGGTGGCCCTGCCTTAATGAGAATTCATCATTAAGCGCTGACTGTGGATGTTGAAGGTTTGGCAATAGAAGGCTACTGACAGGGAATAAGGCTTTTTTTTTCTATTTGCAGTTATTTACAAAATATACAAATAACAATAATGTTACGGATTTCGTGGCTTGAAATATGTCTGCTTTTTTTATATCAAACCTGAATATTTGACTTGCAAAATCACATCTTTTGCTGTATTCTGAATCTAAGAATTAGTTACTCACCAAAGTTGAAATTGAGGAGACTATTCAGTGAGACCTTATAGAGGAGAACGGGTTCCTACTGGTGGAAAAGAAGGCTATACTGGCTAGTAGAACAACACCAGGTATGCACATGGTTCAACCAAGCCATCATAAACATCAGTGAAAGCAAACCAAACTCTAGAGCTGGCTACAGGCACTGCACCAGAGTTATGCGAGGTTGGTGCAAGAGGTGATACTTCTGCCTGATTTGAATATGGCCACCAGGCCCTTTAGTCACTTTCCCATACTGTGGACCCACAGTTACGGGGTCATTGATGGGCAATTTAACTTTTCTGAGAGGTAGCTGCAGGAATTACCTAATGAGAACATTTCGATGGAGAAATGACCAAATTTATGTGGTCGAATTGTTTCGAAATGTTGGTATATTTTAAAGTATACAGCAGTCAGAGGGAAGGCTTCATCAAACAAATGTAGATTCTGTCCTTCTCCTACTCACGTAGAGACGCGAAAGCATTTACTTCTGGAATGTGTGGGTTTGGCGAAGAAAAGACCCACTTGGCTAGGCAACCTCTTCAGGGATCTTCACGTTTATAGTGAAGATGATTGGTGGGTTCACCTAATGAACAGGGAGCAAACTCGTTGGGTCATTGCCGTGGTGGGCTTTTTTGGACAGTTGGAATTGGAGGAACAACTGGGTCAGCCAAAGAAAGCACCATGAACTACTACCCACGCTCCCCGGCTCCTTAGTAACTGCGACAGTCTTTTTCTCACCTCCTATGCAATTTCTTAAGCAGACTGGCGACTTCTACTTATTTTGTAAAAATTGTTTGTACAATTAAAAACAAAAAATAAAAAAAATGTATAAATAGATGGGGAGTGGGGTAATGGAATAACATAAGATGGGGAGATGTGGGGGCCTGCATGGGGTCTACCGCCAAATAATTTTTTTAAAAGGGCAAAAACTCAGTGTTTTTGTTTTTTCGACCTTAAAAAATAGGTCATTTCTCCATTTGAATTTTTCACGGATAGCCATTCGGAGAGACCCAACACCACAGCAAGAACCAGAGTCGGAGAAAGTAGACTATGTAAGGCCAAGAAATGTAAGTAACTAGCATGGCAATTGCAGGAAAGTAGGGTGTGGAGAGCTGGAGTGCAGACATGAGAAGTGGCATGGTGGGCATATTTCAGAGGGTCTGGCTAGTGGCCTGGACCCTGTAATGTATGGACACTGTCTAGTTGGGATACGATAGGGCTGGGATGAGTGAGGCTATAAAGTCTGAGGTGGAAGTGTAGGCCTTGATTTAATGAAGAAGAGATAATTAGTACCTGGCGGTCTGTGTCTTTGTAGCACCATGAGCTTTGAAGTAGATTTGTTTGATGTTGAATGTGCAAGACCCTGCACAACGGTAGAGTGTAGGTGTGAAGCTGCCAAGAACCATTTCTTTCAGCTAGATTTGACTTTGTGCAGATTTTATGGTGGCTTCAAGAAGGTATTACAATGATGTTGGGATTTAAGTATCTGCTTGACACCCATGCCTGCATCGAAGCTCAGACGATGTTACATTTAGTGGTCATTTTGTCACAGCTACATTTTAGGTATAGCTGTGCATTGTTGTGAGCGTAATAGCGTACCTTGATCTTGAGGTTCACAAAGTGTTCCTCCCAATGCTTTCACATCATATTGAAAGGTTTTTGCGTTTTGCTAACATGTAGCATGATCATCGCATCTAAATGCCTATCTGTTTCCAGAAGTAACAGTATATGGACTGAGACTGCATATGCCAATCCCACCCGGTTCAGAACGCATATCCAGTTGTGTCATTGGGATCAGGGGTGTCTTTATCTTGAGACCAAAGCTGCCAGCAGCCTGGAAAATGACGAATTGGTGATACCCTCATCCATTTGACCACTCCCCCAGATCTGAGGCAAGGAAAAATGAATTGTCTTTCATCTGTGTTCAGACAATGGAGTTGTATGTGCAAACTTGGAGAGAAACTCGCATTGATACTAAGGCACTAGCTAACTTAGTCTGGTGGTCTATTGGCCCATTGCCTTGATGTGCAACAATATGTCCATCTAATAGAGGCCCTAGTTCCTGTTGATATAGTCCCAGAGTGGCTCCTTAATCGCATTCCATATATGATAAGCAGTAGTCTGTTTTCTAATATTTCCTTCTGCCTCTACCTTTGTCAGATCTCTTAAGCTAGATGGCAAGCCCTCATTCCTCATATCTGCAACTCCACTGTGGGTGCAGGACTGCTGGTAACCACCAAGGGAATTTCTAGCTCTATAACTCTATTGTACCGATAGCAGCTGAAACATGAAACTGTGTATGGTCTTTGTGGGAGACTTTGTCCTACGACATGGGCGCTTGACCTATCCCTGTCTGTCTCATCTGTCCGCAATCGCAAACAGGAAAGGAGTAGTACTGTGTTTCTCTGAGGTTCCCCCTTTCAGGTGTGAACTTTGTGATTCCAATCCCTATGAATTAAATTGGGGTCAGCCCTGTCTTTAGAAGGTTTTGTCATTGTCTCTCATAGAATCTTCATATCTTTCTTTTTGGCTAGACTTCTTTTTCAGCAACTCATGAGAATAAAGTTATGCATGCTACTTTTGCACTGCCCTAGTCCATGTTGTTTTGAAGAAAAGTATGTGTGACACAATTTCTTTGTAAAGTCAGTTGATTGCTTGTATGGTCTCGACAATGTGTGACAATGAGAAACCACAATGTTCTCCAAGGTTTTGTAGAGGGCGTGGCAGCAAATGAAAGACAGTAAATCTTGTGGTGCTTGGAGGAGGCATCTGAATATATGTGAGGATAATAAGTTATAGTCAACTGTTATCTCATTGACTAGTGGACAAAGACCATTGCAAAAGGGGATTTTGAGAGAACATTAAAAGGTCTGCGTTGTTGATGACCACTGGAGTGAAGGTGAACCTAAAGATGTTGTAGACGGAGGAAGAGAAGCAAATGTGGGGCTTAACCAAGTCCATGTCAAGTGAGAGATCAGAATTGGGAGGGAATAATTTAGGGAACCACAAATGTATGATGCATACATCTGAAGTGTTCCTGGAAGGCTGGTACCATTGGTTGGCTGGTGAGTTTTGGAAATATTCTTTCACATAGCAAGCTGACCCTTGCGTAGGGACACTAGCTCTTCAGAGTCGATAGCCTCTTGGGAAAGGAGGGCACTTCCTGAAAGGATGTGCCTCTGAATATCGAGTTTGTCAAGAGCAGCATACGCTCCGTGTATGCCAGTGGTGGCCTTCTGCTGCAAAACAGTTCTATGTATAAATCATAATTTCTATCACGTATAACTTCCTTGTGGTGTTCTTGAGCCTCTTTAGGATTACGTGGTCCTTCTTCTAGAACCACCGCTTGGCTCACAACATCTGAGCATACTACCTCAAAGGTACTTCAAAGTATTTAAATGTGTCAGTTTTTCAGGGGTTTGCATCTCATGTTACCCATTGTACTCTAGACTTTGGAAAAGCAACCACTTTGCAGCTTCACCTTTATGAAACTTGATGGTTTTGTTTTTTCATCAAGTCTTTTCCCAAGATGTTGGTAAATGTGTTAGAGCCTTCTCATCTAGCTCACCAACGTGCCTCATGCTTACTGATGTGTCCTGTGTGAAAACCAGAGTCTGTAAGGATAGGTACAAATATAAATCGTAATTGTGGGTTGGTCTGAGGGACTCCATACGTTACTAGGTTTAATGAACATAGATATGAAACAAAAACCTTTCTATTATTGTTAACTACTGTCATAGTGTGCAGGCGATGAATGCTCCCACTGCCTTCTATATAGGAAATTAAATGATTGGCACACAAATTGTACCAGTCAACTGTCGGTTTATTACAACATAGAAATCGTCTGTAAGGCAACACGTGTTTTGGACTTGGGCCTTCTTCAAAGCCAGACAGATACTTCATTACAGTATCAAAAAATCAAAAACAATCCCCATCATAGCATGCTTTGACAAGAATACAAAAACATAAAATGTCCACCAAAATAAATGTGTGTAACCAGAGAAAGGGACCGAGATTGAGGGGGTTGGACCAAGGTAGGATATATTGGGCTGAGAAAAAACAAGATTTAAAAGCAACATAGGAGGACAAATAAATGGAAAAAGAGAAAAACAAAAAGGGGAAATTGGATTCAAATCCACACTGACTAAAGTATGTTCAGCACAAGGTAATTCCAAATATCCAATTCATGCAATTGCCTCATTTTGATCAAATTTGGTAAGTAAGCTTGCATTGCATTCACATTTGATATACAGTTTGCCTTGAAAATTAGTTCAATCGTGTACATAAATAATGTGATAGTCTAATTGCAAAAAAGTATGGTTATCCCAAATTGCCCCAATGCATATCTCGTCAGTTAGTATACCATTCCTTTAAATCAAGAAGGGTCTGTTTCATCATTGTTTTAGTCCATAGTGCATAATTCGTCATACGATTCAAGACAAGCTTATAACTTACCCAATTAGTTAATGATAGGTATTTTGTTAACCGTTCATGAAAACTCGAGTTACTTGGTATAACCCCATGCACACAGACACTACAGAATATGAAGACACGCAAGGCAACAAACGGGCAATCCAAGAGCTGATTAACTGTAAGACCCAATATGTGGTCTATGCACTCATTTGCATATGTAAAAGACTTTACATCGGCAGCACAATAAGAAACCTTAAAAGCAGAATACGTGAACATTTATCTTCAATTGCCAGTCAAGATCAAAGATTACCTCTTGCAGTTCATTGGCAGCAAGAACACCAGTTACACAACAAAGATCAACTAAGATTTATTGGATTAAAGAAGGTGCCAAGACACGTTTGAGGTGGCAAATTGGAACCATGCTAGGTCGGATGGAAGCAAAAAATGTGTTCAGGGCTACAGAAATAGGCCTGAACTTTGATCATGAGATGAGTTCCTTTTTATAATGTCATGTAATCTAAGTAATGCAGATATACTAGTATGAAATGTATGTTTATAATCGACATTAGAAACATTCTGACCCAGATGATACAAATTAATTCTTGCTTTAAATCCTACATGAATTGGGTAACCTATTGTCAATTACTTAAAAAGAATGTAGTGTAAATTAGCTATCATGTAACTCGCATGCTAAACGCCATATAGGGAATATGGTTCAAAACAGTCATTACTTATTTGTAAGGCTACACTATCAGGTCTAATCCTGTTTTTTCATTTCACTCAGACATTATGGAACATGACTTTAGTCAATATGGATTTGAATCTAATTTCTCCTTTTTTGTTTTTCTCTTTTTCCATGTATTTTTCCTTTATATGTTGTTTTTAATTCATGTTGTTTTTCCTCAACCCAATATATCCTACCTTGTTCCAACCCCATGAATCTCTGTCTCTTTCTCTGGTTACTCAAATGTGTTTTTGGTGGACATTTTCTGTTTTTGTGTTCTTGACATAACATGCTATGATGTGGATTTTTTGATTTTTGTGATTTATTGATACTGTAATGAAGTATCTGTCTGGCTTTGAAGAAGGCCCAAGGCAGAAACATGTGTTGCCTTGCAGACGTTATCTATGTTGGAATAAACCAACAGTTGACTGGTGCAATTTAGTTAAATATATAGCCTGAACTCCTTGCTCCCTTTGGTGCAGGGTCAGCCTTGGCTCTGGCAGCACCCTCGGCGAAACAAAATGTAGTGCCCCTCCTTTTCCTCTGTGAAGGTGCAGCCTGTGGCAGCATGTGAGCTGGTGGTTTTTCACTTAAATTGGGTGGCTGCAGCCCCTGGATTGTGAGAGCATAAGCCTCCCACTTTGAGGAGATTTCAGGTACAAGGCAGCACTCTGCCTTGATCTCTGAGTGCTGAGCCCTGGGCTCGACGGGTAAGGGGTGTTGCCAAGATACTATCGGATTTCTCACCTGGGATAGCAGGCTATTTACATTTCAACATTCATTAAGGTGGCAGCAGCAGCAAACGTACATTGGCAGAGGACAAAAGCCCGCTGAGACAATCTCAATATACCCTATGATGAAGAGCTTTTAAAACTGCCACCAATCCACCCCTCAATCCACCTCTGAGCAAGATCAGGGAATTTATTCAAAGGCTACCTCGTGCTGGTGTGGCAGAGGTGCCCTATGTAAAAGAAAATCTCCTGGCACCCACATGGGAAGAATTCTTGTTCTGGAGGCCAGGGCTGACCCAGGAAACTCCCAGGTCTGTACCCCAGTCCAGCTTCAGAAGACTTGGCACAATACTGAATGCATAAACAAACGGCCTCACGTCCTGTTCAAAAGATATCGTCTTGCAATTTACAAACTTATTTTGTTAGGGCAAGTATTGTGACCAATGAAAACAGCATGGTCCAACTTCCATTACCCATCCAAGATGGTGGATGTTGGATGAGTAATGGAAGACTTGTTTCAAATTCAAAATCTTAAGCTCCCAAAATGCTCTTTGCTTTTATGCAAAATTCAAGGCTTAGGTTATATGAAGAGAAGTTTTGCGTGACCTGGCTTGTGGCCACATACCTCGGTTCCACTCCCCCACATCCCTAAAGGAGGAGGGGGATCCTAGAGTAATTTATGTTGGTAGTGGTGCCTTGTTAAAGTGAAAATCTCCCCGTTCCAGCACAGGAGCAGGACGTTTTTCACTTTCAAAGGCTCTCTCGAAGGTCTGGCAGCAGTGCCTTTTTTTTATAGAAAAGTTGTTCCCCCTATGCTGGTGCCATGTCAGCATGAGGGAGGGGCTTTCAATTCAAATGGGACACTGCCCAGCCTTGCCACTATTCTAGCTTGGGGTAGCTTTTCAAAGGCTCTGTTGTGGCAGTGGCACCACCCTTGAGTGCAAGTTCCTACCACAGGGGGGAAGAGTTTATTACTTATGTGGGGCACCACTGCAGCTCTAACATGGGGGAGCCTTTATTGCACATAGGGCACACAAGCGCAAGGGCGCTATTTAAAGGCTCCTTCCTGCTGGCTAAGGTGCCCTTTGTAAATTATATTAGTTTGGTGCCCTGAGCAACTGTCCAGGTCTCCCATGCCAAAGGCTAGCCATGGCAGGGGAAAGGGGACACTGAGCCTGTAGACACTTTATGCAGGTCAGACTGGGACAGAATATAAACCAGGGCATCAACACACATGGCAGTGTGTTACTTTTCAATACAAACTGTTTGATTTATATCTAGGGGAGCAGTTTGGTAAAATATTTTTAAAGCACATTTGATCATAACGATAGTCAAATCTAGCAGTTGTACAGTGCAACTCATCACATAAGCCCATTTTGGATAACATATAGCCCATACTAGCACTTTGTGCTATCCCTGTAGGCATCACCCTTTTAGCCCTTCAAGTCAGTCCACATGATTGTATACCTCCATTTGCAGCCCTTGAGCACTGTTACATTAGAATGGCTTCTGGTGGACTGTCTCATAATTCTTTAAGCAATAATAACAGGCTTAACTGGATGGTAACAAGCTGTTGAAGGCAGGCCCATCAAATCGATTATTATTGCAGTTAGCGCACATGGGCCAAGCCCCAGGGGGAGCTACGAGCAATACGAACATTTTTTAAAAAAACAGTCTGTGTCCAGTGTGTGGCCCGTGAATTGATGACAGAGGTTTGGTAGACATTGGGATGGAATGAGAGGCTCTGAGCAGTTCCCCTCTTCCAATTCCATACAGGATGTTCGAGGAAGTTGTGGCTGTGAAATGCTGTGAAGTGAGCATGGCAGTGAAAGAAAGATCACACACTCCAACAGGTAAGGAGGAAGGAGAACGATAAAGGGAAGATACAGAAGTGTAAAGGTTGGCGTGGTGGGGATGTGGGATATATTTTTGGGTTATACTTAACTTTTTATAACTATTTTTATTGTGGTGGTAAAGAGTGTTATTGTATGGTCCTAGTATCTCTTGTGGTAATTTGTTGGGATATTTTCTTTTATGATGGTGAGACTAATTTTAGAACATTGCCTAAAAACTGTTTTTATCAGGGTCACTTACCATAACAAAATACTGGACTTAATAGACCCAGGCCAGCTGTTTGGATTTCCTGGTGGCATCTTATGAACAATGCCACAAACATGCTATTTTGACTGATGTTCACAATTGTGAACAAACACATTGCAATACCACACACTCATTCACTTTCTAGCTAGACAGTTCACAGCAGTTAATTCCCATTGGGATATTTCTAGTTGTTCACCCACCTCTTGTTGTAGGTCAAATACAATAAATAACTCCCACAAAAATGTACCAAACACCAAGTGGCTTTATGAAGTGTCGTTTTATCATAATAGATAAACTTACCATTTATACATTGCAACAATTACACATGAATCAGGTTTAACATTGCGAGTGTATTACAATGAGCAATGGCATATTTCAAAACTAGAATAAGCTCTGGCCAGTTCTACCCTCCGTCCTTGAAGGAGAGAAATTTGGCAAGAGATGCACTTTGAAGAGAGAGAGAGAGAGAGAGAGAGAGAGAGAGAGGGAGAACAAAACTACAAAGGCACTCCTCTAATTTCGAAATTGCATGCACTTTTTGACTACTCCAAAAATGAAATGACCTATTTCCCTGACTAACTGACTGACAGGCAATCCAACACCCCTAACTTTATACATATATTTACAGAGGTGTTTGGCAAAACCTGTCGTTCAGCGGAGCATGGGAATCCCCTCATGGTCGGCCACTCAGATAAGAACTGCTATGTTACCAGTCAGCCTGCCAGCACTGAACTCTGCCCTTCAGTCAGCCCACTGCAATTCACTGTCCCTCTCGGCACAGTGTTGCAGGATGTTGTCCCTGACTATACCCACTCAAAGCTCTTTTAATAAGTTCTTCTGCCAATCAATGCAACACCACATCATCTAGATCCACCCACATCATCCAATCTGCCCTGTGTATTTTCTCCATTGAAGCAACTGCATTTCTGAAAGACAAATGTTACATTTCTTCCTTCGCTTTCTGACTCACACTGATTTGCCTCAGCAGAGCAGAATTTCATATGTATTCAACTAAACCAAGCTCAGTCTACACGTTTGAATCCATTTAATTTCCAGGATTGTTTTCAGGTCATTTTCACATAGTGCAAATTAGTCTAACTGTTATTAAGGGCATGTTACATGTTACTGGGATTGGATTAATATGTTAGTATTGATTTAATGCAAATCAGTCAGTGGAAATACCATCCTAAAATAATATGCAATTTTGAAGCATGCTCTGCATTTCTGTGTTATGTGCATTTTCCATAATGTACCATGTGTTGGCAACCACTTGCCTTGCGCATTTCTGCACCTCTGTCTAAGTCCCACACAAAAACCCACACTAAAACTACATGTGAATGCTAAACCAATAAACCCCTCTCATCCCGAGCTCCTGCAACCCAGAGCCCCCAGCAACTCCTCCTACAGAGATGGTCAGGCTAGGGCTGACAAGAGGACAGCTGCAAACTACTCATAGCTTGCTTCGAACCGGGGCTTCAATCCTGACATTCAACCCACATTTGGAGCAACCTGATTTGGTGACACTCCTGCTTAGGTTGCTGATATATATTAGGGTCCGTGTGTTTGTTATTGTAATGTTACAGGAATAGCTCATCAAGGTAAAAGTTTGCATCTGACGGTTGCTAGGCTGGTGGGCAGCTTCTTATCAGTATTGTAAGAGACCTGTGTAGGTCCAGTCCAAACAAACTTTTTGTCATATTCTTTTTTCAGCAGAGCACCTGAACAAAATACAGATAGTGGAGCAAAAATATGCCATGGTTACAGCTGCATGGTCCATCATAACTGGTGTGGGCCAGAAAACAACACAACAGTTATTTACTTTTCACCAGTTTTAAATGTTGATCACTATAGCGGAAGTGTCTTTAAACCATTAATGTCAGGAAGAGCGGGCAAATGTACCATCAAAATCAGGCTTTCAGAATGGCAGGTAAATACCACCAATAGTGGCAGGTTTTTAGTTTGACTCAACACCCCAAAGTCCTTCGTCAACCCTACCAGCTCAAGGTGTTAGCACAACAAGAGCAAAAACACCACTGTTCCCGATCGTGAGTGTTCCCCTCGCTGCAGAGTAATAAGCCCCCTAATCTTCCGCACACACGGCTTTTCTCAAAGCCAGAAATCCTAATTCGCGAATCCTAATTCGCGAGCTCTATCCGGGAGTGTTTTACTGAATAATCTGAAATAATTGTGTGTGTGAAGGTGTCTTGAAAGAAGGCATTCGTGAGATTAATTTGCCGAGTGGCGCAGCAAATGTGCAATGGCTTTTTTTTATTTTAAGAAAGGCTTTGGCATCTATTAAATTCACCCCTACGCAAAATATCTCGCTGAACCTTCAAATTGTGCCCGACTGTCAAATTCTTCCCAGCCTACCGAACCCACGGCTCGTCGCATAGTGTGGTCTCCAAAAGGCAGCTTTATTCGGCTCAAAGCAATCGGAAGTCAAAAACACAACACCTTATTTTCAAAAATGAAAGAAGGTAAAAACATCTCTTGTTATAACATTAAATGATAAGCCATTTATGCAGCTCCATGATAGGATTTGAAATGCATGCAGCCGGGGACAGGCTGCTGAGAAAATGCAGTCACTGGGCAATAATTCCTTACGGTTTCTATATCTAGCAGATGAGATCGTTTTCAGAACTGGGAGGTGTTATTGTAAAAAGATGTACGATGTATTCTGATCCGGTACGTCTCGCATTTTCATACAGAGCTTAAGGTCATACTTAATGCTACATATCCCACGAGGGCTTCAGAATAAGTTCCAATAACAGCACAATCTGATTTAGTAGTATATTCACCATTTTGGTTGCATTAGCTGCCATTTTTCACACTGGGCCCGATTCATGGAAGTGTTTTATAATAGTGCAATCCCATAGGAAAACGTTCCATGAATCGGGCACATTAACAGTGGACAATTGCCATTCCATTCATTTTTTTTCTGTGGAAGGTTCTTTTTTCTTCTATATTCAGTATGTATCACAAATATGTTTGTTATAAACACATTCGTGACATTAAATAATTAAAACATGTAATTTAATGAGCAGTGGGTATGCATTTGGGAGGTGTATGTGCACTTTACAAACACAATGAGCTGTGTAGGTTTGGGTCATACCAGCAGGCGGGCTAGGAAATCGCTTCTGCATTGCTAAATAGCGCTATTCCGTCTCCTTTTCAAATGCTGCTGTGGCTCCCTCCAAATTTCTGTCTGAAATAAAGATCTATTCAATCAAAGATGGGCACAAGCTACAAACCTCCCAAATACAATTCTTTCAACTAGGCAAGCAGGAATGTTCTTGCCTTATGCGAATCTGGTATAATGTCGTTACTGTGGAATTTAATGCGAAAAGGCATTTTATTACATTTTCTGCAGAGTTCCAGAGGACTGTTAACCAGAAAAAAAAACAGGAACCCTAATGGGAACAGAATATTTTTATGTGAAATAATAATAGTAATAATAAACTGTCCGATGAAGTTGATAACGGGCAGGCGGCCTGTGATTGAAACCCTGAGCAAAGGGCACTATTGGCAATGGAGAAGCCACCCTAAGTGCCATTGCTCTTATCAGGAATAACACCCATTGTTTTATTTCTCATTTGCTGCTAGACTCTACTCTGGGCTGCCACAGTAACTATTTCCCAACTACACGTCACTCCTTGATTGCCCTATAGTAGCAGTCACCTTGCTAGATTAACTATTGCACAACTAGTCTCTTTTTCAGTTTTAAATTAGCTGTTGCCCAAATGCTTTCACCCGGTGTGTTCCCCCAGATTTCTAATTTCTCTTCTAGGTTTACTGATAACACTGCCATACTAGGTTTGTTATGAACTTCCATCTGTGGGGGTGAAGTAGCTTGAGTTTTATTGAGTTTTTTAATATTAAAATAATGGTGGTCATTCTGTTTTTCAAAGTGCAATCTGCTTCTTAGGCCCAGATTTCACAATGTTCCATGACAAAAGGCTTATTGCACACTACCTGGCAGTGCTCAGCTCCTGGCATCCTCAGCAGCTGCCCTGCAATGACAGCAGGGCTGGTCCATATATCACTTGTGCATTCCAAACACAGCTGCTGGAGCCAAAGGACAGAAGTGGCATTTTAACTGCATGCACACCTGGTTCAAAACATCATTTTGTATCTCAGCAGCCATGTGGTAAATTAACATCGAAATATAAGACATGTCTAGTATTAAAACGATAGCACAACTATATCCTGTCACAAGAATTTGATATCATTCATTGTCTACTTGATCAACACTGACACATTCATAACAGAGCCTGGTGTGTATCTAGATGTCTGAACAGGGAGTACCTGTCTATGCTCTCTTATATCACCTTATTCCCCTTCTGGATCTCTACATTGCCAAAATCTGCATTTACTCCCTGTCACAAAACCTTCTTGTGCACCTTCTCATATCTGCCCCTTTTCTCTTCCTACCCCCAAACTTTGAAACTCCCCCCTTCCTTTCATTCATTCCTCTTGCTCTTTGCACATCTTCTGTATCAGCTTAAACGTTCTCTCCTCTTTTTCCTCCCCCTTTCCTCTGACACTGGGTTGTCCTACACTTTTTTTGCTCAATATGTTTAATATTATTGTAGCCTGTTATTTAATTTTGTACAGTTCTTTGGTGTAAAGCACTTGATGCAAATACCCACAATGACCATGTTGGGTCCAAGCCAGGAAACCTTTTCTTTGAACCCCCTGAGTCACTTTCCTCCAGGGAACACAATCGCTCCCTGGGTGGTCTCCTGGGAACCAGTGCTTCAAAAATATTCCTATAATTACAATGGTCATCTCACATCAGGGTGCTAATTACTGCAGACCTTTTGAAGTAGGCAGACTGAGCAAGGGGCAGAATCAGTACAACCCAGAGGCGTGCTTTAACCCAAGTGGGGTCTCACCATCTTAGACTATGCTAGTGCAATCAAACCTTGTGTCCCGTGGGTATGAGAACAGCAGGCAAAGAGCATTTGTTACAGCACCCTGGATTGAACCCTTACCAACAGGCTTGCTCTGGACCAATAAGATGTAGGCTTTTGCCAATATAATGGAGGAAGACCCTCCCTTTAGTTGAATCATCTTTCGAGGAGGGTTGACTGTAACCTGATTTGCAGTATAGTCCTCTGGCAGACAGGTTAGTTCAAGGAACGGGAACGGTCTACTCCATAACCATCCAAGAGCATATTTCGGATGACCTGCTCACTGGATAATGCCTCTTTCATCTGAGACAATGTCATCCAGGACTCTGCTCGCTGGAGGTGGGATAAGGCTCACCCTCATGAACTACAGGACCAAGGAAGCAACCCCTGGCTCTTTCTACATCTCTAGACACCGTTTTGGGCACGTTTGATGCCTTTCAAGCTGCATCAAGAGAACTGTCTATTCAACCTTGATGCTCAACCACCTGTGCATCTGACTTTTGCTCCACACCGAAGCTTCGCTGTCTCTGCATCTGAGAACCACAGAGTCTTTGAATGGTTTGGACTCAACACCACTCCCCTAGGTGCCAGCCACTTTGTCGGCTGCTACTGCTGCATTTCCACAATGCCGTGTTCAGCCAGTCAAAGAAAAGTCTCTACTTCCAAGCCTCCAAGGCCACTGGGTCTTCCAGTGCCCCTGACCTAACATTACCTGTTTTTTCCTACATTTTCCTGCCCACAAGGTACCTGTACTGCCGATCACAATATGCCGTTGCATGTCACTGATGTTACTCCCCCAATCGACCCCACACTCTTTGCTGAAAAACCCGGATACCTGGTTTAAAGATGAAAATCCTGAAAGACAAGAAGGCATTTGAAGTAGCCCTGTCCCCCTGGACTACCATAAAGGACCCTACTGACTTTTAAAAAGTCAGTAGGGTCCCCCTACATTACCTTTTGAAAAGCATATATAACTGTGACATGCTGGTGCTGCCCCTGTCTACAAACCCACAAAGCCTCTTTTTGTTAAAGTCCGCTTTCTCTGTGGTCTATGTGTTTTACCTTACAGTAGCAGGGTAGTAGTATTTGTATTCATTGTGTGCATTTTTGTTTAATAAGATCATTTTTTCATAAAAACCTGTTTCATTTTATGGTTCCATATGTATTGCGTGTACTGCTTCTGTGCCAGCTCACACTCCTCCCGAAGAGCAATTGGCTGCCCTCAGCCCACGTGACCAGATGATAAGAGGAAATTATACCTATCAGGCAATGCCTGTTAGAATTTCATGATTAGGATCACTGCTGGTTTAGTAATAGTGTGGGGCTTAGTACGTGCTTTAGCCACTTATCCATGTTCTCCTGAAATTCAGTAGTAATTTCATCACAAGGCTGACACAGCTCGAATAACAGTCACCTAACTATATTTTGCTGGCTGATGGCCCCTCGTTTATTGTTTCACCTCCACAATTTGTGTTTGTTTCCCCACTCGATGGACCTTTATGACACTAGATCAACTGGCAGACCACCTACAGGGTTCGAAATTGAGGGGAGCTGGGAGCTATTTAGCTCCTGCTTGTAGCCCAGAAGAGCCCGTTTAACTTGGCACCAACAGCTACCCGGAGCTACATTTAGCTCCCCAGGGCAACTGATGCCAAAACAAACACACCTATGTGACCCATTGATCTATGCATTTGGGACAATCTATGAATAAGCATTCGGACATGTTTAAATGGCATTTGAAGTATAAAGTATCATAAGAAATAAGCACAATGTTATGTTTGTATATTAGTAGAACTCTATGTACTAGCTCCTGGTTTCCTAGTCATATCTCCTGCTCACTGGTTAAGGCCAGATATCGAAGAGCCAATTTTAGCTTCTGATCATATAATCTTAATTGTGATCGCTGCGTGTACATTGGGACACTCCTGGTACAACCCACCCTGATTCTGCTAAATTAGCCCTGCACCCTTGTTTTCTTAGGACCCACAGTAAAATCGAGCTGCTTCAACTAGAGCAATTTGTCAGCCCATAAACCACACACAGTGTGCCTTAATGAACTCTCATATCAGTACTGTCTACTAAACAGCAAGACTGTATCGGGCACAGAATACGAAAATGTAGCAGAGTCAAAGTGGAAAGGGCCAGAAACGCTAACTACTCCTATATTGGTGCTCATATTCCAATGAGCCGTAGCATAAATGGAAAGCATAAAAGCTTTGAGTTAAGGCTTTCAACACCTTCTTGTCACACCACAGCTCATTTTCAATCATTTGTGTGATGGAGAGGAGGGCCTCAACACAACTCCTTATCCACGGCATCATACTCTGCCTGACCTTTACGTACAGAGCCACGGCAGTTAACAACCATCTATATTTTTTACAACAACCTGAGACTGAAAATCTATGAATGCATCACACAATCCCTCACTATGCTCCATTGACTGCTTGTCAAATGCCGTATTCAGTTAAAAATTCTATTAATCACCCATCATGCAATCCACAGCAGGAGACTTGCATCTACTGTAAGCGCATGTTCGAAGTACCAACCCCAAACGCATTGATCCATCAATGAATTTCTACCAGGAACAACACAGAGAATCCCTTTTCCTCTCAGCCCAGATACCTTTGCACAGAAGAAGACTACCTCATCCTTCACAAAAAAGTTAACTGAACTGATATGTGTGAATTGCCTATGCAAAACAAACATTGTTTTGTTGTTTTTGTAACATTGTAAATGGAAAATGAAACTTAAATGTTTGGTGAGTGAATGAACCGTCCATGCTGTGGGACATTGCAAAGCAATTATCAGTGCACTGTGATGTACACGGATGGGTTAATGCTCCTCTACTGTTTTCCAGGCTGGCCAGATTGTAAGGCTGCAATGTATTTTCCACAGAGTTAAGCAATGCTGTAGATCTTGTAAAGATCAAGGAATTCTACAGACTATATTTTTCTCACGATGTGCCTCCAAGATGACATCCATTATTCTACTCTTTTGAGTCAATGTTCTTCATTCCAGGCTTAAGATCATACAATAAATATTTTTTTACTGGGGATATGAAAATAAAGTCTGAAAAACTCTAGTTTCGGGGAGATATTGTGCAAGTCAAGGCCACAGACCTTCACTGTTAAGGATACCAGCAGCCCGTCCCATTCATACATCCTCTTAGGTTGATGCATTGTGGACCATAACATTGTGTTACATATAACTACAGAGCTTGTTAGCTGGAGGAATCTGGGGTTAGGAACTATGACAAAGTGCTTTCTTTATATGATGCTACCCTTGAGAAGATGACTGTATATCTAAAACCATAAGGTGTACCTAATCACATCTCACAATAGAGGAAAAAATGCTAGTGAAATTTGCAGTGGATTAAATAATCCCTCAGATTAATACATACATTTCAGTTCCATGTGCTGAAATGTCCATGCCATTATAAATGACGCAGGAATGCTGCTGCCATTACTGACCTGGTTCTTATTCTGTGGTCCCACTTTTATTTAAAGGTAAATGCAATGACTGCCCTGGCTGGTAGTGCATTGAGATACCGAAAGCATGCAATGTTCACAATGGCGATGTATTTTACAGTCTCCATTGAGAAGCCAATTGTCAAAGGTTTTGGCAGAGCAGCATACAGTGACGACCAAGGAGGAGGACTTCTTTGTCTTTACCTTTGAGTATTAGGTAATGTCTTCTCGTTCAACTCCACATTTTGGTTAGGCTCTTGCTGGGACAGGAAATCTCCTCTAGGACAGAATGTCTTTGATGAGGAATGTCTCCAGTCCAATAGTGCCGGTTTGATCTCTGCTGCAGCATCAGGTGGAGCATGAAGATACTAAAACGACTGGAGTAGTGGTGGGGCGCTTTGGTCATGCTGAATGTGACTCAATTGGGGCTGAAGGTGAAGGGCCCTAGCCTGACCATCTGGTGGGCAGTTGTCTCCTGTAGTGTTACACCCATAATCATATTTTTGAAAAGTGCTTTATGCCAGACTCCTCCACCTATATACCCTTCAATGTTGGGAGAATGAAGCTCTGAGTCAGACCTGCCAGGATTTGGCACTGGATATACACATTTTGATGAGGAGAGTTCAGCAGTGCATATTGTCAAGAGGCAGAAAGGTCCATGTTTAGGACTATGAGCAGAGGCTATTGCAAGCTGAAGGTACGTGGTTGTTCCCTGATCATTCTGAGGGTAGTCGCTGTGCCACCCTGGAAAATATAACGGCAAGCAGGGTTCTAGAAAATGTTTGGTCATCAAGGTTATAAGGGAAATAATGTGCAGCAGAGGGAAGTTGCTCTGATTTACTCTTGACTTAAAATTCAAGAAGTCTATTAAAGTCAGGGTTAAGTCAGAGCTACACATGGTAATCCTATGTGAATCAGGCCCATTAGACACACATGGTTCTTAGCAGGAGGTGAGACGGAACATTCATTAATGTACATAATTTGAGGGTTGGATGAGACGGTGTATGATTGTATCTTTATGGGGTCTTGCATTGTGTGAATGAGCTCACGATGTGGACCCTCTCTACCATTCACAGATCCTTTGCCCATGCATTCATAGGGAACCCTAGAAGTCAATATTGACTGAATGAAATATGCAGAAGACAGGTCTTCTGTGTCTACTCTCCAAGAATTTTGAACCTTCTTCCGATCAACATCAGACTTGCCCCATCGCATTTACAGCTCAGGAAAGAGCTCAAGACCTTCCTCTTCAAGCAATGGCTCCTCCGTAACACCAAGATCCACCAACCCTCCACTTGCCACACTACCCGAGACTCTGATCTGCTCCTCACTGTTTTCTCCCTTTGGGTGCTTATAATCCCTTGCTGCCAAGTGCCCACCCTCACCCTCCTTTGTTAGCTCCCCCCTCCATTTTTCTCTGCTTCCTTTACTGTGTTCTTCCCCCTAAGATTGTGAAGCATTCTGTTGCTTACTGAAGCTAAGTCTGCGCTCAATAAATACAATAATAATAATAATCTTCAGTGTGTTGGCGAAGTGGAATTGTTCACCTCTGGTAGCAGAAAGCCATAGGTGATGGGCCAGGCTTTCGCCCCAACCAATGCTTTTTACAGTTGGATTCTTTAAAAAGTATTTTGGTACTTTTGTTTTGATGTTATAAAATGCAAAAGAATTAGAATATGAAGTAGAAAACATACTAGTGGCATCTTACAGTATTGTGTGTATATATACATATGTATTCTGCTTGGATGGCCGTGGGGTTTTGTGCTCTGACTTGCTAGCTGGGGATAGTCTCCCCATGTATCAAGATGCATGGGGAGGGCTTGATTTAATACATCCAGTGATAGCATAGGTTTAGAACTTCCTGACAACCATTGTCATCTTTGGTTTTGGGGTAAATAATTTATAATAGTGGTGTCTCTTTATTGTGACATCTGTTGGGGTATTTTGTGGTATTTTGGTGAGCTGGTTGGTATTTCATGGTATTTTGGTGAGCCCCAAATACACAGGACTAAATGGTAGTATTCTTATATTGCGAGCATAAGCGGTAAGCTAAAAAACCGACTTGGTGGGCACTAGGATTCAATTTTCTGTTTTTGGTGGTAAACTATTTGCAGTAAAAAACTGCAACAACTTACCACATCACCTGAAGACTATCATCTATGCAACCAACCCCTTAGGATATGAGCCCATTCACAGTGAACTGTCTCATCTTGAATTTTTTTACGTGTGGTAAAATGAAAATTCCACACACAGTAAAATGAAAATACTTTACCAGATTCACACCAGATTGGTGTTCCGCCAATGATCTTTGTCTGAATGCCAGCAAGACGGAGATCCTCCCCATCGGCACACCTTCACCATCCTTTCCCCTCACTCTCTGGCCGTTCTCCCTTGGCCCTCCTCCTACCCCCACCTGCGAGGCTAAGAACCGCGGGGTCATCTTTGACTCCACCCTTTCCTTCTCCGCCCACATCTCTGAGGTCTCTAAAAAGTCAAATTTCCGACTGCACCTCCTCAGAGGCACTCTGCCTTGCCTCTCCTTCCCCCAGAAGCTCATGGTATCCCAAGCTCTGGTTCCCTCTAGCTTGGACTATTGTAACAGCCTCTTTCTAAATCTACCTGCCTCTACTCTCTGCCCTCTGCAACTAATCAAGAACAGGACTGCAAGACTTGTCCTTGGGCTCAAGCCCTGGGATCGTATCTGTCCATCTCTGAAATCTCTCCACTGGCTCCCAGTGATGCAAGGATTACATTCAAAACCCTCTGCATTGTCCACAAGGCTGTCTGGGGCCTGGGTCCAAAATACCTTCAGCTATCCCTCCGCAAATACCTCCCCTCTCGAGCTCTTCACTCCTCTACCTCCAACTCCCTCATGGTCAGTCATTTTTCAAAGAAACAAGCTGGAGGTAGATCTTTCTTCGGCTGGGGCCTCCTTCTGGAATAGCCTCCCTGCCACTCTAAAACTTGAGGAGAACCATCTCCGGTTCCGGAAGCACCGCAAGACCTTCCTCTTTTCTGCCTTCGCTCCCCCTCTCGCCTGCTGATCTGTTCTCTCTTGGCACTGTGAACCTTGCCACCCTCTCTCCTTCGGGCCCAGGTACCAGCTCACTCTGCCACCCACCCGCAGTGCCTCTGGGCCACCCCTTGCACTGGGATCTGTACCCATACAGCCCCCCTTTTTCTTCCTGCAATTATCAGACCTACCCTGCCTGCTGCCTTAAACCTAGCACTTGCAAATTGCTGGCTGCATTACCACTTTTTGTTGCCTTTATTTATTATTTATCTGTTTCTCCTCTGCTTCGCACTTTCCACTTCTCCCTCCTTCCATGCACTTTTCGCCATCCCCTCTCCCATGCACTTGCGCGTTCTCAATGTCACCGGGCCTAGTAAGATCGCTGTTTTGTTCTGCCCTGTTCCCCCCCTTGCCTTGTCGCGCTCTGAAACATTTGTGTACGAGCGCAATAGAAATAAAATATCAATCAATCAAAAACACCTCTCTGTATGCTATCACAAGTAACAAGGACACATAACAAATAGACCAAGGCTGACTTACTTCTTTTGTACATACTTTAGAAGCAATTTGAACTTATGAAAAATACAAACAACATGTACAATGTACTGAGTTTCCACATGACATTTCCGGTAATTCAAAAATGAAAATGAAAATAGCCACAAACAAATTTCATTTGTAAAACTTCCCACATAATAAATAGCTTTTTCTCCCAATGGGCTTTAAACACATTTTTTGCGATAGATGGCCAGAACACTGCTGCACTGATCTTGAAGCTTATAACTGATCTTAGCAGTTTATTAACTGTCTGTTATATCTGAAGCTTGCTGAAGCCTGCTTCTTGGACAGTGATTAACACATGAAAAATAACTACCCATGTTTGTAATGTAGAACAGGATTCTTCAGCCTGTGACTGCCTGTAAAATGCCCTCACAAATGACAGATCGCACACCTCATTTGGAATTGTGAACTCACCAAAAACTCACTTGGCTCTGTGTGTCCTCGAACTGCAAGGCAGGAATTCTCTCGCCACCCAGCTGGTGAGGATGTGTTTTCCCCGTCTGCCTGTACAGAGCCCACAAGGAAAGTTTCCTTATCTGCTTTTCTCTCGTCTCAGCATGGATGAATTGAGTAGAGTGATCCGAGCTCGCCTGCCTACACCGTCGGCAAATGCAACACACTCCGAGAGCCTAGGACGAAAGACAACCCCTTTCACTTCACTGCACATCCCTTTTAAACCAACCTCTGTGTCTGCCCATGAAATGTATTTTTGCCTACAGAAAATGTAAGACAATTGCCTCCCGCAGTGTTTGATGTCATGTGCCAATTGAATACCACCCTCCCAGAGCCAACCCTCTAGAAAATTCCAGAGGGCAATTCAGCCTGCACCTTTGACCGTTTTTTAGGGCTACAGAAAGAAACAGATGCAAAAGAATTACATTTCAGCACTGGTTCTTGCACTAGAAGTTGTAAATCATAAGCTCGCTTTGAGCAAAATGAACTTCACATTCCTAAACTCACATCTTTTCACGTCTTCACCGCAAACGTTTTAACTCTCTTCATATTTGTTTTCTGAAGTCACTGCACAGCCTGTGCTGGTACAATTTCATAAAATGAGCCGGCCTGTACCATAGTCTGCACCAACGAGCTATGGACTGAGCAGTAAATATTAACAGGAAATTGGAAATTTAGTAAGGTAGGGTTTAGGGTTTAGTAATTGTTAGTCTCATGCTACATTGCAAATCAGTCCATAGTGAACCATGGTGTGGTGCACAAATGATAACATCAGCTTTTATGTAATGCCAAATTCAACCTCCCCCCTATTAACTTGTATGTTTTCCATGCATTCATAATACTGACTCGCACCAAATTCACATCAAGAGTCTCACACCATTGTCTGAGATTGCTAACATTCTGCCCTGCTGAAATACGGTGCCCTATTTTCCGTACACATCTTTACCGAAATGGGTACTACATTGTGGGTTGTCTTTTATCATTTCTTACCATTCTGACATTACCTTTTACTTCTGTTTTGTTTTGTGGCTGTTTTGTGTGAGAGGTTAACCTCCTCCAGAGTGCTTAATAACACCACTATTTGAGCATTGCCACTTTAACATGGGACCAGTTGCTGTCCGGTTTGAATGGCTATGAATTGGGAGGGGAGCGAGGGGAGAGCAGCTTGAGCACTTGAGGAGCACAGATGATTAAGCTTTGACTTTACAAAAGCAACAAATAATGCAAATAAAATGAAAT
The DNA here is from genome assembly GCF_040938575.1 of Ambystoma mexicanum. Taxonomy (NCBI): domain Eukaryota; kingdom Metazoa; phylum Chordata; class Amphibia; order Caudata; family Ambystomatidae; genus Ambystoma; species Ambystoma mexicanum. The sequence goes on along the minus strand of NC_090929.1, from coordinate 763,745,701 downwards.
AAAATAAATAAATCCCTGAACATAGTGGAGTGAATTTGGTAGTGTAGAAAAATAAAGTAAAATCTGCATTGGTTGTGAACTGGAATAAGAACCGTCTGGACCAGCTTGCATTTTGGAATATCCAACCACAAGATTAGTTCCATGCTGCAATACCTATGACACACCTTCTTATTTTTAGTGTATTGTTCTAAAATAGAAACATAAATAAACACAAGACCAATTGCAAAAAGGCATTTGTTGAGGTGGTATTCATACCCAGCTCTTACAAGTACACTCCTTCGAAGCACAATGTCTTTGACAAATTGCCATCTAGCAGGTGTGGAAGGCTCAGCCTCTTTTATTTTTAGTAATAAAATAATGCAGGTAATTCTCTTTCTGAAAGGGAGAATGCTAATCACACTCACCCCTTTGAGAATGTCCCGTGCATAATGATAGTGCCTTTGCTGAGATAGTATCCTGAAACCCCAGCAGTAGTGGCAGAAAGGCAGGTTTAAATTTCACATGTGCATACCTTACACCGGATGGAACAGAAAGTTCCAAGAGGTAGAAGTAGCTTTATTATTGTCTGTACCTCTGATTCAAAATATTATTGTGGTTCTTAGTCTGTTGGCACATCAAACTGTACATTTAAGGCATGCCTGTTTCGGAATTGTGGCTTTTGGGGTCACACAATTGTACAGATACAGCCTTTGATATACTATTAGTTTCTGCCTGGTGAACAGTGTTCAGCTATGACAGGGATGATATATCTGAGCTGTTTGTCCTGGATGTCTCCATAACAGCCACATAGGACAATGGCCAGGAAACTGCTGTTTGATCCTTCTGGCAGAAGACCAACACCATCCTCCCAGGGCACATGAACCGTATCCAGGAGGGCCCCTAGAAACCGGTGATTCAAAGGCAGTCCTGACATGACATAAAGCCACAATAATGCCAGAGTGTGGATGGTTGAGGTTTCCTTGAATTTAGCAGACATTGGAAGTGGGAATAGTTACAATAGCCAGAAGAGAGAGAGGTTCTACCATCTTGGTAACTTAGTAGGACTGTGTGCAACTTTCTGTACCTCCCGCCATCCTGCAGACAAAGGACACTGTGTATGATGCAAAAGGCAAAGGACACGTGTTACAGCAGCCTGCATTGCATCTCTTACAACAGGCTTGCTTGGGACAAATTTGTTAACAGTTTACTTATACATAGAGAGAAACCCCACCCATTGCCTACTGTGTAAGTAATTTCTGTCTGAAATTACATTGTTATTAAATAAAAATAAATTGGACATTCTGGTCATTCTCCGGGACAAGAATTAATTGCATTCGTTTATTTTTCTTATGTTTTCTGTATTCTTTTTAGTGTTCATTGCATGCGACACTTTGGGACAAAATCTTAAAAAATCGACTTGCACACTAGGACACACATTAGTTGGGAGAACTCGGCAGTTTTCAGGTGAGCTGATTCACAAGTGGATCTGCTGCACCCTATTGTGAAGAAGCATATAAGGAAGTAATAAATATGCTGGGTTTGTGGGCACTATGTTAGAGGTGCATTGGTGTGTTTTGCATATAAATGCTGTGGCTTCTGTTAAGAGGAATGTCCTTCTTTAGACGGATTTGTGCTATCAAAGGCAAGTTAATTTCTCGGAGGTTTCTTCCATCTGGCCTACCTCTCAGACACCAGGAAACAGAGGAGATCCCCATCCTGGTCTTCAACCCCTCAGTGAGCTTTGTCCTTTTTCAGTTCCACCTTTCCGCCATTGAGTCAGTCGCCAGAGCCGTCCTATCCCTAACCTCTGCCTCTTCTTCCTTTCTTTATTGCATTTTCCCCCACAAATGTGTATGACTTGGATGTGTCAATGTGATCCTCTGGGCATGTGATGACCATCAGCACACTGGGAGGGGAAGCAGGCCAGTCAGTATGCTCAGAACGATGTATTTTATGATACAAGCCTGCATTCCGAGCAGCCTGGGTGCCAGCGCCCTATTTCCTTCCATGATCCCCCTCCCACTCACCTCTTAGCACCCATATAATTCCTACATATGGGGGCTAATGGTGTCCTTTTGTTTTGAAGAAACGTACCTTTGCTGCTCGGCACCACACAGTGCTGTCTAGTCTGTTTTCGTTCAAGGTTGATGACATCAATCATCAACATTGAAAACATACTTCACGGAACAGCACTCGGCGCCGTGCAGCAAAGATACTTATTTTTTTTAAACCACCATTAACACCGATGTAAGGAAATACATGGGTGCTTAATGGTTATATGCCCCTCAGCAGTGGGCAGACCCTGTCAGTAATGGAACCACCACCCTCGTGAAAGGACCGAGCGGCCCGCCACCTCAGGGCATATCGCCTTATTAAATCAGACGCCAGAATAACTGGAAATTCATTGAAGCAGAGTTCAAAAGAGAAATCTCTCTACTATTCTCCCTTGCATTTTAATAGCCATGTGGGGGGAAACATTGAAAGAAAATGAATGAAAGAAGGAAAAATAAGCCACAACGGACAGCAACCATGAACAAATAAGGTTGACCACATCCCCTATGAATTAACAGCCCAAGTACCCTTAAGTTTCTATTTTAACATACTATGTAGTATTTCCCCGGTTCTGTTTACTTTTCTACTACTTGTTCTTTCCATGGACCTTTATAACGTGATTTATAACGGACAAAAAACAAATGTTCTTGAAATTGATGCCAAGGTCGCCAACATCCATGTCCTTGTCTGGACTGTCGGGAACTGCAATTGTACTAGGTGACGTGTAGGCTGAAAGGCCTAGTGATGGTTACTAAAATGTTCTTAGGTTTCAGTTTTGTGAGAAGACCTACAAAGGTGAGTGGTCTGGAGGTTGGTTTAGGTGTATGCACTAAGTTCCTGGTGAATGCAGGATTATGCTTTTCTTGGCTTGCAAGACAATGACTAAAGCTGTCATCACCCATACGTGATACACGAGCCTGAGTTCTCCAACACACAAATCTAACTCCCCCCACTTCTCACACTTCTTTCTCCCATTCCCTCCTTTGCTGCTATATTCTAGATTCTAAGTGCTGAAGCATTAACCAATTGAATTTTGATGGTCCAGTTGTGCCTGGAGAATAATGCACTGTTCATCAGGTGCTGGTGAAGGGTTGTCGTAGAGATGGGTATCGCTAGCATCTCTGTCTTCTGTTTTCTTTGGTAAGTGTACAGCAGCTGTGATGTCTCCTTTGATGGAGCTATTGGTTGACCCACCACATCCATGCAACTGTAAGTATACAGCACAGTGCTTATGCATGCACAGAACACCATAACAAAAAGTTCCACGCTCCAACTACGTGCAGGTCCTATTTGGGATTATGGTACGTGTGCGTTATTGCTCGAAGTTGCCATACTCCTTGTTAGGGAGAATTCTCATTCTATGGCTAATTTTCCTTAGCTAGTGAGTCCCGCAGCAGCTTTGCTGGATTTCTGGAGTTTATCTTTTCCACTTGGTAAGAGTGTGAGCTTTCCCCCCTCTTACCTGTGTTTTGCCATGTGTATTTCATCTGTTTTTGTGATTGTGGACTCTGGAGTACACCACTTCAGTAGCCCCACTCTTTTGTGTGTTACACAGCACCTTCAGTGCAGTGACACAGGGTTGTCTTTTAGACTTCCCACTGACTCCATTTCTGGGGCTGACTACTGTCCTCCAGAAAAGGGTGAAGTTGCCATTAACTCAAGTCATTTAACCACAGATCGAGTACACCCCATCTTACATGGAGTGCTGGAAAGGGTTAATTCTTAGCCCTTTTTATCTGTACCTCTTGGAGCATTGTTTTGCTCCCTTAACATTAAGACTTGGCTGGTGGCAGTGGTATCTACCCTAATTTTCCTGCTGTGATTATATTACATAACCGGTATAGTTTAGGCTATTTTAGTAGCCTCGAACTTTAAACCTGCTAGCCCAAATATTTTATCTTTCAGCTCCAGTTGGGTTTAATCGACATTTCTTTTTGTTAACCTCCTTCTTGGGTCTTCCTTTGCGTGACAAACCAGGTTTGCCTCCTTTGTTGTCCGACCTTTGGCAGGCTTCTGACCAGAAGCCCACCTTTGACGTCTGGGTGTCTAGGTTGGCTGAATGTGAGGGCGGGGGATAGTCACCCCATACACAGGGTCTCCTTGGAGACCCAAGTCACACTTTGTGTTGATTGGCTGAGGTGGTTGTCCGGGCTGGACAATCCCCCTGCAGAGTGATTGACAGCCAGGCTGTGTGAATGGGGGATTTTGGCATAAAAGGCAGGACTCTTGAGCTAGAAGGCAAAGTCGCCTCTGGAACTACAAGGAACCGAAGAGAAGTGGAGAAGAAGACGGCTGCTGCAACCCCGAGTCCCGGTGAAGCCCTGCTGCAGCCCTGAGCTATCTACCCCTTCAACGACTAAGAGAAGATCCAGTCCGGAATCGTCTTCCCTTGAGCCTGGTGGGATCAACCAGCTTGTCTTTTCTTCAGTCACAGAATCCTCTCCTGGGTCGAAATCACTGCTGTGCTGTAGTGGTCCGTATAGCCATCAGAGGAGCCCTCTCCTGATTTAAAGGAGCGCACCTTTTATTCATCGTTGTCCTTTTCGCTGCTGCTGGCCTCATCCCTGGGTAGTGCAGATCACTCAGACGTCGTCCTTCTTGTCCCCATGACTGAAGCCACAGGAACCGTGAGTCTGCAGGAACTACCAGGAACAACTGCTGTGGCACCAGCTTTTCTCCAACGGAATAAGGTACTGTGCACACTTGGTCATTCTCGCCATCTGACCAGCCGGAATCTGGGTGAACTCTTTTCCTCCACAAAGATTTGTTCTTTCTTCCCTCTCTTATAACTTTTCCTTCCATTTGACAATCTGTGCAACTCTTGGCATCTCGAATCTCGAACTGTTCAACGTGTGATCCTCGGCAACTGAGCATCTGCTCCATTGACACTGGCGCAGGCCTATTGACTTTAATGTGTATCTTTGAATAAGTCCTCGAATCTCCTTGCCTTGAAAAAAGTATTGTTTTGATTCACTTTCCCCTTGTTTGAAATTCTTAAGTACAAAGGGTGTTTTAACTTTGTGAGCATTTCTATATGCGGGTACGCGTTAGTATCGCAACACCAGTCTGTCAAATCCTAATGTACTTACTTTGAATTTGCTGGAGTCAGTGTTTGCTTGAGTCACAGTAATTGTGGTCCTTTGTTTAAGCTCTACTACTGCTCATTTGCTCTTGAGATAAGTCTGGCTGCTCCGCTACTGCTACCACTTTAACAGTGTAGTACAGGCTTGTACCAATGGGGAACTTGTATTACCACTTGTAGTCTTAATTGTGTCTAGTGGTCCCAAAAGGCACTGCACAGGATACTGCCTAACACTCCTATTATGAATAGCATGCTTACTCCAAGGGGCCCAAAACTCAGTTCTTAGATGTTTCTCCCTGATTTATTTTTTACTACAAAGCAGATCATGAAAAGTAGTTGGTTGAATGAAGTTTTTTTTCTTTTTTTCTTCTTCAAATGTGCACACTCTAAATGGTTGGGGCATTGTGTGCATAGAATGAGAGGGAAAGTGAATGTGAAATGTGTTAAGAACAAGTTCCACACACTCCTGGACGGGGCTCCTCTTCATCTGATAACACACACTTCGCGATCACGTACCAACATCTGTGAGTTTTGACCCAAAAGAACTGATTATGAGTTTCATTATGCCAGTAGGTGGAAGAGAATGGCTTATTTTAATGCGCAGAGGGATATCGGCGTCTGCATGTTTTTTGAGGAATGGTTATAACGGAACCATTACATATGAAGCACAGCCACGCTTGTAAAAGCGTTATGCTAGTTATCCAGTGTTAGCATCCAAAGACATTCACGCCCACAGTTTGTGACAGACTGTTGCATCTCCTTCACACCTCTTGCAGCCCAGGGAGTTTTGGAATTTTGCAATTACCGAGCGTGCTCCCAAAATCAACAACAGTGATGTTTTTTTTCTTTCATGTTCATCGTCCTCCCACTGTGACACTGCGTTAGGTTATTCGGAAAACAGACTTGCATGTTGCTTCAACCGTTTTCCTTGATTTGGAAAAGAAGGGCCTACCGTGACTCCATCTTGTTTATAGATCATAAGTAAATAATTTATTTTATGAGTGTTGTGTTATTCTTAACTTTCCCTTGTACAGGAAGGTTGCGTCTTGGTGTTTCCAAGACTCGGGTGCTTTGTGCATCCAAAATGATATCTCAAAGGTTTATTGTGCTATTTTATTTACACTGTGCTCATTAACAAATAAGCTACTTATAGAAAATCTGACTTACTCTTGATATACTCCTGGAGGGAGACTGTCCTATACACAAAGATGGTATATGGGCTCAAATTATTAAAATAATTATTATGCACAAATGGATTTTATGCATGTGCACATGGTATTTATATATGCACAATTGCATTAGCAAGAACCCAACTAACACTGTATAACAGATCAGAAGGGGTTGGACTACTACCTCATCGAGCTCAATACCTTCAGTTTTGTTCAGTTATTTCATTTTGAGAAATTGTTTATGATTCAGAAAAAGGTGGGGGTCAGCATGTATTGGTCAAACATGAATGACACTAGCCCTAGGTCATAAAAGTCTAGTATTCAAATTATTATTATGACAGAATTGCGTTACTCCCGAATTATTTAAGCGAACAACTGGGCAAAGCGCTTATTCTTTGCTAGTATTTTGTCTCACAATTGAACAAAGAAACAGTGCTCAGAATTTTCTAGATGCATAGTCTTTTTTTTTTTGTGGGTGGTCGCCAAAACGTATTTCAAACTATACAGAAAGGCCTTCTTTAGGGATTTTGGACCATTAATCCAAACCAAATTATAACATTGGTACCACAACCAGAGATTACAGCATACATTATCACTTAGTATACATTACCACAGAATTTAGAAATTGAGATCCATGTGTACAGGTACATCCATAATTGTTTGCATAAGCAGATCAATTATAATTACCAGCGTGGTTTACAGGGAACAGGAAGAAAGCATAAAGAAGGCTCAAATAACTTTTCTGTATCAACATTGCACTATAGTCCAGAGAAACACGATTTGTGTCTTTTGTCGATATCCTACTTGTTGTTCTAATTCCTAATGGACATCATGTCCTGTAAAGATGGATATTCATACGCTGAATAGTCAACTCATAGCGAATGATGTTTTAAAATTGTGGGATGCGCCCTGTAAGATTTGTACCTTACTTGCATGTTCACACTCTCATATTCTTCATATAATCTCTCTATTGGATGTCTCCATTTAAAGCTGGATCCTTTTTTATAGTCTTGATGATGATCACCTGAAATAGTTTATAATGATGGACTTATTAATGAGCCATATTCGAGTACATGGGTGCACCACCACCAAAACACCTAAAAAGGATGAAGCTGATCCTTACCCCTAAAGCGAATATTCCTTGTAAATTGGATTAATACACTATTCTTGTTAAAGTAATCGATGTTTTTACCTGTGAAAACCGATATTTAATTCACTTGATAGTCCCTGGTTTCAAGACCCTCTAGTTACAAGTAATGTAACCAATGCAGACGAGGTACCAGAGGTGGGACAATGTAGAATATGTGACAAATTATGCTGTTGTACTCAATGGTTGTGGTTCCAATGTTATAATTTGGTTTAGATGAATGGTACAAAAGGCCTGAAGAAAACCTCTCAATATAGGTTGAAACACCTGTTGGCGGCAACCTAACAAAAAATAATATGCACCAAGAAAATGCTGGGCACTGTTTCTTTGTTTAATTGTGTGCCAAAATACTAGCAAAGAATAAGAACATTGCCCAGTTGTGTTCTCAAGTAATTACGGTATAGCACAATTTGTCAATATTTTTTTGAATCCTTCATTTTAAGCATTTGTGTTAACATATTTCTGCATGCGTGAACACCATTTGCGAATGAACAAAATGCCATTTGTGATGTATTCTTTACTTTCAAGAGGTAAATACGCAGTATGTCTGAATATGTCCTGTTACTTCTTTTGAAGTCAACAGTTTCTCTTCCCAGGAGTTAATCCAGAAGTCAGTCAGTCACAGTTACTGAGGTACCTTTGAGAATTGAAAATTCTCTTTCCATGTTCACTCAAATACACCTCTGGGATCCTCTTTGTGAATCGGCCCCATATTTGATGTGTCTGACATTCATTATAACACATCCCAGGGAGTGCCCACCTTTTCTGGTAAGCAAAATAAAACGCCGAAAATCCTTTCATTAATCACTCATAAGACCTTTTTATGATTCCAGAGAAACTTATTCATAAGTAAGTTACAGATTGTTCCTGGAGAAAGCTTTGTGAATGGGCCGCTCAATTGTTTTATTTCTCTACGTACAAACTAAATAACTAAGAACAAGACCTCACAGTGGACAATATTCTCATTCATAGTGAGAGCTGCATAGTTTAAGGATTAAGGAAAACAATGATACTGGTGAGGTTTTTCAGACAAATTAAATAAAGCATGATTGTGGATCGGCTTCCTACATTTGTGAATTATTCGACATCAAAGCCCCCTCACGGCTTAGAGATGGGAACGGTTTCCAAATGTCAATCCTTTTTTTAAGAATCCCACAATTATAAGAAGTAGCCCAATCTGAATCTTCACATTTCCCAGAGTGACTGTCGCTGCATAAGAAAGTGGGTGTGTTTTTATTATCTTGATAGAAAGATTTATAGTTTTATAACAACATAAAAAGTGCACAATTCCTGTACTGTCTGTTTGGCAAGGGGGTTGCCAAGCTTGATACCACCTCAAGCAAAGTCGGAATTTACCCCATTGTAGTGAGCTCGGATTTTAGGTTTGTGTCGCACATTTGACATCCTGCTACCTGCCTGCTGCTGGTGCCGAAGGTGACGTCCTAGAAAATGATTGCTGTAAAAAAAAAAAAAGACACTAATAAGAAGCAGGCAAAGTCCTACACTGTTGGTGAATGCCTATCAGAAAAATGGATTGTGCAAATGGTGTTGACGTTGTTGCTCTGATCTGTCTCACCTGCGTGGTTGATTTTCATAGCAGCTTGGCATCAACGCTGCTCTAGTTAACTGAACCTGTCATCAGTTTTCAAGCTGCAAAGTCATGAGTGTTTCTCAGTCAGCAGAACAGCGCACAGTTTTCAGTTAAACCCTAAAGCTTTCCATGCCTGAACAGAGCTGATAAATGCTCTGCTTTGAATCTGAGGTACTTTTGCAGCCACATAACCTTTTTAGTGCCTTAGTCAGCGAAACACATGTTAGTTTTGAAGGAAGCCAAGCTGTCAACCTGAACACGGTGCAAATGAAAGTGCTGCCTGGGAATGGGCGAAAGATCCGCAGCATGGAAATTGATTCATCATTTTCACGCGCTAGGGTGTCAAATAAAACTTGCAACTTTGATGTAGTTTCTCTGAAGAAAAAAAACTGTTAACAAGATTTTACTTTAGAAATGCTCCTTATAAAGGTATGTGCTTTCTGCATTATAGAACAGAAAATCAAACCACCACAATGCCATAAATATCCAACTGTATCCTGTCCACCAATGACCAGCTTCACATCTACCCTGCCTGTTATTATAATGATTGAGTTGCTTACTTTAACACATGTATTCCTGTTCTTTAGCTCCCTCTTGTAAATTCCTATTGATAGGCCCTAAATCTTTGGAAAATTCACATGTTGGAGCATACAAAACAATGTCAAAAGAAAAACAATGTTTGCTGAATTAGACAGCATTGTGTTTTCATCCACTGAGTCAAGCTCGGGTTGCGTGGCAGTACTGCTTATCGAGTCAAACAAAAGAAAAGAAAAAACACAAAATCGTCCAGTGTCTGGTACTCCTTATTCCTTTTTTTATTTCCGTCAAGGGTTATGCTGATCACCTACTGAATTGAAAAATCTTGTTGAGTTTTCTGAATGATCATATACTTTCAACTAATATGAATTTGAATTCATTCTATATTCTTTATTTATATATGAACATTTCAGATATTCTGCAAATCTGGAATTTCCTGTTCAGTTCATCAAGAGCATATAAACTGTAACAGAGATTACTTTTTAAATTGTAATTTTACTTATAAGCCATAATATGCTAAATGTGAGTGATAATGTAAATGATTACTTTCAGAAGCTAAAATACTTCTGTTTCATGTCAATGTACCTTGCGAGTCTCTTCCGATCTTCCAATGCTGGACCTATTCATGTCTTAGACATCAAGAAGAGGACTACGAGCAGAAGCGCTTCTGTAATCTTGGTGCAAGTTTGGGAATTCTCTCGTGCACTGCACTACACCTCTTGTCGCTTCTTAGTTATTCAAATATTTACAGTTGGTTTATAAGGTGAAGCGCCCCAAGTGAAAGATGTTGGGGAATGAGGGAAACAAAAAAAGCAGTATTGCTCGGACCCGCGCTCCATGCTGTTCTCCTATGCTTGCGCTCATGCTCTGAGGGATCAGCGTCATGCAGCATGTAGAAGGAAGGGAAATACAATAAATTAAAGAAACATCATGGATGTGCAAATGAAAACCACACCCGATAACCTGACCTGTCCTTTTCCAAACAAAGAGTGAGAGTTTTAGTAAAACAATGGACCACATTCACAAACGGGTTTCTCCACATGTGGGTGCCAATTTTACCTAAGTGGAGACAAATGACCATTCTGCAGGCACCAGGATTCTTAAAAGAGAATATGCCAATCAATTAAAAGATTTTGAACTGAAAAAAAACTATCTAAGCAAAGCCGTGTGACCAGGGAGAGTCCTGCCTCTGTCATGGTTTAAAAGCAGCAAGCTAGACTAATGCGTGCACAGGCACATCCCTTTATCAAAAAAGGGGGTGCCCTCGGGTTGCTGACCTCTCTGCATCCATTTCCCAGGTATCAGGTTGGTACTGCCTCATCCCAGGCGCATCCGCGACTACAATGCTGACAACTCCCTTTGGGGCACATCACTGGAATGGTGCTCCCTGAACCCACACATGAAGGTGGATCTCCCTAGCTTTCCAACAAGTGTGCAATCGACCCGAGCAAATGTTATTTGATTTGGTTCTTATGTTGCAATAAACACTATGTAGAGACCGGAGTGCACCAAATCCTTTTCCTCGGTTGAGCGAATTATGAAACTGCTCTGGGTGTCAAAGCCAGAACTTGGTCTTTTGAAGGGAATGGGAGAAGGTGAAAGGGAGAGCGTGAAATGGAAAAGCGGGAAAAGTGAACAAATGCCATGACCACCTAGGTAATCCACAAAAGGGCGAAATAAAGAAAAGGAAAAGTGATAGTGCAAGCAGGAATGGTTGAAATACCTTTGCCGGTATTTGGTTGGAAGGAAAAGATAAACTGGGAGCTAATCTTGGGGGTGATCTTATGAGACACTTCTCTTTCAAGCAGTTCCTGATGTTGAAGTGTGTTTAGGGTTTAATAAAATAGAAGCTTTGGATCCTTGATGACTTTGAGATTTTCTCAAGGGTAACCAGAGGAGGCTGTTTTTGAACCGGTTAGACATATTGAAATCCCTGAAAAGATTTCTTAGTTACTGGCAAAAGCGAGTCATTGACTGGAGGAGTCAGTGGCAAGATATTAAAATGTATGGTTGGTGTAGAGGGGAGAGGAATATAAAGAGAGGAGAAGCATTGCTGCACTGAGTAAAAATGAAGGCCAAAGTTGTGGGGGAAAAGAAGGCGCATGTAGGGCTGTATGTCCCGAGGCATCATTTTCTCCATAAAGTTAAGCTTGTTGAATGCTGCATTGCAAGTAGATGCTGAAAATGAGGTAAGTGGTGAAAAAAATCTACCGAACATTATTGCTTAATTCTGCTCCTGCTGTGTGTACATTGAAAGGCAAATGAGTGCCTAAAAGTTACTCTTGAAATAAATAAGGCAATGCAAAGAATAAAGTAAAACAGGAGAAAACTAAAGTAAAACAACATTGTTTATTCATAAATGTGCAGCGAATATTCATACTTTGAAAATTAAGCACAGATAAATGTATCTAATGTAAAGTGGTCTTCTGTCACGCTGTTCTGCCAATAATGGTGGCCTCGCTGTGCATGCCTCTGTAAGAAAGGAGGGAGGGCGTGAAGGCAAATGAAGAAACCTTTGGCATTGATAGATACATGTCGTAGGTACCCGTTACCTGTGTCGATATGAAAAACTCTAAATTGGTACCGACTGGGCAGGTTAGCCATATGTGCATCTCCCAGATTGTGGAGTGCAACAATTGCTGCGAGAAGATGGATAGGGTCTGAATCTGTTAAGTGCACTAGACATAGGATGTCTGTAGGAGTATGGGAGGTGTAAGGATAACAACGTTTTTAGTAGTGAGGATTTAGTTGAGGGATGAGGGCGGTGGAGAGTGCGGTGGAGAGTGGGAGCGAGGGTATTGTCACTTTTTTGCACTTCGTCGTTGATTTCAATGAGATTAAAGGTGTGGACCAGTACCATGCAGAAGAGGTTCCATAGATCAGTTTGGTTTGCCGCAGATGGCAGTGCTGAGTTTAGAAAAATTCTTGTCATAAATTAGCTCAAAAGATTCTGCCGCACTGGTTTTTGATGGTTGCTATTATTTTTCATTTCTTTCAAAGTGCTGGGTTACAAAGCCAAGTCTTGAGATGTTTCCTGGAAGTCAGGTGGTTCTCCTCCAGGCAGACAGGTTTTGGTAGTGTGTTCCAAAGTTTTGTGGCTGAAATTGAAAAGAGGATTCTTCTTGCTCTTTCTTGTTGAAGTTAGGGACGAACACTAATGCAGAATTGCTGGACTCAAGTGTTCTGGAAGGCGTGTCATGTAGAAACCTACTTCCAAAGGAAGAAGGACCCACTCCATGGTATTTATGATGGTCTATGCACAATTTATGTGATGGGCAACCAGTGGAGAGTACTTAATGCTGGCATGGTATCATTCTGAGATGTATTCTTGTTCTGCATTTTCAACTCTTTGAAGTTTCCTCATTAGGTAATCTGAGCATCCAAGATAGATTCTGTTTGCATAGTCTATTTGGATAGCATTACAGAAATGATGTCCAGGACCCTTTGGGTGAAAGTTAAATAATGTAAGATGCGGCATAGCATGCACAGCTGAGAGAAACACCTTCTGACAAGTTTTCTGACCTGTGGATCAAGAGTGAGGATTTTGTCCATGTTCATTCTAAGATTTCTTACCATGGTTTATGGGTTTGGCCAGAATCCCATTATCATCAAGCCATGGGATTGTGGTGGAGTTAGAACCTGTAGGATTACAGAACATCTGTCTTTTTGCTCTCATCCATGCGTCCACATGTGCAAGTCAGTTTTTAATGTACAGGGTGTTTGGTGTGGGTGGTAGAAGATTAGTTGTGTGCCATCCGTTTAGTTGTAACATGATATACCAGATTCATTGATGTCAACTAAAGGATGCCATGTAGATGTTGAAAAGTAGAGGTGAGAGTGTGGATGCACGGGATACTCTGCTGGTGAGTGGGTGAGTTTGTGGTTTCCATTTTACCTACGAGGAAGGAAGTGATCGATTTGTAGAGCTGATTCTTCACTACAACTATCTTCGAGCCTTTTTTGGAGGATCTCGTGACTGATGGTGTCAAAAGCTGCTGATATATCTAGCATGATGAACACACTGTCTGTGTTTTCATCGGAATTGTTTTTAGTGTGCCCCAGATGGAACACTGATCTGAATCTGTACTCGTAGAATGTCTAAAATCGTGTACCCCATTCTGGAGTTGAAGTCCCGAGTTGGCGATATATACATTTTTCAGATGTTTAGAGAAACCCCTCAATGCTCACACCAGAAAAAATACAGCCCACTAGGGACAAAGGCCCAGCACAACTCTTGCAAGGAGAACAAAGTTTTAGTTTCACAAAAATAGAAATGCAGAACATTCTGGCAAAATCAGTATGAACAACACTTTATGAAGGCACACAATGTCATCAGTGATGTGAATTACATAATCTATAAATCCAAATGGCTGGTTGCTGCAACCCTATACCTAGGCTACCTGTTCCGTAGGGGATGCCAGGGCATTGGTCCCAGCCCCTTCGGTCCATCTTCTTCCACCTGGGCTCCTCCTTGTGTGCCATCCCACATGAAGCTACCCTTCATTGGTTATTATGCAAGAAAAACAATGCAGGCTCTATCTCTAAACTGATGTGCACATGGTACTGCAGAGAAGTGCTAACAGGATACTTCGGGGCCATTGCATTGCACGCACTAACTCGATTCCAGACACATCGGTACCGATCCCAAGCTCCCCACTCTCGTTTTAGCTAAGTTGTACCCCTCCCGGCATCTTGCAGCACAAATCATGTGACATATGCTGAAAGCAACATGTCCATGATTTCTTATCTTTCTTGATCGATTGGGTGTCCAACAGTTTTATGGTCAGTGTTCTGGGAGTAACTGGTTTGCGACATGAAACAACGAATGGTCTATGAATCTCTGGAGCTCTGGCCTTTCTCACCGGTGCTCAAGCTAGACCCTATTCCTCATCCATGCACTTATTTCTATGTTTGTGGCTTGGGCCTGCAGCCCTGGCTGCAGCGCGAAGTTAGGTCTCGATTACAATATGGCTGCTACTATCTAAAATGGCGTTTGGTTCCCCATGTTCTCTAGAACAAAAACATCCCCCATCCTCCCTTGCCACCACCGCCCTTCCCCCTGGCCCCCTAAGTCCCTAATGCACTCTTCCACCAGGCCTCTGCCACATCCAAAAGCACTTGGGGGCCTGGGAAGATTGTCATCCCCTTCCCAACCAATGTTTCCCATTGAAAGGCATGCTTCAGGTGGGATGATAGCTGGTTGAGTCATATGGGTCTGCTCTGTTTTTTTGAGCTAAGGTATGATGTATATAGATTTCTACTGAGCTCGGACTCTTTCGGTGCTGATGTAATCATTGAGGAGGGATAGGAAAGTGGGTGCTAAATCTGGCGATTTCATGATTGGTTTGAAAAGATTGCATGGGCATGGATCCAAAGGGAGATCCTGATGGGTTTCATGTGCCAATTGCAGCTTATAGTTCCTCTGCGTACAGAAGGCGGAAAGACAAATGAGGTAGTGGGAGGTGTTGGTGGGATTTCATTGGCATGTAGGTGTGAGTGTACTTCATTTTGAAGGTGATCCTGGATGTCTGGGATCTTTTGGATGAAATATGTAGCAATATGGCCAGAGTTCCTGTGTAAGGATAGGAGTTGCGTTACAGTTGTAGGGTTTTTGAATTTCTCTGATGGTCTTTTACATATCGCTTTCAATGTGATGTGCATTTGGAGTAAACCCTACCAAAACAATCAATAGAATTGTCAACCAGGAGCTTTCAACTGTTGCTCAACTGTTCTGAAACTGAGCTTGATAGACATTATCACATGCAAATTAGATTACGCAACTTTGAGGATTAGTTGAATCTCAGCAGATGAGCCTTGATTTACCCTCATCCCAGTCATATTTAGTTCAGCCTTAATGCGACCTGGTTGAGATTTTCACATGCAAATTAGATTGCTCAGCTTCAACTAATGCTCATTAAAATTGAGAATTAATTGAACCTCATCAAATGAGTGTTGAGTGATCCTCATTTCTGCTAAATGCAGATGCGCATTAATAAAACATCTCTAGTTTAGCCTTAATTGATATTCACTCCTATGGTGCATTATTGAGGTTTGGTTGAATCTCACTTGGGTCCTAACTGTGGTTCATACTTATTCGAGACCCTCCCTATCAACCATCCTATTCCACACCTCCCAATGGATTTGGTCCACCAACTAGCCTGAGTGCCTCCCTTGCCCCCTCTCCGTTCCCTGCCATAGCTATTTAAATTCAAACACATAGCCCTAAGGACATTTGTGAGCACCTAGCTGTAATAACAGAAATACACACAGTCCGTCAAGTAGCTCACAACATTTGCATTCCTTTTTAATGGGATGTTAGAGTCTTTATTGGGCATACACTCATAGTTTTGTGATGAAGAAATGTACGTGGATATGATTCTAAGTTGAATCACTAGCTCCATTTTCTTGTTGGTAAGAACGGACCCATTTGATTTTGGCAGCAGGGTCCCTCTTGGTAGATTTCTGGATACCATGAAAATGGGCTCTCAATGTATGTTTTCCTCTGGACTGGTAGCCAGCAACACAAATTCAGATGGCCCATTATGCCAGGAATACAAAACATTGGAGAGTAACATACTATTGAAATGGGGTTAATACATTTCCTGAGAAAGGAAAGATTGTTTTCCACAAAGCAACGTTGTAAGGGATGGAGACATCTAACCGTTCGCAAATCAGTCCCAGTGTATTCTATTGAGACTGCCAAGCCAAATCTCACCCAAAGTGTTCATCATGCTGAGCTAGGAAGTCTTACTGTGAAGGGTCAGGCTGTCGTCCCACCTGGTCCACAGATCTCTGGTTTATTGTACTGGTTCTCTAGGATTGCATCCTTCTCTCAATTCAGCTGTGTCTTGTTCTGATTGGTAGTGTTCTTCCACATGGACCTTTTGTCCATCCTTTGAATTTCCTGAGGAATCACACAGTATAGGGCAGGACTTCTGCTCATTCTGCGGATGGTGCCTAAAGACAATCCCTGTGGTGTCGCTTACTCCTTATCCCAAATGCATATAAAATCAGTGAGCGGTGTCGCTGCGCAAAAGACAGATACAATCCTTAAGAACATACTAGTCTTGTAAATTCAACAGATGTGGACATCTCATAATGAAAGGGGCAGTATGCTCTTTAAATAACATACATTTATTAGATAAATGCTTCATTGAAAGAAAAAGTGTTGCGGGGCGTACTCTAACACGCACAGGTGGAGCAAGAAAAAGGTAGAAATTCAATAAGACTGCCTTTCTACTATCTGAATAAGTGTCTAGATGGTCACATTCAGCAAGGCCACACATTTTTGCTAATAATGATCTGGATTCTGGAACTTGTAGTTTACCTTTTCTCATTTTACCCGTGCATCTACAGGGCGCATAATGCAAAGAAATGTTGACTGAAAAACTGAACTGTCTAAGGGTGGCTCTTAGAGTCCAGTCAGCAGTTATGAAGAAGGCTGTAAAATAGGTTTTGTGTTCCCTTAATCTGAATCACAAATCCAAACAAAGGAGTCTGCCTGATTTTCATGCATTCTCCCGCTTCTTAAAACTCACTCAAATCATGTGGAAATGCATAGTAACACATCACACATAGCAATACAAATCATATAAAATTGTGACTTGCAGGAAAACATGATTTCTGTTGTAACTTGAAAATCCCAACCTTCAAATGGTTGCATTGAGGGCTAGAGATGACAGCACAAATAAAAAATAAAAAAAAGCCAAATGGGAAGAGAGCCAAACCTTATTAAAGTACTACAGAGTTAACTAAAAGATACCTTGTCATGATAAGCGTTCATTCTGGTAGAACTGTGCAGAGGAACCCATACATTTGTTTTGGCCATTTATTTATTTATTTATTTATTTATATTGGTTTTCAGGTTTGCTATGGAACTAAATACTCAACTATAGTGTGGCACTAATAGTTTTTGACACTTATGACGGATTTGGCTGAAATGTTACGAACAAGATTGTACTCATGGGGCCCCCCCACACAGAAAATTTGGGGAAGATCCATTTAAAAAATATAAATGTTAAGGAAGTAAACAAAAAAAACTGTTTTGGCCTAGTCCCCATTAATTTTCCCATAGAGTAAAGTCACTTTTTTGCTCAAGTGCACAGCAAAAACTGTGGGGCGGAATTAGGCACGGTGCATTGACTCAATTTCCAGGAGGGGTTTGGGGTTATTGCTTCCAGTAGTTTTAAAAATACTTGACAGAGAAGGGGAACTCTATATTTTAAAAATGAAAAATGTATTAAGAAAAAAACTCGCCACAATTTCAGTTTTCAGCCCATTCATTTCCCATAGAGGAAAAAGTGCAGTTTTTGAACAGCTGTAGCTCGAAAACCGCCAGGCAGATTTGGTCCAAATCGAAATACCTTGGGCACAACGCGTGGACTTAAATTTCTTGACTGGATTTGGGTAAATCCATTAAGTAGTTTAGATATTTGACATATAAGGGGGTGCTCCTTAAAACCTTTTACTCTTACGTCCCATCCCCTTTCCTCCATATCTTTGGGACATTCCATCCTTCATGACGGGACCAGAGTACTTTTTGTCAAAAAGCATAAAAAATGATTTTTTTTGTCCTTCTTCTCTTTTTACGTGGGGTACCGCATGCGGCCATAACCCCGCCCTCCTGATATCCAATCCGTGCATCACCCTTCAGTCTTTTTCTCCGCATGGTCAGGTTTGTACTCACTTGCATCACCGGGAAATCATTTTTGTTCCCATTGTCCTTCTCGTCTGCTCCGGTTCTGCGGTCGCTTAGTCCTCCATCTATGCCAGAGCGCCTGGGATTTGTGTCCTGTTGTTCATGCGAAATGTCGCTTCGCTAGCGCGGATCCCCATTCTATTTGCTTGGAGTGTCTCGGACCGGACCATCACTGGGATTCGTGTTTTTACTGCGACTCCCTCTCTGTCCGGGCTCTCCAGCACTGTCGTCTTCGGTAAGAGGAGGTCTTTCAGCGTGTTCCTCCACCTCATTTTCAGCTTTTCATTTTTAAGGCGCCCCACCCAGGGGACTCCTTCCCGGGGTCTTCTAGGTCTGGGATGGGCTTGAGCAGCTCTACCACCAAGGGCTCCCCTGAGGTTCCTCGCAGGCCTAATAGGCGTACCAGAGTTTTCTCAGAGGGTTCACACGATGGACCTGCCAAGACCAGAGCACGTTCCCAGGTTCACCTGTCGGGTGCTAAACTTCAGCCCAGTTCATCTGTGGCTTTGGGTACCGGGGTTCACTCTGACGTCTGTTTCTGGAGCTTTCCACATAGATTCCAGGGTACGCCCTGAGGCATCCTTTTCTGTAGCTTTCTGTACGGAGCCACGGATTGAGGCCCCTCACAAGGGAGCTACAGATACTGGGAGGAAACTTGAGGTTCCTCTTTTTAGGGCTAAGGTCTGTACCGACAAAACCGAGGGACCTGCTCTGAAGGTCTTGTCTGTAAGGTGGATTCCTCAGCATTCCCGTGCTCAGGGACGCGGTGATACCGCTTCTGTCGAGGGGGCAAAGAGGGTGGTCATAAACCATAACTCCTCTGTTACCAGATCTGCCGGAGTTCCTCCTCTGGAGGCTAATTCTGGGGCCACTTCCAAGACGTCCAGTAAACATATGAGACCCCCAGTGGCAACTTTGCTGAGGATCCTTGTATCAAGGCTTAGGTGTTGCTCAAGTCCTCTGACCAGCTTGAGGAGACGGTTGCCTCATCTGCACATGTGACGCAGTTCTCTTCAGGCATCGACAAAATGGCGGCCCAACCCTCATGGTCCACGGCGGCCATTTGGATTCTTCCCTTACACTTACATTCTCTACGACAGGTGCTGGGAACCTTCTTTTTGTGGCTGAGCAGCCGTTTCCATCTCAGGGAGAAGGTAAAAATCAGTTCAGCCCTTTCTATGACTAGCGCGCTCGGATGCTGCTGCCTCATACTGTTTCGCTTCCTCTTGCTTAGGCTCCACTGGTCTATGCGGACCTGGTTGGTTGTGGCCCTTCCTGGCAACCATCCTCATTGCATTTGTGGGGGTATGCCCCATATGAGCAGCCTCTGCCCGCCCCAGTGACTAAACCTTCATCAAAGGATATATTTTTCGGGAAATTTCAGAAGCTCATGCATTCTGACCCCATGAAGGAGTACTTTAAGGGTCTTTTCAAGGAAATCTACCCTGAACCTCCGGCTCCACCTTCCACCCTGGTGGTTCCAGCAGCTCCTGCGGTAGTACCACCTCTTCCTCTTGGCCCGCCTCCAGCTCTTCCTCCCCTACCTTCACTGTCTCCTATAGAGAAGACACCGGCAGAATGGGATAGCACTTTAAAACCTGTGACGGCCCAGCCGTCTGCTCCCGATTCACTGGATCACCCTCAAGCAGATCTGGATAGCGATGAGCAGCCCCACTCTAACAGAGCATTCCTTGACTGGGTACTGGATTTGATGGCCCTCCTTGACATTCCAGTACCTGAGGCCCTCGCTCCGCATGAGGGGGTGCTTTCGGGAGCATTCACCTTGTCACCACAATTGTGCACTGGCCTGTTCGAGAAGGATGTTTTGGCTCAGATCCATAAGGTCTGGGATAAGCCCCACACTGGGCTACATATCAATAAGATAATTGCCCGTTACAGGCTCCACACCTCTCAGTAGATAGCCTTGGCATCTTGTCCTCTCCCTTCCTTGACAGTGTTGGCTGCGGCCACACTTAAATCCAAGCCGGCCTCTGCAACCTCAATGGCTGCAGCTCAGATTCTGTCCAAGGAAGACAAGATTCTGGACTCCTTTGTCAAAGTCTTTGCCAACTCAGCACTCCAACTTCGTCAAGCAAATACCAAACTCCTTCTGGCTGCAGCCAATATGAGGCTGTGGAACGAGTTTGCTGATTTCCAGGAGTGTATTCCGTGCGGATAGGCTAGACGACTTCAAAGCCGGTTTGTCAGACACCAGGGTGTTGGCACAAGATCTGCTGGAAGCTGCGGCACACCACGTAGATACCTCAGCTCGAGGCCTTATGGTGGGAATTTATACCTCTGGCCAGGCATGGCTGCATGAATTGAAGTTTTCGAAGGAGGTGCAAGATAAAGTTCTGGATCTTCCCTTCGACAGCAAGGAATTGTTTCATTTTTCTACGGATGAGGAACTTGCAAAGACCAAGGTGAGCACCCAAACTGCCAAATTTTTGTTGTTCCTGGAAAAGGTCCCAGCTAAGGCCCCTTATACACAGAGGTCAGGGTCTCAGTCTTGATTCTTCTATCGCTTCAGGGGGTTTCACGACCGCCGGGCATGCAGAACTGAACCTCAGGTTGGCTGCACCCGTCAAAAACAACAAGGTGGTTGGTGTTTCTCTCAACCATTAGCCTCCTCTACATGGGCAGCTAGTCCACCGGCCAACAAATCTGAAAAATGATATTTTTCGTCGGTCTCACATGACTCCGGTGGGAGGACGAATCTCATCTCATCTGGAGGCATGGTAGACCATCACTGAAAACCGGTGGGTTTTGTCTATCACTCGGGTGGGCTTTCTCTTGCCCCTCCCCCAACCCCACCCGTAAACCCTCCCTTCCAACAGATCGAGACACCCTCTCTCAGAGCCGAGGTTCAGAAGCTTCTAGACCTCAGGGCGGTGGAACCTGTTCCCCTTGGAACAAGTAGAGGGCTTCTACTCTCGTGTGTTCACGGTACCCAAACAGGCTGGCCTGCGCACCATCCTCGACCATTCTCACTTCAACCTTTCTCTTCCCCAAGAGAAATTCAAGATGATCACACCCTGCCAAATAAAGTGTTCTCTTTGGAAGGGTGACTGGCTCAGTGTAATGGACCTTCAGGACGCGTATATGCACATCCTGATATGGAGCCCTCATTGAAAATATCTGCGGTTCTCCCTGCGAGGGGTGCATTTCCAGTTCTGTGTGCTCCGGTTTGGTCTCAGCTCGGCGCTGCGTGTCTTTATGAAGATGTCGGTCATCGCAGCTTTCCTTTGGCTACAGGGTGTTCATGCATATACGTATTTAGAGGAATGGCTCCTACGGAGCCCTTGTCTGCTGACGGCTTTGAGCAATATCAGGTCTCTCCTCCAGCTCTTGCTCCATCTTGGGCTGTCAATGAACTGGTGGAAATTTTCGTTGGTGGTCTCCCAAGACCTGATTTTCCTGGGTTTCCGTTGGAATACGATCGACTCGAGGGTGTATTTGATGGCCGACAGGATTGCGGATCTATTCACCACGTGCCTGCTCTTCATCCAGTCAGAGCACATGACGGCTTGGTGGTTCCAGAGAATTCTGGGCTTCATAGCTTCGTGTGTACTTGCTCTTCCTCTTGCGCGTCTCAAAATGAGGTGTACTCAGCTGGCTCTTCGGAGCTCTTGGTGTCAGGCTTCGGACTCGGATTCCAAGATGATCCCAGTTCCATCCTGCATGATGGCGGACCTTCTATGGTAGTCTTTGATCAACAATCTTACAGTGGGGGCCTCTTTTCAGGAGTCCTGCCCACAAGTGACGATTACCACAGACTTCTCCCTTCTGGGTGGGGCGCGACGTTGGAACATCTCCAGGTTTTCGATTTTATGGTTGCTACAGGACAGGCAGTTTCATATAAATTATTTGGAACTCCTGGCTGTTTTTCTGGCGCTGAAAGCTTTCCAACCGTCCATCGCGAACAGGGTGGTCTGCATCCACATGGACAACTCAGTGTCGATGTTTAATATCAACAAGCAGGGTGGCACCAAATCACCACCTCTTGTGGACCTTGCCATTCAGATTTGGGAATGGGCCATCCGGCACGGCATTTGGCTTCTGGCAGTACACATTCTGTGTCAATTCAATGTGACTGCAGACTTGCTCAGTTTATTCCTAGTTCATAGTCCCCTTTTCTCCATACACCCACCCGCCGTCCGCTCTAACAAGTATCCTCTATTATTGCTTAAATTCTCACAGACCTGCTGATAAAAAAGGACTGAAGGGCGATGCGCAGGGCACACCTCAGGAGGGAGGGGTTACGGCCGCATGCAGTATCCCGCATAAAAAGAGAAGGACAAACTTTTTCATTTTTGATGCTTTTTGACAAAAAGGGCTCTGGTTCCTTCGCAAAGGACAGAATGTGCCACAAGTATGGAGGAAAGGGGACTATAGACTAGGAGTAAGGTAGTCCCTATGGTGGGTAACTTTGTTAAAATCAGCCTTGGTGCTTTTTATGCTTTTTACAGCAGAGAAGCTGAGTGAGGCTTACAACCTTTGACCTCCTGAATGGATTTGGATTACGTTTTCCAGACAAAAGGGTTGTCAACAGCCCCACGAAATTGGCCATTTTGGGAACTATTGATTGAAAAATGATAACATTATTATGAAAAGATAAAAATGCAATTTCCGGTCTACTTGCATTCATTTTCCCATAGCCAGAAAGTGCAGTTGTTGAACAGTCATAGCTTGAAAAACATTGGCAGATTTGGACAAAATAAGAAACAGTTTGGGCACAAAGTATTGACTTATTTATTTTAATTCCTATAGAGCCCTACTCACCCAAAGGCCTCAGTGTGCTTTACAAAAACAAGAAACAAACACTAATAAGAAGTGGCAATTAGTTAATCCCTTTATTAAAAAGGCATTTCTTGAGATCCCTTTTTGAACTTAGAGGCATGGAAGGTTGTGCAAGGCACCAGAGCTTATTCCACACTTTGAGTGCCCAAACATCAAAACGTGTAGCACCAAATCGTGTGAGTTTGAAGCGCGTTTAGGTGAGACAGATGCATTCATTAGAGGAAGAAGTCTCAAGGCAGTTTTAGTATGTATCAAATCCTTCAAATATTTAAGGGCTGAAGCAGTGAAATATTTTAGCATTAGAGATGCAACTTTGATGCATAAAATGTTGTACTGGAAGCCAATGAAGAGACTGTCACAGGGAGGTGACATGTTCTCTTCACTTTAGGCCATGGAAAGCTCTCATAGCACCCTGTTGTGAAATCTGTAGCTTCTTTATATTGCTTTTTGATGCACCTATGAGTACACTATTAAATTATCCACGCGAGAGTTGATCAAGGCTGTGGCTAAAACTGTCCTATTTTCCATAGTTATAAATGGACTGATTTGACGTAACAGTTTGTTTATATATGTGCAAGATGACCTGACAGAGTCTACATGTTTATCAAAGGTCATCAGTGTGTCAAAGTAAACCTTCAGGGTCTTGACACATGCAATACCTGGATGTTGCACTCCGCAATAATACAATGAGTATAGCTAGGTGGACGTTTTTTCAGCCGAGGACCACAGTACACAATTAGAAGCTCCATCTTGCCATCATTCATGGCAAGCGAGTTGTTAGCCATCCAATACTGCCCGGTCGAGTAGATCTCATTTATAGCTTTAAAATCATCATCAGCAGGTATTCCCAATAATTTCAGAAGGATTTGTGAATCATCAGCATAGTTGGTTTATACTACTCTGATGTTATACAGATGTTCAAAAAGGGGTCTCAGAGTGTTGGAGAGAGACAAGGTCCCTGAGGGACAAGACGGGGCAAGCCTTTGAATCTGCCACCACCACTCTCACTGACCTGGGACCCAAAAAAGATTTAGGCCAGGCAGCTGCATTTTCCAAACAATTTGCTTCCTCCCTCAATCTGTCAACCAGACAAGAATGGTTTACGAGATTGAAGGCCGCTGACAAGTCTAGGAGAAGTAGGAGTGCAGTATGCACATGGCCAATAATTGTAGTGATGTTTGCTTTAAAATCAGGTAAATCAACTTTATTTCCTTGAATGGTTTGGGGTAAATCTATTCAGTCGTTTTTAAAATATTCAACAGAGCCATGAGAGAGCCCCCCTGTTCCTTAAAACATTTTATGTATAGGCATTGATGCTTTGCAGCAGAGACGGTGAGAGTCTTTTCAAAAATGAAAAGCCACCATTTTTTGCTCTGTGTGATTCCCGTAATATTACCAGGAGAAGCCACAAATGAAAGAACACACAAAGCTATTTGGAGAAGGAAAAAGGATGCCATCAAACTGTCTAATGAACTCCCCCATGACCTTACAGTGTCTAATAATGTTCTCGACTTCAGAAAGAAAACCAAAATCTTCCATTCATGTAGTCACCTATATGGGAACACTGATTGTTTTGAACCACAGCACTTAGATGGCCTGGCCATATGTGCTATATAAATACCAATAGCAATCACATCAGGCTAGAGGTTGGGAGTGTGAAAGAAGATACCATCTGATGTAAGGGATTTGTGGGTAGATTGGGGAGCCAGTGATGGGTAGAAATATTTGGTTTATCAGGGGGAGACCATGGGAATCTCAGAGATTACAGCAGCAATGCCGCATGGTGCACTCAACTCAATCTGTGTCACAATGTTGGGTGTCCTGACCCGCGTTTGAGCTATCATGCTGCAACATTTGGTGCTGTGGGCTTAGAAAATCCAAGATGGCCAAAGAGCCCACATGTACGCCAGAATAGGAAAACTGTGCAGTACTGGCATGGAAAACATCATGATGGCCAGAACTTCCCCGAAAATGCACAGGGAAATGCATGAAGAATAGGCTGCCACCCATTTTTGCCTGGGTTGTGAGCACAGGAGGGCACTGCCTAAAACCACCATTGGGCTACCCACACAGTAGCCTGAAACCATTGGGAATGGCAATGCTGATTGCCAAAAGCAACCTAGAACTGTGGGGAATTCATGTTCTTAAATCCCAAAAATGGTTGCATTACCAGTACTCACCACTATCAGAAAGCCGGCGTTTTAAAACCACCAGACTTTTGTGTAAAACTGAACAAATGAAACAAAACCAGGCCAAGGAAAGACTTGCTAAGAGGTGGATACAATGTAAAACTATACTCTGAAATGACTTGAAGGAAGTAATTATTTAATGTGTATGTAAAAATCGTAATAGACTTAAACTGGGGGACAAAAAGTGACATTTAGCTGAAACCTGGCTTAATGAAACTGAATTCTGCCTGACATCTACCCCCACAGGAGTTAAAACCTGCTCAGCCACTCTTCCCCTTGCCAAAAGGAGTTGTCACCTCTCTGATTAGATTAGGGGTGGAGCAGCTACAGGGAGTTGAACAAAGGCCTGTCCTGGGCCCAGGCAGATGGTTTATTAGGGTGGTCGTAAATGGCTTCCTTTTGAACAAAGCCCTTCCTTGACTCAGGCAGATGGTTTATAGGGGAGGTCGTAAAGTGGCTTCCTCTTGGCAGAAACGGGGAGGGGCAGCCCCTCTGAGGACAGGCTGAGCTTAAAGAAAGTGGATAGACTGGTTTCTCCACCATGTGACCTGGGAAGACACACCCCTGTTGGCCAGAATATGATTTTAAGAAAGATGTATAACTCATGGTGCGGACTTGTCAAAATTATCTAAATGATACCATAATTCTTGTGATTTTTCTGCCCACATTTTAAGAGGTTTTAGGACCTGGTGGTATGATCTGGGGGGTTGCTAGCGGAAAATAGGGTTTCACTCCAAATGTCTGCATGTTAAAAATCTGAACCTTCATCAATTAATGTCCACACTCCTTGCACACATGTGTGTAAATTTGGGTAAATGTCCGATATTGCAAAACCAGTTAAAAAGTGCAAAATGTTGCCATTTCTGAATGCAAGCCCCCAGGAAGAGCAGAGTTTGAACAGAGTATACCTCATGTGATATGTGATGGGTGCATGTAATTTTATACAACTGTGTATCTGTGCAATATGTATTTGAATCAAATATAGATTTGTGGACAAACTGACCAGGGGAGGATCCTCTGACCCATAAAACCTACAGCATCACTCTGACTCACATTTCCTTCCCCCAATCATGGGAGAGGGGAGAATTGGGCCAATGACAAGTAGAAAGGGGCAGGCTTAGCTAGGCCCAGGCACACACCCATTTTCAAAACACATAAAAAGAGACTGCTGGGACAGGTAGAGAGATTCAAATCCAGTTGCTGCAACGCGCTCTGCCGGACCACACAACATCCAGAAGATACCAGATCCAACACTTAGACTTTAAAACTCCAAAGAACTTGATTCAGAACTCAAAGCAAGGGCCTAAACCCACAAACTGAGAACTCTTCTCAGCAGGCCTCAGCATCCAGCAAACCTAACAGCGGTAGCACCATCCAGGAGCCGTGCAGATCAGCGCT
The DNA here is from genome assembly GCF_040938575.1 of Ambystoma mexicanum. Classification (NCBI taxonomy): domain Eukaryota; kingdom Metazoa; phylum Chordata; class Amphibia; order Caudata; family Ambystomatidae; genus Ambystoma; species Ambystoma mexicanum. The sequence continues at coordinate 763,719,059 of NC_090929.1, read as the reverse complement.
GTGTCCAGAGAAAGCTGTGCAGAAAGATCCAGGAGCTGTGCACAGACCCTGTACCCAGAGATCCAGGAGCCGGGCCAGGAGCAGTGTCAGACCAGACCAGCAGAGCAGAGACCAGACGCTGTGCGCAGAGACCGTCCGGGGCGAAACCAGAACCGAAGCCATCTTGACCCGATCCATGAGACCTAGACCTTCCAAATAGATTTTGAGTACAGCTAGGACGGTGTGAAACCAAATCTCTTAGTTTCCAGTGATACAATTCAACAGGGATGTCATTTAGGGGTCACCAGAGGTCGCAACTGCGACCCCTGAGGTCTCCCTTGCGACCTCTGGGTTCTCCCTGGTGACCTCTGTAAAAAAATAATAAAATAACACTTTTTTTTTGCTATTTTTTGTAATGTCCATTCTTGCATGAAATGGACATCACATTATAGTGATATTGTAACCATATTTTTCGTAGTGTACAATGCTATATGATGCCACTTCCTGTTTTGTCAACGGGTGAAAGGTCGCGATATCACTTCGGGGTGGGGTCAAATGACATCACTTCCTGTGATGTCATCAGGGTTCAAGGGTCGTGTGATGTCACTTCCGCTACCCCTGGCATTTTGGTGAAATGACGTCCCTGCAATTCAATCTATTTAATCTAAGTAGAACTGCCTCCTAACTGTCACTTGTCAATTCTGCAGCCGCATAGCTGTCACCTGTCATTTTTAAAAGCTGTCACCTGTCAATTTGAGTTACTTTAAATTCGAAAAACTACCTTTACAAAATCATTCATATCTTTGGAACCGTTTGGGCTAAACTTGGTTTAACTTTCCTCTGAAAGCTTAGAATCTTAGCTTTTCAACGAACCTAGAACCGACTTGCTACTCCTCATACTTTTGCCGTAATCGCGATTCACGCATTCGCGAATTTTGCCGCGATTCGCGATTTGGTTAAAAATCCAGCCACGTGTGAAAACAGCAGCTTCCTTGCTTTCCTTTGCCAAAAATTCGTTTAACCTGCTAGTTACTCCTAGAGCATTGTTAAAGGGAGCCTGAGCTCATCCCAAGTATCTTTCACTCACCCTGAACCTCCTAAAGGGAATTAAAACCGTTTTCAGCATATTCCTCACTTCATTGCCTGCACATATAAAAGCATTTTGGGCCTGTGTTTCAACTTCTATCCGTAGTCTAAGCTTGCTGGGGTGAACTGAATTACATTTGATTGCATGTCTGAGAACTGGGTGCTACTCTTCATTTCCTTACATTGCATAAGGGGGGGGAGTGGATTGCCAGAGAAAAGTGATTACATTATTTTGTTGAATCATATCGAGTATTTTCTGTACTGCATTTTCATTCAACATTGCATCCATCTGAACTTATATAAAGCATTCTCTACCACCTTATTCTTCTGTTCCTATTCACAAGTGTGCTACCTCATCCTTATACTACTCCTGGGTAACCAAATCAGTTTACTAGTAGGACATTATTCACTGTTGATCACTGCTCATGTTTTAAGTGTGATATTAATTATTATTTCATTATAAAAGTGTGATATATATATATACTGTTATTTTTTTTTCAAATAAACCTTTTAAACTTGCAAAACAGAACTACTTCTTGGCTCAGTGGGGTCAGGGGGATTCTAAGAGAGGGGTGTGTTATATAGGGGTAGTCATCCAGAACTCATGAACTGGACATAAAGATATATCAATAAGGGTTTCCATTCAGTATCCCAGACTAGGCATTGACTTAGCTGTAGTGTTGAATTGAATCTTCTTACAACAAGAAGCGATGAGTGATACGTGATGGGGGTGATGGGGGTAATGGGAGAGGTTAAGGGAGCGAAAAAACAAACGAGTGAAGTGAGAGGACCAGGAAAAAAGAAGGGGGACACATGTTGAGTGCCTGTGAGGAGATTATGTACTTTTTCATTCGGATACATGTTTACCATTTTCGCCGGAATAGGCGAACCGCTATTCTATGGCAGGCATTTCTATTATTGGAAACTATTACTGTGAAATGATTGTGGGAATATGGAGTAAGAAAAAAAGGTTTAACATTTGCAGTACCTACATCTACTGAGCAGGGGGCAATGTGGGTTTGCTACCAAAGTGATGGTTTAGCATGGCCAGTGGCCATGGCGAGTGGGTCCAAAAGAAAACTATTGGTAGAGCATGTGCTGTCACCATGGCCAAAGGCATTGGCTCGTGGCTCCTGAGGAACCTAAGATATAACAAAGCTCTGAGGAAACTAAGTTATAGGAAAACCCTTGAAATTCAGTAAAAATAAAATGTGTTAAAATAAGATTTAATGCAACACACCCCCTGAAATTCAGCACTCGCATTTCCATCCAGTTCACCTCGGAGAACAAAAATGTGTCATACTAACCAAACAGTGATAGGGGATAATGGGCAGGAGAGGGACAGGGAGGAAGAAGCAATTGAAGGGACAATGGAAAGAGCATGTGGGCACTTTGTGGGTGCCTATGAGGCCAGGGAAGCATTTGGAATGTTCAAGCATTATCTGGGGATTATTGGGAAATCCCACCAGCATGGGGAGAGAGTGAAAATAAATAAGTAATTGTACACCTGTGGTGATCACATCTCTTTTTCTATCGAGTTCCTTCTCTGGGTTTGGTCTTTTCAATTGGCTGTTCTTGATTTAGACACAACATAGTGGCTACCATAGCTCGAGTTGAGGATGTGGTTTGTTCCTCTTGTTAGAGGCTCCCCTGCAGTGAGGGGCCAGCCAGTATGATACAGTAAAGACACTTGCATTCAAGATTGGTCAATTGCAATTGCATGATGGAATGACAATGCTGGATACCTTTTCCCTTGAGTAGGGGATGTTTCATGAATATCATGTATGTTCTGTGTTCTCTGATGTATAATGCATGTGTTATGTTTTCAATCAGTTAATATTTTTCAATATTTGATAGATTGAGTTCCTTGAATTTCCATTTTCTCAAATTAAATCTTCTTTATGCCCTGTTGCAAAGTTCAGGTCCACCACGCAGCCGAAACTCGAGTATACCTGGTTTTGTCCGTTGGAGCATTGGTTTGCTTAACATTTCTGAATTTCTGTGAATAATTCATTGCACATGTAGATTGATGAGGTGCATGAGCAGCTCAAGGTGTATATTGAGCCAGGATGTTCGTTTTGGATTTCCTTTGTTTGTTTTATGTAGGCTGAGTTATGTGTTTGATATGGGTTGTGCACAAATGGTGGTATTTTACATGTCGGAGATGGGCACTTTCAGTGTAATTGGTTTATAATCACACCATCATGTACCTTTTTGTATTCATTGAGAAATGTTAACTTTTGTTATATTTTAGCATGTATTTCTTAAATGGTCTAGTACACAATCTTTGATTAAATCATCAATTCTGTAGAAATTGAACTGGCATTTGATTAAACTTTGGCCCGAACCCCCTGGTGAAATTGTTATTTCGACTACCGCATAGAACCCCTCTCTCCTTTTTTGTTTTGTTTTGTGTTGAGATCCCTCTTTAGGGCCCCTGCTTTTGCAATAAGTACGTTGAGGTTACCTCATAATTGTGATTTTGATCACATCTGTTAGGCTGGGGGTAATGGATCTCTGTGCCCAAGGCCATGGCTAGTGAGCGGCAATGAAACCTATTGGTGCAACATGTATAGTGGCCATGGCCAAAGACCATGGCTATAGGGCCCCAAATAAACCTCTGAGAGGCATGAAGGAATGGGGTAGTGTCAGTTATAGCATGTGCAAACCTGCTGAAGGCTGATATGTTTAGACCTAATCAACTGCATGTCCATCTCCACTAAGCCTGCTGCCCACCATGCCCGCTCAAGCTTGGGACAGGAAACATAGACAGTCACCCGCTGGACAATTGCATCTAGAAAATTATTCAGTCTGTTGGTCACATCCTACGCATTGTGCTCCTAGAAGGTGTGAGAAGCCTGAGGGCATCATATTTGCTCCCCTTGAGTCCTCTTCTCAGGTGGCCGGGGAAAGGCCATCACCTTTGGATCCTGACCCTGGGGGTAGAGAGGTGAGGGAGGATCAGCTGGGTAGAGGGTCCTTGGGGATTTGTGATGAGATGTCCTCAGGTGAGCCATGGTATCCAAAATGTATATTTCAGGAGGAACCATCTATCCCAGAGACAGTTATGGGGTATTGCTATCCACACCAGGAGATATTACCAATCTTAAAGCACCAGAAAGAGGACGAAGAAGGGAGGCATTAAGGGTACATTAGGTGAAGCATGGTATCCCATTTTCCCCTCTGAGAACCCTCCCCCAGCCTTTATGGGATATTATAAAACATCTCTGCTCCTTTTCCCATATATTTCCTATGACAGAACTGAAACGAGGAAGAGGCAACCAGGAGTAGTGAACACTAGTAACTCATCTCACCACTCTAGTACTGGGATGAGGAAGAGTCAACTAGGAGAAATTAACACTAGTAACTCCTTTCACCACTCTAGTACTGGGGCGAAGAACATGCATGCAGAGTCCTGTGAAGGTCAGGAATGTCCCCATAACTACAGTCAGGCAAGTCCAATTGAAAGCTCACACCTACAACCTGTCAAGTAGTTGAAGGTGTATAAGAGTAGAAGAAAAGAGCAGCAGGAGGATGCCCAATAGGGAGGCCTGTGTGGGAGAGACCAGCAAGGGACCCTGCTCATGAGGGGGCAACCAGGTGCGGCCTGAGATATGTGGACTCCAGGGCGAGCTGGGTCACTAGACTTCCACAGGTGTGGGAGCCTCCATGGTCGGCAGAAAGCAACTGGAGCTGCAGACAAAGGAGAATGAAGAGAGGATGCTGCCAGCCTCCACAGAAGCAAAGCAGAGCTGCCAGCGTGTGCAGAGAGGCACTCGAAGGGTGAGTGGGGATCAAAGTTGCCGGCAGGCCATCTGGTGAAGCTGAAGCGGTGCAACTTAGCAGCCAGAGGGGAATGCTGAGGACCTATGAATGCAGGGGAATGTCACTTGAAGCCGGGGCGCTCCTAGGGGCTGCGTATAAGCTATAAGTAAAATAGGAGCCTTATGAAGAAAAGTAGAATGCCGAATTAAATGACATGTACAGATTGAATAAACAAGAACCCCCAGGTTGAATAATAATTAAGCAGTGAAGTTAAATCCCGTATACTGAATACCGACCTGAATGTGAACTTTGTGGGCAAAGCTGCGGGCTAATGAAAGTTAAAATGCCCATTTGAAAGCAACAGATGAAAAAAGAGTGCAAGTGTGAAAGAACATGACCGAAAGGTGGGGAATCAATAAGACCACCACAAAGTGAACTATATTAATGAATACATTGCGACAAGGCCAACGACTGGCATATGGTGTGTGACACATCGTGGCAATGCCAGGAGGATAACCAGGAGAAGCCAGGAGCACATACAGCCAAGCGGCCAACAAGGGGAAACCAGGTAAATGTGAATCTGTAGACCAGGGCAGATACAGAACAATCTGTGTGGGCTGAAGAGCCTAGGGCTCCTGGTTGCTCATGCCTAAACCAGGGAGCCCTCAATTGTAAAAATGGAAAACATTATAAAACAAGCCATGAAGAAATGCTGTAAGTGAACTGTTAATGAAATTCAGAAGGAGTGTCAAGTTGACCTGGAGTTGTGTTGAACATTGAAATACTGAAGCAAAGTATAAGTTGATACGTTGGGGTCTTGGGGAAGGGTACCCTAAGTCTTGATGAACTTCTATGCTGTCTTGAGAACAGAGCCCTAAAGACCCTTTTGTGTGTAACTGTGTTTCCTTGAACTTGGGAAAGGGAACCCCCAAGGATTTGTGTTACTGTTTGAACTTGGGAAAGGTAATCTCGAGACGTTTTGGGAACTTTCTTGAACTTGGGATAGGGCAGCTGAAAAGTAAGTTAAGAGCTGGAAGAAGCTCAACACTTTGTTTTGGTCACCATTTCTTTGATTGGTGACACCCCTACACATTGTTTAGCTTTAGTTGCTAGGGCAAGGATAGGATTTTGACACAGGCAGACATTTAAGTTAAACTTTCTGACTCAGGATTTCCTTACAGTTAAGTTAATTAATCATTGTATTTTGAATTTTGAATGTTTTGCCTGTGTCTTTACTAATGCCTTCACAAAGGCCAATTAGTCATGTCATGTTTTGGCCCTTTGGCTTGTGAAGGCTGGTGTGAAAAGGATGCTGCCATAGAAAGTCCTCATCTACATCTGGGTGGGGGCACACAAAATAAAAACAGGTTTTAAAAGAAAACCGATTGGGAAGTGTGTCACATGGGTTCAAAAGAAACATATTAGGGGGACATGTACAGTGGACACAGCCAAAATCCATGGCCATTGGCCCTTTAGTGTTTTCAAATATATAGTGGAAACAGTTAAAGGCCGTGCTCACAGGCCAGGGCAGAAGGACAAGGCTAGTTGGCCCAAAAGACATTTAACTATGGCCAAAAGCTGTGGCCACTTAGTGGGTCCAAAGAAACGTATTGGGGGAACATTACTGGTGATGGCCAGAGGACATGGCTTTTGGCCTTTCAAAGTGTTTTAAGATTAAGTGGGCATGGTCGAAGGCCCAGGCCCAAAAGATATGTATAGTGGCTAGGGCAAAAGGCCGTGGCTACCTAGTCGGTCCAAAAGAAACATATTGGGAATATATTTACATTGGCCACGGCGAAAGGGAATGGGCAGATGCCCTTTAGTGACCAGGGCAAAATACCCTAGCTAGTGGGCCCAAAAGACATTTAAAGTGACCACAGGCTAGGGCCATGGCCATCTAGTTGGTCCAAAAGAAACATATTGGGTGAACATTTACATTGATCATGGCCGAAGGCCATGGCTAGTGGCCCTTTTTTGTTTTAAAAGATAATAGGCATGGCCAAAGACGCTGGCTAGTGGGCCCAAAAGAAAGATATTGGGGGTTAATGCACAGTGGACATGGTTGAAGTTGCTGGCCATGGCCAGTTGCCCTTTAGTGTTCTAGCCAGTGCAAAAGGCCCTGGCTAGTAGGCCCAAAAGACATGTATAGTGGTCTTCAAGTGTTTCCAAAAGTATTGTATTGTGGGGACATGTACAGTGGATACGGCAGCAGAAGGTTGTGGCCACTGCCCATGGTGGAAGTTCACGGCTAGTGGCTTGTAAAAAATCTATGGTTTAAAAAAAGCCTTCAAATTCTGCTGATGTGGGTAGACATTACCAGCTTAACTGGCCAGCTTCTTCCGTGTTGCAGTTGTATCGGTTGGGGAGCTCTGTCCACCCCATCGTAGCTTCTTCGGTTCAACAAAGCAGCTGTTCCGTAAGGTGGTGGCGTCTGATACTTTCCGTCATTTATTAGAGGTGCTTTTGACTGGTTGAACACCAGCAGTTGTAGGGTTGCTCCTGAGTTTGTTTTTGTTCATATCGGCTCCTTGCAACTTTGCCCACATTCTTAATTCAAGGTGCTTTGTCATGCAGAAACTGAATGGGAGTTTGGCTTGTGGGTAGAAAAACGCTTTAATTTTTGGGTTCATGTTTTGCTTTCCTTTTCTTTGGGGGATGAACGGCTGTGCTTGGGTTATTGCATACGTCAGTATGAATGGCAGGAAAGAAGTTTACATACATTAATAAAAAATAACTGCATTCTTTTCTCTCAGGTGAAGGCTACATGTAATTTTGAAGGGTTTGATATCAGGCTTTCACCAAGATTGTTCCTCATGCACACAGGACAATTTTCAAAACTGTTATTTTAGCGACACTCATTTGCCGTGCATCGACTCTCCATTTGCGTAAGCTTCAGAAGGGAACTCGGACGGAGTTATCCATGTAGTTGCCATTTTGAGTTTGCTCAGTGGGTTAGGCGCTGGTCACATTGATAGTGCTTATTGTCAGGGCTTTGTCATGGGGGACAGATTGTGATCCGTGAATTATGATGAGAAGTTTATATGATGACTAGTAGGGTTGGGCTTTACCCAGACACGCCTACGTTTTAGCTATGAGAAATTGTGGTGTTCATGTGTCTAATATATTGTGGAACAGGGCAAATCATATGAACCAACTGACTTGCATTGCACTGATGCTAATTTTATAAAGAAACAATAATATCATTGCCATTTGAGTTTTATCATGTTGGGCAAATTGATTTGTCTCTATTGCTGAGCTGAGGATTCAGATGTAGGAATCCTCTGCATTCTTCACTCTTCAAGCAGGCCTTTCAGTGGTTCACACCCTCTCTGAGCACAGGCAAATACAGAAACTCTCCTGGCTGGCTTGAATTATGCTGCAGACACGGTCCACCTCCCCTTTATCCTGAATGTGTTGTATGCATTCATGGGTCGGGCAGTGGCCTCACAGATATTCACTTGCTAATCGGGATCCATTTACTGAGGCTCTTGTACGCTCAGAGAAAGGAGGCATTGTTCATTTCGGTGTCAATATACCCAATCCTTTCCCATGTCTGTATTCAGGGCCTTTTCGTTTGAATCGGTGCTGGAATTGGAACACATTTACTCAGGGAGCCCTCATCATTGGAGGGGGCGGGACTGTGGAGAGGAGAGGGCATGAACCCAGTCCAGGTCACACAATACAGTATCTCTTCATAAAACCCATCTTGGTGATTTGCATAAAAGCAAAGAGCATAATAATGTCCACAATTTTAAATTTGAAACATTTATTATAGTGATTCAGTAAGAAACCCTTGTTGGGGAGAATTTTCATTTCTGTAGTAAATTCCTCCCACCTCAGAGACCCCCAGCACTTTTGCTGGACTGAGTGGGACCTTTTTCTCACTTTCTAGTGTGTTTTTCCCTGATTAAATGTTAGGTTTTCACTGTTTTTGGAGTCTGATGAGCTCCATAGGCATCTGTGCTGTGTATAGTGACACACAGCACCCTCAGTGCAGTGTTTAAATACATTTTCTTGGATGAACTACTGTTCCCAAGAATAGTAATGCTGAACTGCATGCTGAACCCTCAGCTGCAGTACAGGACCCATGATGACCATTTTGTCAAAATGGCCCGGTGTTCTTTTTTTTTGTTATTTTCTATTTGTGAGATCTTTCTTGGCTTTTACTCTGTGCATTGAGATAGATTTGGTGGGCTTCAGCCCTGAAGTCTGCCACTGGCTTCAGTGTGTCTGGAAGGGCAGGAAGTAAGGAAGGATCCCGAAACTCCCCTGTCCTTTGTCTCTAGGTATGCCTGCACGAAACCTGTCCTGATTGGCTGGCTGGCTGTCCGGGAAGGACAGCCACCATGCTGTGTGATTGACAGCCCAGCCTATGAATGAGTGGGAAACCCAAATTAAAGGCGAGGGTTTTGGGACTAGAGGCAGAGTCGACCACTGGTAGAAACATCCAAAGAAGACATCATGAAGAGAAGCCTCCTGGACCTTGAATTGCCCGGTGAAGCCCTGCTGCTGTGCTAACCTCCTTTTTTAATTGACAGAGAAGTTCTGGACATGATGACTTCTTCCTTTGGGTTAGTGGAACCAACTAACCTGAGACAAACTTCACTTTGGCGCAATCCCGACTTGATGTGCCTCTCCAGTGCTGCAGAAGCCCAATGACAGGGGTCGAGTGTCCATAACTGAGTGCAACGTCTGCTGAAGAACAAATCCTGCCAAAAGCACTAGGAGCCTCTTAAGGACACTCCAGAAGCAGGAAATCCTGATCCAGAGTCCAGGATCGAGGGAGCAAGGAATGTACAACCAGAGATATTTGTTCTGCATCAGTGCTGTTTGCGAGTTTGAGCCGCTGAATCGAAGAAAACCCATAGCTGCCGAAAGCCTTTCCCGAGTACTGTCACAGGAGCCCTCCAGACGTCCTCCCTCTTGTCCCCATGACTGAGGCTCAGGAACCAGAGTCTGCTTGGCTACAGTAAGACAGAATCCAGCTGGACCACTTTCTTCTAACCAGAGGTACTTTTTGGGCTGGGGGGTACTTACCATTGTGCTTTCTCACTTGAGAATTGCACTTGCTTAACATTTCGAGTTGACTTCAATTACTCTTGCACAGATCTAACAGCTTGTGTTCCTTCAGTGATTTTCTTGAACTAACTAACTTTGTGAAAGACTGTATTCAAGAAGTGCATCGGAACTATAGACTTTGTCCAATTGAATTTGGCTGTCGTGACTCCCAAAAGGCACCCTTCTGAATCCATTGACTTTGGCACTGCTTGTCCCTCATAGGTTGTACTTTGTTGAACACTTTTACTGCTGGGAAAGGCTTACCTAGATTTCAACAGAGGATTCAAACTGTCTTTAATTTATAAGAAAGTATGTTCTGACCTTTCTATTTCCCTAAACCTTCCTTCCTGAAACAGAGTCTAAAAAGTATATTGCTGTTTAATACAAAGGCAATGGCATCCATGTTATTGAAGTCACTTCAGGGTGTAGGAGAAAAGTATTAGCATAACCAAAGTGTATTGACTAAATTTTCTGACTTTGAAAAGTGATTCTAAAGTTTGCTTGACTGTTACAAACAATTGCCTTTTTAAAAGTTGCTTAACTAAAACTGATGTATAAATAAGTATATATATTTATATCTGAAAACTTGAGTGTTAAGTGTTACTTGGTTACTTGTATTGACTGACTTCTTCTGTACAGCTCAAAATGTACCCCTCTTCAGATGGGCCTGGCTACTTAGTCACACTACCAACTTGTGTAGTGCAGACCTATACCAACAGTCAGGTTACCTAATACCAAGCATATACGTCTTGTGTAGTCTCACACAGTGTGACTCCATCATTTCTTACCTAGCAACCCTTTTGAGCGAACTAATGGAAGTTGGGCTCAGCATTTTTGTTAGGCCAAACTGTGCACCCTAAGATAAAAACTCTGTACATTGCAAGACATACATAGCAATTTGGAAGCAGCAGCAAGTATGTGAGGCTTTGGCTGTTCCCATATTCAGTGTCTTGTGCCAAGTCTACCAAAGTGTCTGTTAAAACATGGCTTACTCTATGCATGTTGTACAGATTTCAAAGCTGATTTTCAATGAGTGGACCACTTTTAAAAGACACAGCAGCACTGCAGAGTCTTTCGAAAGCCGCCTGCTTGTTGAAGGGTGGGTTGCATGTCCGTGTGATAATGCGCCTTCAAAGCTGACCCGTGAGTGTTGTGGGCAAGCCCTGCTCCATCTTGTTACGGACCATTTCCTGCACTAACTTGAATTAAAGCCTTGGTTGCACAGTGTCAAAGGTCTCATCACTTCCCTTCATGGCAGTGTTGACTTTGGAAGGGGGGGGAAAGGGGTCATAACCTGGGGATGCCATGTTGAATAGACAGCTTTAGTTACTTTGGTAGCAGGCGTGGGAAGGTGTGCTGGTGGTTGCGATGCCTGGGATCATTGGGAGAAGGACATGTGTCACAGCCAGACTTGAGGCTCTTCTTGCTATAATGGGGACCTCTTCGTGGCAGCAGGGACGTCACTTTGCCAAAATGCCAGGGGTAGCCGCCGTGACATCACACAAACCCTTGACCTCTGGTGATATCACAGGAAGTGATCTAATTTGACCCCAACCTGAAGTGACATCCAGGGAAGCGATGGAACTCAACCTTTTACCCCTTGCCAAAACAGGAAGTGGCATATGGTAACAAAATCACTGTAAAGTGATATACATTTCATACAAAAATGGATCACCATATGTATTGTTAATATCAAGCGTGTATTGCTGTCAATGCAAGCAGACGTCCAAGGCCAAACGATAAGGATGTGTTATTATACAACACTTATTCTTAAGTGCTTCATATAGAACACATATACATACAATATCACCCAGCCTGTATTGGTTCTCATTTATCAACCTCAGCAGGATAAAAGGCTGGGTTTACCTTGCCAGGAGCCGAACCTGCAACCTGCAGATCACACGTACATTGCAGCAGTGAGCGCTCAACCCGCTGAGTTATCTTGACGGCTACAACTATCAAAAAACCTGCCACTCCAGAAATAAAGAGCCACATGCTGCTTGCCACAGCCCAGGATTCTCACTTAAAAAAAAAATGTAAAAAAAAAAAGGTTTACTTTTTTTTTTTAGGCGCAACAAAACATACCACACGGGTAGCAAGGGAGACCTCATGGGTCGCAGTTCGGACCCCCTAGTGACTCTTAAATGACGTCCCTGCGTGGCAGATTCTTTAAGATCTTTGCAGGTCTATGGCACACCATTTGCGAGGCAGGTTCAGCTCTGTAATTTCACGGTGGGATGGCGGAGTTGTGCTGTGTGCGTCTGTTACAGTCCTATGGCCTTTTGGAAAGTGCAGGTGATGGCCCCTGTTTCTGCCACTCCTAATCAGTTTGCCGGTTCTTGTTTCAAGGGTAGCCAAATGATGTGGGATGCTACAGAAATCTGTATGCACTAAACACATTCAGCTGCTTTATTTCCCTGATCCAACCCTCTCCACTTTAGGATCAAATTGATAATTTGGTGATTTATTTGACGATTAATTATACCTGGTACAAATGGATCATGGGAATGTTCTCGCGCATCAGATGTTTACTCTAGTGTTTTACATTGAAATGTGTTTGCCTATATTGTGTAATGGCAGCAATTGATGAAATGACATGTGGTTCGCTGTCAGCTTAACAGGCCAGTGACCAGGTTGTGTGAAAGCGAGGAGCAGTTTGCTGGGCATTTCACCTTGGGCAGCTGTATGAAAAGAAGTAGTTGAACTGTGTTCCCTGCTGGCCTGTCCACGCTCGCCCCAAACCCAGGTGCACGTCCCCTCCTACGCGCAACAAATACCCCTAAACAAATGCACCTGCTGTTGAAGGGAACGTTCTCTACACGTTTATTTTAAAACGAATCCATTCGGAAATGGTTTGTTCTTTAGATAAAAGTAAGTATAGGAACGTTACACCTTATTTAGAAAAAGCAATTACCGGTCCTGCCCCCTCCCACCACTGACTGTGGGTGTTTACAACCCTTCCTCCAAATGGAAGAGTGCTGACCACTGCAAATTCTGCCAAGCCCATTAGAAGCCCCAATGCACGATGGTACGGGTTGGGGTGAAGCACCACTGCTTTGTTAGTCTGACATGCAATGTTTAACTTCAAGGCTTGACTTAAACTCCTTCCATATTAGAAATATTTTGAAAAGCCCACAGCTTTCAATAAGACACGTTTTCATGATTAGGGTAATTGTCAACCAGCTTTGTAAAGTTATGAGGCCGGCAAAGGTGATATGATATTATGTGATAGTTCATTTATATAGCACCTATACACAATGTGTTTCAAAGCGCTTCAAGGCAAGGGAGGGAACAAGGGAAAATACAATGACATTCTTACAGGCCATGAACCGCAAGGATGTGAAATTTAACTATCGTACTCGGCTTGACTACATTTCAGATAGTACAAGAGCTAAGACATAGATAAGGAAGGGAGGGGTAGAGTGGGAAGGAAATGGAAACAGACAGGTGACTACTGTACTAGTCCTGACGACATTTCTGGTAGAGATGGAGAAAAACTAAAGGTGAGGGAGAGTGGTGCACAAAGGGAGGGGAAGAACACACCAAGCTACTATTGTACTAGGGTTGACGACATTTCAGATAGTGCTGGAAGGGGGGGCAAGTAAGGAGAGAGGGGAGGAGACAGATGAGGTTGCTATCATACTAGTTCCAGGGACAATTCTGATAAAGTGCACAAAAGAAAGTAAGGGGAGGAGATGGGAAACGGGAGAAAGGGAGAGGAGGAGAGAACAGAGTGAGCAGTCAAAAGAGTGAGAAACAAGAGGGGAGAGCAAATACAATTGCAGAAGTCAGTAGTAACACATAATGTTGCAAGCCAGGATACAGAATGAAGATGGGAACAGCATCATTCAGTGCCACCATGAGTACAATATGCAAAGGAAGTCCAGCATGAGAGTTGACAAAGGGTGACACACCGTGAATCAATGAAGTCCATAAAAGTCAAATCCAGCATTGGCCACAAGACGGTGATCGTGAAACCAGAATGTATCAGGACGGACTCCTGCAGAAGTTGGCTGTAGGGGGGAGGAGGGGTGTTGGGGAGCAGGGTAGAAGAATCGAGCAAAACAGGCAACACCTGTGCGGGAAGGGGGGGGCACAAGGGAACATCACAGGGGACCAGAGGGGGTGAGGATGCCTTGTGGGGACAGAGGGATTAAACACATGTTGGTGCCTCCCTAATCCTTGTTAATGTTTAGATGCAGTGTCAAGACAGTGGGTCATACTGAGTGACAATTTATACAGATTTAATTGAGGCTGTGACTCTGCCACAAGTAGAGGTTTACAAAATGTGGTTGTGCCCAGCTGTTAGTTTTCTGGAGAGTAAAGACAATACGGAAATGCCAGCTACTGATAAAATCATGAGGTGGGAGAAGTAGCTGGCTTTTGAGGTGTGCAAGATATAATAAGGGATACTTAAGGATGATCTAAAATATTATATTGGGTTAGTCACTGACGACACATCATGTCACACAGGCAAAGTCAGTGAAGCAGGACACGCTGCTTGCAGCACATGTTTAAGCAAGGTTTGGGAACCCGGCCGGCTGTAAAATGTATTAGTCATAGAAGGGTTAGTTACTATCCAGGAGTCTGCCATAACATGTTGAGATGTATCATACAGCCATCGCTGTATGAAAAGGGATGAGAGGTTAGAAATTAGAATGAGTCAAGATAGGTAACAGGCCAGCTTGTAACTGTGGCTGAGGAATGCAGAACTCAAGCCTGTTAAGTCAGGAAAGTGCTTCAGCATGAGTTAGCCAAGAATGTTGGTTGATCTGATAATTAAATCGCAGAGTACCAATGGTTGAAATGACTTGCCATGAGCATCTTAAGTGGAAGAAGCAGTATGGTGGGACTTGTGAAATTAGCCCTTCTCTTGAAATGCTGTTAAGGGTGAGGAGGAGCCCAGGGTCTTTCCAGAGGGGCATATTGGCGCTTTTGACAAGTAAAAGATGTAGGTAAAGAATTACTGTGGAAAAGCAATAAATATTGGCTTGTCCACGGAAGGATCGTCCTACTGCCACAGCATACACAGATTCACACATTTAATGCATTAAATAACAGGGCGATGGTGTATGCGTATAGAGAGGGTTGCTGCAGAAAGATGTCAATCGATCTCATGGTGGCATGTAATTGGGAAGCGTTACCCTGACCAGCCAAGGTAAATGGGCTTAATTTAAGTGTGGCTGAAAAGGATGGGAGGTGATCACTGCAGATCTGTGCACTGTCTGAAATATTTATGGCATCATTGTAAGGAAATGGGCAGGCAAATTCTGCATTAACTTCTTGCTTTTGGGGACGTTTGCACACAATTCGGTAAACTGTGAGACATAGTAACTCAGTGGTTAGAATCTGAGCTTATTGGTCACAAGGTGCAGGGTCAAGCTCCACATTGAAAATAAAGAAAACTGGAATATTGAAATGTTCATTGGGAGCAAACGGGTCTGATTTTCGACTGCAATTGCGTCACTTTAGAAAAAGAGAAATGATGGAAAAGGATGGTCGGTCAAACTTGAAATCAAGATTTGGATCAAGAATGAGCAAATGTAAAGTTTAGATGTTAGGGTATATACTGGAACAGCGTGTATGTAGGTATAATCTACCAGCACGCCAAATGATGTGCTAGCTGGTCAGGCAAATACTGGATTACAGTCCATGTCGCAACAGCATAGTACATTTTCGAGAAAGAAATGGTCGTACTAGGAGACCAAACATGGCAGTGTGGTCCTCAATAATATGTGGTGTTGCAATAACGGCCCGCAGCAGAGGGAAATGACATGCATTGAACCACGGGCTGCCCATAGAATTACATTTATGTGACGGTGCCGAAAGATATGATATGATCGATTATTTATAACACGCTTAATAACCAGAGGTTTCTAAGCGTGGACCTGGGGATCGAACCTGTGCTGCTCCATGTCATCTTGCTTCCAAATCGAGCACGTTGCTCCAGAGCTATCCTCCCGAGATGGGCCACCTACAATAAAAAAATGTGGAAAAATAAGTTTTAAATGCATCTGAGGGAAGGACATGGCAGCTACGAAATGCGTGCCTTGTTTTTGCAGGATAAGCAAATTAATAGGGGCATGCGAACTGATGTGGTTGGAGGTACAAAGAAACCAATACACAAAGCGTTAAGAAGAAAACAAATTGTGAAAAATTAAGCCTGGCTATGGGAAGATTCTGAATTTGTGTGGCTTTCCCGACCATTGGGCATGTTGTAATCAAGTTGGTCACCTGGGCCTCCTACGGTAAAGTTGAGGTACACAGGTCTGAAGTAGGGCTGGACCTCTTGCTGCTAAATATAGAGGACGCCCTGGTTGAGCAGGGGTTTTGTGAAATTAAAAAAGGAGCAGCAGATTGGGTGGGGCAGCAAAGGTGCGAGTACCCCTTTCTGCTATGGCGGTCGCAGACAATCGAACCAGAGGACAATGGCCTTTTAGAGATGAAATGATCATGAGCAATCGGCTCCTTAGAAAGCCTGACACAGTGGGGGTGGGAAGGACTGGAACATGTGCACCCCCCCTTAATATTCCAGTACTGGCTGACAAGAACACAAAGCTCCCCTGCAGCCAAATACCAGAGGGTGGGGGCGATTCCTCCTGAGGCCCTTTTAATAAACCTTGCCATTGTTTTTTGAAAAATAGTAATGTTCAAAAGCGTGTTATGATTTCATGTTTGTATAAAAAAATTGAAAAATAGAGCTAAATCTTAAAAAATGCAACTGGTGTACCCTGTCCACTCATTATTTCTAGTATCCAAAGATGAATGCAGAATCGTGATCAAGTAGGAGTCGAAACGGAAGCTCAAGCCCCATTCCTTAGAACATGAAAGTCTCAGCATATGTTACAAAATAATTGCCAGTGGGAAGACATCTCCCTCACAAACGATGCATCAGTGTCATCATTTTTCTGTTAGAAAGTGTTTTGCATTCTGCATACTTATAAACCACTCTTTATAATACCAACAACCTTCAAACTAAAAAGTTGCCCTGAAGAGCACATGAATCGAAAGCTGTATTGCATTTACAAATGAAATGAAACCACAGCAGAGTTCTTTTAAACAGAAAGACTGTGTGTTATTTGTGACTTAAACAATGCTCATAATATATAATAAAATATACTAATGGAGGAGATGTACTTTGAGTGTGGCCTTCTTATACCAGCTAACTATAATAAATAGCAATTAGGTGATATGCTAGGTCAACATGTTGTATCTTTCTCTCACTTTCTTTCTCGCTCCCTCTCTCTTTCTTAAGGTGTTACACAAGTATGATATTATACAATTACAATGGAAGGTAAATCAACAAAGGAATATTAATTGGCATTAGGAGGCCACTTCATTTTATTCATTTATCTATTTATGTATGTATTTATATAGCGCCAAAGCCCGCAGGCATCAGGACGCACAATTAGACTCAGGTCGGAACATGATGCACAAGACACAGCTAGGGGAGCCCTGGGCCACTAGAATGTATGTAGGAAGGTCTTTAGCTGTCTCTGATAGCACAAGAAGTTAATTTTCTGTTAAAGAACCAACGGTAAGGTATTCCATGCCCTGTGGGCTGTTACAAAGGATCATCCGTTGCGCAAGGCATGTCTTGCTTTAGTACATGCAAGCAACTTTTTCCCTGAGGATCTCAGTTCTGACTGCTAGGTTCGTATTTGGTTAATCGCTCAGCAAGATAGTGTGGTGCTGTGACAGGCAGACATTTATGCAACAAAGGAAGTAGTTTGAACTGTATGCAGGATGCCACAAGCAACCAGTGTAATTCTCGAAATATTTCAGAAACGTGGGAGTTGAGTGGCATTTTTTTTTGTGGTGCGGATAGCATCATTTTGAAGCACTAGTTTTATCTGTGGTTCCCGGTATGGCATTACAGTAATCTATTGTTAGGAGGATGGTGGTTCGTGCATGAGAGATACAGTTCGTTTCAGAGAGGAACGGACTCATTTGTCTCAGTAATTTCAGCATTTTTTTTAAATGTCATTAACGTGGGTCTGTGCCTACTGATGCTTCTGAAATGACTCCTAGAGTTTTAACTTTACTGAGAACAAGAATCCCACAATCCACTATCAAAAAGGTGGAGTAATCTGGTGAAAGCTTGGTCCTTGACTGGTGTGAGCCAAATATCAACAGTTCAGCCTTATTGTTGTTTAGGCCCATCCAGTTGCCCAACACCCACTCTTTGATAGTAACGTAAATTGACTGGAGCATATTAATCCATCTCGTGTGTCCCATCAAGCTCCCACGGTAACGATGTCCTCAGCATAGTTTGTAAATGTCGCACCCCTGTTGTTTAGGATGTCACAGAACAGTTTAATGTAGCTGTTACACAGCACCAGTGACAAGCTTGCACCCTGTGGGACCTCGTGAGTAAAGAGGATCGCACTGTAGAACCTCTTGCTCAGGCAGGATTGTATCCAAGAGGAAGCAATTGCTGAGCAGTGACCTGATGTTGCAAGGTTGGCTAGTAAAGGTTCATGGTCCAGGAGATTTGATGCTGCAGAATGATCAAGCAGGACGAATAGTCCATAATATTTAGCATATTAGATTGCAAGTCTGTCGGAGCGCGTTATGTCCCGTGATGCGCATGGTAAGCTGACTTAAGGCAGCTACTTAAGGTCTCCATGCCAGCGCCAGACATACATCATTGAGGGGGATGCTGATAATGTGACCATCCCTGCTAGTCAGTTGCTCCAACCACCAGCAGTTTTCAGGCCTTTCAGGTAGCTACTGAAGAAGTTAAGGCCAGCTCCAGGCAGATGGCATTGACAAGACTGCTGGTTAAACGACCAGGTCCTGCCACTTGCTCTGCCCACCACCAGTTTTTGCGCCTTTCGTGGTAGCTGCTTAAGACTCCAAGCCAGCACTGTGCAGACAGCAGTGAGGCTGCCTGTTCTGTTACCACACTTGCCACTCAGCTGCTCCGCCCACCACCTATTTCACCAGTCCTTCAGCGTCCTCATTGCTGGCATCCGCCGCAAAGGATGGATGAAAACTACAAATTGATCTATTTGTGCCTGATGGGGCCAAAGGCCGCACTGCCATCCTACATTTCACCTACAACATATTTGCTAATACTAAAACTTCCTAAAATACATCATTATGGGCCTGTTTGCGAGTTTGGTGGTAATTCATCGGTATATCTGCCAAATTAACACAATTTATAATTCAGCAGTGTGGGAGAAACAGTGGTAATTATTTCACCACCAAAAAATGTTGTGGTAATGGAATTAACACCACTTTTTTTCCCACTTCCACCAAACTTGTAATTAGGCCTTGTGTGTCTGCCCCCTACAGAGATTGTACCCTGCCTCGCTAGGGTTTGAATAGCTAAGCACCCCAGGCAGCCCACCAAGCTACACTAGCAAACCTCATCAATATCGCCCATGCGCCCATTCAACACCCACAGACCACATGTACCCTCATGCTGATCAGTTCATAGAGCTATTCAATAACTCCACTATGAAATGCCCCCATAAAAACCTGCCAGGCCAACATCAAACCATCGCCCATTAGCACACCCCTAAGCATGCCTGCAAAAAATGCTCAATCAGAGCCATAGAGAAACAGTAGCACAAGAAATGTAACCCTAGAGATCCCACAAGCCTCAAAAATCTGTGTGCCAACCATAAAATCCTGATTATTGACACCAAAGCTGTGTTCTACTCCATCACCATCACTCAGCCTCTAGCAAAGCAGAGTCCTCTTAGAAGTAGCAGAGCATTGTACCAAACCCTCATTATACCAAACCCTCACTTGAGGTACTCCCACCTCTGGACAAATGTGATGCAATTAACAAAACTGTTATTGAAAAAATAGACACAATCTGACAGATCATAAAATCCCCCTGCACAGCATTAGCCCCCCATGCACTGAACCACACACACTGCACATCTGGACTGCATTTTCTCCTGTGTTCCCACAGACTCATTTAATGAAATTGCCTCTCTCAAAACTACTTCCTACTCTGATGATTTCAACTCAGGCTCCAACATTAAACAAAAGATGGGCCTGGCACTCGACACACTCCTCAGCAACATGAATCCATCCCTCACATAAGGGTCATGCCTGCCCACTAGTGATTGTTCAAATACGTCCACTTTTGAAAAGCCCAAACCTGGCTAACTTTGATCCCTTACGAACCTCCTATTTATTGGCAAAATCCTGGAAAAAAAAGTTGCTACACAACTGCTCACTGGAATAAAACAACTACACCTACTAAATGACTATCATTTTGGGATAGGCCCCAAGTGTTGCATTGAGACCACTAACATCCAGGCAGAGGTTGATGCCCTCCAAATTAATGATTAAAGTGATTAGTGCCTCTTCATGCAACTTGATATGATATGGTATGTTATTTATGATGCGCTTAATACTCGGAGGTTTCGAACCGCAGACCGGGGGATCGAACCTGTGTTGCGCAGTGTCGTCTTGCTTCCAAGGCGAGAACATTGCCCCTGAGTTATCCTCCTGTGACTATCAGCTGCATTCAACACCATGGAGCACCACATCCTCATATGCCTCCTCGCCAACTGGATGGGATTATCTCCAACAGTCTTGAATTGGTTTACCTCCTCTCTCTATGGCAGACTCCATGCTGTCCAGATGAACATGTTGCATTCTAACGGACTCCCAGTCTCCTGTGGAGTCCCTAAATGCTCCATCCTCTCGCCAAATCTTGTTAACCATAACATGGAGCCTCAGGGCACACTTCTCGAAGATCCTGATCCACCAATATGCAGATGATATACTCCATTGTAAATGAGTGTAAAAAGCCCACAGGACATCCATCATCTTCATGATTCCCTAGCCATCATCCAATTCTGAACACCGACTGCCTTCCTCAAACTTCACCCATACAAGACCAAATTCATCCCCACCAGGCTTCCTGCTAAACAACAACTTGTCCAACAATGGCTCAATTATATGTGCGTAAAAGGATTTAATCTGCCACTCTTGGATTAAAGAACATCCTTAGGTTTCACCATTCACAGCAGCCTGTGCTTCCAGAAACACAGCCCAGAAGGCCTAAACGGCCTGGCTCCAAATCTCCCCTTTGCAAAATCAAACCCTTCATCCCACTGCAGAACTTCAGGACAGCAGTGTAGGCCCTTGTGGAGAGGGTAAATGTATTATTATGATATTTATTGAGCACAGACCTAGCTTCGAGAAGCAACACCGTGCTTTACAGAGGTATACAACAATACAAATGCATACAGAGTGCTGTTCAGAGGTAACAGAACAGATAGATATACAGTGGTGGGTAGGATACAGAGGGGGCACAGTGGGGTACAGCTGTACATGGTGGCAGGAAGGAGCACGGTGTGCAGCTTCTTGTGAGTCAGATGGCATGGGGGTGATGTGATGGCCTAGGTGTTGAGGAGTAGGAACTCTTTGAAGAGGTAGGTCTTGAGTTCTCTCTGAATTGTAGGATCAAGTCTGATTCTGACAGGGAGGAGGTTCCATAGTCTTGGGGTGTAGGAGGAGAAGGCCTGCTTTCTGGTCCTTTCCTTTTTACAGTGGCGGATTTCTAGTCTGCACGTGTCCTGGCAGAGTTGCTGAGTTTCTCTGCAAAGTAGCTGGGTGACTGCCTTATAGATGATGCAACAAGCCTTGAAGGGGATTTGTGCATGCAGTGGGAGTCAGTGAAGGTCAATGAGGGTTGGGTGATGTGGTCAAATCCATGTAGTCTCTTTTTGAGGCATACAGCCATAGGACACTACTCAGGTGGACAAGGGAGGATAACAGGAGGCCTTGGAGGAGACCATTGCCCACATCCAGATGGGAGAATACCAGTGTTCCAACAGTGGATCTAAGGCTCTCCTGAGGCAGGAAGGGCTTGTCTTTCTGCAGGAGGTAGAGCAGATGCCAAGCTGTCTGAGTTTTCGTAGCTATGTGTGTCTTGAAGGAGAGGTGTTTGCCGATGTGGAACCCAAGGGACTTGGCGCAGGAGGTGAGCTTGGGTGTGAAGCCCCCAGGGTTCTTGGTTGATAGCCATGTGTGTATGTCTAGATGTTCAGTGTTGTTGGTGAGGAGTAAGAATTATATATTGGAGGGGTTAAGCTTCAAGTATGCACCGGACATCCAAAACTGTATGAGGAAGAGGCACATTTTGGGCCTGTAGATATCCTTGATGCAGTTGATGTTCTGGGATAGCTGTGTGTTGTCAGTATATTGGTGGATGTTGTGTGGGGCTAGGAGGGCTCTCAGTGGCTCCATCACTGGGGGAAGGTATGGCACCCTGTGGTACTCCACAGGTGACGGGTAGTATTTTGGATGAGTCCATCTGAACAAACTGCTGGCGCTTGGTGAGGTAGAACTTAAACCAGCATAGGCCAAGATTGATGATTCCATGCACAGATGTAGGGTCTCTGTGCGCCTGGTTGTCTACAGTGTTGAAAGCAGTCAAAAGGTCAGGTAGAACCCGGAGGCAGGGGTAAACATCATCAGGATGTTGAAGGTGTCGTTGACCACCTGGATGATTACCGTCTCCATGCTGCATCTGGGTCTGAACCAGCATTGGTAGATTTGATGGAGATTGTTGGTGTTAACGTGTTGCTGCAGTTTTGCAGCTACTCCTTTCTCAATATTCTTACCAAGGAAGGGGTTTTGGTGCGATAGTAACCTAGGTTGCCAGGTTCCAGAGTGGATTTCTTTAAATAGAGGGTGGATTTGTCCTGTCTTTAGGGTCAATCGGAAGGTGCCTTGAGTTAGGGAGCTGTTGATCTCCACGTAGAGAAGGGGAGCTTCTATGGGGAGGGTCTTGAGGATGGATGCTGAGAGAATGTTATCTGTATATGATGTGGCTTTGAGGGAGGCCAGTGTTTCTACCAGGTCCTCTTTAGAAAGTGTCTTGAATGTTTTCCAGGTTGTGGAGATTTTGTGAGGAGGTACGTGAGGTGGGTCTGTGGATGTAGAGCTGGTGTCTTTATGCTGCCAAATCTTGCTGATTATGTTAATGAAGGTGTTTATGGTGGTGGATTCTTTGAGAGAGTATGGTATGGCAGGGTTGGGTAGTGGGTTGACACAGTGCTTGACTGCTTTGAAGAGGGCTCTGCTTTTGTTGTCGGCTTTTGGTATGGTGTTTTTATAGTAGGAGGCCTTGGCTTTGTTGATTAGTTGTCAGCGTGTTGCTCAGAGTTACTTTAGGATCACCAGGTTAGATACTCTCCTTAAGTGGCTCCCAGCCACTCACTTGGCTCTCCTAAATGCAGTCCCCCACTTTGCAGCAGCTTCTTATGGGTGAGAGGTAATTTGACCAAATCACCCCATCCTGCATGAACTACATTGGGCCATAATATTGTTCAAGACTGCATGTAGATATACAAAGCAGTCACAAAATGCACACTAGCATACCTTGCAGTTGAGCTTCACAAATCTGGTGCCACACACTGCTCAACCGGCAAATTGACCGACCAGCTTGCATCCCAACTTGTCCACAAAGAGAACCAGCAAACAATAATGTTTTTGTCAAGTACCTGCACTCTGGAATTCAATCCTGATATCAGTTTGGAAAGCCCCAAAATTCTCCAATTTTGCAAATCTCTCAAAACGTGGCTTTTTCAGCAAAACCTGAACAAGGACCAATCCCAATGGATGCACAAACAGACACACTGACCACAAATCACAGTACTGTGCTACTGCATTACTACTCCTCAAAGATTCTAGCCCAATGCTAGCTACTCTTACCCTGTACCGTGCTCTGCTGCTTTTGAGCTAGGGCCACACTTTAAACAATAAAATGAAATGAGAAGGCAGATACTGAATTTGGTTATTTAAATTGACATTATTTTCTTAGGAGAAAGGGTATACAATAACCTATTTTGCCTTTCTACTGTGGCATATATAAAGATCTATTCAGGATTTTTGTATGTAAACTATGGTTTTCACAGATCAGGACATTTATCAATCTGGGCAAATGTGTGACATATGTTATATGCTGCACTTGTAAATATATAATGTGTTCCTGTGAACACTCAGTACATGAATTAACAATGTATTATTTTGAGAAGCAAATATTCCCTCTGCACATTTAGATTGTAGGCCAATCCATTTTAAATTTTACTCTTCAAAGTTCAAAGTACATGTCCAGTCCCTCCAGTGAATTGGCTTGTAATTAGGGTATTTTTTCAAATTGCTCCCCATGATCGAATACATTTTTGAGACATTTGTCTATATCCTCTTTGTCTAAATACTCACTGCTGGTTTGTCTTCCAAATGCCATGACAGGTATGAACATTAACTGGAGTCCTGCATCACCACCAGAAAGATTCTTCCATTCAGTCTGTTCACTTTATGTAAAAATCCCTCTCAGGTAATCGGGTTTTGTCTTGGGCAAGCCTCTGCTTTCAGCACAATCTTGAAAAGACATTCTTATGGAGACTTTTTATTAGCTATTTCCAGGTGGAACCCCAATGAACCTTTCTTTTGTCGAACAGGATCGCTTACTTTTCTGCTTTTGTAAAACTCTCTTCTCTTCCAATATGTTTGATGTTAATACCCAGCAAATTCCACCTATGCAGCCTCATTCGATGCAGCAGTTTTGCAATGGACGAGCTTGTGATAGGTTCCCTTAACTTGCTCATACCCACTAGTGTCCTCATCTTTGCTTCCATTGTCCCATTGAATTATCCTTGTCCATAAGGGGATGTGTGAAGTAGTCCCCAACATTCAGTATGTAAAATCAACAATGAAGTGGAATATGTATTTCCATTATAATTATTGGCATGAACATGTTGTGCCAATACAAAGTATATATTCATTTTTGCAAGAGTATTCTTAATAAGAAGATATCCTTTATATTATTTTGACTGTATGCATAACAGTAATAAAATATGCAAATGTATAACAATGCATCTATTAATATTACCCTTGTATTTGTTCTCCTTGTTCTGCTGAATTCAATGGAGGCAAATGCTTCTGAATATGCTTCTAAAAATATAGCTGAAAATATATTTCCCACTTGTCCTCTATCAAATGCATTGTTTTGGTATCTCACATCAAATTTGAACTTGAATTGCCTGTTTTGCTCAGGCCCTGGCATGAACAGAACCATCTGCTGCCTTGAGCTTTCCCCTGTTGATAACCTGCTTTAATAGAGATGAAACATTCTGCGGGAGGCCTTATTGCTCTGCCAGGTCAGAGGTCCGGGTTTGTGTAGACAACTTCTTATTTGAAGTTGTGACTTCTGACTTACCATGCATTCATCAACTCATTTAACATGGCGGTCTTCCAGATAGATGTGTTAAAAATGTGACCATGAAAATAGTGAGTTTCTAATGCATTTTGAGTGATGTTTATGTTTTACATGCATGTCTTTGAGTACACACAATTGTACCATTAGTTTTTGCAATGCCTTGGTCTCATTCATGGATAATAAGGCCTGTTTGCAAGAAAGATGATCATCGCCTAAACATATAGTTTAGGTGATCCAATTCACAGTACATAAAAGCTAGATGAGATATTCCCTTATATATCAGAAATGTGCTCTTTTATAAAGATACTTTAATAATAAATGGTTTTGTTCAAGAATGTACTAACTGACTTGCTTGATTAGCAATCTACATTTTGTACATCATTTCCATGCACAATACTAAAATATAAGTTGCACAATTTATGATATTTATCATATTCCCTTTTTACATGACAACATAAACATAGCAGCTCCTTTGCATTAGGTAATTTCATTTTTATGTAAAACATGTAGTCTTTTTTTGTTTAAAAAAGACTTTATACTTCCATGAAACACCATTGTTCATTCACACTGTTGAATGAAAAGCATTACATTCAACCATACACTACAGTTAAGGCTAAATCATATTCTTGTACACAAAGAAGATGCAGGAGCAGAATTCAACACACATTTTGCCCCTTGTTCCCTGCTTCTTCTCCCACATATACCTGAATATACACCCTTGGGCTCATTATGGGGAATTGCATACAGGAGGAGCAGACTTTCTGTAGGAACTATTGCATGCAACCTGTCCTTCAACGCATAGGCATGTGTTGCCTCATGTTTGACACTACACATGTGTATTGGCCCCATGCACCCACGTATGTGGCAGGGTGGGGTTAGTCTATACCCACATAGGTGCAGTGGGCATTTTGGCTATAACATCCTTTATAACGTCCTTTAAATGAACAATTACTTCCAATACAGCAATGCATTTCTTACATGTCCACCTGTACTGCATTTCAGAGGAGAATATTAGCATAGTACAAACAGGCCTATGACAGGCCTATGATTTACCTAACATTGTATATTGGGGCAGATCATGCATATAGGGGGTCTGATAAGATCTGCTTGAATGGCCTGACCTTACAACAGGGGAGAATCCATGCAGAAGAAACTGTCAGAGGATCTGTAGAGCCTCCTTTGTGTGGACACCCAGGGGCATTACCCCCAGAATCCACCTTTGCAGATGCGAGATGGGAGGGTTGTGCAGCTGCTTTGATTACTCCAAATGCATCCTTTTGAAGAGTAGGTAAAACCTGCATTTGGAGGAACCTGATTGGCTGCCTGAACCGCCCATGGTACTAAAAGAATGTATCCACATGTGTTCTGTGTTGAAGCATTGTTCAAGAGAGAAAATCCCCCCCACCTCTCCCATGTTCATGAAAAAAACGTCCTTCTGCTTTATTCTTTCCATTGTATTGGACACAAAAAGG
This sequence comes from Ambystoma mexicanum, assembly GCF_040938575.1. Lineage (NCBI taxonomy): Eukaryota > Metazoa > Chordata > Amphibia > Caudata > Ambystomatidae > Ambystoma > Ambystoma mexicanum. Next base: position 763,692,500 of record NC_090929.1, on the reverse strand, counting down.
GAAGGTTTAGCAATTTTAAATTTCATTCATGCCAAGGTGAGCCGAGAGGAAAGGGAGACATCATTATTGTAATGACATAGTGTTGCCTAGTTTTAAATGATCAGTGCCTAAGGCACTAATTTTCTTAAACCAACGGGAAGCATGAGTATTCCTTCCAGCTTCCAACTGAAATGAGATTTTTCAGATATTTCTAAGAAGAAAAAGGCTATACCTTGTTCTGCATGTAGAGCAAGCTGGAAAACAAAAGAAAGGGAAAACAATATCAATAATGGTTGCAATATAAGTGTATTTTCAAATCTAAATAGAATAGGTTGATTAATAAAGGTTTTTACTCACATCTGCGTGACAAGTAAACAAAGAAGTGAATGAAAACATGCAGGTTTAGTTTGATACTGACTCAAAGATAGTTTTCAATCAGTTCCAGCACACCCGCCTAAGGATCACACTGGGTGTAATACCCCGTGGAGTGGCTGACGCATCCAGAGTGTACCTCTCAGGTGCAACAGTTCCCTTGACCTTGTCCCCTGCAACAAATCTCCAGTTTTGGGAAGCCAGGAATCCAGGTGCTGTGGAAACTGCAATGCATGCAAGGATCTTATCAGACCTATCTATGCATTGATCCTCCTCAATATAAGTGACCACACATGTTAATATTTAATAAATATGTCTGTGATTAAAACATGTATGCTTTAATCAGTAAGAAGATCATTCCCATTGGGCTTATATTCCATAATTCTCTCCCTAACATTAAAATGTTTGTAAACATGTGGTGTATATACTGATTGGACAGCCTCAGTATTTGGATGCAAGGATGAAATGGCTGCTACATTTACTTGCATTCTGAGATAATGTCTCCTTTTTCTGTGCAGAATTTTAGCTAGGTCCCAGGGATGAACATTTTTGCTCATACTCCATTCCCAATGCACATACATCTTAAAAGAATCTTACATATATATTATTGGGCGGCAAAAGCCGCCATATAGTAAGGGTTATTCGGACTCCCAATGGAACCCCTTAAAATTCTATTGTTAATAGCGTTTGGTTCGAGTAATGGATTTAACCCATATTTCGAAAGTGATTAGGGGCTCGTGCGTCTAAGAAGAGAAAGCATTTATTTTTTCCAAAGTTGCAGCCTACTTCCCATTCATTTTCCCATAGACAAAGGTCATTTTTTTTCAAAAGCGCACAGCCACGGACCATGGCCAGTGATACGATTGCCATCCAGGTCTTCCATCCATGAAGTAACCAAGACAGATCCTGCTTAGCTTCCAAGTGTGGTAGTGGTCAGACTCCTCAGACAATGTTGCCCGATAAATGAGCCAAAGTTACAAGACCACTTAGAGAAATGTGACAGCCCTTTCCTTGCTTTGAAGCCAAGCAGGGTCAGTCCTGCTTTGAATCTAAGTAAGGTCAGTCTCGGTTACTGCATGGGTGGTCGACCGAATGGGCATTCAAATTCTTTTTTTTTTTAACCATGCTACTGTCAGTCCTTGAAAATGTTGCACTCGGAGATGATTTAAAGAAACGGGCCAGCCCTTTCCTTGCTTCGTAGCTAAGCAGGGTCAGACCCTGTTAGTGCATGGATGGACGACTGAATGGGCATCCAAATTATTATTTTTTAAACCATGCTACTGTCAGTCCTTGAAAGTTTTGCACTCATTGAAGATTTGTTGCCTTTTGCTGAATTGCAATCTGGTATTTGTAGTCTTCCAGTCAATAATAAAGAATATTCCTTCCTTCGGAAGCATTAAAAAATGTACGTTTGTGTCCATGTATTTTTACACGGGGCCACTGCAAGTGACCATAGCCCCGCCCTCCTGAGCTCCGCCCCTCACATCGCCCTTCAGTCCTTTCCTCCACACAGTCAGGGTCGGACACACTTGCATCACAGGGAATATTTTTCTTTTTGTTCCCTTGTTCTTCATTCCTGCTCCGTTCCACAGTCATCTTTCCTCCGTCTATACCAGAGCATCTGGGATTTGGGTCCTGTTCATCATGCAAACCTCGTTTCTTGAGGGCAGATCCCCACTCTCTTTGCCCGGAACACAGTTGGGACTTGTGCATCTACTGCAACTACCTCTCCATCCGGGCACTGCAGCATTGGCTTGTCAGGTTGGAGGAGGTGTTTCAGCGTGTTCTTTCACCACATTTACAGTACTTCATTGAAGAAAAAAGGAAACAGTACGTTACGTTTGTCCCTTTTTAGTTCACCCCAGCCAGGGGACTCCTTCCCGGGGTGTTCTGGTTCCCAGAGGGACTCAAGCAGCTCTGTTAACAGGGATCTCCGTGAGAAGTCCAAGAAGGGATCTAACCGGCACTCTGGATCTTCATCTGGGGTTCCCCTTTTGGGGGCTAAAGTTAGGCCCAGTACTTCTGGGGCTGTTGTCAATGGGGTGAGCCTGAGGTTTCCACACCTGGAACTAAGTGTTCTGAGTCTCAGCTCTAGTTTCCTGTCAAGGTCACAAACCTACCAGGCTTATCCCTGAGGTTCCCCCTCTTGGGGCTAAATCTAAGACCAGCAAGATTGAGGGGCTTCCTTTTGAGGGTTCTGGCATCAGGGGGTGACTCTAAGCCTTCCCACACCTAGTCCTGTGGTGGAATCGATCCTGCTGATGGGTCAAAGAAGCTGGTTAAACACCTTAAGTCTTTGAGTACCGGCTCCGCAGAGGTTCCCTCAGTTGGGGCTAATTCAGCAACATCTCTAAGGTGTCTCAGAAACACTCTAGATCTGCTAGCACTGGCTCTGCCAAGGTTCCTTGTCACAATGCTAAAATGGAACATAAGTCCAATGCCTCCACTGCCGCACACAGTCTGGCTCACTCCTACGTCTGCCCCATTGGTTCACGTAGATCCAATTGGTGGAGGGCCATCTTGCAACCATTATCTTTGTGAAGCTGGGGTTATGGCCCTTCCGAGTGGCCTCTGCCCACTCCAGTGCCTAGACCTTCTTCTGAGGATGCGTTTTTTGGCATGTTTCAGACACTGATGCATTCTGATTCCATGAAGGCATACTTTAAGGATTTATTTAAGGAAATCTATCCTAAGCCGCCTGAACCGGTCCCTGCTCCGGCACTCCCTTTGCAGGTCCCGGTAGTGCCACCTCCTCCACCACTTCCTGTGGGCCTCCTCCTCAACTGCCTCGTCTACCTCCACTTTCTTCCGTGGATAAGACTCCCATTGTGCAGTCATTGCGAGGTGGATCAGTTTTCTGCTCCTGCCTCACTGGATGAGGATCAAGCAGACCAGGACAGCGTTGACCCGTCCTGCACTATTATAGCCTTACATGACCAGGTTGTGGATATGATGGCATTGCTAGACATCCCAATACCCAAGCCTCCGGCTCCACAAGAAGGAGTACTTTCTGAAGCCTTTACGCTGTTGACACAGGAGTGCACTGGCATGTTCCTTCAAAAGGATGTGTTGGCCAAAGCCCACACGGTCTGGCAAAAACCTAATTCTTGGAAACATCTAAACAAAAATATTGACGCTTTCTACAAGCTGCACGCATCTGAAGATATATCCTTGTTAGCATGTCCACTCCCCTCATCAATGGTGGTGGCAGAAGCTACGCTCCAGTCGAGGCCGGCCTCTACATCCTCCACTGCAGCATCTCAGATCCTTTCCAAAAAAGACAAGTTTCTTGATGCCATTGGGGAAAAAGGTTATTTCCAATTCGGCCCTTCAGCAGCATCAGGCTAATACCGAGTTTATCCTGGCGGCTGCTAATGTCAAACTGTGTAAGGGGCTCACTGAGTTTTAGGAATGTATTCCTCTTGATAGGCTTGAAGACTTTAAGGGCATCTTATACGATGCCGGGGTTTTGCCGCAGGATCTACTCGAGGCTGTGGCCCATCGTGTAGATACTTCCGTTCAAGTCCTTATGGTCGGAGTAGACGTCTCCCACCAAGCGTGGCTGCATGCTATGAAGTTTTTGAAGCAAGTTCACGACAAGGTGCTTGATTTCCCCTTTGAGGGTAAAGAACTGTTCCACTTCTCCACGTATGAGGAACTCACAAAGACCAAGGCAAGCACTCAAACTGCCACGTCATTTTCGGTCCTTGCAAAAACCCCAGAAAAGGCACCTTATACTCAGAGGTCAGGGTATCAAACGAGGTCCTACTCTGGTTTCACTGCAATGGCAAGGTGGCCGTTTTTTCTCTCGGCCAACAGCCTCCTCTTTAGCAACGAGTGGTCTGCCTGCCAACATCTAAATATTTTCCATCGGACGCACGGGACTCCGGTGGGAGGATGAATTTCATCTCATCTGGAGGCATGGCAGACCATCACAGAAGACCAATGGGTTTTTAATCTGTCTCCTAGGCAGGGTCCTGCTGGACCCTCCTCCTTACCCCACCCTCTCACCCTCCTCTCCAGCAGGCTAGGGTCACCCTCCGTCAGAGCCAAGGTACAGAAACTTCTAGACCTCAGAGTGCGGAACCTGTTCCCTTGCATGAGCAAGGGCAGGGCTATTACCCCTGTCTGTTTACAGTGCCCAAACCCAACCAGGCTTGCCTGCACAATATCCTCGACCTCCAAGTTCAATCTCTTTCTATGCAAAGAGAAATTCAAGATTATTACGCCTTGCCAGATAAAGGCCTCTCAACAGAAGGGTGACTGTCTCAGTGTGGTAGACCTTTAGGATTCATACATGAATATTCTGATCTGGAGTACCCATTGAAAATATCTGCAGTTCTCTGTGGGAACGGAATACTTCCCATATCGTGTGCTTCAGTTTGCTCTCAGCTCGGCAACGTGTGTCTTTACGAAGATGATGTTGGTCATCTCAGCATTCCTCTGACTGCAGGGGGTTGATGTATAGCCGTACTTGGACGATTGGCTCCTGTGCAGTCCTTGCCCACAGACCACTATGGGCAATTTTCAGTCACTCCTTCAGCTCCTGTTTCATCTTGGGCTGTTGGTGAACTGGCAGAAATCGACGATGATGGCCGTTCAAGACCTGATCTTTCTGGGTTTCTGTCGGCATACCGTCAGTACTAGAGTGTTCCTGACAGAGGACAGGATTGCAGACTTTTTAACCACGTGCCAGCTCTTCCTGCAGTCTTCCCACATGTTGGCCTGGTGGTTCAGAGCCTCCTGTGCCTCATGGCCTCTTGCGTGTTAGTTCTACCTCTTGAACGCCTGAAAATGAGGCGCGCTCAGCTTTCTCTTTGGAGCTGCTGGTGCCAGGCTACGGATCCGGATTCCAAGTTGATTCCAGCCCCTTCCTGCATGATGGGGGATCTTCAATGGTGGTCATCCACCAGCAACCTTTCAGTGGGGATCTCCTTCCAGGAGCCCTGCCCACAAGCAACAGTTACTACAGACTCCTCCCTTCTGGGGTGGGGAGTGACATTCCGTCACCTCGAGGTGTATGATTTGTGGATGCTGCAGGACAGGCATTTCCATATCAATTACCTGGAGCTCCTGACAGTTTTTCTGGCGCTCAAGACTCAACCCTCTATCACCAAAAGTGTGGTTTGAATTTGCACGAACAATTCCTTAGTAATGTTCTACATCAACTAACAGGGGGGCATCAAGTCTCCCCTCTAGGTGGACCTTGCAATTCAAATTTGGAATTGGGATATCCAACAAAATGTCTGGCTTCAAGCTGTGCACATTCCGGATCCCATCAATGTGGCTGCTGACTCCCTCAGCCGCCATTCTGCAGCAAATTACAAGTGGGAGATGAACACTGATGTTCTCACCAAGATCTTCCAATAATGGGCTACTCCAGAGGTGTACCTCTTTGTGACATCATGGAACAGGAAGCTTCCTCTCTATGCTTCCAGGGAAAGGCTTGGAGTGTCTTCCTTGGGGGACGCTCTCGAGATCCCGTGAGACAACATGAAAGCTTATGCTTTCCCTCCTTTGCCACTGATTCATCGGTCACTCTGGAAACTCCGGAGTGCATTGAACTGCACTTTTAGTGCAACCTAACAATAATGTCCCTTTAATAAAGTTTTTTCAGTGAATATATATATTTTTCCTTTTCCCTAACAGCAGCTATGAACTACAAATTCCCTTGATTATATCCTAGGTTATTATTTTGTGGTCCTCATACCCACCTTTATTGGGAAAAACAGCGACAACCATAAATGCTTCCCTGCCCTCCTAGACACCCACCAAGTGACCTCCTCATGTGTGCCTGCTCACCCCACTACCCTGGTAGTCCCCTCTCCTACCCTGTCATTGGCCATTCCCACCTCAGCACTCACTGTTTCTGTGACGCAGTTTGCTCAGAAATGTTGGCTATTTGTGGCTATTCTGTCTGATAGCCGTGGTTACAGAAAAGAGTTGTGTTGCAAACTTAATCCCTACACATTCTCCAACTCCCAAACTTAACTTGGTGTCCTCTTACCTCGCCCCACTCTACCCTAAAGGCATTTCCCTGATTTTTTACTGTGAAATGGCATGTTCCAGCTTTTTCATTTTCATTTAACCGAGATTATAGATGTCGGCTATTTCATTTTGTTGGGTGTCCTGACCCACGTTCGAGCTATCATGCTGCAACATTTGGTGCTGTGGGCTTAGAAAATCCAAGATGGCCAAAAAGCCCACATGCACGCCAGAATAGGAAAACTGTGCAGTACTGGCATGGAAAACATCATGATGGCCAGAACTTCCCAGAAAAGGCACAGGCAAATGCATGAAGAATAGGCTGCCACCCATTTTTGCCTAGGTTGTGAGCACAGGAGGGCACTGCCTAAAACCACCATTGGGCTACCCACACAGTAGCCTGAAACCATTGGGAATGACAATGCTAATTGCCAAAAGCAACCTAGAACTGTGGGGAATTCATTTTCTTAAATCCCAAAAATGGTTGCATTACCAGTACTCGCCACTATCAGAAAGCTGGCGTTTTAAAACCACCAGACTTTTGTGTAAAACTGAGCAAATGAAACAAAACCAGACCAAGGAAAGACTTGCTAAGAGGTGGATACAATGTAAAACTATACTCTGAAATGACTTGAAGGAAGTAATTATTTAATGTGTATGTAAAAATCGTAATAGACTTAAACTGGGGGACAAAAAGTGACATTTAGCTGAAACCTGGCTTAATGAAACTGAATTCTGCCTGACATCTACCCCCACAGGAGTTAAAACCTGCTCAGCCACTCTTCCCCTTGCCAAAAGGAGTTGTCACCTCTCTGATTAGATTAGGGGTGGAGCAGCTACAGGGAGTTGAACAAAGGCCTGGCCTGGGCCCAGGCAGATGGTTTATTGGGGGGATCGTAAATGGCTTCCTTTTGAACAAAGCCCTTCCTTGACTCAGGCAGAAGTTATATTGGGGGCATCGTAAAAGTGGCTTCCTCTTGGCAGAAACGGGGAGGGGCAGCCCCCTCTGAGCACAGGCTGAGCTTAAAGAAAGTGGATAGACTGGTTTCTCCACCATGTGACCTGGGAAGACACACCCCTGTTGGCCAGAATATGATTTTAAGAAAGATGTATAACTCATGGTGCGGACTTGTCAAAATACTCTAAATGATACCATAATTCTTGTGATTTTTTCTGCCCACATTTTAAGAGGTTTTAGGACCTGGTGGTATGATCTGGGGGGTTGCTAGCGGAAAATAGGGTTTCACTCCAAATGTCTGCATGTTAAAAATCTGACACTTCATCAATTAATGTCCACACTCCTTGCGCACATGTGTGTAAATTTGGGTAAATGTCCGATATTGCAAAACCAGTTAAAAAGTGCAAAATGTTGCCATTTCTGAATGCAAGCCCCCAGGAAGAGCAGAGTTTGAACAGAGTATACCTCATGTGATATGTGATGGGTGCATGTAATTTTAAACAACTGTGTATCTGTGCAATATGTATTTCAATCAAATATAGATTTGTGGGCAAACTGACCAGGGGAGGATCCTCTGACCCATAAAACCTACAGCATCACTCTGACTCACATTTCCTTCCCCCAATCATGGGAGAGGGGAGAATTGGGTCAATGACAAGTAGAGAGGGGCAGGCTTAGCTAGGCCCAGGCACACACCCATTTTCAAAACACATAAAAAGAGACTGCTGGGACAGGTAGAGACATTCAATTCCATTTGCTGCTGAGCATGCTGACCGACGACTTCACATCCAGAGATCCAGACTTCAAATCCATCAATCTCCAAAGACCAGAACTTTACTTTAGAACTTAAAGCAAGGGCCTAAACCCACAAACTGAGAACTCTTCTCAGCAGGCCTCAGCATCCTAAAAATCATTTGCAGACTATTCACAGCCGGGCTGAGCTGTTGATTCTGGCCTGAAACCCTGCGCCAGAAAGATCCAGAAGCAGTGCTGTACCCAAAGAAAGCAGAGCAGTATCCAGAACCAGAGGCCAGAGATCCAGAGTGACCCAGACCGCTGTTAGCAGAACCAGAGAGCTGACCCAGATCACTGTGAAGTGCCGAGACCAGAACCCGAGTCCAGTCCAAAACCTGACCAGATCCGTGGCGAGGCCTATTTCAAAAATATATTGTGAGTACCTAGCCGAACTGTGCAGAACCAATCCCTTAGTTAAAATAATCTAATCCTAACTATTTTATCTAACCAGAACTGCCTCCTAGAAGTTGTCACTTGTCATTTTGTAAAGCTGCACCACTGTCACTTGTCAATTCTGAAGCTGCAAGCTGTCACCTGTCATTTTGAGTTTACTTTAAATCCGAAAAACAACCTTTATTTAATCGTCCGTATCTCTGGAACCGTTTGGGCTAGGAACTGGTTTAACTTTCCTCTGAAAGCTTAGAATCTTACCTTTCCAACAAGCCTAGAACCTACTCCTTATACTTTTTCCGCAATCAAGATTCACGCACTCGCAAATTTTGCCGCGATTTGCGATTTGGCCCGATTTCTTTACTTGTAAAAAGATAGCTGCTTTTGCCTGAACTGCTAAAATTCGTTTGCATCTTAAGAACCATCCCTGAATCATTGCTAAAGTGAGCCTGAACTTATCCCAAGTAGCTACCACTCCCCCTGAACCTCCTAAAGGGAATTAAAACCATTTTCAGCATATTTCTCACTTCATTGCCATCACCTTTTAAAAGCATTTTGGGCCTGTGTTTTAAAACTCCTACCGGTTTTCTCTAAGCTTGCTGGGGGGGAACTGGATTTCGTATTGTATTCGATTGCATTCCTGAGAACTGTGTGCTTCTCTTTCCATCTCCTTCCATTTCTTACATTGCATAGAGGAGGGGGGTGAATTGCCAGAGAAAAAGTGATTATTTTATCTTTTGCTAAAATCATATCAAGTATTTCTGTACTGCATTTTATTCCTCATTGCTTTTCCCTTGAAATCATAAAAGTAGTTTTGCTACTTTATCCATCCTATACTAACTCCTCATTGATTGTAAAGAAGTGTGCTAGTGCCAGATTACCCATTGTTGATCAACATCATATGTCTAAGTGTACTATCAGATATTAATTTATTATAAAGTGTGATATATATATATGTTGTTTAAATTCTCAAACCTTTTAAACTTGCAAAACAGAACTACTTCTTGGCTCAGTGGGGTCAGGGGGATTCCAAGAGAGGGGTGTTATATAGGGGTAGTCATCCAGAACTCTTGAACTGGACATAAAGATATATCAAAGATATATCAATAAGGGTTTCCATTCAGTATCCCAGACTAGGCATTGACTTAGCTGTAGTGTTGAATTGAATCCTCTTACAATTTATAAACACCCAGTTTCTTGTCAATTTACTCGAGATATAGCTATTTATTCTGGAAAAGCAGGGACACCCCCTTTTCCATCAAATACAAAAATAATATATATTGCACAGTATATACCCGAACGACAACAGCATCGCGAGTCAATGCTTTGTGCCCAAGTTGTTTTCAGACCTAATATGAATCTGTACAGTGGTTTTGGCTTTGCGGTCTGCCAATAATTTACCTTTTTTGTCCATGGGAAAGTCCTTAGAAGGGGCTGTGTTTATAATATTGGTAACATGTCAGGGGTGATCAAGAGATCTCTAATAAACTACTTAATGTATTAAAACATGTACTTATCTGAACAAAACATTACATTGGAGTGTTGTTGTTAATACAGAAACGTAATCATGCATACAAATAGGCAATGCCTCCACCATGCACCATAGAATCTGGTAATATTGGCCAGTAAAATGATACATTTAACATTATTATGGAATTAAGAGGGAATATAAATTGAGATTCGGCCGAAACTGCATTTTTTTGCTTTCTTAATAACCTTTTTATTTTTAAAAAAATATTTGCCCATCTTTACAGTCCAGGGGTGCCTATGACAAATTTTGGTGTTGGAACATTAATACAGATCCGTTGCATGAGTCAAAAGTTATTAGCAATTAATTTTTTGGTTTTCCTATGTAACTTTGTTTTACCTTAACTACAGGGTGGCGACTGCAGCCCTCTGATGTAAGTTTATGGAGCCCAGCAAATAATTAGCCGGTAATTTAAAAATAGGAGCTATTTAAAATACCATGTTTTTTCTGTTCTTATCCTACTCCTAGTTAATCCCTTTAACAGTTTGAGCACGTATGTAACATGTGTTGGGAGCTGGACATGGAACATGTTTGTATCTTCCTGTTCAAAGTCTGACCTTTGGATACATTCCTGAGCATATTTGCTTATGTTTTAAAGACTGACCTTCTCTCTTACAATGTGCTTCTTCTCTATTCATCAGTACATTGCTGCTCCACTCTGAGGCAGCAGTGGCATTCAGCGGACTGAAACAATACAAGTTATGTGGGATTAACTCCTGTAAAGACCTTCTTACTCCAGTTTAAAGGTGTAGCTTCAAAACATTCTTGTTTCTCTTTTTTTGATGCATTTAATTCACAGCCATCTTTTGCAAGTGACAAGACAGTGGCGCGTGTGTATGAATGCCCCATGGAGAGGCGAGGTGTATCTATGGATTGCAAAGAAAATAACCTAGTTTTTGTGTATCCTCACCAGAATAAATCTTTCACTTCAGTGTTGAGAGACAGATTAATAAGTCATCCATACCTTCTGCCCCACCCCCTGTTCAAAATTGCAAAGCCGAGAAAGGTTACTCACTAAGACAACTGTACCACGCTTATGCCAGGCAGGTACAGCAGGAGAAGGAAACCATCAAAGCTGAATATGGCCAACCAACGTTTTGACAATACATGTGCATGCATTAGATACGAAGCAAATATGCACTCATCATGAAGAACGTGAACACTAGGTAATACGTGCATTTATACAAGAAGAATATTAACATGGCATCCATAAGACATGAAGAATTCTAACATAAACAATGAATAAGCTGAATGCAACATGAACAAAACGAGAATAATCTAGAAACGCATCAGTAATGGAAACCACCACACGCTTCTAAGTAAAACGAAACACGTCAAAGCTTCACGAGAACTCAAAATGCTGTAATAACAAATATAGTTCTGTAAAGAGCTCAGACAGGGGCTGGTAACCACAGCCAAGTTTACCTTTAATTAAGGGAGGGTCAGAATGTTACTGGGAAAGCACAAGATAGCAATTCCAGGGACGCAAGAAGGATACTCACGGATAAATTAACGTTTTTATAAAAGTATAACCAACCTTTGTAAACCAGGTGTAGGACAATTATAATCTAAAAGACTACATGATGAATAACTCGAGTATCTACAGTGGTGAAAGAAACCATAACACTTACACCAACATTAGCTAAAATCCCAATAAATGCATGGTTAAATAATTCCAAATATGGTCATCACACGTGACCCATAATTATCTATTCACTGTCTATTCATTAGAAACAAACGCAGATAGGACAACTGCTATTCTCCCTACACATACACCCAAACACGAAACGCTGCACAAGGCCACATATAAAGGGATCACCCTGGATCTTGGCCTAGAAATGACGCATGGTATCTTCTTTAATCCCCAGCACTCCTGTCTGGCTCATGTCATGACAACCGAGCAGTTGTCCAAGGTTGGTCATTAGAAGCCGACCAATCATACCCCTGATGTTAGGCCAACCAATTTCTTATTGTAGAGATTTTGGGCCTTATTACAAGTATGGTGGTAGCCATGCCACCTGCAGCGGCAGGGCTACCCCCATACTGGGTTCCGGGTTCCTTGAATGGGGAAATACGGGCCATTCCGACCTTGGAGGACCCGATATTTCCCCATTCAAGGAACCCGGACCTGCCGGTAGAGCTGCCGGCGCCGTTAACCCCCTATCGCCTCATTACGAGGTCTGCTTGTGGGGCGTCCTTAGCGGGTCCCGTGAGTAGAGCAGGATGCCAACAAGGGGCCCGTCATTAATGTGCCCGTTAGCACAGCTCATAGTATGGCAGTCCAGGAACTACAGTACCGGCATGCTTACTGGTACCATAGTTCCCGGACCGCCATGCTTATTATGAGGCCCATCATGTGCATCTGAAAAAGACCTTCAGTCCTGTCTAATGCATTAGGATTTGCTGTTTGGGAATATCCTAAGACTTATTTACCGGACTAGAAAAGGGTAAGAAAAACATTTTTAATTACAGAATTTTGCATACAAATGCACAAATAGTGAATCAGAACAGGAAGACCCAAATATGCAAGTATGTAAAAGGCGCTATGTTCGTGCTGATTTACCAGCTTGCTACCCGTTTCAACCCACAGTTGTCTGTAGTAACGATTGTGACTTTTTTCGAATTTTTCCCTTGCCAGTGATTCACTTTTCCTAAAGTTGACCCTACTTGGGTAAAAACGTTAAAAAAAGATACATCATTTTTTGCTTTTAAAGGGTTATTTTTTTTCCACAGACATGCAGCTGGTTTTTAAAAGGTTTTCGTGAAAGAATCAGATCAATTTGTGAGTTCAAGATATGGTACAAGTAAATGTGCATGTGAAGTGTGTAATTCGTTGTGAATCATCATACATGTGCAATATGTGGGTGCAGTGCATATTGCTTATGCACCTACCACACCTTGCTTGTTTATTCGTTTGTTTATTCATTTAGTATGGCGCACAAAACCCAGAGGTAACAGGGCGCAACAGAGAGCAGGAAGGTAAGGTTACATAAAAACTTAGTTGCAGGATAAGGCACATATGAGACAGGAACATAGCATTACATTGCGTACATATAGTTAATAAATTGCTTACATATTTACATATGTAATGCTGTGCATAGCAGTCAGGTTTGAGCAAGGCAAGGACAGGTGAGAGGGCAGGGTTAGTCATGGGGATCATTGGACCGCAACAAGGTGAGGGTGTTTCTCCTGAAGCTATAGTAGGATTGGTCTGTCTTGTCGTTGAGTGGGAGGGCATTCCAGTGTTGGGCTGCCAAGACAGGGAAGCTACTGCCGCCGGTTTTCTTTTGCCTGAATTTGGGTACCTGTAGGCAGTAAGAGTTAATCGATCTAGTTGGGCAGGTGGAGGTTTTTTTCTTTATTCTGGATGTGAGATAGGGGGGAGCTGCGTTGTTTAAGCATTTGAAGGTGAGTGATGCCGTTTGGAGAGAGATGCGGTCAAAGATTTTGAGCCATTTGTGTTCTCTCCGTTTGTTGGAAATGTGTTCCTTGGAGGGTAGGTTAAGGGCTGTTCTGAGGGCATTATTTTGTAGCGTCTGTAGTTTGTTGGTTATGTATTTGTTGGCTCCTAGGTACATGGCATTACAATAGTCCAGTCTGGATAGTATTAGGGCATTGGCGATGATGATGTAGCTAGCTTGGGTGAAGAAGGCTCTACTTGCCCTGATGAGCTTGCATGTGTAGGCGGTAGAGGATGCTAGTGAGTTGACTTGTTTTTTTAGTGACCTGGTTGCATCAAGGTGAAAGCCTAGCATTTTCACTGTTTTGGCCACTGTGATGGTGTTGCCATCAATGTTGAAAGCCTTATAGTTGGGGCTGAGTTTTTTTAGATTGATGTTGGATCCGAGGAGCAGGATTTCGGTTTTCTCATCATTCAGGCATAAGACGTGTGTGGCCATCCATGCCCGATTGATGAGATATATTTTGTGTAACAAGGCCGTATCTGAGTCGAAGTTGCCCGAAAGGGGTATGAGGATCTGGGTGTCATCTGCATAATTAGTGTATGAGACACCTAGTCTGTCCAACTTGTCAAATAGGGGCTTGGTAAAGACGTTGTAGAGGGTAGGAGAGACGCAGGAGCCCTGGGGTACCCCGCAAGTTATTTTGATGGGGTCTGCTGAGGCTAGGGTGGAGAAGACCCTCATAGTTCGATTGTCCAAGAATGATTGGATCCAGGCTATGGCTTCTTTCGAGAAGTGGGCAGCTGAGGCTAGGTGTTCACACAGGACTGTGTGATCCACCAGGTCGAACGCTGCCAACAGGTCGAGAAGGAGTAGCATGGCGGTGTCCCCTTTGTCATTAATCTCATTGATCTGGGTTTTAAGATCAATTAGGGCTGTCTCAGTACCGTGCTGGGGTCTGATGCCTGATTGGCGGGTGCCTGATAGTTTCAGTTTCAAGATATTGCTGAATTTGCAGGTAAGCCACTCTGTCTATTATCTTCAGCAGGAACGGCACCGTGATGATAGGCCTGTAATTGGTGGGAATAGCAGGGTCTAGGGTTTGCTTCTTGAGGAGAGGCAGGACCCAAGATTCTTTCAGGTTGCTTGGTATGGTGTTGGAAGAGAAGGATGCGTTGATTAGCTTGTTTATAAAGGGGGATAGGTCCCTGGCAGCATCCTTGATTATCTGTGGAGGGTAGTTGTCGTCTTTACAGTTAGAAGGTTTAAGTGAGGCTATAACTTTTTCTGTTTCTGGGATAGATATTTTGGTGAACCTGAAGAGGTTCTGGCCTGGAGGGTTGGTTTTGGCGTGGTTGCTGGGAGGTGTTTCATTAGTGGTGAGGGAGTCTTTTTTATGTGAGATTTTAGTTTGGAGAGTTTTGATCTTATTAGTTAGGGCGTTTTGGACGCTGGTGCACCATACTTTGTCATTAATTATGTTGTCTGGTGGGGGTATGGGGGATTCTATTTCCCTTAGTATGGCAAATAGTTCTCTGGTGTTGGAACTGGATTTTTCAATTCTTTCATTGAAAATATTCTTTTTAGTGAGTAGGATTTCTTTTTTGTAGTTATTTGCAACAAGTTTAAGTTGTGATTTGTTCTCTTTTGTAGGGGAATTGCGCCATTGTGTTTCTAGTTTCCTTTTGTGCAATCTGAGTTCTTTCAGGTGGGGCGAACCAGGTGTTCAGGTGAGCTTGCTGTCTGCTCTTTTGCCGTTTAAGAGGGGCAATGATGTCTAGTCCTTTCTTTATGGCATTGTTGTACTTTTCTACTAGACACTCTGGATTTAGGTTGTCGGGTAGAGCATTGAGGGTTGGTAGTAGTAGTAGTGGTAGGAGGTTGTCAGGGGTTATGTTTTTTTTTGCTCTAGTGGGCAGTGGTAGTGCCATGAATTTTACTTTTTTGACTTCTTTATTGAGAGATAAAGTAAAGTCAATGAGGTGATGGTCTGTCCAGTGTTGGGGAGTGGTTCTGGTGATGACGGTGTTGCAGTTCAGGGTGGCGATCCAGTCCAAGGTCCTACCTTTATTATGGGCGGGGGTAAGCACTCTTTGGATTAGGCCGTGCTCATCTAGCATGTTAGCTATAGATTCTACTGGTTTGTCATCAGGGTCATTCAACCCAAGGTTTAGGTCCCCTAGCAATAATATTTGGGAGTTGTCTTTTATGTTGTTGGCTAGGAGGCTGGATAGGTCTGCTTCGAATGAGCCAATGGGGCCAGGTGGCCTATATATTAGATAAATGGTTAAGGTGTGGCAGTTGGAGATAGGCAATTTGGCTACTAGTAGCTCGCAGGATTTGAGGCTCCGGATATTGTGGTAGTGTTGGGTGTGTTCTGGATTGTTATAGGGATGAGTTTGGGTTGGGAGGGGTTGTAGCAGGGTGTTGTTTGGTTTGGACGGGTTTTAGTGTGTTGCGAGGTGGGTCTCTTGTTATGGTAGATGGGCTCGTAAAAGCAGGGTAGTCTGGCTCGAAGCCTGGTGTTTCTTTCTGTGGTTGAGCAAGGTGCATTTTCTGCAGGGTACATGGTTATGGCAGCAGTAAGGATGGCAAGGTGTAATAAAGATGTGAGGAGGTACGGTAGGGTGGCTGTTTGGTTCTTTCTAATGTGCATTGTACGAATTCGATTCGGGATCGGTGACAGTAGTGTGGTGCGACTATTGTATAGCGCGGCTATTTTGTCTGTAGCGACTAACGTCAGGTAAGGTCTAGTGGTTACTGTGGCAGCAGCAATAGGAGTCAGGCGCAGACTAGTATAAGGCAATATCAGGTAAGGCACAACAATTGGTATAATGCAGGCAGTGTCTTTGATTCAGAAGCCTAAAATGTAGGAGAATACAATGTGCTAGCATTTAGTACATTAGTATAGTAGCATGCAAGTGGTAATTCTAGCATGCTGTCCTTAGAATGTGCTAGCATCTAGATTCGATTTTGCCTCAGAGGCCTAAAAACCTTGGAGAATTCTCATTAGAAAGGGGTTCACCTGAATTCCGTAATCAGATGCAATTAGATAAAGGGGTTCACCTAAAAACATCAGGCTAAAAATGGCAAACAGACTCAGAAGTCACACTTAGGCTAAAAGTGGCAAACAGATGCATTAGACAACGGGGTCATCTAAAATCTAAGTTCATCTGCACAATGCGGTAGGCATGATATCAGGCTGTAAGTTTGTCATTGATAATAGGCTGGGATTTAGTAGCTGCAGAGGGCAGTTCAACTGTAGACCTTTGACGGGCTAGGTTACAGGTTAGATACAATTTAGTGTCAGGTAGCTGGTAGTTACAGCATTGGCAGTAGTGGCAGCAGTGGCTATTTCGGAGGAGGTGACACTTCAAGTCTTTTTGGGTTGGAAGGCTTATTGTGTAGGGAATGGCAAACACTGGGTAACGCTAGCATTTGGGGAGTGAATATGTTGCTTACCCTGTCAGCAGTGAGTAGGTCACGGCTCTTCATGCGGGTGTGAGTAGAATGAGGAACAGGGGTTCTGGCCTTGACCTCTGGCCATCCTCTGGACAGGCACGGACAGGTAGCTTGCCTTAATAGTCGGCCTTATTACAAAGGCCGGCTCGCGCCATCCGGTGTCGCAGCTTCAGTGATGTTGGCTCCGCTCGCCAATCTCTGTGCAGGGCTTGCACTCGCTGTTGCTAGGCAACAGGCGGAGTTAGGTGGCGGCGGCCATTTTCTATGATCCTCGTGTCGGGATCACATATGCTGCCGAAACAGTTGTTGTCTTGTGGGTCGGGCGCAAATCATTCGGCGGCAGCGGGGCTCTGATGGGCTACTTGCTGAGGGGAGCAGGCACAGACGTATATGCGCTTACCCATTCATTGGGAAGCGCGAGGCTTCACACGATGCAGTGGCCTCGGTGTGGAGGGGGCGGCCTCCAGCCCTCCCTTGATCCAGTGCTGCTGGGCGATCGGTGGCAAATAGAAATCTCTGTGAATTGGGCCATTGCTTTTAAGTCAAACTACTACTGGTTGTTAGTTTAGTTTGGTCAGTTCCATCGTTGCAATTGCAGCATTCACCAAGTAAAACATTTTAGTCTTTCTTTTTCAATTGTGCGGTATAGAAATTATTATAATTAGTTTCAAAAACGTGTATGCAACCTTTAAAAATTAAAGAAGTTGGTAACACTAAGTTCAATTTTCCACTGTATCATCTGCATGATACCACCTACTTTGCTCGCCTGCCCTTCAGCGCCCCATGCACTCCCCAAACTTAATAACTTTGTGTGTTCAAGGCAGGTCTATGTTCAGAAATGCAACAAAAGACCAGTCGATTACAGAAATCAACTGAGGTTTAGGAACTAGAGTGATTTGAAGGATGCTTTTCTGGGTGCACACACTTAGAAAGCTTGTGTAACTGCACAGGGACTGGATATCCGACTCGGGGCCCTGAGACCTCTTAGCATTAATTATTTACTGGATTAAAGTTAACCTCATATCCTGAGATTTACTTGAGAAACCTTCCTATATTTGGTTGTTTAACTCTTTCCTTGAATGAAGGCTGAGCCAATAAAATGGGCCTCACTGCTCTGCTGTTTGTTAGATAAAGTGTGTCATCAGAAAAATATCCCTGTGTGCTGGACCTGCACCATATTGATTCCAATGCACAAAGCTGACGACGGGTTGAGTCCAGAAAATTGCCGCTTATTAACGCTATTACACACCACCGGTAAGATGTTCGCACGCTGTGTGCTAAAGCACCTGCTGGCATTGGTTGATGAAAATAAGCTTCTTCACCCATTGCAAACCAGTTTTCGTGCAGGGGCCAAAACCAACCTAAATGTGCGAGTGGTTGATCGGCTAATTAACCAAGCTAAAGGTAAAGCTAATCCACCTTTTATATATAGCATACGTGGATTTTAAATCTGCTTTTGATTTAGTCAATCGAGAACATCTGTGTGCGAAAATACAAAAGTGGGGAGGCCCAGGCTGGTAACTTGAAATTGGAAAAGATCTTCATGATAATACCACTGCTATGATCAGACTGGGTACTGGAAATCATTTATTGGGCAAGATCGGTATAAACGGTGGTGTGAAACAGGGGTGCGTGTTGGGCCCCCTACTTTTTAATCTATACCTTGCCAATCTTATCTGACACCTAGAAGCATTGGCCATTTTGGCCCCAAAGTTTGATCAAGAGCGTATTATAGTGATTCTATATGCGGATGACTTGGTGCTCTTTAGCCACATGTTAATGGGCATAAAAACATTATTGGAAACCCTAGTAAAAAGGTAATGCTAGCAACTCACAAAAGAATTCATAGGGCGCAGATGGATCTAAGCATTGGCCAGATTCAGTATGACACCTTTTATAATACCTGGGCTTACATCTTATATGCCAGCTATGAAAATATCATAAATACTAAGCTCACTAAGGCTAGGCAATTGACTTACCTGCTTCTCTAAAGGAAATGCAGGTTATTCGCTGCACGTTACTCTAATGTATATAAGCAGTGGTTTTGCCAACCATCTTGTACAGCCTAGAAGGTTTAGAGTTTTACAATCTGGAGTGGCTAAAACAAGTTGAGGGCCTTTTTTGCAGGAGTATGCTGAGCTTGCCTTCCGCAAAGTACTCTGATAATAACCCAAGCTCCAAGTGTAGATATTCTATCACTTAAAGCAATGTCACTGAAGCGTAAAGGTGAACTGTTTATTCTTATGCAGATAGCGACCAGAGTTTCCTTGATGGATCGGATGGCTGGTCATTTCCAGGCTGGGAATTTGGGAAATGATAAACCTTTGGAAACAGTAAATCGGCTTTTCTCAAATAAAAATTGGCAACCTGACTTCTCATGCAAACGACTTACATAAAACTAAAAAAGGTCTTCTCGCGTAAGGTGAGTCAATCGGACTGGTTGTGTAATTACAACCACCTGGGCACTCTGTATGGGTATGCCCAGGTCTTTCAAGTGGTACACCGTTTTATGCGACCAGAACCATATATCTTGATATTCCCGAACCCAAAGTAAGAATGCCTTCTTACTCGGATTAACCAGCTCCCGGTATGGTCATCTACCAGCGGCCAACTAAAATTGAGTCCCGAAAGTCGCTTTTGTAGAATATGAAAAAACCCCAATAATTTAACGTTTAGACATATTTTCATCAAATGCCCAAATCCTGGCCATCTGTACATGTTGCGTTTTGAGACATCTGGTACACATTTATGAGTCTATTTTGAGGGAGAACTTTTGGGTTTATTGTTTAAACACAAACTCCAAACGATACACAATGCTCTGTAACAAATCTGGGTAAACATCAAGATACATTTTGAGTAAAGTATTAGTGTACTAAGCATTAGGAGGTTGCTGTAGATGCAATAGAAATTGTATTGTATTATTTGATGAATTTGATGAATTTTGAATTTTGTTCTAACAATTTTAGTTATGAAATGACGCAACTTTTTGAATAGGCTATGTAAATATATGTAGTGCGAATGGAAGAATGGAAAATGATTTGTAATTATGTGGAAGAAAATTGTTTTGTTGTTCTTTTTAGGTATGTATCTGTTTGTTATATCATGTCTGACCTGTGGATTACCAGCGTTTTGCATCAAATATTGGTTATATCGCACCAGACAGCAGTACGTAATGTTTAGTATGTAAATATATGAAGAGTTCTATGAACTAAAATGTATAATAAATAAATACATTAACTTGTTTGTTAGGTACAGTTAGAGTTTCTCTTATCTAGCTCTGACCAGAGAACACCTCTCTGGGAATTTACTGGTCTTCAAGCAACTCACACAACTCCCACTCTGAGAGCAGGAAATTGAATGAGAGGAGAACTATCTATACAAGACTTATGAGGTTTCGTAGGTTAGCCACCTATGCCCCTAGATATTGCCTTGCAGATTAGATCTACGTATGATTAAGGGAATACAGTGTACATACAGATATTCCACAGACCCACACAAGCCCATTCTGTTTCTGTTACCCCCTTTTACCTACTACCTACTTGTGTTATTTACCAATTAAACACAATAATAACTCATTCATACTGGTTGATGTGACATATGACTAATAAAGTAGGCTAACAACAAGAAAATTCTTGTAAGGGCATTTTTCTTTTATTTGGTTACCCCTGCCCACTATCTTGTACTTGCATGTTTTTCACACAACCGCACCAACAGAATCACTAGATGTGTTGCACTTGACCATTGAATGGGTGGGTTTTTCACTTTTCTACAGTACACTCTTTCACACAATGTTATGTAAAATTCCACAGTTCATCGTTCTTGGGTTCAGCACTCACCAATTTTTTAATTGTCAGTGTCAATTTTTAAGTGCTGTTGTATGGATTGGAGCATATTTGAATTATGACATTAATTTCTTCTGTTCAAAGTTAAGCTTCATATCAGTTCTTTTGCTTCAGGGTTCAACTGCCAACAACCGGTGGATGATCATTCACATGAATTATGAACATTGAGAGTTTGTAGTAGGTGAGGCTGTTTAAATATATTAACAATAGGACACACGCTAGTATTGGGATATTAATTGTCTGATTCACAAAGAAGTTATAAGAAGTAACTCTGATTTATTGTGGATTTCTCTTCTACTTCAAGGAATATTAAGTAATGTGGATTTATTCGTGGTTACTTGATCTTCAGCCCCACTCTGTTTGGGTAAACATCCTGAAATATTCTGGTTTTATTCTAGTTAGGCAATTCATGTTAGGCAGTCTAGTTAGGCAGCCCACTCCACCTCATGAGATGGCTTTTCTGGTTGATAGCATTGCAACATTTAAGAAAAAATAAGCATTTTAAGCCTAACATTTTTCTGCAGAAACGTTTTTGTTTACCAGCAATCTTTGTACAAGGCCGGAACAGTAAATAAATGTGTACCTGGCAGTGTGTCTCAATCCTGTGGAGCGTGCCGTTCTTGAGAGACTTATGATGATAATGCAAGACAGTTGTCAAAAAATCATGAAGAGGACTATTCATAAAAAGCATCACAAATTATATCTTTCCATATGAAACAAGATTATATGGGGAGAAGTACATCTTAGTGACTTGCATTTTTACAGGTGCTTGCAGTGGAGGAGATCTGTCTTTGGAGAGGGAATGTTAGTCTTTCGAGGAAGGGGATTGCAAAGAGAGATTTGCTTCAGATTTCTCGTGCCTTATAATGACTATAAAAGTTCAAATGTATACAAATAGTTCAATATGCAAGGCTGCGACTATTTCTGTTGGAGAATAAGTGAACTGTGACATGCTCATTTGTACATTCAACAATGTGACATTCCAGGAAACAAGATATGTTGCAGGCATTATGAATGCTGAATGAAAGACTTATTAAATCTGAACTTGAAAACTATTATGTATAGCATAACCAAGCACAGAGGTTGTTAACGTTCCAAGAGAAAGGCAAACTGAAGTATAAAACAGATAGCTTTGAAGACCTGGAATAATTTGCAGAATCATTTAAAGTGGTTTGCATCAGTTCAGTTTGCTTAATTTCGTTTCCATGAAAACAGCACATAGAACGTGGCAGAAAGAACTAAATAAAATACAGATCCTGTTTTTTCAGATAACAATTCAGAACTCGTTCGTATCAATTTCCTAATCTGAGTGGATTTCATTCATTTACAACATGGTATGAATCATTTACCATTCTCTCTCCCTTGTACCCAAATTGCTATACCATACTATACAAGACCTTTGTTTATCTTTTGTGCTTGGCTCAGATGGAAGAGGTGATTTAGACAAAATAGTAAAAGATACTTTTCCGTCATCTGATTCTGGAAACTGAAAAATACAATGGGCCTCATTACAAGCTTGGCAGTATTCTGATTTTCAATCTGCCGGTATACCATCAAATGGAATTGGCATTATCGCCAATGTCTGGCAGATTTACGTCTGGATCTCGAGTGGTGGTAGGTGGTGCAAGTGCCCAGTTTGTGGTGTCCATAGGACTTCAAGGGTATTTTGGCAGAATTCCCACCGGCAGTAATTCCACCTAATTTGCAGATTTTTGTGGGCATTAAGGCAGTGGAATTTCCTCTAGGTTTTTGCTGGAGGACAATCCACATAATCGACACACCTATAGTATGGCAGTGTGTTAATATTGTGGTAACAAAATTAATGCCACATTACCACCATTTTTATCGACCGCTGTACTTCGAGACATTCTGCAGTTTTAACATTATTCAATTTTTTTTCTCAGGCTCTGTCCTATCTTCACCTTTTTACTATCTGCTATTGCCTGAAGGTCATTGAGGGCCCTCTTCGGGAGGTGTGTTTTCCTGTGGATCTCAATCACTACTTGTCTTCATGGAATGGAGATTTAACTCTCCCAATTCTCCACCAAAAACTTACTCTTGAACTATTGCAACCTTATCATTTGAGACAAAAACAATGTGAGCTTGTCTCCATCTGAAGACACTGGTAACTGACACTTAACTGGATACACTTCTGAATCCCCTCTCTGGGAGGGATAACGTTTTCTGCTCACTGTTTTCTTGTCTACTGTATTATGCTCATTCCCAACAAGCTCATTAAATTCTTAGTGTGTCTAGTTGCAGTGTCTTCTTTTAATGAATGTGCTTCCCTTGGTAAGTCCCTATGACAAATACTACATCCCCTCAGCTCAACTGGTCTAATGTTAAACACTACTCTCCCAGGCTGCACTATTCTGATTGTTCTGTGAAATGCAAATGAGCATACCACAAGGTCTGAACACTTTTGTGCACACGCTTTACTTGTACCACAGAAAATAATATATAATGGGTGGGGTGTTTTATCTTAGCATGCATTCATGTTAAGTAAATAGTTTGGTGAGAGTTCTTAGACTGTAGATGGAGAGTGGAATGATGGGAGATGAGAAGAGGTGAGCGTGGAGAAGAAGAGAGATGTTGCTGCAGCTATGTAGCTTTAACTCTCATCCACATTACCAATAAAAGGGCTACGTTATCACTTATAGATGTCCTACCTTATTATAATGTTGATTTTGTGGGGAAAGACAGGCCCCTCTCGGAGCAAAAGAGTTTGAGGCTTTCCATTTAGGTTGACTTAACTGGAGGCATTTTACTGCTGGTGACCTTAGGCTGGTGTATCAGGCCTGGAACGTCTGATTCCATCAGGAAAAGAAAATCATGTGATTTTTCTGAGCGACCATCTTGGGACTGGAAACATTTTTGAAACAATCCCTTTTTAAGAACAAACCCAATCAAGTAATAAACCTGTTTTAACCCCTCCGAAATGACAAGGCCTCAAGTCTAAGCATACACTCATACAAGAACCGAAACCAAATCCTCCCATTATTCTGTTTTACTAATAATTTAACTTGCTACTTGACATTCATACCAATGAAGATTGATTACAAAGCAGAATATTCTTGCTTTCTTGAAGCATAATTATTTGTAAACTCCTCTAAATGCATAAGGAAGAAAATAAAAAACGACAGTCTTGTGTTAAATTGGAGAATCTCCTGACAGTTCTCCATGAGGGAGGTGAGACAAATAGGACAAGTTTGGCCTACGCCTTCCGGGAGAGGACTGAGAGTTTCCTGAGCCAGTGTTGCAGCATTCCACTACTGCATCTCTAGCACGGGGGTGGGGGTGCATTCCGCACACGTAGAGCAGAGATTGCCTACACATTCCATGTATCGCAAAGAGAAATGGTTGTTTAGACAAAAAAACAATGCAGCAGACTCATACCAGGGAAGGCTATTTTCCAGAAAGGAACTGCGTGCATACCAGAATCTAAAAAAACAGCAGTGGCACACTCGCCAACCAGGTACTTCAGCACCCAAACCTTGCAAAACACTGCACCCGGTAGATGAGACTGTGGAGCAACTACGTTCAATATAGGGAATTCCAAGATGGTGCCACATGCTGCAGATGCTTACAGAGTCTTGCAGTTCCTATTTCGCCCTAATTGAAACTAATCACTACACTGAGCCAATCAAATAATGAGTGTTATGAAGATCCAGGATGGAATACAAGAACACAGGTGAAGAACCAATTGGATTCAGTCTTAGAAAACTGCATGCTCATGGGAATGGAAAGGAGCTGTGGAAGTTAATTCAAAGTCTTGGACAAAATGGAAGCAGGAATGCTTGCTGTTGATTGCTTGATACAAGGGGGGAAACTGCTGAAGAGAGGATAAGTGGAGGGATGCTTGGAAGGCAGTGGAATCTTGGGGAGGCTGAGAGGAGAGGTGGAGTGCTGATAAGCTCTGGTAGCTCCAAAGCTGGAAGGCCAACCAGAAGGGTACAACAGACCCCCATCTAGTCCTTGGGTAGAATTGGAAAGCCAGACCAGACATTGTTTCATGTTTTTTTTTCTTTTATTTTGGTCAAATCCAATCTATTCTGGATCTCTACTCCTTCGCAATCTCCACTCTGGGCTGTTCTCCATGTCTCCCCAATATGGGGCTCTTCTCCTTTGTACTCTCCACTCTGGGGTGATTTCAGTCCCTCTCAGCTCCTGGGTTTGTCCCCTTCTCGCTCCGCTCCTCTAGGCTATGCTTCCTCTTTCTCCACCTGGGTTATTTTTGCTCTTTTTCTCTCCTTTGCCCATCTCCCTCTCATGGTGAGCCACTGCGTACTTCACTGCATCGAGCTGTGCACCCCTGGAAAGGTGTTGAGTCTGATCAGCTCTACTCTAGCAACGGAGTCACTTATGCAACTTTTCCGATAGGCTGCATGTTGGCTTTCCGAGGGTCTTCTCTCTTTTTTGCAGCCTCTCTGGACTGCTCTGGCCGATCGTTAGTTGCAGGTGCGCCTTGTTGGACTCTCCTGGTGCAGGCCATGGTGGTGACCACCGACACTGGCGTTCTCTCTACGGCCACACCTCCATTACCCTCTTTAATGCTGCAAAATTCTCTGGGCCTGCTCAACCTTCTCTGTAATTGGCTGTGCCAGGGGCATTGCTCCTGTGATTCAGCGGTCTCCCCTTTGTCTACACAGGAGGAAAGTCAGCTATTAGTAAAGGGTTACATGGTCATCCACAATTCAACTCCTACATAACCTACAAAGGTGTTCGTGCCTGGGGGTTATGATGACTCACCCCCTTGTTAGAATCTCTATCCCTTAAGGGGGAGTCCCATCCAGAGAGATCCCACCTGCCCTGTTCCTCTAGGGGGTGTTTAGCATATGAGGCTCAACCCCTTGGAGAGAGGTGACCATCTCCCTGGATTCATTAAACATGCTATTACCCGATCATGACATTTCAATTATACTAAAGCTTTTTCTGATAACCATTTTGAACATATCGGAGGAAAGGAAAAAAAGATGAGCGCTATGATCAAGAGTTTTGACAAAGCCAGTACTCTGGCATTGCCATGTGGCAATGAAAACACTCTCAGCCGGGGGTCTGTGGCCTACCAAGGACAAATCCAAAGCCAGTCGTATCACGGAGGAAGACGGTGGCAGTTGAGAAGGCCCAAATTCCTGTCTATCACCTTGTGCCAACCTGCCTTTGAGCCGTCCACCTTTGTCTCATGCCATACCTCCTCCTCAACAAGATGCTTGCCAGTCGTTTTGTGTTTTTTCTAGTGATCAACCATCAGAGCAATGAAACGACAAACCTCACTACTTACTCAGACAGCATGTAATGTTAGCCCACCATTAGACTTAAGATCTATACTGGGAACCTCAATCACACCTTTTTCTCCAGCATTGGATCTTTCATGGATTCACATGCTTAGAATATTCCCCGTCGTCAGACTGGGACCTCTCGGTACACTTATATAGCCTTTTCCTATAGGAAAACTTCTGACACTTTTGTGTCCTACCTACGTCTTTTTTGGGGCCTGCATACGCATGCCCCGTAGGACGTCGCGGTATAAAAGCCCCGCCCCTGCGGCTCCCTTCAGATTTCAACCGTCTCCAAAGTAGTGGGATCTCCTCGCGTCGTCTTACTATTTTGTACAAGGTTGTGTACTTGAAGTTGGAGTTAGGTGAATTTTTTCCTTCATGTCGAGAAAGGCGCTGTTCCGTCCGTGCGCGACGTGCGGCTTGAAAAAAGCTTACGAGGGGGATGGACATATGGATTGTATATACTGTCTCCACCCTCATCATTCGGCTGATAACTGTGACATATGCAAAAGGTTTTCTCAAAAGACCCTCAAAGACCGAAATCGACGGCTGGTGGCATGGTTGAATGATGGAGCGGGGGCATACCCCCCTTCGGAGGTAGGCTCCACACAATCGGCAAAAACATCACACCGCGCTGTATCGTTTCAACCACCGGCGAAGAAATCTTGATGGGCGGAGATAGTCATCTCGGAGTCATTCAGCTAAAGAATATTCGACGAGAAAATCGTCATCTTCGTCAAAAAAAGCATGACAAGGAAAGGCCGAAATCCTCCTCGGGCGATCTCTATAGATCGACCACGAGTCGAGTAATAGCAGGCCAAGTGCAGAAAAGGCGGGACCGCCTAATCCAGCTGCTAAGCCACCGTCGTCGACAGCGGTCCAGTCATCGGCCTCCTCCCTACCGCTGACACACGTGGTATCTACCGTCCCGCCGACAACGACAGCGACGGTGGCCTCGTCGACGGAGGTTCTACAGGAAGCCTGGAAGCCTTGAGGCCTGAAGTTTTCAATCCGATCCCTCTGGATACTTTACTGCAGGAACAGGCAGTGTTGCTGTCCTCGGGAGAGGACGAGAGTGGGGGAATAGCTGGCCCGGCAGACCTCGGGCTACGAGTGGTTGACAAGTCGTCGATGAGGGGATCCGGAGTTCCGGTGTCTGCCCCTCTTCTCAATGCTCAATCTGTTTTGTCGTTGGAGGTTCTGTCCACGCTTCAGTCTTTATTAAAGTCGTTGGACCAGAGGCTACCTCAGGTAAACCTGCCACAGTCGCACGTCGACGAGCCGGGCCCGTCCAGTCCACCGACTCACTTACACACGCCAGTCTCAGCACCACAGGCACCCCAAGAGGAAGGTGAGCTGCCAGATTCAGAGTCTGACAGAGGAGCCATGTCGGATATCTCCTCATCCCCCTCCAGGGATCCAGCCTGGGAATCAGAGGTGGAATTAGAAACCCCAAGGAGCCCGGCTCAGCGCACCCCCCTTCTCCCGGATGATATTGCATCATTCCATTCTATGATGGAGAAGGCGTGTAAGGAATTCGGTTTGTCCCAGGAGGAACAGAAAAAGGACTGTTTTCTTTTCGACCACATGGGTAAAAGAAGGTCGTCAGTGTTTTCAATACCCATCCTAGATCATGTGTGGAAGGAGGGTTTGCAGACAATGCATCACCCCTTTTTGGAACCGGCGGAAAAAGGTCGCCTTGAGAAAAAATGTAAGGCTCCAGAGTCTACCCCCAAGTGCTTATCCTCCTGACCAACGCCTGAATCGGTGGTGTCGGCGGCAGCGGCGAGCAAAGCTAAGGCCCAGCACAAGTGCACGACTCCTCCTGAAAACGAGGCAAGACGTCAGGAAGCCTTCGGAAAAAATGTGCTATCTGTGGGAGCAACTACAGTAAAGGCTGCAAACTCTCTGGCTATTGTAGCCAGATACGACAGAGAAATGTGGCACAGGCTGGCTTCGTTGATGGATCATCTTCTGGAAGAGCATAGGAAGGCGGCGATTTTACTCGTCCGAGAGGGTGAGGAAGCCTCCAATCACGCAATAAAGATCGCAGTGGACCTCGCTGAATCGGGCTTCAAGCAAGTCAAAAATGGGGTTGTGTTACGACAGTCATGGCTTAAGTGTACCTACTTCAGACCGGAGGTACAATACAAAGTATTAGATATGCCCTTTGAGGGAGACCTTCTATTTGGAGAGAAAGTAGATTAGGCCCTGAAGGGAATGAAAGAGGACTCTGACACGGCACGTTCATTGGGTGCCCTCCAGCGTGGCCGAAGCTACAAGTATTTTCGTCCCTTTAGAGGGGCTTCAGGTAATTCCAGATTCTCTGCGTCACGAGACAGTAGGTCGGCGTACCCCTCCCAGGAATACAGGCATGCTTCTCAAGCAGCAAATCGACACCGGAAATTCCAGACCTCCAGGAAGAGACCATCCTATCCACCGTCGTCGAGAGAGAAGCAAAACAAAGATCAGCAATGACGAGCAACACACCGTCCTGGGAGGAAGAGTATCAGCCTATGTCGACGAATGCGAACGAATAACGACAGATCAATGGGTGCTGGATACAATAAGGAACGGACATTCTCTACAATTCAAGCGCAGCCCTCCGCACATTCCACCTTTGTTCGTCGCTCAATCCCATCTGAGGGTACTGCAACAGGAGGTAACACTCATGTTAGCAAAAGGTGCGATAGAATTAGTTCCAGCATCACAGAAAGGTCAAGGGGTTTACTAAAGATACTTTGTCGTGAAAAAGCCAAACGGAAAATGGCGTCCCATTCTAGACTTACGCGATCTCAACAAGTCCTTAAAGAGCCTAAAATTCAAAATGCTCACGCTCCAGGAAGTGATCTGAGCCGTTCAAGAAAGGGATTGTCTGGCGTCCCTGGATTTGCAGGACGTGTACTTCCTGTGCTTCCAACACATTGGAATATGGAAGTTCCTGAGGTTTGTGATAGGGCGGACTCACTACCAGTTCACGGTTCTTCCCTTTGGGCTCAAAACCTCCCCCAGAACGTTCATGAAATGCCTGGCCCCAGTAGCGGCCTGGCTAAGAAGGCAGGGCCACCATGTATACCCATATCTCGACGACTGGCTGGTAAGGGGATACTCCCCAGCGTCGACCAACACAAGTTTGCAAGCCACCATGCAGCTTCTACAACAGCTGGGATTCGCCATAAACTTCAAAAAATCCTCGTTGATGCATTCGAGAACGTTGGTGTTCCTGGGGGCACAGTTCGAAACCCAGTCGGGGCTAGTGAAGCCTTCCCTCGACAGAATCTCAAAACTCAATCAACTGGTGGGTCGACTACGGTGAAACACCAAGCTTTCAGTGAGAAAATACGTTTCGGTCCTAGGGGCCATGGCATCCTGCATCCATCTGGTGGCCAACTGTCGCCTATTCATGAGACCAGTTCAGGAGTTCCTGGCGGACCGATGGACACAGGCCCAATGATTGTGGTCAGACAAGATAATCATCATCGACGACGAAAAACTGCTTCGGACTCTTCAGTGGTAGCAGAGTTTACACAACCTGAACAGTGGTGTACCCCTACAGGAGCTGGAGTTCCAGCTAACCATAGTCACGGATGCGTCTCTAACCGGCTGGGGAGCTCACATGGGCACTCTTCAAACGCAAGGTCGTTGGTCTCAAACTGAGTCACTCCTACACATCAACGTGTTAGAGCTCAGAGCAGTGCGATGGGCCTTGAAGGCGTTCCTACCACACATCAAGGGATCGAGAGTACGAGTGCTGACGGACAATACGACAGCCATGTTTTTTTTTTTTTTTAAATTTTGATTTTTATTGTTTTTTTAACAGTTACAATTCTTGTATTACAACAGAACAGAAAAAGGTTACATATATGAGCATAAGGAAAACACATTAGCGACCCGCATTTGCACGTCTCGTTTCAACATCATTAACTCATGGGTACTACTAATAATACCCATATCTTAAGCGGATACTTTCCCGTTCTTTACATATATAAGCAAACCCCCCCCTCCCCCCACCCACCCCTCCCCGGGAATGAGAGTTGTGTCACATAGAGGTTGAGGTGGCATGGTAGAGTAATTTTCTGCAGGGTTTGAGGCATATGTATCATAAATGCATTCAAGGGGTCACCATGGAGGGGACGTATGTGTTCAGGAACTCTGCCCATAAGATTTCACATTGTGTTGCCCTGCCATGTAGGGATGCGGTGATTTTCTCCATGGTACATATATTCAGTACCACATTAACCCACTCTTTCTTAGTCGGGGTCTTAGACGATTTCCAATTGGTCGCTATTAGCGCTCGTGCCGCCAATAACAGGTAGGGAGTTATGCCACAGACCCTTGTCCATTCATCTTCTATTTTCTCAAGGCTAAATAAGACTAGATGTGGGTCAGCAGTTCTGTATATACCATCCATGTGTCTGATCCACCCGAGGACCTCATCCCAGAAGATCTTAATCCTGGGGCATCCCCACCACATGTGCCAATAGTCGGCTATCTGTCCACACTCGCGCCAACAGGTAGGGGCTGAGGATTGATACATTTTGGATAGTCTATACGGGTCATACTGCCATCGATGTAGAAGTTTGATGGAGTGAAGTTTATATTGACATGAGACTGAGTTACGCGTAGCCATATTACACATCTTCACCCATTCTTTATCCTCTATTTCTGACTCCATATCAATCTCCCATCGTCTTCTGAGTTTCTGCGTGGACCCCCCTCCTCCCTCGAGAATGAGTTTATACATGAGGGAAATCAGGCCCTTCCTATCAGTCTTAGAGTCCAGCATTTTTTCAAAAGGGGTGAGTTCGCGGCTCAGTTTGTCAGCCCATCCTGCCTGTGTCAGTACTCCTTTGATTTGTAAGTAGTGGAAAGCGGACAGTACCCCGATGTGTAGGGCTTCGGTCAATTCCGGGAGGGTAATGAAAGAGTCGCCGTGGAGGAGTTGGCCCACCCTCTCCAAGCCCGCTTCATACCATGTCTGAAATCTATCGACATTGGGTATGTGGTTGTTAATACCCGGGGACCATAGGTGACTTAACGGGGATGGCCATGTTGGGATTCCCTTCATTCCCGGACCTTCCCTCCATATGTCCCATATGGTGGCAAAGAGTGGATGTTCCCTCGTTTTCTTTAGCACTGTTTTCCTCGGGGCCCATATCCATTCCCCTAGTGTCGCTGGATCTAAGTAGTGATTGTCCATTGCTATCCACTGTGGTTCCTTATGGCTGCGTAAGTGAGGGACGAGCACACGTAGCTGGGCTGCGGCATAATATTTTTTGATGTCAGGGAGGCCCACCCCACCTCTGTCTTTGGGCAGGGTCAACATAGCATAGGCGATCCTGGCTTTCTTCCCTTGCCACAAGAACTTCAGAATCTCCCTCTTAACCTGTGTAAAATATTGTTCGGGTATTTTGATAGGGAGCATCTGGAAGGGGTAGAGAAACCTTGGGAGGCAGGTCATTTTTATGGCATTCAGTCTGCCAAGCCATGAGATCGTTAGCTTGTCCCATCTGGCCAGGTCTGCCCGAAGTTTAAGGAGAAGCTGGGGGAAGTTTGCCTCATACAGAGAGTCTAATCTTTTTGTAACATGTATCCCCAAATATTGCATCGTGTTGTGCTCAATCGTCAGACCTAGAAAAGAGTATTTTGCGATATTCGCTTCTGTGTCTCCCTGCAGGGGGAAAAGCGTGGACTTGGCTCGGTTGATCTTAAACCCCGATAGTCGACCATAATATTCTATGAGGGAAATCGCTCGGGGGAGAGATCTCTCAGGGTTGGTCACGTGTAAGAGTATGTCGTCAGCATACAAGGCCAGCTTGTACTCCGTGGGCCCCAGGTGGATTCCATCTATACCAGCATCCTTTCTTATATTGTGTGCCAAAGGTTCAAGCGATAGGGCAAAGAGAATGGCTGACAGGGGGCAACCCTGTCTGGTGCCTCGTGCCAATCGAAACCACCGCGAGTATTCCCCATTCACAAACACTGAGGCTGTAGGTGACGAGTAAATTGCCTGTATCCCCTTCCGCAGGTTTGGGCCCAATCCAAATTTCTGAAGAACCTCCAGCAGGAAGTCCCACTCTACCCTGTCGAACGCTTTTTCTGCGTCAATAGAGAACAGCGCAGGGGCAGTTTTAAGACTATGAGAGGCATGTACTAAATGTAATGTCTTCCGCATTGTATCCGCACCCTGACGGCCAAGTATGAAACCCACTTGATCGGGATGGACAAGGCGGGGCAAAAAGGTTTCTATCCTAGCCGCTAAGATCCTGGAATAAATTTTAGCATCTATGTTAATCAAAGAAATGGGGCGGTACGATCCACAGTTCCTGGGGTCTTTCCCTTCTTTAGGAATGACGGCTATGAGTGCCTTGGTGAATGAATCCGGGGGGTTCCCTGTTTCTAAAATGTGGTTAAATAAATCGACAAGAAAGGGCGTGAGTTGCGGTGCAAAGGTCTTGTAGAAGCCCGCTGTATACCCGTCTTCCCCCGGAGATTTGCCTAACGCAAGTCTCTTAATAGCTTCCAGGACCTCATCCCCCGATATAGGGCCATCTATGGTGTCTGATTCAGTACGTGTCAGTGTGGGCATATCGACATCCTCAAGATATGATCGGATGTCAG
The DNA here is from genome assembly GCF_040938575.1 of Ambystoma mexicanum. Lineage (NCBI taxonomy): Eukaryota > Metazoa > Chordata > Amphibia > Caudata > Ambystomatidae > Ambystoma > Ambystoma mexicanum. The sequence goes on along the minus strand of NC_090929.1, from coordinate 763,659,888 downwards.
ATACGTCCGGGTCCTTCTCTGGAGTGTACAGGGCTTCATAATAGTCAGCAAATGATTCCGGGATAGAGGATCGGTTTGATTCTGGTCCGGATCCTTCACCACATATTTCCTGCACCCTGCGGTCCGTCTGTTGGGCACGTAATCTGGCCGCCAGCAGCGCGTCCGCCTTGTCCCCTTTCTCATAATATTTTTGCTTCAAGAGGAGGAGTTTGCGGGCTATCTGTTCATGCTCTAAAAGACGCAACTCTTCTCTCTTTTTTTTGGCATCTGCAACTTTTTCGGGGTCTACAACATCGCCCTCCCTTACATCCCTCTCCAGTTGGGTAATTTCTTTGCGGAGTTTGTTTTCAATTAAGGACCTCTCTCTTTTTTTCCTTGCACCTTCTCTCATGAGAATTCCCCTCCATGTAGCCTTACCAGCTTCCCAGACTCCCTGTTTGGAGACCTCCCCAGTGTCATTCAAACGGAAAAATTCCTCAATTTCGGTTTCCATCTCTATCTTGAATGTAGGGTCCTTCCATAAGGACTCATTACACCTCCACCGTCCGCATCTAGCGGGCATGGACCTCCAGTCCAGATCCACTGTCACCATGTCGTGGTCCGACCATGATATCATTGTGATTTCAGACTGGGAGGCCGTGTCATACAGATCTCTCGAGGAGTAGAGATAATCAATACGCGTTAGCGTGTTGTGCGGTGCCGAATAGAAAGTGTACCCCCTCCCTGTGGGATGCATATTTCGCCACGTGTCAACCAGGCCGTACAATTCCATCAGTGTTTTGAATTGAACGTGATCTCCACCAAACTTATCTCGCGTGTCGGGGTTGCCAGGATGCCAATCTATCTCGGGGTCGGCCCACAAGTTAAAGTCTCCACCCAGGATGACGTGCCCTTTCGCCTCTAGCATGATTTTAGGGATCGTCTTGGAAAGGAACCTGAACTGTCCCACATTGGGAGAATAAATCGTAGCAATAGTGAGAGATATCTTACCAATTGTCCCCACAACCAGAAGGGCACGCCCCTCCGCATCTGACCAGATCTTTGAGGCCTTAAAGTCTATGTCTTTTTTGATGAGTATTCCTACCCCTCCCTTCTTCAGTGGCCCAGAGCCCCAGAACTCCAATCCGGATCGTTTTCCCAGAATCACTCTCTCCTCCCCTCTCATATACTTGGTCTCTTGCAGAAAGAGTATGTCCAGTTTTGCTCTACGGAATTCTCTCATGACAAGTGATCGCTTCGTAGGAGAATTAAGACCTTTAACATTCAACGTTCCCACCCTCATGGTGCCCTCACAGCATAAGTTAGCGGTCATTATATAAGCTTACTGTGTGCCCGTATGAACTCGATGACCAATTCAGTCGCGCCCTGTGATACCCAAACAACCATGCCGCCCCCCTCCCTCTTAAAACCGTAACTTGTAACTTTAGCTTGACACACATCCCTGTCTCTCTTTCCCACCTACCCCCTCCCTTCCCACCCTGGCTTCGGCGGCGTCCGATTAGACCCAGTTAGAGGCACTGGGTCGGAACCGAACCACCAATGGAGACCGTTACCTCACGGTCCCCTTACAAAGTAAACATCAATGAGTTATTAATGAGCCCCCTATAACTCCCCCAATCTGCACGTATTGATATAATGTAAGTGTGAGAGATACACAACATCACCCAACCTTCTCCCACAATGCACTATGATAGCGTTCATTACAGTTGAGTTACATCATTTCTACCCAGTGTCAACTGCCCCCCTCCGGGGAGCCATTTTCCCTACGGTATTTTCTCGAGCCCTTCACTCTCCTTCTCTTCGGGCCTTGCGTCTGCCATTCCCCCTCCTTCCGGGGGTGTTCGTCACGAGGGCCCTCCTGGTCGTGCGGGCCTAGTAGATCTGCGATGCAAGCCTTTATATCTTGTTCAGAGTTCAGCCTAAATTTCGTACCCTCATGTTCAAAGGAAAGAGAGAAGGGGTATCCCCATCTGTAACGCGTGTCACAAGTTTTGAGCCAAGTGGTAAGTGGTTTACACATCTTTCTTAAAGCCAATGTGAAGGAGGAGAGGTCCTGGTAAATGGTTATTTGCGCTCCACAAAGAGTGATGGACCCTCCGCTCCTCGCCTTTTCCAAAACTCTCATCCTATCCTGATAGCGGTGGAAGCGCGCCAGGACGGACCGCGGGCCTCCAGGCGGCCCTCCCGCTCTGTGAATGCGCTCCGTCTTGGGTTCGTCAATATTATCATCGGCGACGAGGAGCTTGATAATGTCATGTAGAGTTGATTTCAGATCCTCTTCCGTCTCCCCCTCTTTCTCCGGAATCCCGAAAAAGCGCAAGTTATTTCTCCTCTCCCTGTTTTCCAAATCGTCCATCTTGAGCTTACACTCCTGCTCTCTCCGTTCCAGCTCGGTTATCCTGTGGTTTAGCTGTGTTTCGAGGACGCCAATGGAGGCCTGATTGTTCTCCATTCCCTCAACCCTGTCCTCTATGCTGTCGAGGCGTTGCGTGAGTTTATCGATCTTCCCCCCAATGTTGGCCCCCATATTCCTTATTTCTGCAAGCAATCCAGCAATGTCACCTTTGGTAGCAGCTGAATCAGTGTCGATGGCAGGAGCTGGTGGAGGAGTCGGCGAAGTCGCCATGTTAGGGGGATCACCGGATCGGGGCAGGTAAGCGTAGATGGCCAGTTTCTGTCGGAGGTTCATTCGCTTGTTACCTACGCAGATGTTTGGCACCACAGAGGAGGCACACGCCCCTACTCTTCGTGATAGTACTGTTCTGGTCTTCCTTCGACGCGGGTACGTCCGCTCAGGGGGCCCTACCCTCTGTGGTGTGAGGCAGTTCCTCGATGGGGCCTGGCCGGGACGAGCAGTCTAGGGCCGTATCAGGAGCAGCACCAAACAGTTACACGACCGTCTCTTCGTGCGAAGAATGTAACTTTTTAGCGAGGCCGTGCGGGGTAGACCAGGGTACCCGTACACTTTCGGGGAGCCAGGGCAGACTTCCAGAACTTTCGCGCGGTCCACACGCGGGATTTCTAATATTAGAAAGTCAGAGAGGAGGTGGACGTGCCACCGCAAGATCCATCCATCAAAGAGGGGGACACTCCCATAACCGGGGTCGTGTTCCTCGCGTGCCCTCCCAGGGGTCGCCGCGCGAATGCAAGGTGCGGGGAGGGGGTCAATGGGAGGCACTCACCTCTGCTAGTGTCTCACAGGGGGGCAACAGGCCCCCAGCCGTTTGCCACCGGACCGCGTCCCACCGCGGGGCCCAACTGCCAGGTCCGAAGGGAACGCGCGGTCGGCCGCTTCCGGGTCGCGCTCGTCGAAATTCGAGCAGGGCCGGGGTCGGGTCAGACCTCGGCGACGGATATCCAAGGGAAGCCGATTCCAATTTCTCTCGAGACCTCTACCATAGGTGGGGGCGACCTTCCCACAGCTCCTCCATAAGTTTCAGCTCCGGGGGGTCCAAAAGCGGGGGCTCATCTCGCCTTTGGGGGGCCTCGGTACGGGAGCTCACGCGGAAGCAGTCTTCATCCGCGCGCCCCCTGGTGGCCGTTTCCGACGGCCATGTTTTATGTGAGAAAGCAAGGGGGACACGATCCAGGACCCTTTCCATGGAGGCACAGAAAGTGTGGCATTGGGCATTAAAGCAAGAGATATCCATCGTGGCTCACCATCTCCCGGGAGTGAGGAACTCGCAAGCGGATTCCCTCAGCAGAAGGATGGCCCAGATACATGAATGGAAAATGGACACAGATTAGCTGACGAAAGTTTTCGAGAAATGGGGTCACCCCCCACTGGACGTCTTCGCAACGAAGGAAAACAAAAAATGCGAGCAATGCGAGCAACAAGCAGATGGCCTCAGGAGGGTTCCATGGGGGAGGCGTTCTCCTTCCTATGGACGGACAAGTTCCTTTACGCTTTTCCTCCGTTCCCCCTCATACGGAGGACGGTGCAGTGGATACGCAGGTACAGTTGGTAATTATAGTGGCACCGTACTGGCCGAGGCAACCATGGTGTTCCGACCTGCTTCACTTGTCGCTGGAACAACCAATAACGTTTCCGAGGGTCCCGAAGCGTACTGTCCCGGGGCAAAGGTACTGTGTGGCATCACGACCCGGACAGTCTCAACCTCACAGCCTGGCTCCTGACTTTTCGTAATTTGGTACCTTAGGATTGCCAGACAATTCTGCAAGCGGCTCGGGTCCCTTCTACCAACAAATCTTACACCTATAAGTGGCGAAGGTTCTGTGAGTGGTGTCGAGGACAACAAGGACTACACCCGTTAAGGCAGAGGGGGGGTTTATCTTTCACATCGATAAAGGTGCACCTGGCGTCCATATCTAGGTTCACGAGGAAGAGACAGGTTAGTGAAACACTTCATGAGGGGTTTATTTCGAATGTTTCCCCCAATAAAACATTTTCCACCAACATGGAGTCTCAACATAGTGCTGGCAGGCTTAATGAAACCACCCTTTGAGCCTATGGCCACCTCGGCCATGAAATTCATATCGTGGAAGTTGGCGTTCTTAATTGCGATCACGTCAGCTAGGAGAACCTCGGAACTGCAAGCGTTGGTCGTAGACCCTAACATTCTTTAAACACAAGGTGGTTCTGGCAACTAATCCTACTTTCATTCCGAAAGTTCCTACAGTGTATCACAAACACTCGTCCATTGTCCGCCCTACTTTCTTCGCGACCCCATCATCGGCAGCGGAAAGAGCTCTTCATACCTTGGACGTTAAGAGGGCCCTAAAATTTTACCTACATCGTACACAAGAACTCGTGTCTACTCGACAACTGTTCATCGCTTATGGTCCGTCGACGAGAGGAAATGCAATTTCTAAGCAAGTACTGGCTCGGTTGGTCTCATCGACGATTGCGTTTTGCCACTCCAAGGCCAGAAGGCCGCTGCAAGGGCATCCTAGAGCCCATTCTACAAGATCAATGTCCTCTTCAGCAGCATTATGGGCAGGAATTCCGCTAACGGACATATGCCAGGCTGCGGCATGGTCGGTGCCCCACACGTTTACCCGCCATTACTGCCTTGCGAGGCAGCATGCGGACGAGGTGCAGATGGGAGGAGCAGTCCTGTGCCATCTGTTTCAATAAGGTAAGCTCTGCACTGTGGAGAGTTTTTTCTACCTGTTGGTAACCGTATGCTTTATGGAGGTACAGGTATATGGGTAAACTTATTTCTTGTGTACCTATGCATTATGTATTTTTTGCGGATGTATGTTGCATTGCATTCTCACCGCCGTCTTCCAGTTTACTGCTATACAATCTATTCTAAGCATGTGAATCCATGAAAGATCCAATGCTGGAGAAGGAAATAGTTTCTTACCTGTAACTCCATTTCTCCAGCATTGGTATCTTTCATGGATTCACATGCTTAGAATATTCCCCGTCGTCAGACTGGGACCCCTCGGTACATATCCTCCATATGTGTATATCACTGCTGAAATGAGAGAAAAACCTTTCTCATTTGTCAAATGTGTGTAGTAAGCCCTTAGGATGTAAGGAAACTGACAACGGAGATTGTCATTTTATCCACAACATATAACACTATTTATTTGTTATTACACGGCATACAGTAGCAGCTGTGTAGATCTGGTTGTTTCTGAACCCATAGGAATGGCAAGTTTTGGGCGGCTTTTAACTTTGCTGCCCTAGACAAATCCTCATTAAACTTGGCAAAAAAGGTATATTGCCCCAACAGATTTTGTGAAGGGGGGGGCAAAGTTATAAGGTGGTCCCAAAATGTGTGGTCTCCCTCATAGACGCAATGAAAAAAAAATCCTCAGCCTACAGCCCAAACTGCTTCATGGACTTTCACCAAATTTGTGCAGGAATGGTGGATTGGTCAAAAAAGCATGCTTTTGTAAATTGGGTGCAAATCCGACAAGTAGCTTTTTTTTTTAAACGGCCAAAAAGTAGGTAAAACATTGATGTCTGGGTTCAGTCCGCACAAACACTTCCTGATTTGTTCCGCGGACAGCCTTCTGGACCAATCGAGGTCCGGCGCGATGTCTGCAGACATTGGATGCGCCCACTGATCGGATGGTGAAAAGCGTGAGTTGTCATATTTTTTTAAGTGGCCACCATGTTGGATCCAAGGACAGCCCCTGCTGTCCGTCGATAGCGCAGCAGCGGAAAAGTCTGGAAAACACATTTTAGGTTATTTGGTGGCCAAAAGCGCACCTAGAAAGGGTGGGGGAGTGGAATAAACAAGATATGAAGCTTTTTTTATAGGTAAAAAAGGGCATTTGTGTGCTGCTTAGTCTACAGACCGCAGTAGTCTGTGGACAGTGCTGTGAGCAGACAGTTTGGGAAACTCATTTTGGGCCATTTGATTGTTGAAAGAGGACGTAGAAAGGGTTGGTGGTGGAATAAAGATGATATGGAGTGGTGATTATAGGTGAAAAAAGGGTTTGTAGATGCCGCCAAGTCCGCAGCCAATTTCGGTGCCAGAGGACACCATTTCAATGGCACTGGGTTCAGGACGGGTTTTGTTATTTGAAGGTGTATTGTATGTACTTGGTATATGGTTTAAATGTATTGTGGTGGTTGTGGCCAGTGGCCAGATTTGGTCATGCCTCCAAGAATCTCACCACTGACAGCACATACTATAGCAATATGTGAATAGTAATTCTAGGAAATGTAGGAAGAGTGGAAACTATGTTGTATTTATGATTGTTGTACAATTGAGGATAGTGCTTACGGACTATGTATTTATTCACCCTTAGTATGCTTACTTGGTTGTATACAGTAGTAAAGCTGTAATTTCTGGTTTGTTTTCCGTGAAAAAAGAACAGTGTAATGTGTTACGCAGGATGGATGAAAAGCTTTAATTTCATGCAATTTTACATATACACTTTTTTACCCTGTTATACAGTACATTCTCTGTACTGTGTGTGGTACAACATTAGTGGTTGCTACACTATAGTTGTATTTACTTCAATAATGATTGGGTCATTGGGAAAAAAAATCCATACAGGATTTAAAAAAAAAAACTACCACAATTGTGTCGGTGTAAGTGTAATAATATGTCTGTTTTAAATGTGTTTTTATTGTATGAATGTTTAAAGTACTTGTTCGCATATTCGAACTACATTAGATTTCAGAACAAAATGGTAGTAACAAGAATTGTGATGGTGTATTTGAAGTGTATTGCAATGAAGGGTATTTTTCAACTAGTTGTATACTTATTGAAGTAGTAGCCCCCGAGCTACGAGGTCACGGATTGTGTGGTAGTCCGCAGACAGCCGGAGTGCAGTCCGGGTCCTTTGAGGATGCCTGGTATGGAAAGGGAACTGTGGGGATAAGCCAATGAGGTGTTCTGGTTGTCGTTTGCATGAGAAGAGGGTAGTGGGTGATTTGTTTGTTGTGTGCAGGGAAAATGGCTGTGGCTATTGCTAGGAAGAACATCAATGTGTGGATGGTGAGAGATTGTGGCAAGAATTCATTAAAAGGTTGTATTGAATCTTGTGGCATTTCTGCTACTATTGGATTGTAGGGAGGGGGAGTTAGGTGCAATATAGTGTGTGGGTTAACGTGGGTGAGGTTATCATTTTGTCACAGTATGGCTCAATTTGAATGGCCAGATATTATGATTGTGAATTGTGGAGGGACCCGTTTGGGCCATGTGACTGCTGCATCGTTGCAGTTTGCTATTAAAAGGTGGTTTCCAAAAGTGCACATAATGTTTTCTGCAATTCATCCAAGACAAATATGGAGATGTGCAAATACTTTCAATCCAGACATGGAAAAAGTGAGGACGCTTGCAAATAAAGGTGTATGTGCTTTTTCATATGATTCAGCGATGGTCTCGTTTCAGAATGAAAATATCATGTTGGATGGTGTAAATAGTTTTGGGAGCAATGGAGTGAATTTAAATGATGTTGGGAATTACATTTATTTCTTTTCAATGTTAAAAATGCTTTGAAAAAGTTCATATGAACAACTCCAATGGGAAAATGTGGAGTGTATAGTAAAGCATTTGCTAGTAGCTGTAGGATATAAAATGAGAAACAAAAAAAAACTGAAAACCAAAAAGAAGCTCTTTTAAGAGCCACAATTGTAGAATAAATGGTTTATATTGAGTATAAACCTCCCCACCCTCTTCAATTGGAGATTCTGTCTGTGGACACCATGGTAGTCCAAGGACGGCACGTGCCACTTCCGGCTCCTCTGAAGATGCATGGCATTGAAAGGGGACTGCAGAGACTGCGGACAGTCATGGTGTCCGTGGACATTGGCGGAGCAGCCAGTCAAGCTTCCTGGGTGTGGTGTACAGGAAGAAAGGGTAGCAGAGTTTTGTTTGCTGAGCGCACTGAAGATGACTATATATGTGGGTCGGAGGAATTTGAGGATCTGGATTATGGGAGATTGTTTGAGCCAGTCATTCAAGGTATATGCTGAAAATCATTGTATCTGTGGAAGTATGCAAGTGTGCAAGAACTGGAAATATTTTGACATGCAGTTTCTAGGTTGAACTGGCCAAGATTGGTGTCATTCTGTAAGAGTATGGCACACTTTAAATACCCAGATATTATGGTTGTTTATTGTGGAGGGAACAGTTTGGGGTATGTGACTGCAATGTATTTGCAATTTGCCCTAAAGGATTTTTTCAAATGCCTAGTGGAACTGTTTCCTGCTGCAAAGATTCTTTTATCTCAAATCAATCGGAGGCAAACATGGAGATGTGCAAACTTATTCAGTGTTCAAGTGTTTTCTGTGAAGATGAGGTTATTTTCACAGATGTCAGGAAATGTGATTTTTCTTTAGTGTTAGAAATGCATTGAAACAGTTCATGTAGGAACATTTCAAGAGAAGATGTAGAGGATACAATACTACCGTTCATAAAAGCAAGAAAAGGAAATAAAAAGGTGTTTGATAACAAACCCCCAAAAAACAAACATTCTTTTCAGAGCCAACACTAAAGAATAAATAACTGAAATTGAGTTAAAACTCCCCCCACCCATGTTATTTGTTGTGGCATGCGCAGACCATGCAGTAGTCCGCGGACATCGGGGGATTAGCCAATCAGGTTTCCTTGGTGTGGTGTACAGGAGAGAGGGTAGCATTAGTGTGCATTGAGCAGTGCTATTCTGTTATTTCTGCACGTGCCCTCGCTATGCGCAATCGTAGGCCAAGCAGCAGTGACATAGCCTCCCAAGCATATTTTACTGGGGGAAATGCGAGCAGGAGGTCATGGACTAGTGGGTCGGGAGAGAGGGATGGTTACCGTCCCTCTTTCCCGACGCCAAGCTGCATATTTGCATTGCATGGAATGCAGGCAGTAGGTCAGGGGACTAGTGGGTCAGGCGAGAGGGACCGTTCAGTGCCGTCCCTCTCTCCCGAGCATATTTTACTGCAGTGAATGTGGGCAGGAGGTCAGGCCAGGCCAGCCCACAGATACATCTTCTCACGCCAACAGTGTAGAAAACTGTAATAAGATTGCACTTTCTCGCTTGCAAAGATGTGGATTTAGTGAGTTGTGCAGTGATAATAAGTCAAATGTGGACCTCGGGCTGCTATCGTCATTACTCGACATCTGAGCTTGTTCTTTAGTCCAACACAGAGAAAGACATTTGAAAACAAAAAACACAAAGAATTAGCAACGTAAATGAAAGTTTTCAAAAAGAGGGCAGAGCAAAAGCTGTGTCTCAGCTGTCCTGAATGGGCAATGAGTAAATGCCTAAAGTGAAAGTTTGACACAAACAATGGCTAAGAACAGCGGATACATATTACTGTGAAGCTATACTTTGATGTGTTTTGAAATGATTAAAATAGGGGATTGCCCCGTTCATTGGGACCACATCTGGGATTGCCCGAAGCTTGCTTTGATATGGGTAGGGAGCTGGTTCCATAGTTTGGATTTATCGATGAGGAGCATATGTATCTGCTTCGGGTGTAGTTGGATTGTAATGGGGCTGAGGAGCATGGCTGGTCCAGTACCTACTCGTGCAGCAGATATATTTTCTGCGAAACCCCAGGATGTTTGCCATTTGACTGCTAGTATTGACATGCCTGCAAATCTTTAGTTTGGGCAATAAGGTGGCGCTTGCTACACCTTTAAGTCAAAACTATGGCATTAGAATACAGATGGGGAGGAATTGGCAAATGAGGAGGGACACAGAGCCTGCAGGTGTTTGCTTGCGTGCCACCCATTGACTACCCATCATCAAGCTATTCCCTATAGCCATTCCAACCCATTCCTGACCCTCTTCTTCTAAACCACCTCCTCATGGGAACTCTTTGAGCTCGCTTTAGTCAAGCATTAGCATCAAACTTTGCACTGGAAGTACCTGCCAGTGTTTTTTCAAAGCAGTTTTCTGAGTGATAATCACTTAATTGGAGCTGTAAACGTACTACTGATGTAATACAAATGTCTTACCAGGCCTGCTTTCAGCCAAACGATCTATAAGCACTCTGAAGGCCTGTTAAAAACAAGCATTGGCAAAGCCAACAGTGTTCACTTGTGTACACGTATTTCGCTTTTGCCAGGCACTGTTTTTAGATGCCCATGTACTCTCACTTTTTTGTACCTGCTACTATTGATGACCAGTTAATACCACTACAGCTGTGCTTGGCAAGTACCTTTTCCCATGCCTACACAAAGGCCCAAACTGTTGGCATTGCCAATGCTTGTTCTTTTTGTGTGACATGCATGCGCCAAGAAATGCGGAAAGAAAATCAACTGCAGCCTAGTTATTGGACAGACCAATATCTATGTGTAAAGCCTGCTATGTTATATTCGCTCTGCCCTGAATCTGTGTGTGCCATAAGAAACCACTGGCAAGCATATCATGCTAAAAATGTATATTTTAAAAATGTGCTCTAGGCTGGCAACAGCACACTAGCTACCTTTTGGTTCTGTTTAGATCCATGAATTGTAAAATAAGAGGGGTCGAGCAAATTAGCCACCTCAGTGACAAGATTCACATTTGTAGCCCTAAAGAAGGGGGTGATTGGTCCGACATAGGTGTCTTTCTCTGTGGCTGGTCGTGGAACGTTTTTTGTTTCCCAAATCTTTCTCTTGGACTAGGCCTCTGCACTTGGCACATTCTGTTGAGCTCCTTTGAGGATCTGCAAGAATCCCTCACTCATCACCTGAATGGGGCACAATATATTGCACCATGTGAAGTGAGAGGTGTACCTTGGTTTTCTAAACAGATATGAACTGTGTAGGCGAAATCCTTCCTTCCCACATAGTCAGTGTATGATTTCATATTCCATCCATTCTTGAGAAAAAGGTGGGATTGAATGATGCCAGTTGGCTTGGAGCAGGGGGGAGGGCAGAGATCACAACTCTCGCACCACACTGGTGGAGACTTGCTCAAAGACAGGGCACAAATGGTTCAAGCAGAGGCTCTGAAAGGAGAGAACTCGGACTGTATTTTGGAGAGCAGGGGTTAGAACAAAGATACCTCATGATTGAGGTGTCCGTGGTGTGGCAGGATGCTAGGTCTGAAAGTGATATTGATGAGTATGCTGAATGGGCTGTAAAGACTTTCCATATTCAGATGTTGCAGCAGTAGTTAGTAGGTAGTGTACTGAGGCTCAGGGCAGTTCCCTGTGTAACCATACCACAAGGAATCTGCACCAAATAGCAGCAGCATGTGACCCTAAAACAGCCACCATGATCCCAGGATACAACATCAGCCCCTATGTAGAACAGCATTTATTGAAAAACCTGTTTCATAGCAAGGCTATAGCTATTGACTGTCCCTTGGCACAACCAAGAATTTCGGTGCTATTTGGTACACAAGTGTTCGTTTAGCTGGACAACTGGGAATAATAGAGATTAGGACAAGTGGAGTTTTTTTAGTGTTGGTGGCGACGGGTTTAAACACAAAACACGTGTTGGCACAGCTGCAACGACGCCATGGTATAAGCAAAGGCCAAGGAACTCCCCTTCCAACTCTGCAAATTGTGCGTTCACTTCTCGAGGGTAATGCACGTCATCCGAGATCCTTTGATTACAGATGTATCTATGTAGTGATGGATCACTAAACTACTCGGAGCCATTACATAACTCAAGGGCAATATATCTGTTTGTAGGCAGAGCCTAGATTGACATGTTTACATACATGACGATCCATAAGGAACTGATATCTTACAAGCAGACCCACTCCATGCCCACATACATGCGAGATGTAGTAATGGAACATTTGTCACATGTTTTTAATGTGGACTATATGGGGCATTGTAGAAAACTCAAATCTCTGAAGCTGCACATTGCATGTTCATGCCTCCTGCTTAGCTTCTAGGCAGTGGAGCAGGCAGGCAGGTAATTGATTATTTGAGTTAATCATGTCAGAGCTATGAATGAAGTATTTGGTATCTTTGGAGTATATCACAAGACATGGGAAACTAAATGCGAAGCATGAGGATGAATATGATTGAGTGCATGGAATCAAGGACAAATCAGCTCTCCTGAAGTCCTTCTGTAACTAGAACGGCAGCAGCACAATGACTGCATCTTAATCAACAATTCTGGATTAACAATCCTGTGAAATTCCTTCCTCTTGTAAATCAACGTACATTTCTTTACATAAGCATTAAGAAAATAACTGATTAAATTCCCATAATGACAATGGGGATGTTCCTCTTGGGTGTCAAGGAGATCGTCTTGTTTTTTCAACAGTTTGGCAACTCAATCACAAAGTTCCTGCTGCCAAATACTCAGAAATTAGGGTACTCTTGATACAGGGTACGGCAATTCTGTGCATGCATAGGGTTGACTGTGGATAATATTTCATTAGTGCTAAGAAATACAGAGTCATAGAATACATCTGAGGTTAAGTTGGACAATTACGGCGTCCTCAATCTTAGTGGTTCTATGGTACGTGCAACAAATGGATGACATGGACATCAGTTCAGTCACCACGACTGAGACAATCAACCACGTTGAAGGGATATTTGTCTCCACTCTTCTACTCGCACATGGTTGTACAATGTGCTGCTCGTAAATAACAAACAGATGGATCAAAGGAGAAGTTGGCGTGTTTTTTCCCAGTCCCGCTGCACCCAGGACCTTCCACAGGCTGGTGAAACAGGTTTTTGATTAAATGTATTCATATTGCAAGGTTGGTCTTATTGATCATTTTTTGTCAGTAGCTAATGTGAGTGGGAACAGTGCTCCTCTACTTTTTAAATGTTTTTTTTTTAAGTTGTACTGTTCCTATACTTTTATTTTAAAAAGAAACCATTCGGGAATGGTTTCGTTTTAAAATAAGAGTGTAGGAAGAAGTCGAAACTTGCACTTCAGTGCACTGCACTGAACATTCCCTTAAACAGTAGGTGTGCTTGTTTGGGGGTTTGGATTGTGCGTGGGAGAGGAAGTGGCGATGGGGTTTGTGGGACGCTTGAGCAGGCCAGGAGGGAACATAGTTCCACTTCTTTTTGTACACTTTGACCACTGATTAAAAGGTACAATGTGTGCCAGATCAGATGAAGGGGGCAGGCACTAGGAGGACACATGTAACCTGTTTTTACTAAAGAATGCCCATCTTTCCCTATCAGTATCGGGCTTCTCTACTTGCTTAACTAACTAAGGTGTCCGTCAGTCATGGATGAATGTCCAAAGAATAAGAGTCCACCGTCCCAAACTAACCTAACTGACCCTACCAGTTTTATGATCAACTAAGGTCTGGAGAGTGACTCCCTTCTCCTATTGGTTGTGCTTCTGCAACTGTCTTCTCTTTTCAGATTAGTATGAAATTCTCAGTCTTTTGTGATCCTTTGTCTTAGCTGTTGCAACGCCCTGACGTGATTGATAGTCTTTCTATCTCCTTTTATTCATGGTTGTTTGACTCTGGTCAGAATCCTTTTCTCCTTCTAAGAGGATTCTGAGATGTCTGATGTAGTGTCTTTTTCTCTGAGAGTTTGGGTTACTATGCAATTGTGATTGACAGGACTTCTTTGGGTGCACTCTACCCTAAGGTCCCCTCGGGTATTTAGTACACAATTAAGCTTCTCTATTGTGATCCAATTTGTGTTTTTTATACTCTGGGTTAGTTTACCCTTTTCCCAAGGTAAAAATGTTCCAGTTGTGTTTGTCTCTGTGTAGATTCTGTGCTTCTCTTTATTACATTCATACAGTTCAAGTTCACCAATGGAATTTTCGCAGTCCCTTCATTTGTACTGGGATCAGTATCTGTGATTCTATAATGGGTGCCTTTGTGCTTACCGGTATTACTGTTGTCGCCTTTATTTTCAATGTCAAAGGGGAGCTTCTCCAGTGCATGCAGTTTTGTGGAACGTTGTTCCTTCTCTTCATTTCTCTTTGTTCTCTGTGACATCAACTTCGGACGCTTTTCATTTTCCTTCCGGCATCATCGTGTCATTACGGGTTCTCTGGCCCACAAGTCGGTTCATCAGTGAGGTAGTATCAGCGTAGTTGAGGGTGGTCATGCCACCACCAAGCACTCTGTTCCGGTCATCCTGGCTTCTGCTTCCTCATACACACTCACCTTTTAGCATCTCTTGCTCCTCTCTGAAGCAATTTGAAAACTCGTGGGTTCTACGGCCTGTGTTGGCTCCGCCTTCCTCAGATATTCTCCATATATGGGCCTTCCCTTGCTTGCTTCTCCCGCTCTCGGCCTTGTCCTCCTCTTTAAGCATATTAGGCATTTGTAATTTCCTCACAGGAACGGGAGACCTTGTCCCCAAATTGGGATTCGAATGGATTGTGTCCTCCAATGTATTCCACATCTTTGACATGTAATGTCCACAGCTGTGCTACTTCGGAAATTTTTCGGCAGAGGGAGTCCTGGGTTGATGGTGTTGTGTCGATGTCCCTCGAAGGCCTCAATCGAGGGAGACCTCACCAGATGTTATAAATAGGATGTGCAGCGCCCGTAGCCACAGTTCTGTTTTTCCGCAAATGTGTTTGCTTCGAGAACTTGGCATGCCTTGTGTATTTTTCGTGACTGTCTTCTTCATCTACCCCTCCGACTCTGCGGTCTGGCTTTAAGACTTGCTGAGACTGTAAGTCTAAGATGTCGATTACGGACCCGCACTGCATTTGTTTGTGGTCTCTGGGTGTGAGTCATGACACCGACGACTGTTCAAAATGCCAGTCGCTGACTGCTAAGGCCTTGCGGGAGAGTAAGTGGAAGTTACAGGTAGGTCGGGGTACTAAACCCAGTAAGTCCCGAAAAGCTGCGAAACGGATGTCCACCCATGATTCAAGGGGCAACCCTCCTCATCAGAGGGAGTCCCGGGGATCTCGATTCCGGAGTTGGACCCGCCACTCGTCCTCCTTGTCTCAGCACTCCTGGAAGCGGCGTCACTGGTCGCCTTCCCCGTCCTCGTCGAGGATGGCTCTGTGAGGAAAGTGGCTTGTCCCACTAAATCCTCGACTCCTAAGAAATGGGAGGCCTTCCGGAAGAAAATGCTAGCGATTTTTCAATCCCAGGGCAGAGTCCCGTTCAGACAAGGGTCAGGTTGGTCGCCAGAGACGTGCTAGGTCCAAGTCTCGGTCTTTGTTCCCAGCAAAACTGCAGAAGTCTGGTAAGGGCTTGAGGTTGACATCGATTCGTTGGCGTCATGTCCATCGGATATGGAGACCAGTGCTTTGCCTTCACTCCAGCCCTAGGTGCTGTCAGCGCCATCGTCGACGTTGATGCCGAAGACGTCGGCACCCTTGCGCCTACGGGGGGCCAATTGGATGGAATTTGCCAATGGAGGTCCCTGGTCCTGTGTATCCTCCAAGGAAGACTAAATCCAAGTCAGTGAAGCCTGTTGGGAACTCCAGACCCACTACTGTTCCTAGGCAGGAGTTCTAGCTTCCTCTGGATGATATCTATGAGGATGAGGAGAGGTCTGATTTGGAGTTTGACCCTGTTGAGCCGGATGTGGCTCCTGTCCTTTCCGGGGACAGTCAGTTGGATAAGTTAAGTCAATCATTACATGATGCCAGTGGCTTAGACACATCTCCGGAGGTGGAGTTTGGCAGGCCTGAGCCTGGGGCTCATGTGGACTCCTCTTATAGGAGACTGATGGGTAGGGTTACTGATTATCTTGGTTGGTCTAGTCCTCCAGAGGAATTTGTTCCTTTTCATTTGACTTTGCAAAAAAGGGTGACGGCTACTTGGCAGACCCCAGAGTCTCTTCTGGCGGTTAACAATTCATTAACTAAAAAATACCCCCCTTCCAGTCTTGACCCGAGCTACCTTTCCACTCACCCCAGTCCCAAGAGTTTGGTCATCCAGGCGGCTATAGCCACCTCGAGGCAGGCAGCGTACCCTACCATCCCTCCTGATAGGGATGACAAGTGCTTCGATGGTTGGGCACTTGAGGTGTTTTCTGCAGGGAGTATGGCGCTGAAGTCAGTCAACTCCACTTGTGCCTTGGCAAGATTTTCACACACTCTGTGGAATTGCACCCTTCTAGCAGCTGATCATATTCCCAAGGGGGAAGAAAGGGATGGGTTCCTTGCTCTCATTCAGGATGGCAAGGATGCCATGTGTGAATCCCTTCAGTCTGAGTTGGACACGGCCGACAGTGTTAGCCGGTCCATGGCTGCGAGCAGCATTATACACAGGTTTGCGTGGTTGCAGAAGTCGATGTTTGCTCCGGATGTACAGGCCCGTCTTCTGAACATGCCCTTTGATGGCTCTCATTTGTTTGGCAGCAAGGCTGACGAGAGCCTTGAGAGGTTGCAGACCTCAAAAGCTGCTGCTAAATCTTTGACTGCAGATTTGCGTCAACCTCTTCCTTTTCGTCCTAGGGGACAACAGTGGAAGGAGGGGTTACTTTCATTACTACTCCTCTTTTGGTAGGACGAGAGGAGCCACCAATCAAAGGGATCAATGAAAAAGTACCCATGGTGGTCGGGGAGATAGAAGTGCCAAAGCAAGTCAAGCAGCTGCCTCTTTGCCTTCAGGTGCTGCAACAGCTACTCCAAAACAGCTATGAGTCCATGTTCCATTGTTCGCCGGTTTGGGGGCAGACTATCTCAGCATCTCGAAGAATGGCGAGCTATTACTTCAGATGTGTGGGTTCTGGATACAATAGCCCCCGACTACGGCCTTCCCTTCCTAAAGCGGCCTCATGACATTCCACCGGGGAGTCTCTTTGAAGCTTCCAGATCCGCTCCTTGTGCAAGAAATCTTGACCCTGCTGGAGAAAGGCACTATAGAACGAGTGCCTGTAGCCAAGAGGAACAAGGGATGGTATTCCCCATATGAGTGTCCCCAGGCTGTTTGCTTTATCAAGTGGAATGGTATATTCCTGCTATTAGCTCAGCCGAGGTGCTGATAATTAGTTAAACAACGAGGACCCTGGGCAAGCACACGGGCAGACCAGATAAAAGAAAATGTCCCCCATTAAAATACATTGCATCATGTTCCATTCCTATAAAGAGTTGTCAGAGCTGGTCCACAGAGAAGATATTTCAAGGGCTTCCTTCTCAAGTCTCTCTAAGGGCCCATGGGACTATCCACAGTACCCTATATGTATTGATGCTACTTTTGTTTGAGGCACCTTTCTGTGCTTAACATTTTAATAATTGTATTAATTTCATTATTTTCTTTCCTAAGTTTTGAAACATATACACTGTCGCAACACAGTAGGAAGCAAATGTAAGGCAGCATATAGTGTTACATAAACTCTAAACGAATTAAGAGCCCACATATTTCTCACTATTGTCAGTAGATAGTTCTTGAGGGATGTCATTTGGAGGTTCCCAGAACTCACAGCTGCAACTCCTCTGTGCAACAGGTGCAAACCCTGAGGACTCTCTTGCAACCCCAAATTTCTAAAACAAAAAATGATTTCTGAAAAAATAAATAACTGAAGCTCCTGATGTAGTAGCTGCCCCCGTGGCGCAGAGAGCCATGCCACCACAAGTCTGGTGGGCCCCCAGGCCAGTCCTCAGGGTGAACGCTGGGCTAGGGAGGTGTTCAGTAGGGGTTGGCATTGGAGCTGACCGTGACATGTGGTACATGTCACATCCCACGTTCAGCTCCAACGTCTTCTCCCTCGGCTTCCTTGAAGCTCACTAACAGGAACGAGGAAGCTGCAAGAGCTTCCTGGGTTCTGTTTGTGAGCAGCACGCAGAAGCCGAGTGTGACCTGAAAGGATGGACCGAAGCTGCAAGAAAAAGCTAAGAAGGCTTTTTTAAAAAAAATGTGTATTTTGCATGCGTGAAGTGCATGTCAGATGTATGTGGCTGAATGAGAAGTAATGTTATGTGATGGCATGTTTTTGAATGTTCTGGGTGGGTTGATGTGTGCCTGTGGAGAGAATATGAGTGGCTGTAAAAGAAGGTGCCAGTGAGTGATTGATGGGTGAATAAGTATGAATGTGGTTTGTGTTTTTAATTGTTCTAGCTGGGTGGGTGTGTGACTGTGTAAAGGGTGCAATGTGGGGATTTAAGAAAAGGTGTGAGTGAGTGACTGGTGGGTGAATGAATATGAATGTGATGGTATGTTTTTGAATATTGTAGGTGGGTGTGTATCTGTGTAGAGAATGCAATGAGTGGTGTGAGAAACCTGAAGGTGTCTCCTTGGCTAGTCCTCGGGTATCTGCATTCAGGTGGCCAGGACATGGCAATCGCTATCGGATCAAGTTCCTGGGGGTGGACTAGTGAGGGAGTGAACTGGGGTCTTCCAGCCCTTTAAAATGAGGTAGCAATTCCCTTGAGATAGATGGGGATGCAGAAGTTACTCAAACATCAATAATCAAAACGACTCAGGCAGTTGGCAAAAGGATATCTGTTTTAATATCAATTATCTAAAACAGGGAGTACAACGGACATCAACGGTCATCTCAGCATAAGAACTCTCAATGCATCTTGCACTCTCCAACGTCATCCTACGGTGCAAACTACAAAAACCTAATGGCAACTGTGGTAGGGTGTAAGGGAAAATCCAAGTATATGATCCATACTCATCTAAGGCAGTGAAAGAAAGTGATTTGCCTCTTTAACATCAGGTGGGGCAACTAAGCACTCCCCTAAAACAGGACACTATGAACATCACTAAATACAAAACGTACAATTGGCTACACAAACTATAGGATCCCTAATCATGCGGTCCTCTACCATTGGTTGGCACTCTAACCTCCGTAAGTGCTTTTCCACCTACGTCTAGCAGCACACAGACTGGGCCTCCAGGTGCTGAGGAGCTAGTCTTCAACCATAGCTTCCCACCAATTAGCATATTCATCCATCATCAACTACGCGGTCTGCTGTCAATGAGGGCTTTGAACTTGTCCTTAGGAGTGTTCTTTGCTCTGGAGAATTCAGGGGAGTGAAGGCACGCTCTGACCTCATGCGTCGGTGTGACCATCATATTTGTCCAACTTCATCCCTCCACATGACTGAAGACCACAAAATAGAGCCTCTCGTGTATTAAAAATACTATTTTCTAATGGACCTCTGACGTCTTCCTTGTTTTGTTCATGCCTCCTAAGCAGGAGCTCTGTTCTTTCACACGATTTGTATCCAATGTCTGCTCACTCCAGCCTGATAAAACCTTGGCTTCTTGGTTCATCCAGTCTCGCCTTTCTGAGATTCACTTTGTAATTCACTTGTTTTCTAACTGCTACACACAGGAAATGAGGCCTTCCTTCTTTGACCCAGCTCTGCTATAATACGCAGTGGAAACATCCATTCTTTGCTCACTTATATAAAAATATATATTTTGGTGCATACCGCAATCTATTCACTACTTGGCTAGCCTCAAGAATACTTTGTCGGCTTGCTTTTCTTTGCATCTGTACAAGTGTAAGACAGCTTGACATCTTCATAATTTCTGTAGCATACGTTTCTTCATCTTGATCCCAAGATACCACTTATCTTTGATACTTTCTTGAAGCCTTATAGAATATCCTCATTCTCTAGTCTCTGCATCTCTTCCATGTACGTCAGCTCGACTCTGTATGACATCACCATCCGTCTTCGTCATTCATCGGGTCTGTTTCTTCTGGGATTTCATTCAAATGGCCATCATACTGTCTCGTATGCAGGTATGGTTTTCTCAATGAGAACTTTGCCTCCAGGATTCTCCTCGGTATCAGTATTTTCACTGGTACTGCACGTCTCACTCTCTGGTTCCCAACATATAGGCAAGATGGGCGAGGTGATTGAGGTGGGGGTACTTAGCTCCATCTCTATAGGAGGTTCACTTTGAGGAGTAGGAGTGGGGCACGGATAGGTGATACCTTTTCCCAATTCCACCACGTGGGATATTCCAAAACACTGCTGCCCCCATTTTCCAATGCAATCACTTTCACACAACAAAGAAGACAACGGACTAACACCAGAGCCGTTTTCTTGACATGTCCCAATATAAGGGTCAGGCAATTGACCTAAATCACTCACACCTGACTGCCCTTTCCCTTCCACACAGGGATAAAAGGTGGGGCATAAGCGCACATCACGAACAAGGCAAACAGTATGACGTGAAGTCTAATTCAGCATGGCAGTTCAAGAGGAGGCAAAAGACAGAAAATACCGAGAGGGTGACAAGGAGAGAAGTGACCTTGCCCTTCCGGTCCAGGCCCGTGAAACCTCTGCAGGTGGAAACATAAGAATGTGAAAAAAGGCCAGTGTGTGTTGCAGCAGATGTGTACGGTACTCAAGACCCTCCTCCGCTGATGAGGAAGCCGGGGAGAGATGCTTGCCTCAGTGGTGACAACCTTAACTCCAAAACCATGCCATTCATCACAGCCAGTGAGTCGAGGGGAGTGTCGATAAGAAACCAAAATGTACTTAACTAAAGGTAGCCAAAAGCTAATTTGAACTTTTATAGATATGATTGAGAAATTAGGTGGAAAACCAGCAACAGAAGAGGCCGGCACCACATGGGTGCTCAAGCAGGAAACTCTGGGTGATTACCCAATGGTAGAAAGACTATCATAACCTTAAGGCTTTAAGAAGGGCCAAAGATCGGTCAAAGTGGTCATACAGGGGTCTTGTCAAATCCTCTGTACCGTCGAAAGTCTTTGACCGGCAGATGACTGAGAAAACTAATAGAAGTGAACATTAAGTCATGAACAGTGTTATGTAAAAATTAGCAAGAGTGAACCTGGTAGAGGGATGCTGATGAGATGGGGGCGAAGTCTAAAGTTCCATGATTAACTGTCAATAACCATTGGCGAAAGTGAACCTGTCAGATGGAAACCAACAGCC
The DNA here is from genome assembly GCF_040938575.1 of Ambystoma mexicanum. Classification (NCBI taxonomy): domain Eukaryota; kingdom Metazoa; phylum Chordata; class Amphibia; order Caudata; family Ambystomatidae; genus Ambystoma; species Ambystoma mexicanum. The sequence continues at coordinate 763,638,754 of NC_090929.1, read as the reverse complement.
AAAGGTCAGTGAGTGTGAACCCGACAGAGGGAAACCAACAACTAAAAGGGTGAACTGTCTTTGTGCAAAGCCATAGTAAGTGAGAATGTGTGAGTGACTGGTGGTGAAATGAGTATATGTGAAGGTGTGTTTTTGAATGTTGTTGGGGGGTGCATGCCTGTCTAAAGAAAGCAATTTGTGGATGTAAGATAAGGTGTTAGTGAGTGGCTAGTGGGTGAATGAATATGCATGTGGTAGTGTATGTTTGAATGTCCTGGGTGGAGGTTTGGTGTGTGCCTGTGTGGTGACTGCAGTGTGAATGAATGTGAGAGGGTATGCATGGGCAAGTGACTGGTGGGTGAAAGGGGATGCATGTGTGCATTTGTGTTTAAGGTCCTGGGAGACTGGATATCACTGGAGCGTTTTTGCCACATCCTTTATTGACTTTGTACTTTTACTGGTATTTTCGGGCAGAGACAATTTCATGTGTGTCATTACTTGGCTAGACTGGCATTTTGGTGCAGTCAGTCTAGCCATCGCTTACTGTGGCATCACATGTATTACTCTGCATCTTTAAAAAAGCAAGCATGATAAGTAGTGTTACCTCGCTAGACTGATGTTTTGGTGTGGCAGCCTGTATATTGTTTACTGTAGCATGACTTTGTATTACCTGGGCATCTATAATGAATCAAGCATGATAAGTGTTTGTATAGTCAGGTCTAGCCTGGCTTACACTGGAACCAGTTTGGACAGGTTTTCATATTGTGACATGCCACTTTTAATGGCAAAACTAACAGGAGTATGTTCTTACATAGGAGTACTGGCATATATTGGCAGAGCCAGTGTTGTGCCCAGTGCCAGAAATTATACTATAAAAAAATCATCTTAAAGCGAACATGAGTATAGTCTTGTATGGGAATACTAGCATATGTTGGTGGAACCAGCATGGACAGGTATGGGGACAGCCAGCATAGACATTTTTTAATGCAAGTATATATTGCAGTGACCGGCATAATGCATTGTGAAATTCCCTGTGCACTTTTGGTGACTTGCATCTGTTGTACTGTTTTTCATTATTTACCATATAAAACGAGTGTTGGCCTTTTACCAAAATTGTTGGCCTTTTGCACACATTTTCATGGAAAACGTGCTTGTAATGCACCATTTGAACCCATTATTCATAAGAATTTTGCCGGGGAGGGAGAAGAATCCCCCCAACACCCCTAAACCCATTTTTGTTAGTTCAGGCTCCCTCACTATGCACGGCCACAATCGCATACTTGTGGCAAATATTTACACACTCCCAAAAAAAACTCCTCAGCCAGAACAGGAGGCTGGTATATTTGTGGACCTGGCACCACACCCTTCTTTCTATGCTACGTGAAACATTTAAGCTTTGATTAAAACACATATTTACTTATTTCATGTGCAGTAGTGCATGCCTCCTGCAGTGGCATAATGATCATGGACATTCCGTACACATAATGCTCTGGGCCGGCCAGGGTGGTGGCGTGCCCTGTGGTTTGTTAAGGATCTTGGTGGGGCCCCCACAAAGTGGCTTGCAGGGTGCCGCCAAATTCTGTGCTACACCATTGGGCACCATTGGGTCTGACAAAGTGGGTAGTGTGCAATGCATGCTTTGAAGTCTGCCAGTGAGTCCCCAGGTGAGATGCAACTTGTGGGTGTTTAAAATTTAAAATAACTCTGTGGTGCCACCGATGTATGTGTGTAGCAAAGATATTACATTAAATGGTCGGGGCTTTTTAAGTCCTCTGGCACGCAGTATTACGCTTATATAATACAAACGATTAGGGATCTTGGGTTTTTTGGAAAGAACCTTTACCAGGTATTTTACTCCTGCTAAGATAACATTATCAGGTGCACTGCCCTATGTACCTGCAGACCAGTTTAATAGGTTTCTTCTATTGCAGTGGTAGCTGACTCATAGATACATTTGTAACCAGGGAATTGTGTTGATACTAAATCCTGGTCAATAATAGCATTTTCAGGCCTTGCTCGTGCTCGATAGTTTAACACAGCGCTGTAGCCTGTGTTAGAGATTTTGGTTACACTGTTAGAAGTACTGCATTATGTATGTTTTACATTTAGACCCCATGTCAAATCTGGAAAATTGCATTCCCCAAATGTGTGATTGTGGGCAAATCATTCCTCCCTCTGGGCCTTGGTTCTTATATCTGGCTGAAAGGAGAGCGCCTGGAAACACAGGTGCTAGACCCATCTGAAAAATCTGAAGATCGTTTGCCATCACTTCCCGTGATTTCACTTGGGGAAGGGGTCAAAAGACATAATTTCCTGAGATGCTATCAGGGGATCAAGGATTGTGTGATGTCACTTCTGCTACACCTGGCATTTTGGTGAGATTACGTCCCTGTAGCACCTCTTAATGAAAGGAAAAAACAATGTTCCTCGTGGTGGAATGATGAAAGGGTATGGAGGGTGTGGCCCTTTTGCATTCTATTTCTGGGCCTTGTCCTCTAAAACAGCGTTCAATCAATCCTGCAGTCAGACTACAAATCTAGCAACAGTTAGTGTGTTTGTGTGTGTGCATGTATGTGTGTGAGGGGGTGCACCCTCTCCAATATATAACTTGGGAAATGTTTTATTTGCAGTGCGATATGCTGGGTCATTTTTGTTTTTGCCATGTAGCTGCACTACACTAAGATACTCTGTGCTATCTCGGCAATGCTCTGCCCAGCTTTGAAAGCTGGTAATCTTAGGTTTGGTATGCACGACTGTATTATGTTATGTTACACCATATCATGCTTAGAATTTAGGGAGATGATGTTCATGGTTTCTCTGCAGGGATGGATGTATTTTTCCAAAATATTTCATGTTAATTTGAATGCATGTTTTTGATGTACTGCTTCCTCTTGCTTTCAAGTGAGTGGTGGCTCCTTCCGCTCATACACACATCCCTTTTTGTACTACTACCTAATTCACTGTATCTAAATTTAAGGATGGCAGCCCGTACATTTTTACTTTTTAAATTCTCCATTCTTTCTTGCAATCTTGTAATAGGATAATTTGGTTTCTATGGAGGTTTGCTCGTTTCTGATTTCCATTTTCTGTTTATGTGCATCTTCCGTTTGATTTTGGGACTATAAAGACAGTTTTGTTTTACTTGGTGATTTGGTCATGTTTTGTTGGCTTTTATTATGCCATGTATTATTTTGTTTCACATTCATTTCTAATGTCAATCACTTTGTAGCACATGGTAGATGTCAGCACTCTACAAAACACCCCTACAGTTCCAAGTACCTGCAGTTCCTGCCAGCTTTCCTGGATATAGATTGACCATTTGGGGGATAGGGAGAAAGTAGAAGGGCGTTATATACTATGCTTCCCCAGGCGTACTATGACAATGTGATGTTGTGTTAGGCAAAATGCCTTACTACTCGGAGACAAAGACATACACAAACCAGGCTGTCACTACATACAGTAAGACAAATATCTGACCCCTCTCTTCCTGCCTATTGTGTTTGTTACACATCCACCTCTTCCTTTCACAGTCTAATTGAACAAGTCTATGTAGGGAGCTCAAGCAATAGTTTCTCACTATAGAAGACTAGGTGTTATTATACTTTACTCCTAAATAAGGTACCAATCTGCATTCCTGTGAACTTAAATAAAATGTAGCATGACATGAACAAACTCTGAATAATAACCCTGTTGGCAAAAAGGTGCCATGCTTTCTCAATTTTATGGTACTAGTTTGCCCCCTCCATTACGTCACTGTCCATTCTCAACATGATTCACCTATTGTTGACTGTGTGAATCCTGAAGCCAGAGTGACAGTCACAAAATGAACATTCTCAAGTGTGACCTGTGGTACAACGTATTGCAATACCCGGGTACATTAGCCACCACAATTCCAGGATTGCCCAAGCACACTATTGTGTCCTGCATGCCTTCTAAATTGCAATTTTCCCAGTCTGCTTCAGAAATGCAAGACAATTATTACAACACTTTAGGAATATTTGCCTTCTTTTTGCAGAATTATGGCACCATACAGAACAGAAGTGCACCCATGCTATTCCTCCCCACAACGCCCCCCTCTATCTGTATGTAGGGTATATTTCCTGCGTATCTCACCCATGCCCATTTTCTTTTCTTTCCTTCAGTAGATCAGGGTACTGACACTTAGGTGCTCTAAACCTACTGTGGCGGTGAAGCGGCACTGTCTAAAAGCACCTTAACATAACATTCCGATTACGTAGTGTGGGTGCATTAAGAGGATCAATTGTGAGGTGGAAGGGTGCATGGGAGCGAGACATGGCCCTTATAGAACGATGTGGGGCGCTGAAGTATCAGACATAGAGGGAGAGTGGGACTCCGGACAAGCCATCGGCAAGAGCAGCCTTGGATGCAGCGGTGGCTAGGCCCATGGAACGCAGACTTGGATTAGTCTTTTCAAACTATGATACTTGTTTGCTGATGAGCAACCTGCTTTCTAAAGTGTGCCGATATTTGTTGTTTTGTATAGTGCTACATACCTTAACAGATGTTCACAATTGTCATTATTATTACCCACATTTGTGGGACAGTTTGCAATATAAAAAAGATGAAGGCAGGGGTAAGCCTGACAGGGTTTCAAACTTCTATCCACACGACAGGTCCTCAACAAAGGTGGCACACGCTATATCTAGAGCTATCCATCCACCATAAGACCTTTTATTATGCACTGTGACTGTGAGGAAATCCATGCACTGCTAAACACTTTCCTTATCATGACCTTGCCACACTATACTTACAATTAAATTGTGAATTTGCAGTAGAGATGGAATATCAAAATTCCTTTAACTATCTTCAGCCTGTGCTCAAAGTGCACTGTTTGCAGAAATAATCCTTAATTCACAAACCGCTTTATCCTCCATTCCTTGCAAAATGCAGTTAACTGTTTAAGCAGAGGTAAACAGGAGGCAAGCAGCTTAATTGATTGCACTCTGATTGTTATCCTCCCATTCTGGCTGCTTATGCCTCATCGGTTCGCTGCCAGAGACAAATAACTGTCTCCTTTCCTGTATCTCTCCGGCTGGCCTCTCTTGGCCCTCTTCCTGCTCCCACCTGCAAGCCAAAAAACCTTGGGGTCATCTTCGACTCCACACTCTATCTCTCTTCACATCTCTGACGTCTCTAAGAAGTCACACTACCAGAGGCACCTCCTCAGAGGTATTCTCCTTTTCCTCTCCTTCCCCCAGAAGCTCACTGTCTCCAGAGCTCTGGTTCTCTATAGGCTGGATCATTGCAATATCCTCTTTCTAAATCTTCCTGCTTCCACTCTATGCCCTCTGCAACTCATCCAGAACAGGACTGCGAGACTTGTCCTTGGCCTCAAGCCCAGGGACCATATCTCTCCAGGACTGAAATCTCTGCACTGGCTCCCAGTGGCTGCATGGATTAATTTCAAAACCCTCTGCATCATCCATAAGGCCTTCTGGGGCCCGCGGCCTCAATACATTCAACTCGCTCTTCCTAAATATCTTCCCTCTCAAGCTCTTCGCTCATCCACCTCCAACTCCCTCAGGGTCAGTTGCTTCTCCAAGCAACAAGTTGGTGGTAGATCTCTCTCTTCGACTGGGGCTTCCCTCTGGAACAGCCTGCCTGCCTGCCTTAAACTTGAGGAGAACCATCTTCGTTTCTGGAAGCACCTTAAAACCTTCCTCTTTGCTTCTGCTTCCTCTCCCCCTCTCCCCTGCTGAAGTCCTGGCTGATACTGAGACTGCACTGGTTACCTGGCCACCCACCTGATCACGGCCAAGCCCTGCCTGGTGCACACCTGCACTGCCTCCCTGGCAACCCCTGCACCTGGGGACTGTTTTTCTGTAGCCCTACATTCCCCCCTCCAGTACTTACGTCTGCAGTCATCCTGCAATAGCCACCAGCTGGCCGTTCTTTTATTTATATTATTTATTATCCCATGTACTGCACTTTCCCCTCACCTCCCCAAACCCCCCCACACTTTCCTTTTTCCCTTCTCCTGCACTTGCGCAATCTGAATGACACCTGGCCTAGTAAAATCATTGTCTGTCTTCCCCCTGTCCCCCCTCCCTTGCCTCGTCGCGCCTTGAAACACTTGTGTATAGGTGCGCTATAAATGCCATATACCATATCTTATCATAAATCATATCATAGTTTCACACACAATCTCCTCTAGGAAAATCTTTCGATGCACCTTCCACTGACAGAGACAATACAGCTGATTGAGGAGATGATCAAACTAAATGAGAGACTAGTCGAAAGAGGACAGAAGGTGGAATTCAGTTACCCTGACAAACTCGCATTAAATTACTTGGAGTATCTCAATGCTTCGTGAAACCCACTGAAACCTACAACACCACTGGCTGCTGAAGCATCTCATGCACAGTAAAAGAGCATTGATATGCTTTTTGTTATGTTCTCTTGTTTCTCCCATTCCCTTCCTTTCACCTTTGTATTAAAACAAAAGAAAAAGAAGCTGATGAGCCGTACTTCTGAGTCCATTCCTGTGTGCATCCTGTGTCGGCCTTCTGACAGAGCTCACTTTGCTAGTGGGCAATGGCGTCCTAGGGCTTTTGGTCAGGGGCAAGCCTGCAAGAAATTCTCAGATCTGCTGATTTTTCTTATGAATGTTTCTTATATATGTTCTGTGAAAGGTACAGTAAGCTAAAGTGTGGCTGTGGACTCTTGAGTGGGTACCTTCCCAAAGAACAGGTAATTTAGCCATGTTAGTTCTCAAAGAGGGGCACATATGGACTATTTTTTGATTGTTTAAGGGACTTGGGTTTAGTTACCGTAAGTTTCCTAGGGTCATACATACGTCAACCCCTTACTCACTGTGCTCTGAGAGGCACAGCTCCACCTCACTGACATGTTTATGTGGTTGATGTTGGTACTCTTGTTCAAAAGAGAATTGCCATAGCATTTTGGTGCTGGACTGCCCATATGGGCGGGACAAAGACAGATATGCAAATAGTCTTGAGTGGGTACCTTCCCAAAGAACAGGTCATGTAGCCATGTTCATTCTCAGCGGGGCGCCTATGCACTATTTTTTGATTTTGTTATAGATGTTACTGTAAGCCTGTTATGCCTTCTGTTGCTTTGATGTTGACTGGGATTTAATGTGGCATTATAAAAACCCGCCGTGCCATGCCTTAGAATGACGATTGACACTATTAGAATCTGGAACCTGCATCATAAAACTAAGAACAAAGAGGTATTGTGCCTCCCTTCTTACCCACCCTATGTGTTTTGTTGCCCGTGTAGCTAGCAATGCCCGTGCAGATTAGCAATTATATTGATGAGCTGGAGAAGAGATTTGTCATCACGCGACTCAGTAGATGGAGCCTAATGGCGTTGTCATTTTTTACATTCCTCCCTAAACTAGTGGATGCATCCGCGAATGTGTTTGTACAAAGAGTGTGATCAGGGAAAAAAGTGCTGGTTTGAAGGAGTAGCTCTCTACGGATTGGTGCATCTCTAAGAAGACGATCTCTAAGGATTGAAGAAATGGACCATGACATAACAGTGAGGGACTATGGATATACAGTATTCAAACTTCTTATGGGTGCTATGAATTAATAAGAAACAATGCTTGCCTCACTGCCATTAAAAGAACCGTGATTAACTAGCAAAAACTAGGAGCAAGCAGTATTAATAAATGTACGTCACTGTGACAGTACGAAATTGCGCATTGCAATGGCATGTCATTCTATTAATGTAACCACCATTTTATAATCTGCTTTTGAGTTTATAAAAAGAAAATAGTTACCAAGATAAAGATTTTTCCAATTCAGCCTACTTCTCTTCATAAAATGTTAGAAGTTCATGTGTTTGTTTTGCCAACTATATAGATTTCTCATTAAAAAAGAATAAAGCCTTCATTATGAGAATTTACGATGGAATGCTAATGTTGATGGGATCGATATTCTAAAATGATTTTAAAATGAATAATTGAGTAATGATTGTGGGCAGGAATGTAAAGTGTAGTCCATTAGCAGATAATCACCAGGGTAAAATTGTAAATATTTTTAAGGAGTCCTCATATTCTCACAGTTTTTGCACAGTTTTAAAAAGAAAGTGTGTAAGACATTTGAGCAATATGCCCCGAGTGGCAGGGGCATTGCCGAATCAGGTAATGCCCCATGGCCCATAGTTATAGGCCTGAGCGAAGCCTTGGGGTTCCTGTGGCACTGGCGGGATAGAAAATGGCGATCGTCCCTAACCCAGTGTGAAGATGGAGATCCAGAGGGCCCACCTGAGTAGGAAACCCTGCGGGATGTGAACCTCTCGGCCCCCCGCCTCAGTGGCAGAGAAGATCCAGGCGTCCCTCCCTGTGGACCATAGCTTGGGCTGCAAAGTGACCTTGAGCAGGTCTGAAACAGCTAGAGTGTACCGGGGCCACTGGTGACCCCAGACCAACTGCAGGCAAGGAGACCGGGCCTGGGCCCCAGAGCATCCGAGCGCCACAGAAAAACTCATCAGAGACCTGGCCGAGCAACGCGCCCGTGTGCCGTTGATGGAGGAGCCCATAGTGGAAAGCCCACTGTGGGAGCAGGGATCCCATACAGACTCTGGTCCACAGCAGACGAGTAGCCGGTGACACCGCCCCAGCACCCACAGCACAACTCCATGAGGGCAAGCACAAGAAGAAGCAGAGCCGGGAAGAGTCACAGCCATATGCCCCTCCAGAGAACATCCCAAAAGGTGAGGATACCCGTGGAGGCGGGGTGGCAGGGTCATGGCACGATGCTGAGGACGGCTCGGGATAATCGGCCAGACCGCTACGTTGGGGTGCGGTAGGGGGAGAGCACAGGGCGGCCCGTAACACAGGGGGCAGAGCCCTTCGGGTAGTCCCACGTACGGAGGGAATATCAATTGAAGGTCATCCTGGGCCCAGTGGATGAAATTGGAGCTCCGCGGGAAAATTCACCACTCACGCCGGATACCGGGTGACAATCCATACCCCAGGTTGAAGGCACAGCAAACGTGTAGAGGGCTTAACTCCCACCGGATCTGGGAAAGGCAACAACAGTGTTTCGTGAGGAAGACCTCTCACAAGACCCGTGGAAGCACATTGGGGCCCACATTGAAGAGCCACTCGGAGCGGACAAGGAGGAGGAGAAGAATACAAACTGTGGTAAAGGATAATAGAGGAGAGAGGAAACACAGAACAACAAGGGACCACATAATATCTCACAAGGTACTGGGGTGGGAGCCGCGAGGGCAAGTCCAACCATGGGGAAGCTCCGAGGCCCCAGGGGGGTCCCCTAGGAGCCTGCCGGGGACACAGAGCGACGACGGGAGGGCGGCCTGATCGAGAACGGGGGGGCGCAGTGGCTCCAAGAGGAAGATACAACAGCTACAGCCAATCCCACGCAAATGAGGTGAGAGGCCCCACAGGGTGAGATACGACACCGAGTTGCACAGCGGGGCATTAGAGGGTCGCTTAATATAGAGGCACACAGCAATTTCGAACCAGAGATCGGCCCCCAGAAGCAGGAACGTTTTGACTTTTGCTGAAATCTGGGGAAAGGGGCAGGATGCCAAATGTCATGTAGTCCGTAACGTCTAGAGATTCGTAACAGGTGACTGCACAATTTGGTGCAGATTGGTCAAACAGTCTGGAATTTTATAGGTAATATGCACAATGCCACAAACCCACACACACATTTTCACTTTTGCGGAAATCTGGGGAAAGGAGTGGGCTGTCCAAATGTTATGTAGCCAGTAATGTCGGAGGGACCTAACAGGTGACTGTGCAAAATTTGGTGGTACAGATTGGTGGAACGGTGTGGAATTGTATAGGGTACATACGTGAAGCCACATACCCACACATTTCTACTTTTAGGCTGAAATTCGGGCCAAGGGGTGGGGTGTCCAGGTGCCATGTAGCCTGTAATGTCCAGGTGGTCATAACAGGTGACTGTACAAAGTCTGGTGCAGATAGGTGAAATGGTGTGGAATATATGAGGCCACAAACCTACACATTCTCACTTTTTTATATAGATTTGCATGATATTACATTTACTATTAAACTCAGACGTTCTGGTAAGTTTGCACAAAGGTTTTAAATATTTAGTTGGCCTTCTCTGATGGCCACACATTTTCATGGGAAGAGTTTTAGATCGAATTATCCAATACTGTACAGGGACATCATTTAGGGGTCGCCATGGGTCGCAATTGTAACCACTGAGGCCTCCTTTGCTACCCCTGTGGTCTCCCTTGCTACCCCTAAAGAAACTATTTTAAAAAGTGCTTCTGGGGTGGCAGACTTTCTTGTTCAGGCTTCTTAAAATACCATGAACTGTGGTTCCACAAGTAACACTTTCAGCAGTGACCCTAAATAAGAAAGAATAGGAATATCAAATAATGTGGCTTTTTGGAATTCTATACAATAATTGCTAGAATCATGAAAGGTTTTTCGAGGGGATTGGGTCCTCCGACGTATTCCATATCTATGACAGGTAATCAATACAGCTGTGCTGCTTCGGAAACCCTTTTCGGCGTCTGCGTCCTGCGTCGATGCGCCGTCGTCGAGGACCTCCTCCGACGTCATCCGATGTGATGAGTAGGACGCACGACGCCCGTAGCCTCAGTTCCATTTTTTCCGCGAACGTGTTGCTTCGTGAATCTCGGTTAACGCCTCGACTCTTTGGAGTTCTGTTCTTCTCGGTTCTTTGAACCTGTTCGTTTTTGTGAGAAAATCCTTTGTGTGAAGATGTCTTCTACTTCGTCTTCGACCCCGCGTCCGGGCTTCAAGAAGTGCGGGGAGTGTGGGTCCAAGATGTCAGTGACGGACTCGCACGACGCCTGCCTCTGGTGCCTCGGGGAGGACCACAACACGGATGACTGTATCGACTGCCAGTCGCTCACGCCCAAAGCCTTACGAGAACGTAAGAAGTTGTCGGTAGGTCGGGTGTCCAAGCCCCGGAAGTAGAAGTCTGCAGGGCTTTCGACGGATGATTCGAGAGGTGACTCTCTGCGTCATCGTCGGAATTCTCGTGGGTCTCCTTCTAGGAGTCGGTCTCGCCACTCCTCGGCCTCTTCGAGGCATTCTCGGAAGCGCCGACAGCGGTCGTCTTCCAGGTCCTCTTCTGAGGAATCTGCCCGGCACATCGCTTACCCCACCAGCCGTGCGACGCCGGAGGAATGGGCTTCCTTCGGGAAGAAAATGCTGGCGATTCTCGAGTCGCAGGGTACTAAGCTGTCCGCGCCCCCGAGTGGGGTCGGCCGTGAGAGGTCGTGAGACAGCGCTCGCAAGAGTGGTCGGCACCAGTCACGGGAGAGGTCCCGTTCGGACAAGGGGACTCGTTCTCAACGTACCCGTTCCAGGTCCCGGTCCTCGACGCGTTTGAGACCATGTGCACCTGTGATGTCTTCGAGGAAGACATCGACGTCTGAGGCGTCGAGGGCGTCGACAGGCTTTCTCGAGGCTCCGGCTCCGAGGAAGTCGTCGAAGCCGTCAACGCTCACTCGGAGCTCCGGCTTCGAGGACTGTGTCGACACCTTTGATGCTGGCGGCGCTGCATCTCACGTCGATCCTCTCGACGCCGGCGCCAATTCACTCGACGCCCTCTACGCCTTTCGAGGCCAGGGTGTCGGAGGTACCTCGTGGCACGGGGGAACCCCTTAGGAAGGCTCTGGTTAAGAGCAAGCACTCTCGGGTGCCTTCTTTTTGCCACCTGGAATATATTTCGGAGGTGGATGAGGATTCTGATGGCCTGGTTTCTAGTCAGATTCCAATGGTCTCGGGCCATAGTCAGTTTGACGATTTGAGGCAGTCACTGCATGATGCCAGTGGACTGGACACCTCTCCGGAGATGGAGTTTTGTAGGCCTGAGCCTGGCTCTCATGCCGATTCCTCGTACCGGCACCTTATGGCTAGGGATTGCGAGTACTTGGGATAGTCTGCTCCCCCAGGGGAGTTTGTGCAGGATGATCTCACGGACATCCTTGATGTTGGTCCCCCAACTGACCCTGTACTGCCGTTTCATATGGCTCTACAGAGAAGGGTGGCGGCGGCTTGGACTGCTCTGGAGAGTCTCCTGGCGGTGGGCAGGTCCTTGTCGCAAAAATACCGTCCAGCTAGTAGTGACCCCTGCTACTTGACCAGGCACCCCACTCCGGAGAGTTTGGTGGTGCAGGCGGCCACGGCCCCGGCAAAGCAGGCTTCGTACCCTACCATCCCTCCTGATAGGGACGACAAACGTTTTGATGGCTGGGCGAAGAAAGTGTTTTCTTCTGGTGGTATGGCGCTTGTGCCTTGTCTCGTTTCACACACACACTGTGGAACTGTGTTGCGTTAGCAGCTGAACATATTCCCGAAGGGGACGAACGGGATGGTTTCCTTGCTATGGTCCAGGATGGTAAGGATGCCATGTGTGAGCGGTTCAGTCGGGTTTGGACATGGCTGAATGCGTCAGCAGGTCCATGGCGGCGAGCACCGTGATACGCAGGTTTGCGGGGTCGCGGAAGTCGGGGTTTGCTCCTGATGTGCAGTCCCGGCTCCTCAACATGCCCTTTGACGGTGAACACCTTTTTGGCAGCAAGGCTGACAAGAGCCTTGAGAGGTTGCAGACCTCCAAAGCTGCAGCAAAGTCGTTGGGCGCTGCAGTTCGCCAACCTCCACCTTTTCGTCCTAGGGGACAGCAATGGAGGGGTGGTTCCTTTTGCTCTTACTCTTCCTTCAGTAAAGCGAGAGGAGCTGGCAGTCAAAGAGGCCAATGCAGGGGTATCAGAGGTGGACGACAGGGTACCCGTGGTGCCAAGGCCGCTCGGGCAGTTGCCTCTTTGCCCTCAGATTACGCCGCAGCCGCTACCACTCAGTCATGAGGCCATGTCCCATGGTTCGCCGGTTGGGGGAAGGCTGGCGCAGCATCTTGTAGAGTGGCGTGCCATTACTTCAGATGTGTGGGTTCTGGAGATCATAACCCACGGCTACTGTCTTCCCTTTCGGCAGAGGCCTCGCGACAATCCACCGGGGAACCTCTCTTTGCAGAGTCCGGATCCGCTCCTTGCGCATGAAATTCAAGCCCTGCTGGAGAAAGGCGCCATAGAACTGGTGCCTGTAGCGGAGAGGAACAAGGGATGGTATTCCCCTTATTTTTTGATTTCGAAGGAAGACGGGGGATTGAGACCCATCATGGACTTGCGCGGTTTGAACAAACTCCTCAGGAAGGACAAGTTCAAGATGGTTACTCTCAAGTCCTCCAGGCCCTTCAGCTTCAGGACTGGTTGGTGTCTCTTGACCTCAAGGATGCTTACTTCCATGTGCCGATCCATCCCAAGCACAAGAAGTACCTGAGGTTCGCGGTTGGCGACTCGCACTTTCAGTTTCGGGTCCTGCCATTTCGGATTGACCTCCGCCCCGAGGGTTTTCACCAAGCTCATGGTGGTGGTGGCAGCGCATCTCAGGCAAGGGGGGATTCACGTCTACCCCTACCTGGACGATTGGTTGATCAGGGGGAGCTCTCCCGAGCAAGTCCTGGATCATCTGTCCTTCACCTGCCACTCCCTTCACAGGCTGGGCTTCTCCCTCAATTTAAAGAAGTCTCATTTGACGCCAACACAGCGGCTCCAGTACATCGGAGCAGTGCTCGACACTTCCCTGGGGCAGTTTTTTCCTCCCCAGGTGAGGGCTCTTCACATTCAGCAGATGGTGCACAAGTTTCAGCATGCCCAGCTGCTCCCAGCGTTTGAGTTCTTGAGGTTGCTCAGCCTCGTTGCATCCTGCATTCTTCTGGTGCCAGAGGCTCGCCTGCGGATGAGATCTTTGCAGTGGGCACTCAAGATGCAATGGTCACAGTCCTCCGGCAGGATGTCGGACCCGGTTCAGGTGCCGCCCTCGGTCGCTCGGGACCTTCTGTGGTGGGCCGTTGAAGGCAACTTGATGAAGGGGGCTCCATTTTGGCTTCCCTGGCCGGAGGTGACGATCGTGACGGATGCATCCCTCACGGGATGGGGAGCTCATGCCAACGAGCTGATAGTCAGCGGTCGTTGGTCTCCGTCGGAGTCCAGACTCCTTATCAATCTGTTGGAGGTGAGGGCCGTCAGGCTAGCCCTGAAGGCTTTTCTGCCGACTGTGCGAGGAAAGAATGTCCTGATCCTGACGGACAACACAGTGGCCATGCACTACCTCAACAAAAAGCGGGGGGCAGGGTCACTTCCTCTGTGCAGGGAGGTGATGCCGCTCGAGTTCTGGGCCATCCAGCAGGAAGTTTCGATCTCGGCAGTTCATCTGGCCGGAGACGAAAACGTGACGGCGGACGCTCTGAGCAGGCAGAGCACGATCTCTCACGAGTGGGAGTTGGCTCAGGAGATTCTCCTGGAGATCTTTGCCCTTTGGGGGACCCCTCAAGTGGATCTCTTCACCTCCAGTGTCAACCGGAAGTGCGAGAGGTTCTGCTCACAGGAATTTCCTCCAAAAGGAGCCTTAAGAGACTCATTCGTGGTGGAGTGGTCATTCCCGCTGCTGTACGCGTTTCCTCCAGTCCCCGTCATCCCGCAAGTGCTGCGGAGGTTACGGAAGTTCGGTTCCCGGATGATCCTCATTTCTCCTGCGTGGGCTCGGAGGACGTGGTACCCGGACCTTCTCGAACTTGTCCATCTGGCCTCCACGTTGTCTTCCCTACCGAGACGATCTGCTCTCACGGGAGGGGGGTCAGGTTCTCCATCCAGAGGTCAGATCCCTCAACCTTCACGCTTGGCTTCTGAAAGGTTGAGGTATAAGGATTGGGACCTCCCTGAAGACGTGATGGAGGTGTTGTCTCAGCCCGACGGCCAGCAACAAAGTCTCTGTACCGTTGCCGTAAGTTCTGCGACTGGTGCAGAGTTCAGAATGTGGATCCTTTTGCATGTGACATCCCCATGGTTCTGTCCTTTTTACTTTCTTTGGCCCACAGGGGCTTGCAAGTGGGTACCATTAAAGGTTACCTGGCGGCGCTGTCCATCTTTAAGTGCTCGTCTGAAGAGTGTTCCTTCTTTAAAATCCCTTTATTGCACAGTTTCTGAAAGGGCTCATTAATGTGTTCCCTCCGTCACCTTTCCTGGTGCCCGGTTGGGATTTAAACCTTGTTCTTAAGTTTCTTATGGGTGCTCCGTTTGAGCCTTTGCATTCTTGCCCTTTGAGGCTGTTAACTCTGAAAACTGTGTTTTTGGTTGCGGTTACTTCTGCTCGCAGAGTGAGTGAGTTACAGGCACTTTCAGTTAAGCCACCCTTCACTGTATTTCACAAGGACAGGGTTGTCCTTAGAGTTCGTCCTTCTTTTCTTCCGAACATGGTTTCGGAATTTCATTTGGCCCAGAAGGTTGTTCTTCCGGCATTCTATCCTCCTCCGCATCCTGGTAAGGAAGAGGAGAGGCTCCATAGGCTTGATCCTAGGAGAGCTTTAAGCTTTTATGTTTCACGCATGTCCCGGGTCAGAGTGGACGATCAACTCTTTATTGGTTACGCTGGAAAGCGTTTGGGACAGGCTGTGACGAAACAGACTTTGTCTCGCTGGATTATTTTGGCCATCTCGGAGTGTTATCGCTTGGCGGGTAAGGACCCGCCGGCTGGCTTGCGGGCCCATTCTACCAGGGGTATGGCTGCATCTACTGCCCTGCAGAGGGGTGTTCCTATTCGCAACATCTGTGATACAGCCACCTGGGCTTCTGTACATAGATTTGTGCGTCACTATTCCCTCGATTCCATCCGAGGACAGGATCTGGCCTTTGGCAAGGCGGTCCTTTGCTCTGCTATTTGATTGGCAATTCTAAATTTTGATTCTAAATTCTTTCCCTCCTCCTTGCTCTGGTACTGCTTTGGGAGTCTGTCATAGATATGGAATACGTCGGAGGACCCAATCCCCTCGAAGAACAAGTTACTTTCTTACCTGGTAACGTTCTTTCGATGGGATGGTCCGACGACGTATTCCATATCGCTCCCTCCCTGCCTTCCCTGCTGCAGAATTTCTTTTGCGATTGCAGCTTACGTTCCGCAAGGCTTTGTGTCTGACTGGCAGTTGACAAATGTCACACGTTCTGGGGGAAAAAACTACAACTGAGGCTACGGGCGTCGTGCGTCCTACTTATCACATCGGATGACGTCGGATGTCGGAGGAGGTCCTCGACGACGGCGCATCGACGTCATCGACGCAGGACGCAGACGCCGAAAAGGGTTTCCGAAGCAGCACAGCTGTGGTGATTACCTGTCATAGATATGGAATACGTCGTCGGACCATCCCATCGAAAGAACGTTACCAGGTAAGAAGGTAACTTGTTCATTTCAGGCACACTTCAGGGAGTTAGTCACTGAATTAGTCTGTTCTTAAACACCTCAACTCAGCCTTTCATCGTTCTAAGGTTGATAAATGAGTAGCAACGCACAGTGGGTGATATTGTATGCATATTTTTTCAATATAAAGCTCTTAAGCATAAGTGTTATATAATAACACATCATTATCATTTGGCCATGGACGTGTGCTTGCATACACACTGATTTTAACAATACATATGGTGATCCATTCTTGTATGAAATGTATATCGCATTATATTGATATCGTAACCATATTTTTCGTAGTGTACTTAGGAACAATGCTATTTGATGCTGTCAAGGGGTGAAAGGTTGCATTCCATCGCTTCCCGCGATATCACTTCGGGGTGGGGGTCAAATGACGTCACTTCCTGTGATGCCAACAGAGTTTCAATGGTCCTGTGATGTCACTTCCTCTACCCCTGGTATTTTGGTGAAATGATGTCCCTGATGCTGCATTTTTAGCCCAAGTTGTTGTTCCATTCTGGAACACTATTATGTAGTTCAGGGGTGTTCCAAATTACAATGCTTCTGCAGTCTATTTAGAATGAATACAAACCCCATATTTGATATTCTAATTAAGGTATTCTTTAACGGTGTCTACCTCCATTCTGAAAATGTGCCGTTTCACCGGCCAGGTCAGACCTGGTGGGCTGAAAGGTACCTGCTTGCAGAAGTTGTAGTTTGCCGGTCAGGAAACAACCGTACCGGCAAGCTTACCAGTACCAGTGTTTCCGGAC
Source organism: Ambystoma mexicanum (assembly GCF_040938575.1). Classification (NCBI taxonomy): domain Eukaryota; kingdom Metazoa; phylum Chordata; class Amphibia; order Caudata; family Ambystomatidae; genus Ambystoma; species Ambystoma mexicanum. Next base: position 763,621,744 of record NC_090929.1, on the reverse strand, counting down.
TGGCAAACTCATAATGAGGCCCAATGACCTAGAGAGATCGGAGGCTGCATCTGAGCTATCACCAGATTATCATTTTCTTTTTGGTTTAGCAACCAGTCCAATCAAAGCATCCAAACAGTCCTTCCTGGTGCAGAGATAAGTGTGACCCCTTCCGACAAGACTGTGCCGCCTCTGTAATTTACCCAGTGATATATGGAGCAGCTGAAGCTCGAAGCCGCTTTCTGTACAGAAAAAAACACCAGGCATAGGAAAGAACTGACTTCTGAGACACCTGCATCGTGGAACAAGTGATGAGGATAACAATGGCTCACTGGGAGGCTAGGAATAATAATGGCTGTCATAAATGTTACTTAAGTCAAGCAGCCCTTTCAAAACTCGCAGAAAGGCACATGTCAGTGAGCAAGCATGTGTTGACCGTAATGTGTTTGGAAACTTGCATTAGTCCATGCTGTGGGGATAGCAATGTTATACATTCTTTTAGACATATTAGAATAGGTAAACATAGTACATATTACTGGATATCACTATGTCCCAGGTTCTAACCGTGATTAAAAATTCCGCTCATGCTGCAGACACCAGCAAGTGTCACTGTGCCTCCTTACGCTTAAAATAAAGAACCTCTCACTCCATCCTGCATTCCCTCAGCCAATACTGACAGTGACCCAATTAATACCCGATACCACAAGTTTCCAAGAGAAATACAATGCTTGTCAATCAGATATTATAGGCTCAATAGGAAATGTACATCAGAGTTTGATTTTGCAGATGAAGTGAAGTTCTATGGTGATATTCATGTACAGAAGACTAATACTGAACATATTAGTGGAGGAAGAGTAAGCGTTACATGTGTTAAAGTTGAGAAAATGCAAACCTGAGTCTTGCAGATGCAGCAGGATCCATAGGGCCTTGGAGAAGACCCTGTTGGGAAGGGCATAGCTCTTATTCTGAGGCAGAATACCTCACTTGTAATCAAACATGCCAATAACGAAGGTAACATAGACCTCATTGAAAGGTATTACCTTAATGAAGGGATGAAACCCCTAGTACGTTTTCTGAATGTTTGTGAAGCATTAATACAGATGGACTTCATGCGGATGATATAAGATATCACACAGTAAAGTACCCTATGACATCAACTTTTTTTTTTACCTGGTTCTGAAGATATACAAATGGTTGATCACCTTTTTCTCCCTGTGGATCATTCTTTATTGGAATTAGCACTGCTACATAACAGATTTGAGAATATGTAATTCCTTTTCGATTCAATTTTTTTAATAAACTAGAGTCATACATATTTGACACCATGGTTATAACGAACACATACATATACTTGGACCAAGTGGATGTGATTAGAGTTTCGCAGGTGAAAAAATCAAGGGTGTGTGTATATATATATATATATATATATATATATATATATATATTAGTATTGTGAGCAAAGATACCAACGCTGGAAAAATGGAGTTACAGGTAAGAAACTACTCCCTTCTGCAACGTCTGAAGTTTGAGAATCCAATTTTCACTGGCACCATGTGGGGTTCAAAAGGTGATGTTCTGAGTCATGTACAGGAAGCGCTGAGTGTTTTATTTAACACTGCAGAGAGCAGCAGGTGCCATGATGGCAGGCAACCAAGCTCCCTCACACTAACTCAACTGTTCCAAAACCCATGCAAGTTCTGAAACACAAGTAAAACAAAACAGATATTCCCTCCTCATGGAGGAACATAAAACAGGATGAGGTGAGTTGCGGAAACCATGGGAACAACCGGCAAAGGAAAAGAGTAGACTTGCAAAGATATATTAATCACACACAAAGGGCCTCATTACGACCCTGCCGGTCTGGAAAGGATGGTGGTAAAACCGCTGCCACCGTTGTTTCCGGACCGGCTGATTCAGAGTCCTGCAGGTTGGAAGTGTCACTCCCGCCAGGTCTCACCTGGCGGGATTAACACCACCCGCCTGCAGGCGGTCATCGAAACACCGGCTCTGTCAAAGACGGAACCGGTGTTTCCATGGTCCCGAATCCCCATGGAGTCCTATGGGAATGGGGATTTACAGAATTCCACCTCCGGAATTACCGGGTCACTGGGGTTGTAATGCCCCGGTGATTCCGGCAATCACGGAGGCGGAATGGTATTATGGGTCCGGCGGCAGCCTGCCGGTTTTTCCGGCACAGCTACTGCCGGACTCGTAATGAGGCCCAAAATCTTTGAGCTTGGTGGGACTCTTTTTTTTTTTTTTGTTCTCTCACTCAACCCCACACTAGGTTGCTTCTCCCAACCTACCTTCACTCACCACTATTGCACCATCACCCTCACTGACCACAGCTTCATCTTCACTCACCTTGGAGCAAACCAACTTCTCCCTGCATAAGGCTGAGTTCTCCTTGCATAATGCCAGCCTACCCGTTAACCATACCTCTCCTCTATCCACCACCACAACACTGTTCCTTACCGCTACAATTCTTTTGGGTCCCAAAAATGTGCTCTCTAATCATTTGAGCACATACATGGGATTTTTGATTAAAACCCAATCTCCAACAGCCCACTCATGCTCTTTAACATTGAAATCATCATCAAACACACTTTTATAGTGGCAGACTACTTCTTCACCATCTTCATCACCTCTTCTAGATGCACCTTCACTGTGCACAATTTCATCCCTGGTTGCCATTCCTTCAACAAGACAAAAGGAGATACTTTGGTAACTGAGTGAGGTGTAGTAATTCCATACCATTTGTTTCAAAACCATACTCCACAAAAATCCCGAACACATGGCCAATTGGATTCTGACTCTTGAGAAATCTATTGACCCGCTCCACCAGACCATTTGCTTTAGAATGGTATAGTGCTGTTCCTGTGTGCTTGATTCCAAACTGTATCAAAAACTTCCTCAGAGCAAAACCGAATGCCATTATCAGTCACTTTTTCTGTAGGAAACCCCTCATGATAAAAACATTCTGAAATAACACTAGCTCTGCAGTAGGTGCCTCTCTTTCTGCCTTACATTCTATCCATTTCGAATGGTAATCCACCATGAAAAAAATGAACTTGAACCCTTCGCCCAAACCGTGGATCGGTCACATTATTTTTTGCCAAGGCTCCCTGGGAACCCACACCAGAAGAAGCAGTGTCTCCCGCACTACTTTACTTTTGTCACTTGCCAAGCACTCCTTGCTATTCCTGATTTCCTTTTCTACACCACTATCCATTGCTAGACACGAGTAACTCTGCCTCAGCATCCCCTTGGTGCCATTGACACCACAATGCCCGTGGTGGGCAATTTCTATCAGCTTCCCTCTGAAGCCCCCAGGGGGAATCACTTTGTAGCCCCTCCTGAGTTTCCCTCCAGCTAGCTCCAACTCATCCTTCACTTCATACCATTTTTCAAATGTTCTTTAAAAATTGTTCCTGCCGGGCCACCCTACTACTGTCCACTCTGCAATGTTGCCAAATACTACATCACTAGTCTCTGCTACTCTCCAATCCTCTTCAGTCAAAGCACCTTGCTCAATGTTGCCAACAATAATTTCCTCTTCCTTAACTTCCACCTTTTCGCCATTGCTGCCACACTCCACTGGGAGGCGCGAAAGACAATCTGCTACAACATTCTTCTTCCCATATACACAACAAACCTGAAAATCATAATTCTGCAGCCCTAATATCCATTTAGACACCCTGGGTACTGTATTTCAAGGACTGGCAAACTACAAGTTCGGCTCACGGGTGCCATTACGACCGCCAGGTCTAATTCATATATACATACCCAGGTCTAACCTGGCGGTCGTACAGGCACTCGCGAGCAGACCATGTCAGATGCACCGGCACCATTCTGAATGGTGCCGGTGCATCCGACCTCCCCATTCCCATTGAGCCCTATGGGGCTCAAATGGGGATGGGGAGCATTCCATTCCGGCGCCCACGAATGGGCAATTACCAAGCCGGCAGGGCCATAATGACCCGGTAATTGCCCGTTCACGAGAGCCGGAAAAAACGGCAAGTGTTGCGGCAGCCAGCCGGTTTTACCGGCAAGGCTACCGCCAAACTTGTAATGAGGCCCATTGTGCATTCCAGGGGCAAATATGATTTCTTTTCCCAGCAAGCAATTGTTTGCTAACTGATTTTAGGCTACTTACAGATGTTTCTTAAGACACTGAGAAATAACTTCAACAAATAAATACTGATACAAATAATAACAATTGTAATTAAAAATAAACAAAAAGAAAGTATTTCAATAGAATTAGAAATTCAATTCAAATGTAGCTTATTTTGGCACTAAGCCATGAAGGCATACATGATCATAAAACATCTCATCAACATAAAGTGCAAGTGCTCAGTTTGAAAAGAAAAATGGCAACTGAAGTCCTAAAAACATTGTAAAGTACTTTGTTAGAACATCATTTTATCTTAACTAAGATCTCATGTGCAGCTTCCACTGTTATAAGTGCTTTATTCAAATACAATTGTATCTTAACTAAAATGTCATGTACAGAGCTTCATGGAGGCATGTTGCTCGATTTAGTTCATCGTTTAATCTCATTTGCCCTTATGCCATACAGCCCCACCACTTAAAACCTGTCCACGTGTAAAATGCAAAGGCGAACATTTTTAAAACTATTCCTAAAAATGAAATGCATGGTAACTAACAGTTCAAAACATGTATTCATCTACTGCGAGTTGGATGATTGCTTTTATTTTAGCTAATCTCCTCAACCATGCTTTCTAGAGAGAGTGTGCAACTTAATAAACTGCTAGGTCATCATCGATGTGTAGCATAATGCAATCATCTGGGTGTTCCCTCTTATTGATCGTACAAAGAAAAATGGTCTCAAATACCTTCTGCGCAGATCCAGATACAGGGGACACATGAGCATGAAATGGATAATGCTCTCTGACATAACATTACTTCGAGGGGATTGGGTCCTCCGACTTATTCCATATCTATGACCGGTAATCACCACAGCTGTGCTGCTTCAGAAAACTTTCTGCGTCCTGCGTCGATGACGACGATACGCTGTCCTCAAGGGCCTCCGTCGAGCCGACGTTATGCGTAGGACGCACGACCTCCGTAGCCTCAGTTCTGTTTTTTCCACAAACGTGTTTGCTTCGCAGATCTCAGTGCGCCTCCGTTCGTCTTACTTGTTCTATCGGTTCTTTGAACCAGTTTGTTTGTGAAGATTTCCATGATGTCTTAGTCTTCTTCTACCCTGCGACCGGGTTTCAAGAAGTGTCGGGATTGTGGTTCCAAGATATCGCTGACGGACCCGCACAACGCCTGCCTCTGGTGCCTCGGTGAGGACCACGCCACGGACGATTGTGACGATTGCCAGGCGTTAACTTCGAAGGCCTTGCTGGAGCGTAAGAAGAAGCTTTCTGTCGGTAAGGTGTCCAAGCCCCGGGAGTCGAAATCCATTGGGCTTTTGACTGACTATTCGAGGGGCGACTCTCCACATCGTCGGCATAAGTCCAGGGGGTCTCGGACCCAGAGCGGGTCCCGCCATTCCTCTGCCTCTTCGAGGCACTCACGGAAGCACCATCATCGCTCACCTTCCTCGTCCGAGGACTCTGCCTGTCAGCGGGTTGCTTGTCCCGCCAAGCATTCCACTCCTGCGGAATGGGATTCATTCCGTAAGGAGATCATGGCGATTTTTCAGTCACAGGGCTCCGTTCCATCCGCGCCGTGGAAAGACGCTGGCAGGGAACGTGCTAGAGACACTGTTCGCACGCCTTTGAGCTCGAGCAGTTGTCGCGATCACCGGGAACCTTTGAGGTCCCGGTCGGACAAGTTGGATCGCTCTAGCCATGCCCGCTCCAGGTCCTGGTCCTCGATGCCATCAAGACCGTCAGAGCCTGTGAGGTCTTCGAAGAAGACGTCGCTGCCTTTGGCGCCAGACCGTCGAAGGACTCTCTCGAGGCTCCGCCTCAGAGGAAGCCATCAGCGCTGAGGCTGTCGAAGGACACGCTCGGGGCTCCGCCCTCGAGGCCTGTATTGAAGCCATCGGCGCCAAGCCCGACATCCACGCCGATTCCATGGACGCCCTCGAAGCCTTTCGAGGAGGATTTTTCGGAGGTGCCCCGGAGACCAATGGAAACTCTGAGAAAAGCCCTGCAGAAGTCAGTAAGGCCTGTATTCGAGCCTTTTTCTGTGCCCTCATCCAGGGATTTATTGCAGCCTCTGGATTACATCTCTGAGGTGGATGAAGGGTCTGATGAAGGTTTGGTTCCTGAAGAGGTACCTGACTTATTCATGTCTGGCCATAGCCAGATGGAAGACCTGCGTCAGTCCTTGCATGATGCCAGAGGTCTGGACACCTCACCGGAGTTTGAATTCGGTAGGCCTGAGCCTGGCACGCATGCCGAGTCCTCGTACCGGCACCTTATGTCGAGGGTGTCGGAATACTTGGGGTGATCTGCACCAGCAGTGGATTTTCTGCAGGATGACCTGACGAATATCCTTGACCAAGGTCCTCCAACTGACCCGGTACTGCCATTCCATATGGCCTTGCAAAGAAGGGTGGCAGCAGCTTGGACTGCTCCGGAGAGTCACCCGGCAGTGAGCAGGTCTTTGCTGAAAAAATACAGTCCAGCCAGTAGCGACCCCAGCTACTTGACTACGCACCCCACTCTGGAGAGTTTGGTGGTGTAGGTGGCTATGGCCCCGGCAAAACAGGCATCGTACCCTACCATCCCTCCTGATAGGGACGACAAACGTTTTGATGGCTGGGCGAAGACAGTGTTTTCTTCAGGGAGTATGGCTTTACAGGCAGCCAACTCTGTGTGTGCCTTAGCACGTTTCACTCATACTCTGTGGAATTGTGTCTCTTTGGCGGCTGAACACATTCCCGAATGGGATGGCTTTCTTGCTCTTGTTCAGGATGACAAGGATGTCATGTGTGAATCCATTCAGTCGGGTCTGGACATGGCAGATTGCGTCAGCCGGTCCATGGCGGCGAGCACCGTAATGTGCAGATTTGCGTGGTTGCGGATGTCAGGGTTTGCCCCTGATGTACAAGCCCAGCTTCTCAACATGCCCTTTGATGGTGAACATCTTTTTGGCAGCAAGGCTGACGAGAGCCTTGAGAGATTGCAGACCCCCAAAGCTGCAGCGAAGTCATTGAGCGCTGCAGTTCACCAACCTCCGCCTTCTCATCCTAGTGGACAGCAATGGAGGGGCGGTTTCTTTCGATATTACTCATCCTTTGGTAGATCGAGAGGAGCAGCAAGTCAAAGGGGCCACCGTAGGAGTACCAGAGGTGGAAAACAAGGTACTCGAGGTGCCAAGGCCGCTCAGGCAGTTAGCTCTTTACCCTCAGGCAAAGCCGCAGCCGCTTCAGCTCAGTCATGAGGCCATGTCCCATGGTTCGCCGGTTGGGGGTAGGCTGGCGCAGCATATGGCACGCCGTTCTACCAGTACTTCAGATGTGTGGGTTCTGGAGATCATGGCCCATGGCTACTGTCTTCCTTTTCGTCAGCCGGCAGAGGCCTCACAACAATCCACCAGGGAATCTCTTTGAGGAGTCCGGATCCCCTCCTTGCGCAGGAAATAAAATCCCTGCTGGAGAAAGGTGCCATAGAACTGGTGCCTTTAGCGGAGAGGAACAAGAGATGGTATTCCCCTTATTTTTTGATTTCGAAGAAAGACGGTGGATTGAGACCCATCATGGACTTGCCTGGTTTGAACAAGCTCCTCAAGAAGGACAAGTTCAAGATGGTTAGGCCCTTCAACTTCAGGACTGGTTGGTGTCTCTCGACCTCATGGACGCTTACTTTCATGTGCCGATCCATCCCAAGCACAAGACGTACGTGAGGTTCGCGGTTGGTGACTCGCACTTTCCGTTTCGTGTCCTGCCGTTCGGATTGACCTCCGCCCGAGGGTTTTCACCAAGCTCATGGTAGTGGTGGCAGCGTATATCAGGAAAGGGGGTATTCACGTCTACCCCTACCTGGACAATTGGTTGATCAGGGCGCGCTCTCCCGAGCAAGGCCTTTATCATCTGTCAGTCACCTCCCACTCCCTTCACAAGCTAGGCTTCTCTCAACTTAAACTTGACGCCAATGCAGCGGCTCCAGTACATCGGAACAGTGCTCGACACGTCCCTGGGGCAGTGTTTCCCTCCCCTGGTGAGGGCTCATCACATTCAGCAGATGGTGCACAAGTTTCAACATGCCCAGAGGCTCCCGGCGTTCGAGTTCTTGAGGTTGCTTGGCCTCATGGCATCCTGCATTCTTCTGGTGCCAGAGACCAGGTTGTGGATGAGATCTATGCAATGGGCTCTCAAGATGCAGTCGTCAGTGTCCTCCGGTACGATGTTGGACCCCGTTCAGGTGCCGCCCTCGGTCGCTCAGGATCTCAGGATCTTTTGTGGTGGGCCGTCGAAGGCAATCTGATGAGGGGGGCTCCATTTTGGCTACCGTGGCCGGAGGTGACGATCATGATGGACGCATCCCTCACGGGATGGGGAGCTCATGCCAATGAGTTCATCTGGCCGTAGACGAAAACAAGACGGCGGACGCTCTGAGCAGGCAGAGCGCGATCTCTCACGAGTGGGAGCTGGCTCAGATTTTCCTGGAGATCTTCGCCCTTTGGGGGACCGCACAAGTGGATGTCTTCGCCTCTAGTGTCAACCGCAAGTGTGGAAGGTTCTGCTTGCGGGAATTTCCTCCAAGAGGAGCCTCAGGGGACACGTTCGTTGTGGAGTTGTCCTTCCCACTGCTGTCCACGTTTCCTCCAGTCCCCATCATCCTGCAAGTGCTGCGGAGGTTACAGAGGTTCGGTTCCCAGATGATCCTCATTGCTCCGGCATGGGCCAGGAGAGCGTGGTACCCGGACCTTCTCGACTTGTCCATCTGCCCTCCACGCTGTCTTTCCTACTGAGATGATCTGCTCTCACGGGAGGGGGGGGTCAGGTTCTCCATCCAGAGTTCAGATCCCTCAACCTTCATGCTCGGCTTCCGAAAGGTTGAGGTATAAGGATCGGGACCTCCGTGAAGACGTGATGGAGGTGTTACTTTCGGCAAGACGGCCTGCAACAAAGTCCCTGTACCGTTTGCCTTGGAGTAGGTTCTGCGACTGGTGCAGGGTTAAGAATGTGGATCCTTTTTCATGCGACATTCCTGTGGTTCTGTCTTTTTTGCTTTCGTTAGCCCACAAGGGCCTGCAAGTGGGTACCATTAAGGGGATTGGGTCCTCCGGTAGGCTTACGGGCCCATTCTAATAGGGGTATGGCTGCCTCTACTGCCCTGCAGAGGGGTGTTCCTATTCGTAACATCTGTAAAGCAGCCACATGGGCTTCGGTCCATTCTTATTCCATTCATACGTTGGTACTGCTTTGAGAGTCTGTCATAGATGTGGAATACGTCGGAGGACCCAATCCCCTCGAAGAACAAGTTACTGTCTTACCTGGTAACGTTATTTCGATGGGATGGTCCAACGACGTATTCCATATCGCTCCCTCCCTGCCTGCCCCGCTAAAGAATTTCTTATGCGATTGGAGCTTACATTTCCGCAAGGCTTTCTGTGATCATACTGGCAGAAAATTGGTGCCACACGTTCTGGGGAAAAAAACGACAACTGAGGCTACGGGCGTTCTGCGTCCTACTTATAACATCCAGTGATGCTGGCTCGACGGAGGCCCTCGAGGACAGCGTATAGACGTCATCGACGCAGGACACAGACGCCGAAAATTTTCCAAAGCTGCACAGCTGTGGTGATTACCTGTCATAGATATGGAAGACGTCGTCGGACCATCCCATTGAAAGGATGTTACCAGGTAAGAGATTAACTTGTTCATTGCAGTTGATGCATGTACTTGTATTGGCACTGTTCCATTTATTGCATAGTCCTGCCACAGACAATATTCCTATTCTAAACTTGGTGTATAGCGCTACCAAGTATTTGGGTCTTAAGTTATCAAGGTACCTTTCATAACCAATATTTTGCTTAGTTTCCCATTGCATCATTATAAATATTAATGTCAGAGGCAGACTTCACAGTAAGCTTCGATTGGATATTCATTTGCACCAGTTCACTCTAATAAATCCATCTTTTATGTCTTACTTGTTGTTAACTGTAAAGCGCCTAATATTAAAGCGCTATATAAAACAATAAAAATACAAATACAAATAAACAGCACAGCAAATGGAGAAAGCCAATCAGAAGTAGGCTTTGCAGCACTTCTGGTTCAGGAAAATATGGGTGTGGCTTGAGTGTGGTGGAGACACAGATTTATGTAGAGGGTGGATTAAAACATAGGCATATTTTCGAAAAATTACAATCTCTGTTTGGTTACAGAAATCCTTGCAATATCCTTGTAACGTATAGTCCGGGGTCAATTATAGCATGCACAAAAGTCTCAGCCCTCCATTGTTCTATACAAAGTACATATATTGTCGCAGCAGTTCTCGTTGAGCAGCGCTGGCTATGCCCCATCTGTTCTCTTTATATGCCAGAGATACAGTTCTGCAATTGTCATTAAACCTAAATGTCACAAACCTGCTTCCCACAAAAGAAACGCTTTAGTTAATGGGGCTGCTGCTATGTAATGACACTCCACAGAATACACTTTCAAAACCAAAGTAAGAAGGACAACAATTGTTGAATATTTCATGAAGTGTAATTGTCTCTGTGGCCCAGGATGCATTACTCGGTGCCCTTCGCTGTGAGAGTGCAGGCTTAATGTTATTCACAAATCAGCTCCATCCATATAACATTGTGATATACATTTCTTGTGCACATCCTGCACATTTATTGTTGCCTGCATGATAGGGTATGGATCAATCTTATGTAAACTTTATAGACCTTTTTGTGCATTTCACCACTAAGACTCTGACCTCTTTACTTACCCGGGGATAATAAGTTCTCATTCAGTGGTATAACACAAAATTGTGGGATCCCTCGGCAAGCTATACTAAGTCCCCCCGTCCCCCAAGAAACTCAGCAACAAATTATGGGTTGTGCACACTCCTGGCTAGCCTGGTGCGCATGATGATCATGCTGCTGCAGGGGCATTCCGTGCACTACACTAGGGGAAGCATATAAGTATGTGTTTTAATCGAACATGAAATCTTTCACATAGAGCAGAAACAAGAGGAATGTGCCTGGATCTGGGCACCGAAATGTATCAAATAACTGCATGGACAGTAATATTACCACAGTTATGATACCAGAAGAAAACATGTGCATGCTTTTCTGCCAGTATATGCCAGTATACCCATATATGAACATGACCTTGTTGGCTTTGCTTTTAATGCCAGTAAAAACTCCCACCACAGGAAGAAAACATGTTATTGCTAGCAGCACAAATGCTTGTCCAACTCGTGCACCAATCCTGTAAGAACACTCATTATGTTGACTTTGCCCTTAACACTAGTAAAACATGCAATGCCACAGTACAGAAACAGTTACTTGCTAACTGCACAAGTGCCCCTTTCGCTACTCATGTAAGAACACACATCATATTGACCTTGCCCCCTATGTGAGTAAAGACAATGCCATGCCACAGAAAATGTCCATGTCCAAACTGGCTGCACAATGTAGGCCAGTCTAGACACATAATGATACTTATCATGTCAGCTTCACCCTTGATGATGCCCAGCAAGAAATAGCAGACTGCCTGCACCAAAATGCCAGTCCAGCCATGTTATAACACATATAATGCTTTCTTTATCATAGATTCCCAGCATAATATGCCATGCCACGGTGAGAAAAGGCTAGGCTGCTGCACCCAAATGCCTGTCTACCCTGGTAATAACAGATCTCATGCTTGCTCTATCCAAGATGCTCAGTAAAAAGAAATCAACCCACAGTAAGAAATGGCTCAACTGGTAGCACCAAAATGACAATCTATCCAACTAATAACACCATGGATGCCCATTAAAAATGACATTTAAGGGTATCCCCCACCTGTCCCCCCCCCCACATGTCCCCTTTTCCCTGGTGCCACCTCTCATCCTCTACCCACCAGAATAAGCTCCTCAGCCCAGCATTAAACACATGCACACACACATTCAAAGAACATTCACCCTCTCATTTACAAACACCATTCACTCGCTCATTCACACGCACACCCAACTACCCTCATATTGTACATGCACTTTCACACACACATTGCATAACAGATATATACACTCTTGCAAACATACATACATACATCATGAACATCCAGCACTTTCTCTCTCTCTCTCTCTCTCTCTCTCTCTCTCTCTCTCTCTCTCTCTCTCTCTCTCTCTCTCTCTCTCTCTCTCTCTCTCTCTCTCTCTCTTTTTTGAAGGTTCAACTGTTTCAGGTGCTGAATGGGACACGGGCGGAATAGAAATGTGGCTGCAGCTTCTTTTCTGGGGTGTCATCAGCGGCTGAGCTAAGCAAAGTAATTATTATCTGGTCTATATTCAATCTGCGGGCTATACCAGTTCATATAGCCCACAGATCAACTAATCACGTTAATGCAAACACTAGAAGAGTGTTCTAATATGGTTTATGAATGGTATAAGCCCTTAGTACATTGCATGAGGACCTTCCTTGGCAGGGTCCAACACTCAAGTATAATGTTATTAGCCATGATCTTCCAATGCAAGCACTAACTGTGGATAAAATAATGACTTTTTTTTTTAATCAAAGACTTAAAATTGCAGAAAACCCTAGTTCCAGATGAAGTCTCAGGAGATTTATGCAGGGTCAGTTCTGATATTTGTCCCCATTTACTAACTAATATGTTTAGAGTAGTTCTCTTGTCAAAGGTATTTCCTTCATATTGGAATCTATAATATATTGCTCCAGGTTTGTAAGAAAGTTTAAAGTGCTGTCAGTGACATCCCTTACAATTTTGAGAGCATTTTATGGTGAAATTATCCATTTGCGCAAAAAGTTAATAACATACTGTCTGTGACCGAACTAGGTTTTCACTCAGGGCTAAGAACTTCAGAACAATGCTTCAACCTGTCTCTTTTGATTGATAAATACTATGAAGCCAACTGAGGAAAGATGTCTTTGGGCTTTTGGGATTAAAATCCGCAGTTGATATACTTGATCTTCCACTATTCTAAAAAGTGCTGACCGATACAGACTCAGATGAATAAGTTCTTAGTTTCATTGTCCAACTTTCCCTGGGTAAAAAGGGGTATGTAATGTATGGCAGAAGAGATGATCGAATTGATTGTTTCTCCATCACCCGTGAAGTGTGCTAGTGTTCTGTCATAGCACAGCTTCTGTTTAGATTGTGCTTGAATGGCCTTCATCTGAGTAGCTTAAGATCTGCAGTCTCTATCATGGCAGGGAGGTACATTCCTTGCCCTGCCCGTGCAGATGTCACTCCATCGCTTAGAAATCTCACCGCCCTTCAGCACATATTTGATGGCTGTGAAACCTTCATGACAGATTGAAAAATGTGTTAATATTAAAAAGTCGCATGAAGTGTGTTTGGTGGAAAATGTTAAGAGCCCTGCATTTTATATGGATAACATTATCTTGCTAACAGTCTAAAAAATAGTGTTCGATTTTGTAATACTATTCACTGGAACCAAGCACATTTGAACCTTCCTTCAAACCCAGACACTTGAGCTGTTGCAAAATTGTCATATTCGGATTTCTGACATAAAACCCTTGCCAAATGTTGTTGGTGATAGGTAAGTAAGCAGAAGGGCTTTGCCTCCTGTGTTTTCTTGTGCATGGCTTCAACATGCCCCAGCTCACCGTGCAGTGTGTGCATTCCAGACCTACCCCCTGGCGCATTGAATAGCTCTTCTCCAGCTATCTCTCATTTCAGTACTGTGCCCCTTAGAATACAGCTGAGTCCCATGATAAATTTGATCCAATTGTACACATAGCTCTTCCACCTTTTCCTTCTCATGACATCCTGAGTACTTACGTTACCTATCCCTCGCCCTCGTCCCAACGATCTTCCTGACTTTGCTCCTCTCTACTACTACTGAATGTTCCATCATACTCCTCCTTGGCCTCTCTGACAGGCACAGGTCTTCAACTCCATGTTCTATGGCAGTAAAAGTTATACAAATGCAAGATGACATAAGAAAACTTAAAGTTGACAGTCTTTCAGTTAAACTAATTCAATCTAAAATAGGAATGTTTTTTTTTTTCCCACAACATGGAGTGGAAGAAGTGATTCCAGATTTAAGGATTTATGAATCATGACTTCTGATTCTTTCTATATTCCTTTAGACATTTTACTGATGTTTCTTGTAGTGTCTCTGACTATACTGCCAACAGTTCTGCACGGAAGCTAGTTACTTTTACAATACATGTATTGGTGAGGCTGAGGCAGTGGCATGAAACCACCAAAATGGAAGGGAATTGTGGAAGAAGTCATGTGTTTTAAGCATTTGGGGAAGCAAATCTAGGCAGTCAACTAAGCACTGTCACTGGCTTTATTCACAGCTAGAAGTCCCTGTTCAAAGCTACAGGCCAGTGCCTCGCTCACCTGTGTCACATTTGTTGTACTGGCTCGGACTACTCTATCCCTTTCCCACTTATTATTGGTGCTTGTGCTCTTCCCAGGCACTTCCTTAAATATTCCCAACACCACCCTCCAGGCCCCATTGTCAGCGTCTGGTCTCCTGCATCACACCAAAACAACATGTCCTTTGCCTTGGGAAATAGAAATCGGGATCCGTTCGGGACCCCGGATTCCATTTACTTGGTGGCCCTGTTTTTTTTTTTTCTTTCATGTAAGCTAGTCGTGAGCTTGCTGTGGCCCTTGTTCTCCCCGTTACCTAAGAACCATAATGCTCCATTCGTTGGGGTATACAAGATGCTAACAGCTTGCTATTAAGCAGTGCTGCAGCCTATTAGCACACAGTACAATCATTTATATTGCTGCATTATTGCTTTAATAGAACACATCACCCCCACACTCATCGTGCACTCTTTCCAGTGCTTTTTCAAGACAATGGGCCTCATTACTTAAAAGTCCAGCGGTAACCCTGCCGGTGCTACCTTTGGGTTTCCGCCAGACTTGTAAGATTTACCAGCGCCTGGCTTTCCAGTAACACTGGGGGATACAACCCCAGTGTTCTGGAAATTCAGGTGCCGGTAAATTGTAACTCCCCATTCCCATTGAGTCCCACAGGACCGTTAATAACGGTGCTGGTGCTTCCGTTACAACTTGCTTACTGTGTCTGCTGTGTCCGGCAGGATCTGCCCTGTTGGGCACAGCGGCTCCGGCAGGCCAACCCATACTGTGCAGGTCCAGAAACAACAGTGCCGGTAGGCTTACTGGCACCATTGTTTCTTGACCGACGTAGTCATAATGAGGCCCAATATATCACAAATGTGTATTACAAACCCAGCACTGAAACTCCTTCCACTATCAAATCAATGCAACATAATAGAAGTTGGTTTTATTAAGCTGTATTTAAAGTACTTTAATGAAACACGTGGACAGCACATATCAGACTATATTGCAAAAAGAGTATTCGCTTTCATTATCTCAAGTGTATTTTTTCCTTTGTCTAAATCGCAATTTTTTTGGCACACAAATGTTGATTGCTGCCACAACAGCCACATCCTCTATTTTCTGATCATTTGTGAGGATACACGGCGACCACATACTGGGCCTCATTACGAGTTTGGAGGCAGCCATGCCCTTAATAAGGGCATGGTTGCATCCAAACTTGGGTCCGGGTTCCCTGAATGGGGAAATACCGGGCCATTCCAACTTTGGCGGGCCCGGTATTTCCCCATTCAGGGAACCCAGACCTTCCCCATTCCCATTCGAGCCCCCATAGGGCCTGTTGTTAGCTCCCTGGTCCCCTCTGACCAGACGTCCAGCGCGGGTCCCGCAAGGGAACCTCATAATAGGGCAGAATGGGTTTAATGCTGCTGGCACCTTTACCGGCGCCGTTACTCATTCCGCCTGCCTCATAATGAGGCCCACTGTGTTTTTTGTTCTTTAACATCAACACCTCTCCCAGTGCTGGATACCATCTTGAATGGTAGATTGAAGTTATATGACACTTTTGAGTGGGAATAAGGTCAGGAGCCTAATGAAACTGCTTAGTAGGACACCGCGAAGTGGCAAAGGTGTAAGGATCAAAAAGCTGACGATACCTTCATGAGGGGAAAGCAGAGTGAGGTAGACTTGCAAGAAGTGGCTCATGATAATGCTGATGTCCAGGAAGCAAAGAAAGAACAATTAGAAAGGACTTTTGTGCCATGCAAAAAGGTGCAGCAGATGCGTACCCAGTGTCCCTGGATGATTAACATTTACATTCAACTGTGTACCCAGACAGTGCAAAAGGATCATGTGGCAATGATTGACGTACAATATATCATCAAAGAACAACCACAGCTCGAAGAGCCTCACCAATGATGCCCACAGTCCATAACTTGCACTGCAGCTGTCCTCAAATGACACTGGGCCTCATTACAAGTTTGCCGGTCCGGGAACTACGTTACCAGTAAGTTTGCTGGTACCAGAACTTCCCGGACCGGCAAACTACGAGTTGTGCTCGCGGGTGCCTTTCTGCCTGCCAGGTTGGACCTGGCGGGCAGAAAGGCACCCGCGAGCACATCATGTCAGATGCACCAGCACCGTTATTAACTGTGCCGGTGCACCGACCTCCCCATTCAGCCCAATGGGGCAGAATGGGAATGGGGAGCATCTTTTTTCTGGCGCCTGCGAATGGGCAATTACCGGGTCCGGCCAGGTCGAAATGACCCGGTAATTGCCCATTCATGGGTGCCGGAAAATATTGCAAGTTTGGCGGTAGCCTGTCAGTTTTACCGGCAAGGTTACCCCCAAACTTGTAATGAGGCCCATTGTCTAAACAGTTTACATTACTACTGGATGCACGCCCACCCTACACATACACGCAAGAAGGGTTTGAAGGTCCTACAGGTACAAGATGTTTTAAACTACAAGTCCTATTAGCCCTGCACAATGAATATGTGTGCGACTCTGGGTCAGATGGGAAAAGGTTTGTCGTATTGCCTTTGTTAAGCATAACTACAAACAAACACATGAAATAACTAGAGTACATTATTCCACAATACACATACCAAAGACGTGATGCATGCATGTGGCTCGATTCCAACTTTCTCCCCACACCCCCATTTGTTGTAGATTTATATGTGTTGCAATGCTCTGTTTGCTCAATGTCTCTCAAATATTATGTTTCTTAAATGAATACTCGCTCCATAATCCGTATTGATGCACTGGCACACATAACCATATTCATGCTTCCGATACTTAATAAGCATGTATATTCCCAACAGTGTATATCTGAGGCCCTAAATAGTAAGAATGTGCTTATATTTTACCCTTTGTCAAAATTCCATTTTGTTCTCACTCTCGGATCGAAATGCATGCTTAGCTGGTATGGGCAAGGAAAAGTTCATCGATTGGAAACATTCAATTCAAGGCTATAAAGATCCAGCGTGTTAACTAAATAGGTTACTTTCGCCTCTGGTCCAGATCAACAGCCGCTCAAAACATACAGATTTCAAGGTAAAACACGACATACATATTTTATGTTTCTTCTTTGCTCTGGCAGCTAATATTTACCAATGCAAAACATGCGAGGCAGAGTGGGTGAAGGGTGGCTCTCATAGTTCGATGCTATGAATAAGTTATGGAACAATGCAGCACTTTGCGGTGGAGCAGTTCATTTTAAATCCCTAGGACATCAGTCACAAAATTTGTAATAAATGTAACACTTTTATGATCAGAGGAGAACATAAAGGTAAATAATACAGTGTATGAAATAGTCAGCGGGCCAGTGTAACATAGTCCACAGGTAAATGTAGCCACCACAAACTGGAATATCTTTAATTTGCAGGTGCTAAGGGAATTCCCTACTGTAGATGACGCACAACAATTAGCTATTTTATCTTTTAGCTTGGAAGGAGATATTGGGCCTCATTATAAGTCCGGCAGTAACCGAGCCGTTGCTGCCAGCGGGTTGCCCCGGATTTGCAATATTTTCTGGCGCCTGGCTTGCCGTAAACACTTGTGACCCCGGTGTTCTCAATGTTCTCAGGACTCAAAGGGGATGACGGAAGCACCAGCACCAAGGTTGCTGGTGCTTCCGTGAAAGTCTGTGGCCGGCTACCCCCAGACTCGTAGTGTGCCGGTCTGGTAACAACGGTGCGGTCTTCTTACCGGCACCGTTGTTGCCAGACCGGCACACTCCTAATGAGGCACATTGATGCGTTTGTACATTTCAGTCACTATTGATTTGGGAATGTCAGAAGGAACTATAATGTAAGAAATGTAATGTACATAATATTTTCCACAGTTCCTTAAAGGGTGTGTTACAAAGCCAAGGAAAGCAACAAAAATACCAACACCAGAAGTAGTGTTTGAGTGTACCTTTATTTGGGTTTTTTGAATCCTTGTTCAAAGTAAAAGTGTCCAGTCCCTTCCGAAATTAACAAAAAAAACACTATGGTGTCACCGTATGCTGCAACATGACTTCTGAGTAATTCCGAATACATTAGAAGGGTTCACCATTCTGCTGCTCGGTCTCTCCCAATTGTGCAGTATTCCTTGCTTGTCTGTTCTCATTGGGATTCTTAGCCATCCTTGGACCTCAGCACAAAAACTGACTGAGTTTTCCAGGCACTCAAGCTGTTGTCAACCAGTAGGTCCTTCTCTGTTTTATACAGGCCTTTGGTCAGTTATTTCACCAACTCCCCTTTGTAAAATCCTATCCCTACTACCTACTGAGTGCCTGTCCTTTTTTTTCTTTTCAGTCCCCTTTATTCCTGTCAATCACCTGTTGATCCTTGCCACTCCGCCACATACTTGTTTCTCCACTTTCCCCTGTCTTGCTTCCTTCAGACCAGTGACTAACCTCTACAACTGCTTCTAGGGACGAGTACGACTGCCGTAGTCTCGTGGTTCCAGATAGCTTATTACTACTAGTGTTACTTCACTGATCTGTAACCTCCTCTTTATTACTGGTGATGTTCCTCCTCAGCTTCTACTCTCAATCTCTTCTTTCTCATAACCTTCTCCAACTGCGTCCTGCTCTCACGTCATCCTGCACTTTTACACCCCCCTTTGCATGATCTCCAAATCCCTCCTGCTCTCTATTAACTTCCTCCTCTTGATAACCTTCTCCAGCCTTCTCCCTCTCTGTGCCCTCTTATTCTCTTCCTCATGATGTTCTTTTCTTAACATCCTCCTCCTGATGGCCTTCACTAACCGCCTTTCTCCAACTCTCCTGCACTCTCTCCTCAAAGCACATTTTCCAACCACCTCCCCTCACTACACATCTTCATCTTCTTCTCTATATTAATCTTTCTTCCTCTCTATCCTTCTCTGAATTCACTAGTGTTACAACTCTAAACTCCCTTGCTTTTGCTCCAGTAGGACATATTTATATATGCAACTAGTCCCACTTCCGGCTTTGATTAGGATTTGCAGCTGTGTTTAATCTATTTTACTGGTATGTGATTGGTGAGCTTCTAACAGGCCCTTTGTTATAAGCCTCACTTATTTATGAATGCAGGGTACTCCACACTTTGCCTTCAAAATGCCAGTCTCTTATTTTGGAATTCTCTCAGGCCACATGTGTGAGCAGATGCGATGTGCTGAGGATCTGTGATTGTCAGTCGAGGTTAGCAGTGCTCCTCTAGCAGCTTTCCAGGTAAGCAGGATCCAGTTTCTATCATGAACAGGTCACTCTACTAGTGTCATGCATTCACAATGTTCATGCTTAAAAAGGACCATGTTGTCTGACCACAAGGTCTTTCTCAAAGGGTCTGCAGGACTAATAACACCATTAACCCTCTCTACTAAACATTGGGAATTTCTTATTGAGAGGCCAGCCTTCGGGAGGCTAACGTTCCACTTTATAGGTACATATTGTGGGGTCTTGTATAAATGTCAGTTTGTGTCAGGATAGAGTGCATTTCCTAAGTCAAGTGCTGAGTAAAACTGGATATTGTTATTTGTATGTGGAACATGGTCATGTGTTAAAGCATAGGTATGTTGTACATACTGAGTGTGGCTACCTCTCTGAATAAGCATGTATGTTAGGATGATTGCATTTCTGATAAGAGTGAGTTACACAGGCAACATACCTTGAATCTACGTCTTTATTGGTTTTCACAACTCAGTCTGTCAGGGCAGGGCCTTGTTCTATGGGATCATGGATCAAACCTGTAAATCAGGCAGAGGAAACTTTCATGTTGATACTGGTGATGAGGGAGACCTAAATGTGGCCTTTGTTGCACCGGTCCCACCCTCATCTCAACGCCATTGAAGTTAAAGGTGTACCTGACGAGGGAGACCTAAATGTAGCCCTTGTTGAACTGGTCCCAACCTCATCTCAACGCCACCGAAATTAAAGGTTTACCTCATTCCTGGCCCACTCCTCCTCAATCATGGATGTATCACAGATGTGAGAAATGTCATTCACTCAGACAGCCATTTAGACCCTATCCTGATGTCATTGAAGAGATAAATTTGCAATCGATGGAGCAAGTCGACTGACTGTAACCACGAATACAGCTGATGATGTCACGACTAAGACCACAATGTAAATGTGTTGAGACATGAAGCACACACACATTCCTGCACGAAGTTTCGCAGACACTTAGGCCACAGTGCTCTTAGACACAAAGAACAAGGTTATGACTGTGGGATACATCGACCAGCCCTGCAGAATTCCCCTACCTCACCAATCTGCACTTCAGCAGTTACCAGCATAATGGCTGCTCTGGCTCTGCAGAGCGACATTCCCTTGCATTAGAACTGCATTTTGCAGCTACAAAAATGATGGCTGTGCTGTCTTTGCCAAGCACCTATGGGACGAGATGGAACATGGAACACCCCGAGCAAGGCTGCCAGTGTTTTCCTTATGTGCACCAAAGAAAAGAATTGAAAAGCAGCGCTGCTTTGCTGCTAGCTCAAAAGATTCCATTGAAAAAAGGAAATATTTTGCCTTTTAAAATGACTGTGCTCTGATGCTCTTTTTCATTTGTTCAACAGTACACAGTTCTGATCGAGTGAGACCCAGCTATGTCCATCTATATTCAGGTGGTGCTTCAGAAAAAGGGGTAATTTCTCACTGAATGACAGGCTGTGTCAGGCAAGATCTGTGAAATCACAAAGAACTTCATTTCCAAGCCATAGGGAAAAACCCTTGACTTTTTGCAACAAAATATCATAGCTGAACTCTTCACAAGAAGACTGATCTCTCTGTGCTTCTGTCAGTTTCAGTGGACCTTTGCCTTGAGCAGATTTATGTGTATGAGAAATGGACTAGGGCTGCAAATAATGTTTAGAATTGAGATATAAGAGAAAACCGCATTGTAAAGTGACAGCCAAGGAAAATTAACCACATGTAAAAATTGTGCTTTTTCAAACACGGAAATGTCTGTTCAAAGGTAAATTGTTGAATTGAGGCTCTGTCTTTGCTTAGAGATGTGAGGGTGGTTTGTTTTAAAACATATGTAGGATATTCCAACAGTTTTGCTTTCTGGTTTAGGAAAAAAAATAATACATTTGCAGAAGCCACAGAACAGGATTTCCTGGCCTGGCTTCAAAGGACTTTGCTTCCGGGGAACAGGATCTTGCCTCCCTTCAAGTGGACAGCCCCCCGGGGCATCTGAATATGGAAAGGTGGTGGATCTCACACCCTTGAAAGACTCTGTGGCAGTGCTCCAGCCGTGGACGAAGGATTTCTGGGACACCTAGGTGTGACTTTTTGAGCAGCACCTCCCCTCCACTCCAACTGGGAGCTTCAAAGACAAACTCTGTGGCCACTCTTGGGGAAATGACATTTGGCTGTGGCCTGGAAAGGAATGACAATATCTGGAAGACAAAAGCCAGCCCACCTGGCTCAACAGACTGTTCTGAATTAATAAACTTTAAGATATTTATCTCTGCAACCGGAAGATGCAGGACAGTGACAGTTTAATAGTTTAAATGTAATTTTTGTGGCAGTAAAACAAGACATTGGGCCTCATTACGAATGTGGCGGAAAGGCAACAATGGTGCCGGTAGTGCTACCAGCACCATTGTTACCTCGCCGCACAAATTACAAGTTCTGCTTGCCGGTGCCGGACTGCACGTGTGGTCTGACCAGGCGTGCAGACCGGCACCCATGAGCAGAACTCGTGATTGCACCGTTATGAATGGTGCTGGTGCAACCATGCTCCCGACCCCCATTCTGCCCATAGGGCAGAATGGGGATCGAGAGGCCGGACATACCGGCACCAGCAAATGGGTAATTACTGGCCCATTCATCTCGTCATGGGCTGGTAAATGCTCATTCGTCGGTGCCAGGGCCGGTAGCGAGTTTGATGGTAGCCGTGCCCTTAAAAAGGGCACGGCTACCGCCAAACCCGTAGTGAGGTCCATTGTTGATTTCCCTAGCATGTAGGGGACGCAAACGGCAGAAAAAGGTAATCCATGGGAAAAGTATCCATGGTGCAACTTTGGAAATCCATGCAAACACTCTCTATGATAATATGTACACATGTATGAAATTGTAGAATTTTAGGTGAAACGGTTCCCACTCAAAATTGCAAAAGATTATTAGAAGGGCGAAACACTATCGGACAAATGTGGGGATTTGAATGACATGTTCCGTGTAAAATATGGAATCTGCCTATATAATTTTCAAAAGTGCCACAACTGGAAAAATGTGCAATTTATGTCATAACTGATGTTTGGAAAAATGAACTGTGGGACGGCCTGGGCATAGTAAACCCACACCATAAAACTGATGTCATGTCCCTGAAGTCCAACCAGCTGACAGGAAGGCGTAACAGTAAACACTGACCAATCCAGTTGTTGGAGGCATGTCCAGCCAAAGCCTGCCCCCATGGTAAATCCAGTGATATCATCTGCCTTATAAAAGGTAGAAACTCACAGAGACAATACACACTCTTCTGAATTTTCCAGCTACTGCGTATTCAGACATTCCATATTCATCCTACAAGATTCCAGATTCTACTGCCAGGCCAGAGCATAGCTGACTCTGGCAAGGCCATAGCTGACTCTATCCAGGCAGGACAACTGATCCAAAAAGAAACCCCACTGAAAAATCCCAATAACTCAGGTTGAAAGGGAGAAAAGCTGTGGTACCCTTTTTTGAGAGTATCCTGCCACCAGACCGGCTTTTTGCCCCACTACCTGCATGCCAGCTGTACCCTCGC
Source organism: Ambystoma mexicanum (assembly GCF_040938575.1). NCBI lineage: Eukaryota > Metazoa > Chordata > Amphibia > Caudata > Ambystomatidae > Ambystoma > Ambystoma mexicanum. The sequence goes on along the minus strand of NC_090929.1, from coordinate 763,598,620 downwards.
TATAAAGTCACCAGACAGACCCAACTGTTTTCTTTTAGGAGAGCCCGCCATTTTGCCGTGACCAGATCCTTTGAGTCCAGAAACCTGGTTGGCTGTCCCAAATCGCAAACTCGAGTGCTGATTTTGAGTATCACCCCCATCCCATAGCAACACATAGCATACCCAATCTGGTTACCTTGGGCCTCAATACAAGGTTGTTGGTCTGGACCGGCAAACTCCGAGTTGTGCCGTGGGTGCCATTCATTCTGCCAGGTCTGCCCAGGCGGAATGAAAGCCACTCGCGAGCACAACAAGCCTGTACCACCGTCACTGTTATGAACGGTGCCGGTGCTACAGGCATCCCCATTCCCATTGAGCCCTATGGGACTGAAATGGGAATGGGGATATACTGGTACCGGCACCCACAAAATGGCAATTACCGGGTCCGGCGGAATACTGCGGTAATTGCCCATTCGCGGGTGCCAGATTTTCATGCAGGTTTGGAGGTAGCCTTGCCGGTTTTACCAGCCAGGCTATCTCCAACCTTATAATGAGGCCCCTTGTAATCCCAGTCAATACCCTGATAACTTGTTTAAAACTGTCAGAATTCTCTGTGCTTCCTGTGCTTGATTTCCTAGTGTAAGCGCCATTCTTCCACTCATTTCTGCCATTTGTAAGTCCTTAGTACTATGTTTGATTAAATTAATTTTCCCTAAAAGAGGCACACCGCGAGAATGGTTACAACTGTAGCTTAACCTTTCTATTCACGGGTGGCGTTTCTCTTTTCCAACCAATGGCATCTAGTTTAAGTGAAACTTGTCTTTTCCTTTCCAAACCGATTTTCTCTGTCAACTGCTATATTTTTAAAACCAAATTTGCTTTTTCAATTGAGAATCTCATCCTGTCATTCATTTAGAGTCACTTTCACTTGCATATTATACCTGGGATGTGCATCTGTCATTCAGCATAAAAACTGTATTCTGATTCTGTCTGTTTCACCTGTTTTTCAAACTGTTTTGACATTTCAAACTGTAAATTAGCAAATACAATTTCTATGCGTGTGATTTGGCTGCAGTGTGTTGTCACTTCAAAGTTGATTTTTGAACTGTATGCCCTTGATTGGTACCTTGCTTTATAGTTGCTACTGTTCTTATATCCCTGATACTGTTGTAACTCAGATTTCCCTCATTCATTCAACCGCACATTTAAATTAAATATTTAGTATTTCCGAGTGCTATTTTAAGCAATTGCAAAGGTTTTAAAATATGATTTTGATCTCCCATTTTATGGGGGAAGGTCAGATTTTAATTCGGTTTGCTCCCTAGTATACCTAACTTCTTGATGCTCTTTTCCATCCCACGATTAATAGTGGTTGGAGGGAGCATTGCAGGGGGAAATCATAACTCTGGTGTGATCTACCCAAACAGTAAAATTGCTCCCATTCATTTGTGCTTTGGATATTTTATAGTAGAAGGTCAAACTAAGTGTATTTCATCTTTTTACATTGTAATTATCACCCCATTGGTGATTGCTGCCCAATATTAAATTTGTGTGGTTTTCTTTGAATTTAAAATAAATAAATATTGTATTACCACCCACCAGCCTCGTTCATGGTCCATTGTGACCCCGGGCATTTTTAAAAAGCGGTGTGGGACTGGTTGGGTACCTGTTCAATCCGAATTCTAGGAAATTAAGTAAAAGTGTTTTAACTGTGTGCTGCATCCTATGCTAAGAGCAAGAGTCCTGGTCTGGTGTGTGACGCCCGATTACAATCCTTAACATGACTCATTTAGCTAGATGATGGACACACCTTCGCTATGCAGTAACCACAAGTTGCACAAGAATACACATGAACTGCTTTCTGATACTTTAATGCAACTAACATGAATGACCATGTAAATAAAGATGGAAGCCACAACCGCATTGAAATGAAAGGAAAACACTGAAAGGGGTTGAGAATACAGAGAGGTCTGACATGCTAAGTGAGATCTGCAAACCACGCTGCCAGTGCAGGCATTGTGGACAGCCTTGCCAAGGAGATAGAGGAAGGGAAGGTTTCAAATTAATAGAAGCGATGGGACACCTACAAGAGTAAAATCTGAAAATCTTCATCAATTCACGCAGGAAAATTAAGTTTGTGGTCCCTACAAACGTGACTAGAAACCTGTAAGACGGAGCCTATTCATTAGAGCCACACAGAGACTGGCATTCCCATCCAACTGGAAGCAAGATGATAGAAAGGTAATACCATGATGAAAGCTTAATGTTCTGTCTCAAGGACTATAGGATCGGAGATGGTAACGTGTTTGGTACAAGCAGCACCTCTATGGCTGTTCCCATCACCTTGAATAGTTGCTTATGGGTGGGTACTCTTCGAAGGTGTCAAGGCTGAGCAGACCCTTGCTGACCAATACCTAGCCACCTTCCATGCCAGCTCACACTTTGTTGCAAAGTCCAATTACACTGCGCTAACCTGACATACCTGTAGTTGCAACATTTAAGAGGTCACCACAGGAGTAGTCACCAGATATGGCCTAAGCAATAGGAACCCTAACCCTGTATGCACTCTACATGTAGTTTACCTCACTAACCAAGCCTGTATTGCCTTAAGTTTTTGGCAATATAACTTGGAAAATTGCTTCTTGTCCTTTTAACTTGATCCCTGTACTAGACGCTTTCACTAAACCATTGACATTTGTCATACTGTTGGACCTTTCCGCTTTTGGTGCAGGGGATTTCCTTGGGCCAGTTCCTCATGATTGTAATCTAGCATTGGGCATCATCTGCATGTTGTCCATGTGCTGCTTCTTCCTGTTTATTTTTTCTTTGTATTTATATTTATGGTCTGTGGCACCGGGCCCCTAATTACCTTAAACCAAAGTGGGCCCACCACTTAAGGAATGAGTGCACAAAAGGAACACAAATAACATATAAACAATCAATCTAACACAAATCCTGAATTTAAATATTTCTTCTTTTCCTAAACAAAGAGATTCAAGTCCCAGATTCCCCTTTTCCACTGGAATGAACTGTGGATCCTTAGGGCATACTTAACTTTGACTCTGCTCCTGTGCCAGTGGAGGGGTACCAGCATCCCTTTGTATATTAGCGACATGGATCTTGCTCTTGTTGCCCTCCACTTCCACAGGAGTTGGAGTTGCATATATAACTCGATGCGTTCATGGAAATGTCACTCAATCCAATGATGTACGAAGGTGCAGATGAAAATCTGGTCATCTGGGAGCAGTTGTTGCTTGTGCTGATCATCGCTTTCCTTGCCGCTTTCTACTGTAGTCTGTTGATGAGAAGACACAACCTGTGAAGACATAATCTTGACACTTTTAGTTAAAGTCCTAAGGTACTCCCTAAACTCCTCTAATAGGACCTCTGCAGTGTGTGCAGGTGATAGGTGTGTGTAGCCTGCACGCTGTCATGAACTTGTGGATGTTCAAGGAGTGGTCCTTTCCTGGCTGATTTCTTAAATAAGACAGTGCTAGTGACAGACAATAGTATCATGACTTTTTAAAATAATTGCATATCTTCGCCAACCGTGCCTGTTACTGTTGTCCTGCAGCTGATATACCGTACACCTCTGCTTGATTATCAAAAGCAAAGTCATTTCTCTATACAAGACATTAAAAAAGTGAGTTCCTTTGGTGGATTTTAAGACCTTGCTAATTCCCCACCTTGGAAATACCTCTCCCGACCAGAAATCTTGCTGCAAACTTAGCATCAGGCTATATGCAAGTACCAACTTCAAGCCACCAGGAGAACGGACAATTACAATGAGGTACCGATAATTGTTGCACCTCTTGATCATGTCCACAAATTATATATGCAGCTTCCTGAAAGACCCAATGGGCCTAGGCAAGACTCACCAATGACCTCATGATGTTTACGGGATTTAATTATTTACAAAGTACACAGTTTCCTACAAATCTACTTACCTGTTCCTGGAGGTTCATTATAAACCATTCCTCCTGGAGCTCTGCTGCAATTTGTTTGACGGGTAATGTAGCTGCACTAGAGCCACAATAAGCAGCTCTTTGGGCATTACTACCTCCCGGTCTACTCCTGTCTCCTCAGCAAATCCATGGATGAGAGGACACCTCTCTTTTTACAGAGCTCTTGTTCTTCTCTATGGAATTCTCCTTGAATCTCTGATTTCAAGCACTGGGACTATGATTTATGGAGCTGGCAATTGTACCTGCTGTGACATGGTTTGCATTTTTCTGGGAATCTCTAAATGGTAAGTATGCCATTTCCTTTGCCGCCTTGTCTGTGGCATCATTCCCAAGGTCTATTGTATGAGTACGGTTAGTATGTGCAGTGCATTTAACTATGCCTACCTGGATAGCAGGGCAGCAAGCTAAACGGGGGTCCCTTTAGATCTCCTAAACCCACTTTTCTACCACCTTGACAACACGTAATGCCCAGTGGAGGTGACATACGCAGAGTCAGAATAAATGACTGCCTTCCACTTACATATTTCTAGCGCCTTTATAAGTGCCACTAGTACTGCCACTTGCACAGAGTAATGCGAAGAGATGTATTGATGCATTTGCCATATTTACCTAATATCCCTGCACTCTTTGGGTCATCATATTCGACTTGGATTTTTCTAAGCTAGAAATCAACACACACTCCATGTATAGTGCCAATGTGCAACCCATAATAATGGTTGAAGACTTTAGGATTGCAAAACCTGCTGCCGCTAAAGCTTGCTCATAAGGGACCTGTCACTGCATCACTGGGTCTAGGAGTCCACTTAAGTATGCTTAAGGTGTATGGCAATGTTTTCTGGGTCAGGACCAATATCATCACCTTCCCATTCGAATGAGAAAACTAATAAAATGGTTTCTTGTCATTCGGGGTCATCAAGACCTGAGCATTGCTGATCACGGACTTGAGTTCCTGAAAGCAAATTGTCATTTCTTCAGACCACTCTATCGGATTCTGTACTTCATTAAGCCCCTCACATAACTAGAGTAGTCAAACATCCACACAGTAGTTGCCGAGCCTCAAAACTACTTCTTTTGTTTCTCTGTGACTGGCTGGGGGTATTCTGAACTGTAATTGCACTCTCGGGCATTACCTCCCTTCTTGTGGGCGATATCACTGGCCCCAAATAAACTACTTCTGTCTAAAAGTATTGCAGTTTTTCCTTTTCAATGTTGTACCCCCTCTCTGCAAGCAAGAGGAGGAATGTTATTTCATCTCCTCGACACTGCTCCTCTGAAGTGCTACAGACTAACAAATTGTCCATGTACTGAATTATGGTATTGGACACAAGTACATTCCCCAAATCCATTTAAACCAGCCTGTTAAAGACACTCCGAGATTCACAGTACCTCTGGGACAACCTTGTGTGCTCAAATCTCTGACCACAATGTGTAAATGCCTCAAGGTACTGTGAATCGGGGTGTAAATCAATCACAGTAGCAATTTTGCAGAGAATGGTAGTAGGATTTAGTATCACCGGAAATTTTGCCTCAACAATATTATTGAAGAGGCAGAAATCTTGGACCGTCCTCCCACTGGACCCCTTTATTTTCTTCACAGGGTAGATGGCTGTGTTACATGGAGACACAGAATATTCTATTATGCCTTGCTTCAGTAATGCCATAATCGTCTTGTAAATCCCTTTGTCTGCCTCTCTAGACATAGAGTACTGCTTAATCCATGGTAATATCACACCAGGTTTCAATGTTTTCCATAGTGCTATGACACTCTTTATCAGCCCCACATCATGAAGATTGCTGATCCATAAATGGTCGGACACCTTTTCCAAATCCTCTTTCCAATGTGGCGATGTATTTCTAACAATGAGCATGGTCGTTGGTATGGTACTTCCCTTTGCTCTGTCGCTATCTGGTGAGGCACCCCAATCTGAAAGACCATCTCTTCTGTGTCTTCGAACTATTGCTCATCGGATACGTCCCTTAGCGATAAGGTTGGATCGATGCACATAACTGTGCTCCACTCTCCGTCTTTCTCATCAGTGCCTGAGCGAACCACCCTGCTTTTCTTGATCATAACTGCCCCTAAGAAAATAATAACAATGGAGCCTGGAATTACTTCCTGTGGCACATTAGGCCCAAAACAGAAACTCAATTGGTACCCGCTATGTCTGATTTCTGATCCCCAGGACCCAACACAACAAAACCATTACCCAATAAAGAAACAAGGTTGAATGTACAGGCAACCCCCGATCCCGCTGTCCCTAAAATATGCAGGCAAATGTGCTGCTTCTCTTACCGGATACAAACCTGGAGTCAAGCATACTATACCTTCCTCTGTGAAAGCAATCAACATCTGCAACTTGCTCAAGAGGTCTCTAACCTGAAGATTTGCTGGTGTTTCTGTACAAAAAAGGGGAAGTAAAATGTGGAGTACCTACCTTGATATTTAGATCTTCAGTATAAGGAACTGACAGGATAGCTCCAGAGAATCCCTGTGTGTCCATTGTTTTGCCTGACAATGGTAACTCCCCTTGCTTAATTCAAGATTGTGTTGCATTCGGTCACCTACTTGCACCCCTATCCGGGGATCCTCTTCCGGATTGCTGGTAATGGACAGGACTGGACACATCAGAGACACCTGTGTGCTGTCCTACTGCCGATACATATTAGCACCGGGGAGTGAAAAAAAAGTGCTCCCTCCAAAAACGTGTGCTCCAGTGTAATGAGTAACCGTTCCTTGGGGTAATGGATTTTTCTCCCATGTCTGTGCCGGTGAATGTGCTGAAATGGTCAGTCGGATTACATAGGTTGGTGCAGCTCCAGTCGCTCTGTTCTGTTCAATCCTGCGATTAGAAAGATTTGGGATTGTAGCTGCTGAGCTTCCATGTTAAAATACTGTGACCTGTCCCTGCAATCTCGTGACACGTGTCCCAACCTTCAGCAAGACCAACACTGAATCGAATCCCATAAAACCCTCCATAATTGTTTCCAAGTGGCCCATTAAACTGGGGACCCATTGATCCGAACCTGACAAATGACCCACTTCCTCATGGAAATGCTCCCCTACTCCTCGGAAACCCTCATTTGCCTTGGACTGGGGGCATACCCTTCAATCCACCCCTGTGTCATACCCAATTCACCATGTCCCTGTTGTCCCAATTGCCCCTAACGTCCCTCCATAGAGTTTGTAAATACTGCCCCTTCTAAACAGATCTTCGAAGAATTATTCTGAACAAGCTTAGCCTCTGCCTTTTGTCAGTTCTATTCCCTACTTTTCTTTTTCTTACCTCCTTTTACAAAAATGCATAATATGTGATTGAATTTCTTGCCAACTCTTGGCCTCCATCCGTACCACTTTATCTAAATTGTGCTGAACTTCCCTGGTGAGTCCCTACTTTAGCATGTGGTAAAAAAATCACTACATTCTTGTCCCACGCTTGTCCCATCTCTGCCCTCCACATTTCCAGAATTAAATGGATGTGTGCAGCAGAATCATTATCCATCTTCATCGTTTTTAATAAGATAGAATATATATCTGGCATATCGGGATACATAATTTCGCTGCCCCCCGGTAATTATTAAAAGCTGCTCCATCATGTGTATTTGTATCCAACTGAACTCTCAGATATCTCGCTCCCCTCCAAAGCTCATCTGATTGCTCCCCTATCAGAGGCATGAATAGGCTTTTCACATCGCCTATGGCCAACATGACACCAGCAGTATGCTTCTCCATTGCATAAATCCACTTCCCTGCCACTGCAGTGAGTGAAGGGAGTCTCTTCATCAAGTTATTCCAGTCCACGTATGACCACTGGACATTATATGCCCTTCCCTAACCCTTCTGGAGTAACGGAAACTTAGTTACACTCTCTCTCTTGTAGGGGCTTCCCACACCTCTCCCCTGCTACTTGCTATGGCCATGCGAGTACCTTAGTGCGTCCTAAGACTCCATGGTGTATTCGCTGTCACTCCTCCTGGATCAGGAGGTAGTGTGATGACACCCTGCTCTCCCTGCTCGACATCCAATTCCCATTCATCCTCATCTCCTGCTCCCGTTACCAGATCCCCTGACACTTCTACAGGCACAGAATCATACTCCGCATCACCATAGGGAACTGATTCCCATCCTCCCTGCTCAAACCCTCTACCTGTGTCAGTTTCCCAGTTCTGCATGTCCACATTGACCGCTTTGATAATCGATGTATATAACCTAACAAGAACTTGCCCATGCCTCCACCTTCCTTCTTCTACTTCCCTCACCTGTCTACTTCCTTCTTCCTGCTCTTCATTTCTATGCCACGGTAGCAGCACTAACTCTTCCTCCGCTAGCCTCAGTACCTCTTTTGTCTTTTCCAGCTTTCGTATCTCTACCACTATTCACAACCTAACCTTTATAGCAGGAACAGGCCTAATCTCCTCCTCCCTTGTTCTCATTCCTACATCTGCTCTTTTAGCTGCTGGCCTCACTCTCTCGTTCTTCCACATTTATTCTGTCTGCTAACCTAGCAGTCGGGGGAGTTTTTCCCTTTCTATTCTCCATTTTCAACCTTTCTGCGGCCCTAACCATTGAAGGAGTTATCCTTTCACTTATCTCGCTGTCCCATTTGCTACAAATAGTAGTTGAAGAAGGCGTTGCCTGTGTCCATCTCGCAACCACTGGAGTGGCCACTGAGGAAAATGGAGGTTCGATCTCAGTCTCTGTATACCGCTCTGCGGGTGATAAATGATAGCACCCATATGGGGGTGGTGCAGAGGGAATACCTGCACCCTCCTTTTTCAGCCCTTCCTCCACAATTTTAGCACGATGGGCCTTATGGTATGTTTCACACATCCTCCATAGCAAGATATTTAACCGCTTCTCTAGTGGCAAGCCCAAGTGCTTTGTAGTTTAAAAAAAAAAAGGATGCATATTCTCCAATATCCCTGTATCATAAGTCCTATTGATAGGCCAGGAATGGAGCATTTCACCCTTAGTTTCCTGCAACCATTCCAGATGGTATTTTAAAATGTTTGCCTTATAGCCAAGAAGTACCTGACGCACATGATTCAACTGAGTCTCCATACTCCAACCCAATTTACCCAAACCGATTTCACCAAAAAATAGCACTGAAACCGAATTTGTAGCATAAAAATGTCTTCCACCCAACAAACTCCCCTTTTTACCCCTTCCCAGTTTTAGTCATTCCCTGCAATCACTCATCGTACTTGATTACAAAGTAATCAACTCGCATAGCTATCCTTTTAATTATACTCCTCACTCTTACACAAAAGACAAAATCTTATCAAAACCCATGCCGGCCAATATATCCTAGATATCTCCTTTTCTCAAGCATAGGAGGAGCACAATGCTCTTCGCTATAGCACTGCAGCTTTCACTCTACATCACTAGCACAGTCTTTATTACAAAACCATCTTTTCCTGACTACAAGAATTTTCCCCTAACCAAGAAAATTGACATGGGGGCTCCATCCCCACACTCAATAGGGAATGAAAAATGCCAAAGGGGAATACTTCAGGAAGGTATCTACGGTTGGACTAACCATAAGATGTCACCCAACCTCTAGGTGAGGGCTTCAGCCAACCAGACAAGCAAATTAAAGGGTATCGAGACAAACCTCACAATGGACAAGTTGGGTATGATATCTCCTCACAGCTGTAAAATAACAAACTAGGTAAAATATATATACAAGGGACTTACAACACACTCCTTCAAAGCATTCACTCTTTCAATCTCCACAGCCTCGACTCACTCCATGCACGCAATCTGGTTCTACCCTCACCAAACCCCTTTAATCAAAGAAAAAATCCTCTTTACCCCCATTTCCCTCTTGCTTTACCCCACAAAATTGCACTCGCGTGAACCCGAAGCGCTATGATATGGAGCTCCGTCAAGTCATCCTACACAGCTAGACCATAGTACCATACCTCTGGGGAACAGACAGGCCTTTAACCAACATGGCACCTGCAAACCTCTTTTTCACCAATCACGGAAGACTGGACCAAGCAGAGAGTTGGTGCAGCTGAGATGTGCGGACAGGAAACCCCCCCCCCCAACCCCTCAGAAAACCTTGGGTCCCTTTGAGGTGGCCAAATTTGTAGGAGTGGTCCCCTAATCACTTTAACCCAAAGAGGGCCACTACTTGTGGAACGAGTGCACATTTGTACGTAAAGCAAATGGATTGTACAGTCATCTAGGGAGGAGATAGATGGTGCTGTGGGGCCAAACTAACACGATTCTCATTGAATTGGAAATATTCTTCATTCTCCTTGTGAACAATAAATATATACGTATTTAGTATTTTCAGTTACTGTTTTCAAGTTCAAGGATAGATCTGATCATTGTTTCAATTAGTGCAACAGTAGATTTGATAAAAACTAGAACCTCGTAAATGTCATACATGTACATCTTTCACAGCGCCTTGATGCCTAGGAGTTTTATACGCTGTACAAATGTAAACATACATTGATATAAAAAGCATTTGATTTACATAACATTGAACATTTTACCCATCACGTATTTTGTCAATGAAGATTCAATTCAGATGACTTGATTAACATACACACAAGAATGATTAACAAAATATTAAGAACAGAACATGCTAGAAGCTTTGGTTGTGAATTTGATTAATGAAATATCGAGTAATTATATTGAGACTCTGGCACATATACATAAAGACCCCAATAATAAATATTTGGAACAATGCAACTGGAAATTCTACATTGAACATTTAATATTCTCAATACAAACTCATTGAGGATAAAAGCAGGGTTCGTTCCCACTCCTTGCCTTTCTAATCTTTATGTTGCTGATTTAGACAAAGCCTTTATTTTCCTGGCTGCTTCCCACCAAAAGAAGTGTCTATACATGTGCAATGGTTAACATACACGTATGACTTTGTTTTACTTGAATACAACGCCATTCGTTTTCAGAAAGCCCTCATCTTTTTTTTAAAAAGTACCTATTTCAGAAGGGGTTCAAGTTAAACACCCACAAAGCAAATGTGATGCACTTTACTACTAAAATGTGATGCACTCTTGGTGCCTGGAGGGGTCCAGACTTGACAAAATCCAGCACGTTACTTATTTAGGATTCCAAACCTATGGCAAACACAGCCCGGAGCTCCTATATGCCCGTTTCAGAAAGAGGATGGTCTTACTTGCTGCACAAATTACACTAATCTCCCAGCCTATTCACCATACTGAATCTGTCCACGACCACCAGTCTGGCTTCAGAGCTGCAAGAGGCATGGAAACTGCACTCCTGAACACCCGTGAACATTTGCTCCCTAATTTCGATTCCAACTATTCATTGTAATCCTTGATGTTTCTTCTGCCTTTGACACCGATCAATCATGCCACCCTTATAAATCAGCTCCATGATATGCTTGGTGTCACAAACCTGGCTCTGAACTGGTTGACATCCCTACTCTCTGACAACCTTCCCAGGTTCAAATGGGCGCTTTTCTCTCCTCCAACTCATTCTCCACCTGTGGTGTCCTTCATGGCTCTATCCTCTCGCCTTGGCTTTTCAACATCTACCTGGCCCCTCTAGCCAATTTGATCTCCACATTCTCTCCTAACTTCCAGTGTAATGCAGATCTCCTTCAGGCTTCCTTTCTCTGCCTCCTTCTCCCTCATTCCTGACTCCCTGTTTGATACTCAGGCATGCAGCACTACTAATGATCTCTGACTAAAATGCTAGTAAGACAGAGAACATTCTCATTGGGACCAGTGAGAAACCCTAAGGTGTCTCGCCCACTAAACCCATGGATCTCTATCTCAGGTGGCCAGGGCATGGCCACCGCCTTTGGATCCAGACCCTGGGGGTGGACCAATGTGAGAGGATCACAGGAGTGAGGGGTGCTCGGGGAGTGGGACACCGGATGGTGAGAAACAGTATCCCTCTCTTCCTTTATCCAGATGGATATTTAAAAACTCAACCCCTCCGCCCCCTTTTCTGGAACAAACACTTTCTCACAAACGGCCCGTTCTGGGAGAAAACACTCACACCCAAGCCATGTACTTGACATGTCCCAATACTATGGTCAGGCAATTATCGACAATCACTCACACCTGACTTCCATTACACTTGCCCACACGGATTAAAGGGCGGGAACAAGAGCACACTCTGAGCAAGGCAAAACACATGAAGGTACAGCAGTGTCGAGTTGGCAGTTGAGCAAGGGTAGAAAGACAGCCAGGCATGAGAGGTTTGTGAGAGGGGCAACGCCCTTGACCTCATTGACTGGAAGCTGTTACTTTCAAGAAACCTTCAAAGCAGAAAACATAAGACCAGGAAATAAGCCCAAAGAAACCTGTAATGTGTGTCGGAGATATCGAGGGTCCTCCCGTGGAACTGACCAAGGTGGGATGGAGCAGCAGACTCTGTGGTATCATCCTTGGCTTCAAGAATAAAGAAGCAACAGAGAAAAGCACAGCCAGTGAGTTGGGGAGACCGGTCTGTGTTTGTAAAGTGAGCACAAGAAGAAACATTGATAAATGCGTGTGATGAAAGACGCGAGTGAAGCTAAATTGCTGGTGAATATTTGAAAATTAGAAGAAGAGATACAATACCATTGACAGAGTGGTCCGGCACGGTGAATGTGCTCAAAGGTCTCTGTACAGTATCTTGGCAAAAGGAAATGAAAGCAGAAGAAACATGTGATGTGTAATTGTGTGAAGTGAATCGAAGTGGTCGTGCGACGGTTTAAGCAAAACTCATTGCACATTCGAAAGTCTTCAATTCTGGTATCAAATGGGATCTGAGCCTGGACGAGGGGGATCCATGGTCCAAGGCTGAATGAGGGAGACCAAACTGTGAACATTGTAGAAAAGGGGTCTGAGCCCAGACGGGGAGGAGGGGGGCGGGCCAGTGGTCCGAGTCCAACAGAGGGAGACCAGTCTTGAACTTGTGAACGTAGAACCTTGGCAAAGGAAAGAAACTTTTGGGTTTTGTTTGCTACATCATCGCCTCTGCTTTTAGAGGCTGTCATTGAGAGAGAGACTAAGGGCAGAAGGCCCTGATGCCTCTGTGTTGAACTGTTACCTTGTGGCCAAGAATCTAAAGTGTGTGTGAAGGCCGCATGTGCCGCCTTGCTCTGTGCTGAAAACATGGGGAAGGGCAGCGAACTGCTCAACTATCCCACACCATTTTGTATTTAGAAGTGAGGTTTGGCAATAGGTTTATTAGTATAGGCACTTGTTAAGCGACTTCAATTCAGCACTCCAACTGAGTCAATGCCTAGTCTGGGAAGCCCTTATTTATATATTTTTATGACAAGTTAATAGATCTGAATGATAAACCCTTGTATAACGCCCCTCTCTTTGAATCCCCCTGACCTCACTGAGCCAAGAAGTAGGTTTCTTTTGCAAATTAAAAGACTTATTGAAAAATTAAACAAGAGATATATTACACTTTTATAAATAAATTAATATTTGATAGCACACTTATGAATATGACAGTGATCAACAATGGATAATATTACACTAGCACACTTTTTTAATTACTTATGAGTTGTATAGAGAGGATAAAGTAGCTGAGAATACTTTTATGGGTTCAAGGAAACGCAATGATGGAAAATAATGCAGCACAGAAATAAACTGAGATTGTTTCCACAAGAGATAATATGATCACTTTTTCTTTTGACAATTCACTCCCCCCTTGCGCAATATAAGGAGATGGAAGGTGAGCGCACAATTTTCAGGATTACAATCAAATGCAATACCAATTCAGTTCCCCCCCCAGCAAGCTTAAAGCAACAGGGATGATTTTAAAACACCAGCAAAAATACTTTAAATGTGATTTGCAAAGAAGTTCAAATATGTTAAAAATGATTTTAATTCCCTATAGGAGATTCAGGGTAAGTGGTAGCTACTTAAGACTGGTTCAGGTCAACACTATCAGTGATTCATGAGGGATTATCAGGTTGAAAACGAATTTCAGCAGTTGCAAGCAAAAGACAGCGATTTTGACAGGTGGAGAAATTTGATTCAAATTGCAATTCGCTGCACTTTTTCCGAGTGCGTAAAGCGCGATTACGTAATCGATTAAAGTAAATCTCGTTCCTAGCTCAAAGATACGGACAATATAGTGGAGGTAGATTCTCAAAAATAAAGTAAAGCTCAGAATGACAAATGACACTTTCACAGGTTTGAAATCACAGAATGGACACACGATTTCTATGATGCAGTTTTAAATAGGTGGAAATGGTTTGAATTAGATTATTTTAGACTAAGAGATTGGTTTTGCACAGTTATGTGGGTACTCACACTATACATTTGAAATAGGCCGTCAAGATCTGGTCATGTTTGGGCTTCACTCGCCACGGACGGTCTCTGGTACTGGTTCTGCTCACAGCGATCTGGTCTGGGTCTGCTATCGGCACTGCACAGCGGTCTGGTCTCGGTCTGGTCTTCTATCGGCACTGCACGGCGGTCTGGTCTGGGTCTCTCTGGATACAGCACTGCTTTCTGGGTTCTGGCACAGGGTTCTAGCCAGAATCAAACAGCACAGCCCGGCTGTTGGAGAGTTTAATTAGGTTGCAAAAGATTTTGAGGCCTGCTGAAAAGGATTCAGCTTGTGGATCAGGCATCTCAGCTACAAGTTCTGAAGTCTGGATTCTAAGTTCTGGTTCTGGAGTCTTCTGGCAAAGCGCTTCGCAGGAAATCACTTTGAAGTGGGAAGTGAGTGTCCCTACCTGGGTTTCAGAGGTCCTTTTTATGTCTTTTGAAAGTGGGTGGGAAGGCTGACTTTCTATGCCCAACCCTCTGAAGATCCTGATAGGTTAGCGGATTTTCTGTGCTCTCACTGGAGAACAGAGCTGTGAGTCATCCAGTGTCATTTTTATGGCATACAGAAAGAACACTCCCCTTGTCACTTTGCACACATCTATTTTTGATCCAAATACGTATTTATCTATGTACAATTTTTCTAATATTATACGTCCAGTTAACATATTTCCTGCAGCACCAAACCATCCGATCCCGGTCTTTGTAAGATGTCGTGTCCACTTCTGACAGAATTCTGCCCTTTTCATCCAGAACACAACCTCTAAACTTTTCCAGAATTTACACAAATGTGCGCAAGGAATATGGCCATCGGATGATGGACATACAGACATTTGGAGTAATACCCTATTTTCCGCTACTAACCCCCAGAACATACCCCATAGTCTTAACACCTCTTAAAATGTGCACAGAAAAATCACAGGAATAATGGTATTATTGATATAATTTTGACGATTATATACTATGAATTATCCATCTTTCTAAACTTATGCTCTGGCCCAGATGGGTGTGGTTTAGGTTCCAAAGCACATGGGGGGAATTTGTCTGTCCCCGCCTCCAAGCTCAGCTGGCTCACAGGGGCAGGGCTCCTCCCAGTTTCTTCCAAGAGGAAGCCATTTACGACCCCAGATTTAGCATTTGCCTAAGCCAAGGAAAGTTCATTGTTCTGTTTTCCTGCAGCCCCAGGTACCCCTCCCCTAATTCAATCAGAGAGGTGTAATCTCCTTTTGGTGGGGGCAGCAGAATGCAGCCATGCCTGTGAACAGTAGGTGTTAAGAATTCTCATTAACCAGCAAGGCTTTGAAGTTTCCAGCTAACTCAGGTTCCTTGTCTGCTCCTGAAAGACAGGCCTCCTGTCAGAGTTTAGACCGCTGCCGCCGGTTAGTGTCGAGCGCCGGACTGCACCCCTTTTGGGAGCTGCCTTGAATTAATACATTTCAGATTTTGAACAGCACCATATTCCTTTGCACTGATTTCGCTCATGGCGCTTCTGGCCCATCACGCTCGCACTGGTGGGTGGCAGGTCAGGCGACCATTTTGGTGTGCGCAAAACTGCACGGTTTTCCTGGATTCTGGTGCAAATGTGGGCTTTTCAGCCATCTTGGATTTTCTAAGCCCACAGCACCAAATGTTGTAGCATAATAGTTCAAACGTGGGTCAAGACACCTGACACACTTTTATTTTGACAGACACTAAGACTGTTATTATTATTTGATGTTCATAGCTCTCTCCCATCCTTCGTTTTAGGTATAGATAGGCGTTTTACCAACCCATTGAAGTTCAATAAACACCCTTGAACTGTGATCACTTGTGTCTGTCTTCACTGTTTGATACCATGCCTTACTTACAGACCCCTGCTCCCTTCTTCCCTCCTATACTCTGGCTGTCCTCCATGAGTTCCACCCCCAATCCACCTGTGAGGCAAAACACCATGGTGTCATCTTCTACTCCACTCTCTCCTTTTCTCTTCACATCATGGACCTTGCCAAGAAGGCCCACTTTCAGCTGCACCTCCTCAGAGGCATTCTCCCTTTCCTCACCTTCCCCCATAAACTTAATGCCTCCAGAGCTCTGGTCCTCTCCATCTGGACTACTGCAAGAGCCTCTTCCTCAATCTGCCTAACCCCTTCAACTAATCCAGAATAGGACTGCAAGAGTTATCCTTGGCCTCAATCCCAGAGACCACATCTCTGCAGCTCTAAAATCTCTCCACTGGCTTCTGGTTTTTGCGAGGATCCAGTTCAAGACCCTCTTCATCATCCACACAGCTTTCTGGGGCCTGGGATGCCACTATATCCAACTCTCTCAGCCCAAATACCTTTCTGCTAGAGCCCTTCCATCTTCTAGCTCAGACTCTCTGCAGATCAGATGCTTTTAAAAGCAGAGAGTGGGGGGGTAGATATCTCTCCTCCGCAGGTGCCTCCCTCAGGAATGGCCTTCCACCCTTCTCAAACTTGTGCCAGATCTCCTTAAGTTACAGAAGCTTCTCAAGACTTTCCTTTTCTCTTTTTCATTCCCCCTCCCCCACGAATGTCCATGTCTGCTGCTTAACCGACTGCCTATTTCTTTCAGATCCTTACAGGGCACCAGGCCATCCTCAACCCGTCTGCCCCTGCACTTTGTCTCCCATGACCATTCTACAAAGCATATGATTCTAGGACCCCTCCCGTGGACTAGCCTTGCTGGGCCTGTACCCCTTGAGCCCTTCCAGCCCCTTACCTCACATTTAGCACATGGACCTTCCTTCCCGTGCACCCTCTGCTTTCCCCTAGCTCTGTCCACCTTGCCTCCCCTGACACTTGCTTATCCCACAAGCACTTCTGCCCTGACCAGCCCCTTCCCCTGCACTTCGTGTTACTGCACTTGCATGATCCAAATGTCACAAGCCGTAGCAGGAAAGCTTTGTTTGTGTCATCCCTGTTCCCTCCCCTCTCTTGTCTTGTTGCGCCTTGAAACAGTGTGTAAAGGTGCTTTATAAATTCCAAATAAATAACTTACAAAGTTACGGTTGCTTCTCATGTTCGGCTGGCCATTTCTGGCTAAACTCGAAGGACAACTTTGGAGGTTGGTCTTAGGTCTCCCAGATGTTGTTTCTGTTTCTACATCTGCAATGAACTTTGCCTAAATTATTTACGATCCTGTATACAATTGAACCTGCTATCCTTTTATTACAAACTTCTCTTCCCTCCCAAAACACACTCTTTGAATATGTACACTCTTATGGTGGGCCTGGCAAGAGCTCTTTGTTTATTCTATTTATTGTTTGCTTGTTCAGCGCTTATGCAGCAAGTAAAATACTGTTTCAAAGTGCCCAGAGTGCGAGGGGAGGCAACACAAAATGAAACAAATTACAAAACACAATATTTAATAAGAGCAGTGGAGGGGAAAGGGATGAAAGGATTAACCTACTATGCCTTACGAGTATTTAGAATGTGCAAGTGCAGCAAGGAAGAGGACAGAGAGGGTAAGTGCTGGGGAGTCTGAGCTCAAGGGTGAGCCACAGATGAAGTGCTTCGGTTGACTAGTGCTACACGGCATGGAGCCATGTTATGTGTATGTGCATGCCTCTAGGGTGGAGGGAGTGCCAAGCCAAGTGAGGGTAGACAGGCACTGGGCCAATTGGGTGTGGGAGGTTAGGGGCCCTGTGGATTCATACGGGCCACAGACACCAATCACAGCAACTGTGGGGTTAGCAGATGAGAGAAGAAGGGAAGGAGGAGGTAAAGAGGAAAGTCTTGAGGAGCTTCTGGAATTTAAGAAAGTCCTGCTCAAGGTGCAAAGGCAGGTGGAGGCTGTTGCATTGGAGGGAGCCAGCTGTGGAAAGTGATTGACCACCTACCATCTGTATAGCATAATGTTTTACACACACACAGTTGGTGCCAGAGGAATGTAGTGGTCTAGAAGTAGAGTATTTAGTGAGATAAAGTTGAAGCTAGTGTGGTACCTGGGCCCAGATAGCCTTGTGGATGATTCAGAGAGATTTGAATTTAATCCGTGCAGCAATTTGGAGCGTGTGAATATGTTTTAGGGCAGTAGAGATGCAGTCCCTGAGCTTGAGACCAAGGATAAGTCTCGCTGACTAATTTTGGATTAGCTGGAGTGGACGCAGAGTGGAAGAAGGTAGATTCAGGGGGAGGCTATTGCAAAAGTCACCCCTAGAGAGAACCAGGGTTTGGGTAACATTGAGCCTCTGGGGGAAAGTGAGAAAAGAGAGAATTCCTTTGAGAAGGAAGAGCTGAAAGTGGGACTTCTTGGCAATGTCCTGAGTGTGAGGTGGAAAGGAAAGAGAGAGAGAGAGAGAAGTTGAAAATGACTGGCTTCAGAAGATGATTCAGGGGAAGAGCCCAAGGAGGAAGGCCAGAGTGAAGGGACGTAGGAGAGAGTAGCGGACCCAATGGGAAGGATCTCAGTTTTACAGGCATTGAGGCAGATATTGTTGGAGGTGCACCAGGACTGGATGGCAGAAAGGCAGTCTGGGATGATGGAGGGTGGAAGAGGGTCTGCAGGAAGTTTGAAAAAAAGCTGTGTGTTGTCTGCATAACACTGAAAGTTGGAGGAGAAGGAAGTCGGGGGACACCACAGATGGAGAAGGAAGTAGGAGAGAAGGTGCCCAGGATGACTTCGGAACAGCGGTCAGTTAGGAAGGATGTCAGCCAGTCCAGTGACCATTCTGAGATACCAAAGCTATGGTGGAGCCTTTGTATGAGGATAAAATGGTTGACTGTGTCAAAGGCAGAGGAGAGATAGAGAATGATGAGGACAGCTGAGGAGTTGGAGTCCAGGGATGCGAGCAGTACTTCATGAGTGTTCGGGACAGCTGTTTCCATGCCCGGAGTCCAGATTTAAAGTGTGAGTTTTGTTGGGGCAATGGCAGCTTCTCCTGCAGCTTCCCCAAGAAGCGGCTGATGGAGATAAGGTGGTAGTTGGCATAGGAGGTAGGGTCTGCTGAAGATTTTTTCAGTAATGGGCACACAAGGGAGTGCTTAAGGGAGGAGGGGAAAGATCCAGTGACAAAAGATTGATTGCAGAAATCGGTGAGTGCATGTGTAAGAGAGCCTATGTTATCTTTGATGGTCCTGGATGAGCAAGGGGAAACCAATTTAGAAGAGACCTTCATGGAGCAGACCACTCTGGTAAATTCTTCAAGTGTGACACGGGAGAAGGAGGAGGCTGAGGAGCCAAGGGAGGCAAGGGGGTGTGGGATGGGTTGGGAGGTGGGTAGCCAGGGTGTTCAGGATGTCCTGAGCTTTGGTGTCGAGTGTGTGGCTGGTGCATGCAGAGGGTCTGGGAAGGAGAAGGGGAGTAGTAGACTGCAGAAGGGTTGGCTAGTTCCCTGCAGATCTTAAAAAGTTCAGCTATGTTGTTGAATGCACTGGAAACTCGTGCCAGTATGTGGGCTCTTTTTTTGGCACGGATGGAGAGTCTGTATTGCCTCTGGAGCAGACAGCAGGCCAGTTTGTCAGAGGATGAGCATGAGGTTTGCCACTTCCATTCTGCCACACTGCACTTGTGTTTCAGTGCCACAAGTTCAGAGTTGTACCAGGTGTTACGCTTGGAGGCAGGTTTCAGGCAGATCCTCATGAATGGGGTAAGATTGTCAAGAGTTTTGGTGATGGACAGGTGGAGGTTGCTGAACGCAGAGTCAGAGGTAGAATCTGAGGTAGGGGTTGAGGGGGATTGACGGAGGAAGAGAAGGCAGCAGCTGACAGTCATCGGGCAGATGTTAGGGAACGAGGTTGGGGATGTTTTTGGTGGGGCAATCAGCGGGCC
This sequence comes from Ambystoma mexicanum, assembly GCF_040938575.1. Taxonomy (NCBI): domain Eukaryota; kingdom Metazoa; phylum Chordata; class Amphibia; order Caudata; family Ambystomatidae; genus Ambystoma; species Ambystoma mexicanum. The sequence goes on along the minus strand of NC_090929.1, from coordinate 763,578,623 downwards.
AAAGGGAGTTAGGTGGGAGGAGAGAATGGTCTCACCAGTAGAGAGGGGTGACTAGTGGGGGGAGAGAGAGAGGTCAGAGTGTATGAGCGCATCCAGAGAGTGTCCAGCTGAATGGGTTGGCCCAAAAGGGAGAATGGAAAGGGAAAGAGAAGTGCAGAGATCAGTGAAGAGAATGGATGCAGAGCCAGGGGATTCCAGTTGGATGTTGAAATCACCCAGGAGGAGGCGCTTGGAGGTTGATGAAAGTAAGGAGGAACTGAAATCGGCCAATTCAGAGAGGAACAGGGTGGTGGTGCCTGGAGGCCGGAAAATGGTGGCAATGGTCAGGGTGGAGATGGGAGAGATGATCAACTTGCAAAGTAGAGCTGGGTGGGTAAAATGGAAGCAGGAACCCACACTGGGAAGATTAAGGCAACCCCCCCTGCCAGTGCAGTGAGGTTGAGGCTTGGAGATCATATTGAAGCCGTCAGGGAGGAGGAGTCAAAAGCAATGACTGAGCTGGCATTGACCCATGTCTTGGTAAGAGCGAGAATGTCAAGGTCAATGTCTTCAAGAAGAAGGTAGATGTCAGCTGAGTGTTTGTCGGCTAAGCAGGCATTAAGTGTCGCCAGATGGAGGGAGTCTTTGCCTTTGAAGGTTTCCTGAGGTGGTGGTACAGGGGCGTGGTACACCAGTCAGAGGAGGGTGGGAGAGAGAGAGAGAGTGTAGTAGGGGCAGATGCGGGCAAAGGTAGGAAGTTAATGAGAGAAGGCAGGATCTGGTCAAAGAGAAAGAGGTTGGGTTGTGGACCCTGATCCAGGATAGTGCCTGTGTGATAGGTGGACTTCCCACTTGGTGCCACTGTTAATGGTAGAGGATGTGGAAGGAGAGAGAGTGTAGATGAGATTGGGAGGGTCCATAGATCTGATACACAAAAGAGTATATCAGTGAAAACCTCACTGAAGGAAGCACTGACCTAGGTGTCTTCGATGGGAAGTCCAGGGTTTGCACTCAAGATGTCTTTTTTGTGCTTTTTCCTACCAGACTTTGTGAGTGAGGGGGAATAGGTGATAGCGTAGCAGTTAGAGAAGATGGGTGAGATGGAGAGAGCCGTATGTTAGTCGAGAAATGAAAGAAGAGTACACACAACGTAAATTCAATTTTAGTTAGAGGAGGCACAAATGTAACGCAACAGAGGTGCACAGATGTAAAACACACACAACCTCTATTCAAATTTGGTAAAGGAGGCACACATGATGTTAGAGGAGATGTAGGTCAATTGTGGCAAGGAAGTCAGAGAACATATGCACAGTGAGAGGTCCAGAAAGATTGGTGGAGACGGCAATGAAGGAGTTCAGCCATCACTCACTTTTAGTACAGCAATGATCGTGGATGCCCAAGGATCAAGTCTGGAGGCAGAGTTCACTCTTGGCTGAGTGAACTCTACCTGTGACGCTCTTCTTGATTATCAGAATGCAAACTCTTAGAATCTTATTGGGTTCCTTAGTCCGAACAGGCAAAACCTGTTTGAGTGGGATTGGGTTAGTACATATCACACTGAGGCTTGTTATAAACTTTATAAGCGGATATATGAGGAGCACAAACACGTGGCTCCCTACCAGGGTATTTATGTAAATTTCCAAGTTAATTTGATTCAGATATTTTTCTAAGGTTCCAATTGAGTATTTTATATTGTGGAGAAATACTGACTATTCCAGCTTGGTTGCACATCTTGACAGAATCATGTAAATTCTGCAATAAACTGGCACGTTCAGAATCATGGCGACATTGCTGAGTTAATGCTCTGCCACCATTCAATGACCTTTACTTTCTCTAAGCCTTTTTGTTAACTCTATGGACTCCATAATGGTTTTAGCGTAGAATGTCCTCAGGAAATCTCTTCATCTACTCCGGTCGCTGCCAAATTAGTCAAAATGATACTACACAATGCTGTTTTGCACTGATACATGTTGTGTCACAAATGTATTTTATGATGTGAATTTGATATGCAATAATTGATTGTATACTTGATTGGTTTTTGGTATTATGTGATATTTGCTCTGATTGTTACTGCTTAATCTTTTTGTGAAAGTATGTTTTTCTCTTAATTAAAAATACAGATAAAAATAATCTCAGACCAGAATATGATAATTTAGAAACCAGAGATTGCGAATTTTGCAGAAGATATTTTCTGCTTGACAATGGCATTAAGACAAAACACAATTGAATATTTTGCATTGATCACTTTATTCTTTGGAGAAAACAAATCCCTGGGGCCCGATGGCATACCTGTGAATCTTTTGAAATATGGCCCACTTTTCTGGTTGATCATCCTGTTTTACATGTTTAACATCATGCTAATGGTATTTCTAAATAGACTCCAGCTTGTGTCCAATCTACAAGAAAGTTAATAACACTCTACCATCCTCATTGCAAGAACACCATGCTCACACTCAAAAACTCATCACAAGGTATGTGAACGTTACGGCCTGTCTGGACCCAAATGTAAATACTGCCAAATCAGTGGTTAGTAGCTTTTCAGCTAGAAAGTGCCAGAGTAGGTGTTTTATTTTTACCTCTGGACCAGACGAAAGGATCCTAGAGAAAGACCACTTTACTTACTTGGGAGTAACTTTTGACAAAAATGTTAGGGGTCTTACTCATCTAAATATCGCTGGCAGAAAGAAGGCCCAAAGTACCGGTGCCCTTAGTAAGTTTGGCTCTGTCTTTGGGCGACGACCTTTGCCGATCTTTATGGCAATCTATGCGGCACAACAAAAGCTATCTGTATATAAGGCACAGAGGTCTGGGGCTTTGAAGACCACATTACAAGTGGTGTAAAATACATTTTGCTGCAGAATATTGGCTGCCAGAATGTTCCCCGAGCTTCAAATTGTATGATATTAACCCTGATTTATCAATCCTGGCTGAGTACACCACTTAAACTGTGGCTATCCTCGTGCTCAAATCTTAAAGCCACATTAACCAACAACATTGTAGATTACATAAAGCCACACCTTGGTGTAAACAAGATACGGTGGTGCAGCCATGTTCTAAAATGACTAACTTTTGTGCCAAATTTGTGGTCTTCCCCCTTTGCTTTGTCAAAATAGGAAATTAAACCGTTTATTACGAAGCTGGACACCAACTGTAGGGGAAACAGCGGGATTGGCTGGATTGACATAAAAAAAGCATGTCAGGCTATTTCGACTACTGGTATTCAGCTATATCTTAGTACTACAATGCACATTCATGAACGCTGGGCCTTAACCAGGCTCTGTTTTAATTTGCTGCCATTTAGCACATAGTTTGACACCTGGAATACTCCAGCAACCTCAGCAAATCGAAACTGACGCTTTGTACCGACAAGGCTGAAACCAGTCTACCCTTAGTTTAATATGCCCAAAATATGCAATCTTATGTGCTTATTATTTGATCCAAATCTTGAAGTGTATTAATATTAGGAAATGCGTCCTGGACTTCAATTACCTGGCACCAAATAAAGAACTGTGGGTGATCTCAGCCCTGAACATCTATTTAAAAAAAAGGCACTCTGGCTCAGATCAAAGACACTGAAACGTATGATATATTGAACATAAGGTCCTTAATTGGTAACATAACATGCATGGATGGGATACAGAGTAACTCTTACGCCAAATAATAAGATTGACTCAGGAAGTTTGGCAAAAGTCTCCTCTGACTGTTTTAATATCAATGATCTAAAACAGGGAGTTACAACGGACATGAACTCACATTCTCTTGTTCTCTCAAAGCATTTCATAAAAAAAATATATAGCAAAAGTTCATCATATTTGACGTCGTACTACATGGCCAATAAGAGAAACCTATGTGGTGTTGTGATACGCTCAAAGGGAACATCGAAGTATACTTTCTATATAAGGACAGTTGTGATTGGGTCTCTACAGTCAGGTGGACAACATATACCCACTACTAGTGCAAGTCATTCTCATCAGTTATTAGGTACACATTATATTATTGGCTCTCAAAATATACAGCCCTTTGTTATATGTCCTCTATAATTGGTTGGCACGTGTGTACCCTACTGGAACACTCGACTCACTAGCAGCACGTAAGCTGGTACCCCAGGTGTCACTGGGTGGACTTTGACCATGTCTCCCCAGCTAACTAGACCAACATCTCTCATTGATCATGCATGCTGTCTGCCATTCAGATTGTCTTTGAACTTGGTCTTGCAAAGTATCCTTGCTCCTGAGAATTAAAGGGAGTACATGCACACGCTATCTCAAGTCTAGAGCAGCATGTCCACCTCCTATTTCTATCTATTGTCCACGTGGCTGGAGACCATATTACAGCCTGTTTTGCAGCATTTGATTGGCACTCATAGTGTTCTTTCTTTTTACCTTAAAATGAGATGATGCAGCGTCTCATGGTTTCTGTTCTTCAAGAATAGATAACCAGTTCTTGGCCATTCCATTCCTTGACACCAGGGCAGACTCCTCTTCCAGGCCTTTCCATGCTCTTAGGTTCATGTTGCTGTGACACAGCTTTCCGATCACTCTTTCCTTATGGGTCTGAGCTTACTAAATATGTGACACCGATGTCTTGCTTCTATACAATGGCGCCACTGCCTGCTTTTCACACATGCAATCTTCATTCCGCATATGAGCATTACTCGATTCTTTATTTTGTCATTAGATTCCTTTAAGTCAATAAATCCTCTTCTTTAGCCACTCTTCTTAGTGCATAGACTTGCTTCCTGTGACGTCCTTCCTGTGACGTCACCAGCTTCTCTTTTCTCTCATTTTCGTTTCCCTTCGGCGAATTCGTCCAAGCGATTATCATCTCTTCAGGGATACACCAGATATGGTTTTCTTAGTGGCTACCTTTTCTGAAAGGCTCTCCGCAAAATAGGCACAATCACTGGTGTCATGCATGGAACGATTTCTGGCTTCCAACATACAGGTAGCAGGGGGCGGGACATCCTGCAGAGGCATTCGGTTGCTTTCTACACTATGATGATCTCACTGATTTAATTTTTGTGACTCAACCCCTCAACCTGATGACTAATGTATGTTCTCCTTTATACTTCTTTTACTGTATTTTATCATGTTGTCACTTTATGAACTCTAATGAATTGTCAGCATGCAATTTCAATAAACCTTTATGAACGAATTAATGAAAAAAAACTTATTACAAATGAAATATTTTCCTTTTTGCATGTTTTACAAACGTGTTGCTCTCTCTTTTTGACAAACTAGTCTCACAATACTGAGATTTATTTGGGCATAATGCCCACACAAATCCACATATCTAGGTACATTTACTGCAAAACCAAGATAGTAGGATGAAGTACTCTGGCAATGAAACAGAGGTGAAAGGCAATACCCTCTTTGTTTGTAGAAGAATATGTTGTGTGTGAGAAAAGGGGCCAAAGGGAACCTAACCAGTCTCTAGGTCCCGAAGCTGGACCGGAGGTGCAATTAGGAGTCAATAATACCGTCTTGCTCTTCTTAAGCAGTTCAACATCATCGAACGAGGCTTCTTGGCACTGTGTGAATGGTTCAAATTAGATGGCTGTAGTGTTCCCAACAGGGAGCAGTTGTTGTCTCAGGGTTGAGCTGATGTTCCTGCAGTTCCAAGCAACCTTCAAAAAATGCAGACTGTGAGGGCCACCAAGGTTGATTTTGTGGTCGACGGATAGAAATAGAGAGAGAGAGATCACGAGATCGCTCAGGGGTGGATGAGTGTTAAAGTATTCGGTGTGCTTTTGCAAAGTTAAGCATGACTGATGTCTTTCCTTTTACACAGTGATGTATTAACATTGGTTGTTTTTATTTCCCCCACAGTTCATGTAGAACCTGGCACATGCGAAGTCATTGCTGCCCACAGATGCTGCAACAAAAACAAAATTGAAGAAAGATCACAAACAGTAAAATGTTCCTGTTTTCCTGGGCAAGTGGCCGGGACGACGCGAGCAGCACCGTCATGTGTGGATGGTGAGTCAATGCAAGTAGATATTTGTTTTACTGAGATAATGGCATTTCATACATATGATGTATATTTTGTTTCCATTTAAAAACATGTGGGCTCTCCTTGGTTATTTAAAGAAACAAAAACATCCAAAAGAAAGGTGATGTGAAATGTCATCTCATAATATTAAGACATATTTCAAAAAGTCACCGCATTTTGATGCTTTAAATTTCCATTAAACACTTTTCAATAATTGCACATACATTTCAGAATCTCCCTTAGTGAGAGAATACAATATGACATCTTACTGGGTGAAAACGAATTGGTCTCCTCTTACACTCAATGGAAGCTCCCAAATGCAAATATTTTCGTTTCTGTGATGAGCACTCTCCCTGACTTTGCCAGATTGAACAGGGCATGAACTTTACATCACAATGTGGGCATTAGGAGCCACTATAATGGGCGAAATAAAATCAATTACCCGAATATGTGTTCTACGTTTTTGTAACTATAATTGTCCTCTTATTTTTCTGCTTGCTGCTTTAACGAGCTTCTTATTTTGGCAAAAATAGGAATTTAAGTGTAAGCCCCTGATAGGTGTGGAATCACTTACAGAACAAAGCTGGGTAGAGGGGAGTCCCTTACCTGGAGGAAATGATGAAGCACATGTTTAGAAGCCCATGAAGGTAGAATGTATGTACATTACTTGCTGTTAATTTGCTTTTCACATTACTGTCTGTCACTTGTTTGGATAACTGGTATTTTCAAAAGAGTATTTATTGCTGAAACATGTCTTGGATCCTATATATATGAATGCATGTTATATACCTAGTACGTACATTGACCATAATGGGGAAGCCGTTTTAGTTTCACTGGTGTGTTTTCATTGGTCAAGTGGTCACTTCACTTGACAAAATGGCTCCTACCTCGACAGTTGTACACTTTTCCGGGGATGGAATGTGGAGCAAAACGGGCAATTGGAGAGGACTACACTTTCATAGAAATAGAATCTCTCATGAATTCTGAGCAGGGTTTGTATCAAAGACCATCCACACCCTTATCTTGACCATTTCTCAGGGAATTGGAGTCACCATGCTCTGAGGAAGATTTTTGTAAAGGTCTATGCCTGGCTAACCTGCCTCCGGGATCTGATTTATGCATACTCTGTTCGTTCAGGATGTAAGGTAATTTTGTTTTTCTCACCCGAGTGTGAAGAGCTCATTAACAAGGGGTTTATGATTTGCCATTGAGTGGCAAGGGGCGAGTATGCTGGAGCATGTCGGCACGTTGCGTCCCAAGATGGCATGTGTGTTAAACCCACTCTTTCGAAGGGATTGTGTCCTTCGACGTATTTCACATCTTTGACAGTAATGACCACAGCTGTGCTGCTTCAGAAAACTTTTTCGGTGTAGGCGTGCTGCATCAATGATGTCGATATGCTGTCCCTTGAGGGGCTCCGTAGATGGTCGAGGTCACTGGATGTTATATCTAGGACGCACGACGCCCATAGCCTCAGTTCCGTTTTTTCCACGAACGTGTTTGCTTCGGAATCTCGGCGCGCCTCGGTTCTTCGAACTTGATTCATGATGTCTTTGTCTTCTTCTACCTCGAAGTCGGGCTTCAAAAAGTGTCGGAACTGCTGTTCCAAAATGTCAATCACGAACCCACACGACATTTGCCTCTGGTGCCTCGGTGAAAGCCACGCCACTGATGATTGCGATGACTGCCAGTCCCTGACTTCGAAGGCCTTGCGGCAGCGTAGGAAGTTGTCGGTAGGTAGGGTTTCTAAAACCCGTAAGTCAAAATCTGCTGGTCTTTGAACCGACGATTTGAGGGGCGACTATCCGTGTCGGTGTAAGTCCAGGGGGTCTCGGTCTCAGAGTGGGTCCCGCCATTCCTCTGCCTCTTCGAGGCATTCACGGAAGCGCTGTCACCTTCCCCGTCGTCATACGAGGACTTCACCAGACAGCGAGTAACTTCTCCCACTAAACACTTGTCGCCGGCCAAATGGGATGCATTCTGCCAGCATATGATGGCGATTTTCGAATCGCAAGGCACCGTTCCATCCGCGCCTTAGAGAGATGCCGGCAAGAAACGAGCTAGAGCCACCATTCGTACGCCTTTGGGCTCGGGCGGTTGGCACGATCATCGGGAGCGGTCGAGGTCCCGTTCGGACAAGGGTGATCATCATAGCCGTGCCAGGTGCAGGTCCCAGTCCTCGACACTGTCGAGACCGTCAGAGCCTGTGAAACCTTCTAAGAAGGCATTGATGCCGTCGGTGCCATGTCCGTCGAGGGACTCTCTCGAGGCTCCAGCTTCGAAGAAGTCTTCGACGCTGTCAGCGCCACGGCCGTCAAAGTACATGCTTGGGGCTCCGACCTCGAAGCCGTTGTCAAAGTCGTTGGTGCCTCGGTCAATGTCGACGCCGATTCTATCGGCGCCTCAATGCCTTTTGAGGAGAATTTACCGGAGATGCCCTGGAGGGCTGTGGAAGCTCCGAGAAAGGCTCTCAGCAAGTCTGTGAGGCCTGTTTCTGAGCCCTACTCTGTTCCTCCTCCGAAGGTGGATTTGTTCCAACCCTTAGAGTATATTTCAGAGGTGGAGGAAGGGTCTGATGAAGAGGGGGTTGTGCCTCCTGAGGTTCCTGATGACCTGTTGTCTGGTCATAGCAAACTGGAAGACCTTCGTCAATCCTTACATGACGCCAGTGGTCTTGATACCTCTCCGGAGGTTGAGTTTGGCAGGCCTGAGCCTGATACACATGCTGACTCCTCGTATAGGCGCCTCATGTCGAGGGTGACAGAGTACTTGGGGTGGTCTGCTCCATCTGTTCATTTTCTTCAGGATGATCTGACAGACATCCTGGATCAAGGTCCACCCACTGACCCGGTGTTGCCATTTCATATGGCATTGCAAAGAAGGGTGGCAGTGGCTTGGACTGCTCCGGAGAGTCTCCCGGCAGTGAATAAGTCTCTTCCGGAAAAATACCGCCAGCCAGTGGTGACCCCTGCTACTTGTCAACGCACCCTACTCCGGAGAGTTTGGTGGTGCAGGTGGCTACGTCCCAAACAAAGCAGGCTGCGTACCCTACTATCCCTCCGGATAGAGACAAGCGCTTTGATGGTTGGGGGAAGAAGGTAATTTCTTCTGGGGGTATGACTTTAAAGGCAGCCAACTCCGTTTGTGCCCTGGCAAGATTTACTCTGTGGAATTGTTGATCGTTGGCGGCTGAGCATATTCCCTGAAGGGGAGGAACGGGATGGTTTTCTAGCCCTCGTACAAGACGGCAATGCCATGTGTGAATCCGTTCAGTCGAGTCTGGACATGGCAGACTGTGTCAGCCGGTCCATGGCTGCGAGCACGGTGATATGCAGGTTTGTGTGGTTGCGGAAGTCAGTGTTTGCTCCGGATGTGCAATTCTGGCTTCAGAACATGCCCTTTGATGGTGTCCATCTTTTTGGCAGCAAGGCTGACGAGAGCCTTGAGAGGTTGCAGACCTCCAAAGCTGCAGCAAAGTCTTTGAGCGCTGCAGTACGACATTCTCCACCTTTTCATCCTAGGGGACAGCAATGGAGGGGAAGTTCCTTTCGGTAAACTCTTCCTTTGGTAGATCGGGAGGAGCTGCAAGTCAAAGGGGCCAGCGTAGGAGTACCAGAGGTGGAAAGCAAGGTACTCAAGGTGCCAAAGCCGCTCAGGCAGTTGCCTCTTTGCCATTGGGCACTGCTGCAGCCATATCCGCTCAGTCATGAGGCCATGTCCCATGGTTCTCCAGGTGGGGGCAGACTGGCACAGCATCTTGGAGAATGGCGTGCCATTACTTCAGATATGTGGGTTCTGGAGATCATAACCCACAGCTACTGTCTCCCCTTTCAGCAGAGGCCTCACGACAATCCACCGGGGAAGCTCTTTGCAGCGTCCAGATCCGCTCCTTGCGCTGGAAATCATATCCCTGTTGAAGAAAGGCACCATAGAACTGGTACCTGTAGAGGAGAGTAACAAGGGATGGTATTCCCCTTATTTTTTGATCCTGAAAAAAGACGGGGGATTGAGACCCATCATGGACTTGCGTGGAATGAACAAGCTCCTCAGGAAGGACAAGTTCAAGATGGTAACTCTTTCTCAAGTCCTCCAGGACCTTCAACTGCAAGATTGATTGGTGTCTCTAGACCTCAAGGATGCTTACTTTCATGTGCCGATTCATCCAAAGCACCGGAAGTACCTGAGGTTCATGGTTGGCGACTCGCATTTTCAGTTTCGGTTCCTGCCGTTTAGATTGAACTCCGCTCCAAGGGTCTTCACCAAGTTGATGGTGGTGGCAGTGTATCTCAGGAAAGGGGGATTCACGTCTACCCCTACCTGGATGATTGGTTGATCACAGCACGCTCTCCCGAGCAAGCCCTAGATCATCTGTCCATCACCTGCCACTCCCTTCACAAGCTGGGCTTCTCCCTCAATTTAAAGAAGTCCCATTTGACACCTACCAAACAGCTCCAGTACATCGGAGCAGTGCTCGACACATGCCTTGGTCAGTGTTCGCCTCCCCAGGTGAGGGCTCATTACATTCTGCAGATGGTGGACAAATTTCAACGTGCCCAGAGTCTCCCGGCGTTCGAATTATTGAGGTTGCTCGGCCTCATGGCATCCTGCATTTTCCTGGTTACAGAGGCCAGGCTGCGGATGAGATCTCTGCAGTGGGCTCTCAAGATGCAGTGGTCATAGTTCTCCGGCAGGATGTCAGATCCCGTTAAGATTCCGCCCTCGGTCGCACAGGATCTTCTGTGGTGGGCCGTCGAAGGCAATCTTATGTAGGGTGCTCCATTTTGGCAACCGTGGCCGGAGATAACGATCATGACGGACACATCCCTCATGGGTTCGGGAACTCATGCAAACGAGTTGACGGCCAGCAGCCATTGGTCTCTGTTGGAGTCCAGGCTCCATATCAATCTGTTAGAGCTGCACGCTGTCAGGCTAGCCCTGAAGGCTTTACTGCCATCTGTGCAGGGGAAGAATGTCCTGATTATGAAGGACAATACAGTGGCCATGCACTACCTCAACAAAAAGGGGGGGCAGGGTCAATACCGTTGTGCAGGGAGGCGATGCAGCTCTGGTTCTGGGCCATTTAGCAGGACAGTTCGATCTCGGCAGTTCATCTGGCCAGAGACAAACGCAGCGGCGGACGCTCTGAGGAGGCAGAGCAGGGTCTCTCATGAGTGGGAGCTGGCTCAGGAAGTTCAATTGGAGATCTTCGCGCTTCGGGGAACTACGCAAGTGGATCTCTTTGTCACCAGTGTCAACCGGAAGCGCAAAAGATTCTGTTTGTGGGAATTTCCTCCAAGAGGAGCCTTAGGGGACACGTTCATAGTGAAGTGGTCCTTCCCACTGCTGTACGCGTTTCCTCCAGTCCCAGTCATTTTGCAGGTGTTGCGGAGGTTACGGAGGTTTGGTTCCCAGATGATCCTCATCGATCCGGCATGGGCCAGGAGACCGTGGTACCCAGACCTTCTCGACATGTCCATCTGTCCTCCACGACGTCTTCCCTACCGAGACGATCTGCTCTCACAGGAGGGGGTTTGGGTTCTCCATCCAGAGGTCAAATCCCTCAGCCTTCACGTTTGGTATCTGAAAGGTTGAGGTATAAGGATTGGGACCTCCCTGAAGATGTGATGGAGGTGTTGCTTTCGGCCAGAATCCCTGCAACAAAAACTCTGTACCATTGCCGTTGGAGAAAGTTCTGCGACTGGTGCAGGGTACAGAATGTGGATCCTTTTCAATGTTCCATTCCTTTTGGTTTTGTCTTTTTTGCTTTCCTTAGCCTACAAGGGCCTGAGGGTAGGTACCGTTAAGGGTTACCTGGCGGCGCTGTCCATATTTAAGTGCACGTCTGAGGAATGTTACTATTTTAAGATCCCTTTAATCTCTCAGTTTCTAAAATGGCTAACTAATGGGTTTCCACCGTCGCCTTTCCAGGTGCCGGGATGGGATTTGAATTTGGTTTTAAAGTTCCTAATGGGAGCTCCGTTTGAGCCCTTACATTCTTGTCCGTTGTGACTGTTGTCCTTTAAAACTGTATTTCGAGGGGATTGGGTCTTCCGACGTATTCCATATCTATGACATGTAATCACCACAGCTGTGCTGCTTCAGAAACTTTTTTCGGCGTCTGCGTCCTGCGTCGACGTCGATGCGCCATCGTCGAGGACCTCGTCCAACGTCATCCCATGTGATAAGTAGGACGCACGACGCCCGTAGCCTCAGTTCCGTTTTTTCCGCAATTGTGTTGCTTCGTGAATCTCGGTTAACGCCTCGACTCTTTGGAGTTCTGTTCTTTTCGGTTCTTCGAACCTGTTCGTTTTTGTGAGAAAATCCTTCGTGTGAAGATGTCTTCTACTTCGTCTTCGACCCCGCCTCCGGGCTTCAAGAAGTGCGGGGAGTGTGGGTCCAAGATGTCGGTGACGGACTCGCACGATGCCTGCCTCTGGTGCCTCGGGGAGGCCCACGACATGGATGACTGTATCGATTGCCAGTCGCTCACGTCCAAAGCCTTACGAGAACGTAATAAGAAGTTGTCGGTAGGTCGGGTGTCCAAGCCCCGGAAGTCGAAGTCTGCGGGGCTTTCGACGGATGATTCGAGAGGTGACTCTCCGCGTCATCGTCGGAAGTTTCGTGGGTCTCCTTCTAGGAGTCGGTCTCACCACTCCTCGGCCTCTTCGAGGCATTCTCAGAAGCACCGACAGCGTCTTCCAGGTCCTCTTCTGAGGACTCTGCCCGGCACGTCGCTTACCCCACCAGCCGTGCGACGCCAGAGGAATGGGCTTCCTTCGGGAAGAAAATGCTGGCGATTCTCGAGTCGCAGGGTACTAAGCCGTCTGCGCCCCCGAGTGGGGTCGGTCGTGAGAGGTCGAGAGACACCGCTCGCAAGAGTGGTCGGCACGAGTCACGGGAGAGGTCCCGTTCGGACAAGGGGACTCGTTCTCGACGTACCCGTTCCAGGTCCCGGTCCTCGACGCGTTCGAGACCGTGTGCACCTGTGATGTCTTCGAGGAAGACATCGACATCTGAGGCGTCGAGGGCGTCAACAGGCTTTCTCGATGCTCCGGCTCCGAGGAAGTCATCGAAGCCATCGACGCTCAGGTCGTCGAAGGACACGCTCGGAGCTCCGGCTTCGAGGACTGTGTCGACGCCGTCGATGCTGGCGGCGCTGCATCTGACGTCGACGCCGATTTACTCGACGCCGATCCTCTCGGCGCCGATGCCTGTTCTCTCGACGCCTGCGCCGATTCACTCGACGCCTTTCGAGGCCGGGGTGTCGGAGGTACCCCGTGGCACGGGGGAACCCCCTAGGAAGGCTCTGGTTAAGAGCAAGCACTCTCGGGTGCCTTCTTTTTGCCACCTGGAATATATTTCGGAGGTGGATGAGGATTCTGATGGCCTGGGTCCTAGTCAGGTTCCGGATGAAATGGTCTCGGGCCATAGTCAGTTTGACGATTTGAGGCAGTCACTGCATGATGCCAGTGGACTGGAAACCTCTCCGGAGGTGGAGTTTTGTAGGCCTGAGCCTGGCTCTCATGCCGATTCCTCGTACCGACGCCTTATGGCTAGGATTTCCGAGTACTTGGGATGGTCTGCTCTCCCAGGGGAGTTTGTGCAGGATGATCTCACGGACATCCTTGATGTTGGTCCCCCAACTGACCCGGTACTGCCGTTTCATATGGCTCTACAGAGAAGGGTGGCGGCGGCTTGGGCTGCTCCGGAGAAACTCCCGGCGGTGGGCAGGTCCTTGTCGTGAAAATACCGTCCAGCCAGTAGCGACCCCTGCTACTTGACCAGGCACCCCACTCCGGAGAGTTTGGTGGTGCAGGCGGCCACGGCCCCGGCAAAGCAGGCGTCATACCCTACCATCCCTCCTGATAGGGACGACAAACGTTTTGATGGCTGGGCGAAGAAAGTGTTTTCTTCTGGTGGTATGGCGCTTCAGGCGGCCAACTCCATTTGTGCCTTGTCTAGTTTCACACACACACTGTGGAACTGTGTTGCATTGGCGGCTGAACATATTCCCGAAGGGGACGAACGGGATGGGTTCCTTGCTATGGTCCAGGATGGTAAGGATGCCATGTGCGAGTCCGTTCAGTCGGGTTTGGACATCGCTGAATGCGTCAGCAGGTCCATGGCGGTGAGCACCGTAATACGCAGGTTTGCGTGGTTGCGGAAGTCGGGGTTTGCTCCTGATGTGCAGTCCCGGCTCCTCAACATGCCCTTTGACGGTGAACACCTTTTTGGCAGCAAGGCTGATGAGAGCCTTGAGAGGTTGCAGACCTCCAAAGCTGCAGCGAAGTCGTTGGGCGCTCCAGTTCGCTAACCTCCGCCTTTTCGTCCTAGGGGACAGCAATGGAGGGGTGGTTCCTTTCGCTATTACTCGTCCTTCAGTAAAGCGAGAGGAGCTGGCAGTCAAAGAGGCCAACGCAGGGGTACCAGAGGTGGACGACAGGGTACCTGTGGTGCCAAGGCCGCTCGGGCAGTTGCCTCTTTGCCCTCAGGTAACGCCGCAGCCGCTACCACTCAGTCATGAGGCCATGTCCCATGGTTCACTGGTTTGGGGGAAGGCTGGCACAGCATCTTGTAGAGTGGCGTGCCATTACTTCAGATGTGTGGGTTCTGGAGATCATAACCCACGGCTACTGTCTTCCCTTTCGGCAGAGGCCTCACGACAATCCACCGGGGAACCTCTCTTTGCAGAGTCTGGATCTGCTCCTTGCGCAGGAAATTCAAGCCCTGCTGGAGAAAGGCGCCATAGAACTGGTGCCTGTAGCGGAGAGGAACAAGGAATGGTATTCCCCTTATTTTTTGATTTCAAAGAAAGACAGGGGATTGAGACCCATCATGGACTTGCGCAGTTTGAACAAACTCCTCAGGAAGGACAAGTTCAAGATGGTTACTCTCTCTCAAGTCCTCCAGGCACTTCAGCTTCAGGACTGGTTGGTGTCTCTCGACATGAAGGATGCTTACTTCCATGTGCCGATCCATCCCAAGCACAAGAAGTACCTGAGGTTCGCGGTTGGCGACTCGCACTTTCAGTTTCGGGTCCTGCCTTTCGGATTGACCTCCGCCCCGAGGGTTTTCACCAAGCTCATGGTGGTGGTGGCAGCGCATCTCAGGCAAGGGGGGATTCACGTCTACCCCTACCTGGACGATTGGTTGATCAGGGGGAGCTCTTCCGAGCATGTCCTGGATCATCTGTTCGTCACCTGCCACTCCAATCACAGGCTGGGCTTCTCCCTCAATTTAAAGAAGTCCCATTTGACGCCAACACAGAGGCTCCAGTACATCGGAGCAGTGCTCGACACTTCCCTGGGGCAGTGTTTTCCTCCCCAGGTGAGGGCTCTTCACATTCAGCAGATGGTGCACAAGTTTCAGCATGCCCAGACGCTCCCAGCGTTCAAGTTCTTGAGGTTGCTCGGCCTCATGGCATCCTGCATTCTTCTGGTGCCAGAGGCTCGCCTGCGGATGAGATCTTTGCAGTGGGCACTCAAGATGCAATGGTCGCAGTCCTCCGGCAGGATGTTGGACCCGGTTCAGGTGCCGCCCTCGGTCGCCCGGGACCTTCTGTGGTGGGCCGTCAAAGGCAACTTGATGAAGGGGGCTCCATTTTGGCTTCCCTGGCCGGAGTTGACGATCGTGACGGATGCATCCCTCACGGGATGGGGAGCTCATGCCAACGAGCTGACAGTCAGCGGTCGTTGGTCTCCGTCGGAGTCCAGACTCCCTATCAATCTGTTGGAGCTGAGGGCCGTCTGGCTAGCCCTGAAGGCTTTTCTGCCGATTGTGCGAGGAAAGAATGTCCTGATCCTGACGGACAACACAGTGGCCATGGACTACCTCAACAAAAAGGGGGGGCAGGGTCACTTCCTCTGTGTAGGGAGGCGATGCAGCTCGAGTTCTGGGCCATCCAGCAGGAAGTTTCGATCTCGGCAGTTCATCTGGCCGGAAACGTAAACATGACGGCGGACGCTCTGAGCAGGCAGAGCACGATCTCTCACGAGTGGGAGTTGGCTCGGGAGATTCTCCTGGAGATCTTCGCCCTTGGGGGACCCCTCAAGTGGATCTCTTCACCTCCAGTGTCAATCGGAAGTGCGAGAGGTTCTGCTCGCGGGAATTTCCTCCAAAAGGAGCCTTAGGAGACGCGTTCGTGGTGGAGTGGTCATTCCCGCTGCTGTACGCGTTTCCTCCAGTCCCCGTCATCCCGCAAGTGCTGCGGAGGTTACGGAAGTTCGGTTCCCGGATGATCTTCATTTCTCCGGCGTGGGCTCGGAGGACGTGGTACCCGGACCTTCTCGACTTGTCCATCTGCCCTCCACGTCGTCTTCCCTACCGAGACAATCTGCTCTCACGGGAGAGGGGTCAGGTTCTCCATCCAGAGGTCAGATCCCTCAACCTTCACGCTTGGCTTCTGAAAGGTTGAGGTATAAGGATTGCAACCTTCCTGATGACGTGATGGAGGTGTTGCTCTCGGCCCGACGGCCGGCAACAAAGTCTCTGTACCGTTGCCGTTGGTGTAAGTTCTGCGACTGGTGCAGAGTTCAGAATGTGGATCCTTTTGCATGTGACATCCCCATGGTTCTGTCCTTTTTACTTTCTTTGGCCCACAGGGGCTTGCAAGTGGGTACCATTAAAGGTTACCTGGCGGCGCTGTCCATCTTTAAGCGCTCGTCTGAAGAGTGTTCCTACTTTAAAATCCCTTTAATTTCACAGTTTCTGAAAGGGCTCACTAATGTGTTCCCTCCGTCACCTTTCCTGGTGCCCGGTTGGGATTTAAACCTTGTTCTTAAGTTTCTTATGGGTGCTCCGTTTGAGCCTTTGTATTCTTGCCCTTTGAGGCTGTTAACTCTGAAAACTGTGTTTTTGGTTGCGGTTACTTCCGCTCGCAGAGTGAGTGAGTTACAGGCACTTTCAGTTAAGCCACCCTTCACTGTATTTCACAAGGACAGGGTTGTCCTTAGAGTTCGTCCTTCTTTTCTTCCGAAGGTGGTTTCTGAATTTCATTTGGCCCAGAAGGTTGTTCTTCCGGCATTCTATCCTCCTCCGCATCCTGGTAAGGAAGAGGAGAGGCTCCATAGGCTTGATCCTAGGAGAGCTTTAAGCTTTTATGTTTTCACGCATGTCCCGGGTCAGAGTGGACGATCAACTCTTAATTGGTTACGCTGGAAAGCGTTTGGGACAGGCTGTGACGAAACAGACTTTGTCTCGCTGGATTATTTTGCCCATCTCGGAGGGTTAGCGGCTGGCGGGTAAGGACCCGCCGGCTGGCTTGCGGGCCCATTCTACCAGGGGTATGGCTGCATCTACTGCCCTGCAGAGGGGTGTTCCTATTCGCAACATCTGTGATGCAGCCACCTGGGCTTCTGTACATACATTTGTACGTCACTATTCCCTCGATTCCGTCCGAGGACAGGATCTGGCCTTTGGCAAGGCGGTCCTTTGCTCTGCTATTTGATTGGCAATTCTAAATTTTGATTCTAAATTCTTTCCCTCCTCCTTGCTCTGGTACTGCTTTGGGGGTCTGTCATAGATATGGAATACGTCGGAGGACCCAATCCCCTCGAAGAACAAGTTACTTTCTTACCTGGTAACGTTCTTTCGATGGGATGGTCCGACGTATTCCATATTGCTCCCTCCCTGCCTTCCCCGCTGCAGAATTTCTTTTGCGATTGCAGCTTACGTTCTGCAAGGCTTTGTGTCTGACTGGCAGTTGACTAATGTCACACGTTCTGGGGGAAAAAACTACAACTGAGGCTACGGGCGTCGTGCGTCCTACTTATCACATCGGATGACGTCGGACGTCGAAGGAGGTCCTCGACGACGGCGCATCGACGCAGGACACAGACGCCGAAAAAAGTTTCTGAAGCAGCACAGCTGTGGTGATTACCTGTCATAGATATGGAATACGTCGTCGGACCATCCCATCGAAAGAACGTTACCAGGTAAGAAAGTAACTTTTTCTTTTTGTTGCGGTTACTTCCACAAGCAAAGTGAGTGAGTTGCTGGCACTTTCCGCCAAACCACCCTTCACTGTGTTCCATAAGGATAGGGGTGTCCTTAGGGTGCGGCCTTCTTTTCTTCCGAAGGTTGTGTCGGAATTCCATCTGAGTCGGAAGGTAATTCTTCTGGCATTCTATCCTCCTCCACATCCCAGTAAGGAAGAGGAGAGGCTCCATAGGTTGGATCCTAGGAAAGCTGTGAGTTTCTATCTCTCGCGGATGTCCTGGGTCAGAATGGATGATCAGTTCTTTATTGGTTATGCTGGAAGGCATTTAAGTCAGTCTGTTTCTAAACAGACCTTATCCAGATTGATAATTTTGACGATCTCCGAGTGTAACCTTATGGCAGGAAAGGACCCTCCAGTAGGCTTACAGGCTCATTCTACAAGGGGTATGGCTGCCTGCACTGCCCTGCAGAGCGGTGTTCCGATTTGCAATATTTGCGAAGCAGCCACATGGGCCTCTGTCCATACTTTTGTGAAACATTATTCCTTGGACTCTATCCATGGCCAGGATTAGGCCTTTGGCAAGGCAGTCCTCTATTCTGCAATTTGATTGGGCATTCTAAATTGATGCAATTGTAAATTCTTTTCCCACCTTCATATGTTGGTACTGCTTTGGGAGTCTGTCAAAGATGTGTAATACGTCGGAGGACACAATCCCTTCGAAGAACAAGTTACTTATCTTACCTGGTAACGTTCTTTCGATGGGATGTTACTCCGACGTATTCCACATTGTACCCACCCTGCCTGCCCCTCTACAGAATTTCTTATGCGATTGCAGCTTACGTTTCCACAAGGCTTTCTGTAGTCATACTGGCAGGAGATTGGTGCCACACGTTCTGGGGAAAAAACTACTACTGAGGGTACGGGCGGGTGTCATGCGTCCTAGATATAACATCCAGTGACATCGACCATCGACGGAGGCCCTCTGTCATGATCTCTGCTTCCAAAAGGTCAGGGTTTTCCCAACTCCCTTGGAAGCAGATCCATAACCCAGGTTCCGAGTGCCAACCAGTCCCAATTGGGACCTTTTGGACCCAGTCCTGGCGCCAGTGGCACCAGGCTCATAAATATGCCCAGTCCCAGCGCTGGAAGCGCCGGGCTCATAATGCTTGGGTGGACTTACCTGCAGCAGACCATGCTGCTTACTTGCCTGCCAGTTGAGCCTCTGATCCTCTTCTGTTTGGAACTACTTTTCCTGTTGGGTGGGGCTGGAGCCACTCCCTAGATTCAGAACACTGGAACTCTTCTGGAAGGCAGGAACTCTTTTCTTACCAGGAACTCTTTTCTTACCTAGGCGTGGCTGTGGAAGGAGACACCTAAGCACTACAGGAGGCTATTTAAACCACACCCGGTGGATGAATCTTGCTTTGCGTTATTCTGCACCCTCTGCAGCAGAACGCTCATCGTGTCTTCTGCATCCGGTCCTGGGCCTAAGGAAAAAGGCTTACCATCCTGACTCCAGTCTTCAGCAACACCTATAAAGACAAGAAAGAACAGGTTAGCATTCCGGCATCTGAAAGGCAAAGGCTTACCTACTCTTCGTGCGTTCCGGAGGTCTTCACACTGCATTCCGGCATCTGAAAGACAAAAGCTTACCAACTCTTCGCACGCTCCGGAGGCCGTCGGCGCTGCATCCCGCATCTGAAAGACAAAACAAGGTGCGTTTAAATACATTGGGGAACTTTAATACTCACGTGCCAATACTCCTTTCCACATCTAACCCAGTGGGTATTCCGGCACCCTGCAGCCGCACCGAACTTGTACCTGCAAAATAAAAAGACAGTTAGAGCGCATCGTGAAGCTGGCAACAAGCGCTTACTTACGTGCTTCCAGGCGCTTCTATTCCTCACAAGGGCTCCATCTTCAACTCACTTCAGCCCGTCATCCGCCATCGCCGGAACCCTGCAAAACAAGAGACATCATTATTAAAGACTTTAAAGACATTTGAGTTACTCGAAACTTACCGTTCGTGCAGTAAACGACGGACAGCAGTCCTCTGAAGTCAAGAGGCCTGCGCTAGCTATCCAGTGAGGAAACTGGTTACAGCACCCTGCCCCGAGGCAGATGGAGAGCTCGGCATTCACTTACCTAAGGTGAGAGCGTTAACCTTTGGGGGTCTACAGGAGAGGAGAAGAGGAAAGAGATAGGGACACCCCAATAACCCCAGTTCATTAACCCCCATATTTTCTATCTGCAGACATCTTACTCTACACGTCAGGCATACAGTGCACAGAGGTCCAGCCCAAAGAGCCAACCGGGTGCTGCACATCACCTTTGAAGATACGGTAGTCGCCCAGTCAAGACCGGCGCCTCTGCGAGAATCAGGTGAGCGTTACACCCTCGAGGGACAGCGTATCGACATCGACGCAGGACACCTACGCCGAAAAAGTGTTCCGAAGCAGCACAGCTGTGGTCATTACTGTCAAAGATGTGGAATACGTCGGAGGAACATCCCATTGAAAGAACGTTACCAGGTAAGATAAGTAACTTTTTGTTCTAAAAGGAACATTCTAAGCAAACGAAAGCACAGAGGCTGCAACTTAAAAAGCCCCGTGTTTCATCTTTTTGCTTTCTTTGAAAATAACTAGTGACCAGGAGTATAGCGCTGGGTTACCTCATCCAGTGTATGTCATGGAACTATATGTGGGAGTTAGTTCCCAGCGTGCACCTTCTCTGTTCAGGTATGAACTCTCCTTGGGGATTATTACATTCTGTGTGACATCATCTGTTAATTGAAATACTTTCATAGACTACCGTATATGTATTTGTATTATCTATAGTGCATTCATTATTGTATCATTCATAGGAAGCTTGAATGGGCAGCCTTTGAGGCAGAGCTCTTTGACATCCGATACACCACCCTAGTCAATCAAACCCTTTGGAAACCCTGCAAACAAGTCTTCAGATCATTCAAGCACTTCCCAGTGGAGGCTCTCATAGAAGACCTCACCAAACTGCACTTATCAGCTGATTTATCTCTGATGGAACTGTGATTCACTCCTCCAAGAACTCAACACCACCCTCACAACCTATATCAACTGCCAAGCCCCAGTGAAACAATGCACCCTCCAGCCTAAACCTTCCACACCATGGTACACTCAAGAACTCAGTTTCAACAAATAAACCTTCAGAAAGCAAGAGAAGACTTGGTGAAAATCCTGCAGTGCATGCAACCTCATCCTGCTTAAGCAACTCTGTGCTACATGCAGATGACTGATCACCACTGCCAAGGCCAACTACTACAAAACACCATACCCATGACCATGACCAACAATGAAAGAAGAGCCCACTTTAAAGTCATCAAGCACTGCTTTAAGCCTCTGACCGACCCAACCTTACCACACTCATTTGAGAATTCTACGCCATCAACTCTTATTCATCAATAAGATCTGCATGACTCACAAACACATAGACACCAACGCTACAACTGAAAGCACACTACACATCCCTTCTTCCAAAACCACAGCTACCTGGACAACTTTCTATACACGACTTGGAATACCTAACTGCCATTCCAGCATCCCAGAAGGCCACATTGAATGTGGATGACATCCTCTCTGGCTCCGTACTCCGTACTCCGACACTTCCGACTAAAGCACTCCTCCATTACCTGGCAATCATCCACAGCTCCCTAACTCAACGCATTTTCCCCTCAACCCTCAAGACTGGAAAAACTTGCACTTCTTAAGAAACCAACACTGAACCCTGTCTGCATCTACCTCCCCATCACCCATCTTCCGTTCCTAGGTAAAATCCTTATGAAAGCATTATCCAGAAAATTCCTCCAAAAAATTGAAGCCAACAATCTCCTTCAGTCCTAGCAATCTGGCTTCAGATCCAGATGCAGCACAGAAACAGTTGCCATCAAGGGGATCGATGATGTCCTTAAAATCATTGGTTCCCCTTGACCTATCAGCAGCATTTGACATGGTAGGCTGCCAGACACTCACCAACAATCTACCTCTCTGCATGGGGATCAGTGAGATCATCCTTGCTAATCGACAAAAGTTTGTACAAATGGATTCCTCCAGATCACCAACTCTACCTACCACAAGGATACAACCTCTCCCCTGTGACCTTCAATATTTTCATGGAACCACTTGGAATCCTCCTCGCTCCGTGCAACATCCACAAATCGGCAGATATTGCACAGCTCTAACTCAATATTTCCTCCCTCAATGACATCCACAGGCTCAAGGCCTGCCTCTCATTGATCCACTCATGTATATCCAGTGCTTACCTGAAGCTCAACCCCTCCAAGACTGGATTCCTACTGCTGACCAACAACACAAAACATCCGGACATCCAGACTGACTTCCTGCTGCCCAGCCAGCCACCTTCAACAAATCCTTTGGGTTTCACATAAACAGACTGCTCTCCTTCAAACAACATACATAAAAGAAGACACAAAAGACTTGGTCAACTTTCTCTTGTATGGAAAATCAAACCCTTCATCCCAGAAAACCACTTCAGGTCTGCTGTCCAAGTCTTGTGCTCTACCACCTGGATGGTGGCAATGCCCTTTTAGAAGGCCTTCCGGTGACTGTCCTGGCTCCCCTGAGAATTGTCCTGCAGGCTGCAGGACGACTCATCAAAGGGTTCTGCAAATTCGACCACATCACCCGGACACTCATCGAACTGCATGGCCCCCACCCCCTGCCAGCCTGTATCCTGTTCTAATCGTGCTGCATCATCTGTAAGGCTGTTACCTTGAAGTCCCCGAGCTATCTTACTGAGAAAATAAGCATCTCAAGAGGCCTTCAATTCACCAGAAGTAAGGACATGCACAGACCAGAAGGAAGAAAACAGAATACAGGCCTGCTCTGTCCCCAGTACTCTTGTACCTCCTCCCCTTCAACATCCAACTCACCCCCTCACTTCCACAGTTAAGAAAAGAGCTCTCCTTTAACTCTACATAACATGCATTTCAAGAACGTTTTTCCTCTCAATGTGATTTTCCTCACAATGTTGATGAAATGCTGCTGCAATTGATTGATGGCATGCCCTGTCGTAGAGTTAGGCACATCCTGCTTTATAATAATAATAACAATAATAACGTATTTATATAGCGATTTTATTCAAAGCACTTTACAACGGACATATATGCATACATTATTACCCACGCGACATTGGTACTCACTTTATTGATCTTGGAAGGATGAAAGGTTAAGTCAACCATGCTGGGATTGGAACATGCAACCTGCAGATCTAACACAGATCGCAGCAGATCGTGCTCATCCCGCTGGCTGAGCTATTTTACCAGCATGGCTTGTCATCCAAGATAAAAGGATTTCAGGCGTTTTCAGTGCTAAAGAGAAAGATGAATGTATCCTTGTTTACTAACGTCCCATCACACAATACCTCAAGCATTTGCTTCAAGAGGTCTTTGGTGATTCATGGGGTATCTCACAAATTACTGTATATATAAAAAAACAAAAGGTTGAAAGGATCAGATTTCGAATGTACCAAAATTACGTACAGCGAAAATGCAGAACAGTTTAACCATTGGGTTCTCATTATAGCGAACAAGGGAAGCATGGGTTTCAGGGGTGTCCCCCCCCAACCCTTGTTCGCTATAATGGAATCTGGGTTGGTGGGGGTGTCCACTGCATTCAAAACAAAGAAAAAAGAAAGGACCCACAGAAGTGACTGGAACTGACGCTGCAGGGACTTGGCGGCACACAGCGAAGTGTGCCACCAAAAGGTAAGCTAGGGGAGCGGGGTGTGGAAAGGCCATTTATTAGTGGGTCCTTATTTTGAATACTAACATTTAGAATGCAAAATGTTTGTCTCTGTAATGTTCATATTCGAATTAATCACGTACGTTCATTCATAGCATGTGGGAACAGATGCAATATCATGTTTGGCTTATTTTAGCCTTCAAAATAGCATTTAAATTTGTGCCTATTTGCCCTGGGCTACCAAGAAAATTCCTACAAAGAGGGGGAGCAGTCTGCTTTTCCAAAGGCTCCCCATAATGGTTTGTGGAAAGCAGGTGCTGTATTGAGTAGATTATTGACACTATGATGCTAAAACCGACTGTATAACAAATCAAACATTTAGTGTTTCTGCTATTCTGAATTCCAGCCAAATTAACTGACGCATAGGGTTTGAATTAAACTAAAGGTTATTCTCTATGGTGTGATAATTCTGTGGAAACGCTGAGCAAACGAAAGTATTTCTCTGTTAAGTAGAATGCTCTCTAACAAAATTGGGAAAATAAACCACCCAGACTGGCTTTGTGGAAGCTACATTTGCCAAATCAAACCTCAAAATCGCAGTCTATTCTGGCCTAGCTGGTATCTGAGTGGGATAGGTTAAATTAAAGATCTACTTGAAAATGGAGACTGGACCCCCTCTGGTCCTTTGTGAGAAACATGACTTGACTGGCTGTACTTACTTACAACCGCAAATTAAGGAGAATATTTTTTTTATTCGTTTTTATTAGTTTTGAACACGACAAATCATTTGGCAGAACATGTTGCAAATTTTCTTCACCTTTGTCTCCCCTTGTCCCCTGGGTTCAGTCATGGTCCGACCTTCTGTCCATTTTGCTCATGAATTTACAGCAATGTCGTCTTGTTCCCTTTCTTAGTTCCAGGCAGAGTGGCCCCTATTGTATCTCCAAAGGCCCCTATGTTAAGTTCAATAGTCTCATTCTTCTCTAGCACCAGGTCATTCTTGCTTCCTGCTTGAGGTATCCCAGCACCATCGACCAGTCTGATCCCCTTGCAATGAGTATATGACCCATTCAAGTACTACAAAGTTCCACATTTTACCCACCGACTCATGCTCCTGTGGGGGGGGGATCTATGGATTTCCACTTCTGTGCCAGGGTAAGAGCCCCAGCCCACAACATTGTCATGTAAACTTTCCATTCGGCTTTGTAGGGTAAGTCCTCGGGGTGGGCCCCCAATCCCAGTTAAACCAGGCCTTTATTCCCCCTTATTTTATGCCCAGGATTGACTCTAGTTCCTCGTGAATTATCTCCCAATATGTCCCAATCCTGGGACACCCCCACCAGATGTGGCCCCATGTCACCTCGCAGCCACAACCCCTCCAGCACATTTTTGAAACTGACTCTTAGCACTTGTGTAGCCTCACTGGGGTTAGATGCCACTAGATAATCAGCTTCAGCCACATTTCCTGTGTCTGAAGCAATCTAGTCAATTTGGGAATGTGTCTCCAGAGCCGGAGCCATTCTTCCTCCTCGATCGTTTGGCCCATTGACTCTTCCCATTTGTTCATGTAAGCTCTCGCCCCTGCCCCCTCCCCCTGCTTGGTCTGTGAGTAGATGGCCCCCACTATGCGAGCATTGCCTGATTCAGTTGCTAAATACTTTTCAAATTAAGTCAGGGTGCTAACCGCGCCCCTCCCTCTATGCAGCCTGCATCACACAGTGCTGTATTTGGGTCTACCTTAATCTTTCCCTTTCTCCCAGCCCAAAGTCTTCCTTATATTGGCCAAAGGATTTGATTTCAGCTCCTTTTCAAACATGTCTCGAAATGTGAGGCACCCTCCCTCTTGCCAAGCGCGGAATCCCTTATTTCCCATCCTGGGCGTAAACTGTGGGTTGCCGAATATCGGGGGGACGGGTACGTTGTAAATCCAGCTTGTCCCATGCTTCCCCTACTCCTATGACTACCACGCTTTGATGCATGCTGGCATGCCTATCTATCTTAGGCTTCCATAGGACCTCCTCCAACCTGCCTCCCACCACCGCCTCGTCCATCCCCCTCCACAGCTTCCCTCGATCATTCCTCAGCCAGTCTCTCAGGACTCTTATCTTTGTGGCCAGGTAGTAGACCCTGACGTCAGGCTGACCAAGTCCCCCTCTACTACGGGGCATCATCATGACTTGCCTTGCCACTTTTGGTTTATTGCACACAAACCTACCAATTTGCTTTTGTAGGGCACAAAAGGACAGGGGCCTGTATTGGGAGATTTGTGAAGTGGTATAGTAATGGGGCAGAACCGCCATCTTGAGCTCATTGATTCTACCTCGCCACGTGATATTAAGTGGGCCCCAGTCCACTAGCTTATTTCTAATGCTCTCCGGGAGGGGTGGGTAGTTGGCTTCTGCCAGTGTGTCTAGGGAATTGGTGAGGTAGACCTCCAGGGATTTTAGGCCCTTCTTAACCCATCAATAGGGATATTCCTTTCTGATCTCTAGCTCTTTATGTGGGGGGGTGGTTAGATTTAGCATTTCTGACTTGTGTGTTGTTTCAAGTATGCTACCACCCTGAGTGCTCGCATCTCCTCCTCTATGGCTATGAGAGACGTTTCCGGATCCTGTATAGTTAAAAGCATGTCATCCGCAAAGGCTGCTATCTTATGCTCTGTCCCCCCAAAGGTTATTCCCTTTATCTTGCTGTTAGCCCTCAATGTTTTCAGTAACGGCTCGAGGTGGATCACATACAGGAGAGCTGACAGGCGGCATCACTGTTTCGTGCCTTGCTGGACCTTTATCGCCGGGGGAACCTACGCCAATGAGGGCCAGGCGCATGGATGGAGTTTTGTAATTGGCCTTCATTCTGGACATGAACCTGCCTCAAAAATCCCATGTACATCATTGTAAGGAACACCTGTCGAAGCTTTTTGGCATCCAAGGCAATCAGCAATAAAGGTGCTGCCCTTTGTTTGCCTAATCTAGAAGATGGGCTACCCTCCTAGTATTGTTGCTCATTTGCCTACCCTTTATTAAACCCGACTGGTCCGGGGATATCAGTTGGGGTATAATATTTTCCAGGCTGTTTGCCAAGATTCTAGTGTAGATCTTGAAATCTGTTAATCAAGGCTATGGGCCTGTAGGAGGTGAAAAACTGGGGGTCTTTGTCCTGTTTAGGTAGTAGAACCACCTTTGACTCCTCCAATGACTGTGTAATAGTCTCCGTCCATCCTATTTCGTTATAGACAATAACGTGTGGGGTTAGCGTCTCCTCTAAAGCCTTGTTGAATTCTATAGAGAACCCGTCTGGCCCCATGGATTTGTTTTCCGGGCAGGTATAGGATAGCCTTTCTCACTTCGTCCCCAATTATCTCCTGTTCTAGTACCTTCCTCTCCTGATAGATTTGTGCCAGTGGGCCCCTGTTTTCTAAATAATCACCCTGATCCTCCTCCGGAGCCCCCTCAGATGTATATAGGTTTGTGTAGAACTTCCCAAATTCCCTGGTGATGTCCTCCATATCTGTGCTTGCCCCCCTCCCTCTACCTGGATTTTCAACATGGTATTTCTGCCTGAGAGCCAGCAAGGAGCGCTCCACTGCTTGTGCTTGGATCAACTCCAGATGTCCTCACACTTCCCTTCTCACATCGCCACTTGCTCCCGCCCCCATTCATGACATCTCCTGCTTTTCGCCCCTCTAGTTCTTGTTCTACTTGCCACATCTCCCTGTCTCTCCTTGCTTTTATAGCTATGCTATTCCTCCTAATGGTTGCCTTGAATGCCTCCCACCTTACCTCGGGCGAGGTGTCCCCCTCCTTGTTGTCCCCAAAATATTAATCTATACCCGTCCTTATTTCTTCCCACAGCACTCTTGTCTTTCAATATTTGCGCTAGGGATCTCCATGCCCACAGTCCCTGTGATCCCCGCCTTCCTCCTAAGCTGCAGTGTGATGGTGCGTAGTCTGAGAGCCCCATGGGGCCTACCTCCATCACATAACCCGGCCCAACTGTGAGCGTGATGTCCAGGCATAGTCAACCTTGGATGATGTGCGGTGCACATGCGAGTAGTGGGTGAATCCCTCCCTTTCCCCATCACTCTCTCTCCAGGTTCCCACCAGCCCTATCCTGTCCATCTTTGCCTCCAGTTACTTCGAGGGGCCACCCTGTGTTCCAAGCGTCCTCTTGCTTCTGTCTTTCCTTGGGTCCAATGCTAAGTTAAAGTCCCCTGTGAGTATTACTGGGCCTTTTGCAAATTTATCTAATCTGTTCAGGGTCGCTTGGGGATAGCTGTCTGGCCTTAGTTGGGGGCAAATATCATGGTGATCATATATTCTCTGCAGTGCACCTTGAGGTTAAGTGCCACGTACCTCCCCTTTGGGTCTTTCGCTCTCCCTTCTAAGTATAAATTGTTCCAGATAGCTATCAGTACCCCTCCTTTTTTTGGTTGTCTCATTGCCTTGAATCCCCTGGTGGTTTATTCGTCGGGTTTGACTACCCCTGTGCTGCGCTTAGCTCTCATAATGGATACATCCCCTGTCCATCATCCGTGTCATCAGAGACGTGCAGAGGAACGGAGGGAAGGGCGCCAGGCCCCTGCACATCCTGCTGGCTCAGCATCCACTGATACTTCACTGCGTCCCCCTCACCCTCCAGGAACATTCGCCACAATTAAAATCTCACCATGCAGCTTACTAACTTCTTCCCCCTTAAGACACCTTGTATGTGTGTCAATAGTGATTGCTGCACATCCTTGGAGAAACTTCTTTGTGGTGGCCGTGGTTTAGTCAACTTTCCCTCAGTGCTTTTAGTCCATTCCATATTGTATTTGTAAATCTTGTCTTCATAAATTGGGAGGGTCTTACACAGGTGCTGTAGGGGAATGTCACTCCTGCACTTCACTTGATACTTTGCTCTTGTTTTTACCTGACCTCAAATTGAGGATTTCCATAGTCAGTTGTTAAGGAAGAAACACAATGTAATCACAATGCTTTTAATTCACTGCAAGCCTCTCTGGCTACACAACCAGTCAGGCGTGCTGCATGCACCGCCCCCTTCACAATAGCTGCCTCCTCAGCCACACCCTCAGTCTTGTGCATGCACCTTCCGCGCACTGCCAATGGTCCACCACATCTGCCAATCTCAAGTTTTTCAATGATAGCTCCTCACCCTCTCATGCTCTCTGTGTCCTATGTACAAACCTATGGGTGACATCACCAACTTACTAGACAAGGTAGCGCTCGAAGTCAAATACCACACACACACTACCATAACCCATTGCCCAAAATACCCACAACCCCACAACTGTCTTCCTGCCATCTAGCAGAGTATACCAATATTCTCTTGTTTTCGATCTGCATCTGCTGTGTTGCCTAGCAAATAATACGCCTCCTCAAAACTTAACCAGTCGAACCACCTTCTGCAATCTAGGTCAGCATGTAGGTCAGCTCCCTTGCTAAGCCTTATGAGAATACCGTCATCTATGACCTGGGCTAAAATGCCCAACCCACAGGAAACCACTATTTACATATGTCTGCCATCCGTGCCTTCAAGTCAATAGTCTAGGTTGTTCACTAAAATCATTTACCTCTAAACTCGAATATGCCCATACATATGACATCCACCTCCACTCCTGTCCCTACTTAGTTTGACAATGCTAGACAATACCTTGACAATACTGGGCAATGCTCAACAATACCAAATAATAATCCACAATACGCAATACCCTTCCTCTCACCCACAGTTGCCATGTAGCTGGGTCAATACTTGCACACTGCGGTCTGCTGACCCTGCTCGGCTGCGCATCCGCCAAAGCTGCCACTTCCCCATCCTGTTCTGCTGGACGCTTCATGGACCTCGGGCAGGATATTTCCAAGATCGCTCCTGACGGCCTTTCCACAGTTAAGTGTTCCCCTTCTTTCTTGAAATACATGAGGGTCCTGCAGCCTCTCCGGTTCTGCGGTGGAGGAGTCGGCCTCGTGCCGGGCTGACGCAGCCAACCATCCACTCTGCTACCAACATGTTGGGTGGGACTCCCAGGTAAGCCACAGTGTGGCTGGGAGCAGGTTGGCTTCGAGGGCCCAACACCCTACCTGCAATAAGCGGAGGACTCAGCCAACGGCAAGTATTTATTTATTTATGACCTTTATTGTACGCCCAACCCCTCGGATATCACGGCGTATTACAAGAGTGCTTAAACTTATAATTACAGTGCATTGTACAGACATACGTAAAAACTTTGCTGACAGTTGTACAACGATTGCAAAGGTGTACAGTATTGTGGTTACAGATCACTTAGTACGTACAGTTTGGATTAGTGGTTACAGTATATTTACAAAGGTGAGTGGACAATTACATTAGTGTTTATTAAAGAGCCAGGTTTTGAGGCGTTTCTTAACAATAATCAGGGAAGGCTCGTTGATGATGTTAGCCGGTAGGGAGATCCATGTTCTGGGGGCTGCTACCGGGAAACTAGAGTTACACATTCTAGTATTTTTGAATCGTGATATGTGCAGATGTAGTTTGCAAATAGATCTCCGTGTTCTGGTGGACTCTTTCCGGCTGAAGCATTTGTTGAGGTAGATGGGGGCAAAGCCTATGACACATTTGTGTGTAAGAGTAAGCGTTTTATGAAGAATCCTTGCTTGGATGGGAAACCAGTGTGCTGCTCTTCTAAGGTGTGTTATGTGTTCCCTTTTTTTATGCCTAGCGCTGATCTTAATGCTTTATTCTGAAATAGTTGCATTTTATTGATGATTTTTTTTTAGGTGCCTAGTTAAGGGTATGTTGCAGTAGTCTAGTTTGGTTAGGATCAGGGTTCTTGCTAATGTAATGCAATTTTGCTGCGTGAGGAAAGGGCGACTTAGTGAGATCAATTCAGTGGTGTATGCTGTGGAAGAGGCAAGAGCGCTGATATGTTTATTCATAGTGAGACTCGAGTCTAGGTAGACCCCTAGGGTTTTCACCTGGTGTGAGATGGGGATGGGAGTATTATCAATGAAAATATTTATATATTGGGGGTGCAGATTTGCTAGTCTGGTGGGAGAACCTATTATGAGGATCTCAGTTTTTTCTCCATTAAGGCAGAGGCTGTTTACTGCCATCCAATTTTGGATGATGGCATATATTTTATTCACAGTGCAGGTGTCTTGTTCCAGGTTGCCTGAGATGTTAATGAGTGTGTGTGTCGTCTGCAATGTTTGTATAAATTACTCAAATTGCATCTAAGACAGCAAAGAGTAGTTTGGTATACACATTATAGAGTGTTGGTGAGAGGCATGATCCTTGTGGCACTCTAAGTGGCACTGGTATGGGATCAGCTGATATGTCCCCTATAGCTACTCTGGATGTGCGATCTGAGAGAAATGAGTTGATCCAGGTGGATGCTTCCTTTGAGAAATGGAAGTTATCTGCTAGCGCTTGCCACATTTTGCTGTGATCTAGGAGATCAAATGCCGCAGACAAGTCCAATAGTAATAGTAAACAAAGTTTACCTGAATCCCTGAC
Organism: Ambystoma mexicanum; assembly: GCF_040938575.1. Classification (NCBI taxonomy): domain Eukaryota; kingdom Metazoa; phylum Chordata; class Amphibia; order Caudata; family Ambystomatidae; genus Ambystoma; species Ambystoma mexicanum. The sequence continues at coordinate 763,547,489 of NC_090929.1, read as the reverse complement.
TGCGTCCATTTGAGTTTTTTAGATCCAGCAGTGCAGTTTCGGTACTGTGACCGGGGCGAAAGCCTGATTGTCTTTCTCATAGTAGATGATTGTTTTCGAGAAGAGCTTGAATTTAGGTGTAGGCAATTGTGTCTATGATTTTGAGGAGGAAGGGGACTGTGGTGATTGGTCCTTAGTTAGTGGGTATGGCGGGGTTTAGAGTGGGTTTTTTAAGTAGAGGGGTGACCCATGCTTCTTTGATGTTTGTCGGGATGTAATTTGCTTTGAAGGATGCATTTACAAAATTTGTTATGATGGGTACTTGTGTAGGTGCACAGTCTTTGACTAATTTGGCCGGGAAGCTATCTCCTTTACAATTTGACGGTTTAAGTATTGCTATTGTTTTAAATACTTGTTCTGTGGTTACTGCAGCAAAGTGGAATTCAGGTATCTTATTGGAGGGGATGGAGGCTACTAATAGTGCAATCTTAGTGGCAGTACCTAGTACTTTTCTTTGTGAGTCAATTTTGTTTTGCAGTGTGTTCATTTTTGCAGCTAGTGCATCTTGGATGGTAGAGCACCATTTTTTATTTTCTACCAATGTGCTAGGGGGATGGAAGGGTGTTTCTAATTCCTTAATGATGGCGAATAATTACTGTTGGAAGCAGTATTAACAATGTGTGTGTTGAGGGAATTAGCTTTCTGAGAATTTATTTGATCCGTGTAGGATTTGGAGGTTTGTTGTAGTTTTTTTCTGATTAGATGTTCTAGCACACGTTTCTTTCTTCTTGGTTCAATGAGGTCATCATTGAACCAGGGGTTACTAGGCTTTTGTTTAGGGCATTTGAGTCTAAGTGGTGCTATTTCGTCGATGGCTAATTTAAGACAATTGTTGTAATGCAATGAGATCTCATTAGTAGTCTATTGAGAATCTGCGATAGATTCTCTGGTATGAATTTTCTCTTGTTATGATGATGTTAAATCTGATAAGGGAGTGGTCTCTCCAGGATAGTGTTAGGATCCAATTGAGGATTCAGCCTTTTTATGGGTTGGTTTTATGGGTTGGAGCATTTACACTTTGATTGAAATGCATTTCTAGGAAATCATTATGGAATGCTGTATTTCTGTGGTCACTGTGGTCATCATATCCCAGATTAATGTCTCTTGGGAGTATGAATTTCGTATTGAGTTTAATGAGTGGGGTAATGAGTAATGGCAAGTCAGTGTCTGGATTGTTAGAAGAGCTAGGTGGTCTGTAAACTATTAGTAAGTTTTGTGAGAGTATGTCGTCACCACCGGGGCACTTCAACAAAAAACCTATAATCACAATGTATTGGTTATCAAGGGTACTTTTACCTATAGGAGAACCCTATGGAGGTTATTCTACTGGACCTTGCATGTCAGGTGGCTGGCCTGTCCCGTCGCAAAAAACAATCTATTACATTGCAGCAGAGTAAGGGGCTTACCATTGGTTCGTACCCTTTTCCATCCACCCTGGCTTTCTAGGCTGTGATTGGTTAGCGCTGATTCCCCAGGCCTTGGACTCGTTTAAGTTATCAGCCCTCTGTGCACCTTTCAAGGTGATGTGAACCATTTTGTCTGTAGTGTCTGTATTGTAACTTGTGTGTACCACCTTTGCCTATGAGAATGTGCTCCTCACGTTGCAACATTTGTTGCCATCTGCGTCTGACTTGCTGGGATTGGCTCTGCTTTCCCACCATGGGTGACTCTCCATTGTCTCGTTTGGCTGTACCACATGTTTAGGGACCACAGAATTGAGCTCTGCAGCTTAAATTTCTGAGGATTTATTCCATCTCTCTGCAGCTGGTCACTTTGTCGTCCGGAGATTTTAATGTTTACGCGTATCTCTGACCTTGGCTGTGAGCCTGCTTCACACTATGTGCTGCCTGTATCAGCTCTTCCTGTTTCTGCTTCATGGCTTTTGGGCCTTCTGTAATTTTCCTTAGACATATAATATAAATTCTACATGTTCATGTTATTCTATGCACTCTCTATCTTAGTCAAACTTGGTTCTATCAGGTTTCATATATATATATATATATATATATATATATATATATATATATATATATATATATATATATATATATATATATATCCCTGTAGTCCCGTAGGGCTGTTGTTCGCGTTAAGCATCTGCAAACTTGCTCAGGATCTCTTGTGCCTTGCGGTTCTGCGTTGCTGCATTTGGCTACTGAAAAAATTGTAAAATCATTGACAGCATGTTATGTATTTATCCTCTAGCTATCGAACTGTTTAAGCATGTTATTCATGTATTTGAGTGTGTGTCTGTCTACTGCGGTGTAGGACTGCGAGTGTGTTTCATGTCTAAAGCTGCTACGTCATGGTGTCACCAATGATGTCAGCACCGTGGCTTCTTGGTGCTTAATCGAAGCTGTCCCTATCGGTATCTCTGTCCACGATCTCTGGTTCTTCTCCCATACATGTAAAGAATCGCATTGTATTCGGTTTGTATGGCTGACTGAGAGTATACCTTTCAGTGTACTTGTCAATCATTGGTGCACTTAGGATTCGTCCAAAATAAGATGGGTGGCTGCGAGCATTCCTGGTTCTTTGTCTCAACATGAATCTGGGGGTGAAGAGGGGCATCTTCGGGACCCTCTCTTCAACGTGGTGCAATTTCATGCCAGTGTTCGATTTCATTTGCAAGTATTCTAAACTGTGTGTGCAGTATCAGCCCTGTACTGACCTTTTTGTGTCTTGTTCATGATGCCACTTGTGACATGTCAAAACTAAAATAATTTGTGCCAAGCCTCCCCTTTTTTGTTGTGTGAGACTCCGCTCCTTCCGCAAACACAATATCCACGTCAGACCACTCTCTGCTCTTTGTGCCATGATCTGCACAAAGAATGGGATTCTAAAGATTATTCGTCTACAGGCAGGTAGCATAGCTCTGCCTCCCCAATGAGGCTTAATGACAGACTCGGCTCCTCTAGCAAGCGCAATATCCAGGGCAGACCACTCTACTTCGCTCTCCAATGGAATTGAATTGAATCAACAGGCATCGGGACACTCACTTGCAACTGTAATGAAGGCATGGTATCAACAGTAAGACAAACACAAGTGACCATAGTTCACAGGTGTTTATTGAACTTCAACAATGGTGTGATAAACACTTATCTAATCCTAAATCTACAGATGGGAGCAAGCTACAACCATCAAATAATAATAATGCAGTCCTAGTGGAGTCTTGTCAAAATAAAAAGGGCCTATATTAAAAATTCTATTGCCAATCCTTACCGCTAAATAAACATAGTGTGGGGTAGTGTTCATGAAAAAGGAAGGAGTGTTAACCAAATGGTATGTTTAGGCTGTTGGCCTCCCTTATCCACGTTTTAAACACAGGACAAGGCGGCTCACTCGTGCTAAGCACACACTCGGGCTTCTTCAGCATGAGGATACAGTTCCATTACCAGCCTCCCGGCCTTCCTTGCCCAAGTCTCTTAACATATCAGTCTCTTGATTCAGAGGGCCTGATGTATCAAAACAAAACACAAAGTTCTGTTCCTCTTATAAAGACTCCCTTCAGGTGATTGACCCTGGATCCCCCTAATCCAGGCTCAGATCCCCCTTTTTACAATGTTCAGAGAATGTTCTTTCTTGGGTGACTCAAGGTCCCTCTCAGCCAGGCTCAGATCCTTCCTCTTACACAATTAGTTTCCCACAGCCCGGCTCGGACCAATTTCAGTTCGTATTAAACTGTCAAAGACTTTTGAATGTGCACAGGGTTTAGCTGGACCCGTTGCAGGACCACTTTGATCTAAAAATTCCCTTTTCACAATTGTCAACCAGTTGGATACCTAACAGACTTTTGAATGAGCACCCATGTGGTGCTGGATCACTTTGTCTATGGCATCTTTCTTGGCGTCTAAGGTTAAGTCACTCCTCTGGTTTTCAATTATATTTGCGTCGCTCGTTGCATATGTTTCACACACTGTTCTCTTTAGATTTCCTCATACATTGTTGCCATTTGCAACTTTGTTCTTAACACACACTGGTCTGGTATCAGTCTCTCTGACTCAACGGCTGTGCTGTCTTCACTAGCGCTTCTTTGTTGTAGGAGCAAAGGACAGTGCCACGGCGGCAAACGCTCCTCCCTGTTTTTGGTTATCCATGTGGGAGAGCCCCGGGTAGCTCCGACACACTGTGCAGGTTTCTTCAGCTTTAGTCCCCAGTCTTAGGTTTCTTATTTTCCAAGGTTCACAAAAGTAACAGTCTGAAAAGGTCAAGGGCACTTCCCTCCTTGCAATCCTTTCTGGTCTCGCCATCTTTCTCCACTTATTAAACTGCCATCTTGGAACTGCTACTAAATCATGTGCTTTGCCTTGCTCAGAGTGTTTTGGTGTGGCACCTTTTATCCTTGTAGGGAAGTGTGATGGAAGTCAGGTGTGTGTAATGATCAGTAAGCAGCTGGTCGGAAGCGGCTGTGCGAGAGCGAGGGAGAGGTACGGTGCACAGTGCGGCTTGACCTGTTCTACGTGTCTTGGCTCAGGTTCTTTCCTCTATTGGAAGCCCAAGGAAAGTTTTTGCAGGCGGCACAGGAGCCGCTGGAGCCACGGAGGCATGGAGGATTTTGCCTCGCAACCTGGAGATAACATGTTGGAGCCTGTGCTGGTGTCCCCGCCTTGCACGTTGTCTTAGAGCATCCTTAAGAGGTGCGCTGTTTTTTTGTACAACCGGTTTGCGGTCAGCAGGACACGTGTGCATAAGAGTGCATAAGAATGGTTTTATTCGCACAATTACCTGTGCAGTTGTGCAACTAATTGAGCAGCTATTGTAGATAGGGAACTTCTGTGACTTACATACAAGGTACACACACACACAGGAATAGTACATTTTACATCTAAAAAGCACAACTCTGTTTGGACGCCGTAGTCTGAGGGGAGACTGCGGGGGTAACCCTTTGATCCTGGCAGGCTAAAGGCTAAAGCTACACGGCTAGTTAGAAACGCTGGTCAATTTAGATTGCTCACCTGTCCCTTTGATCAGCAGTGTTTGCTTTTCCTTGACACCCCCCTGACTTCCCTAACTCTGCTGTAGCCTATTGTAGCCTACTGTAGCTTATTGAAATCTATGGCAGTAACTTACGACATGAACTCGGCTGAGACCGTACAAGCACAACCTAATGATATGAACGACTCTAATGAAATTGTTAATGAAATTGCTAATGCGACTGTTACGCCTCGGACAGTGGTGCAGACAGGATGCTGCAGCACATGCCCTTTGTCACCAAGGTTAGAGATTTCCAGCAAAGCCACCTCAATATCGTGCAAGAGGTGACTCCAGAGGTCGACTCATGGCTAGATCTGTCTCCTCAAAACAACTTAGCTGAACTGACATTAACAATAAACAAAGTAACTGAATATCTCTTGGGGACAGTGGGGCCAGTGGGAGATGTGCCGGCTATTTTGTTGAGAGCCAGTCACATGCCGTCCCTTGTTTTGAACCAAGAACTGTGAAATAATGGGGCATGTCAAGAAAAAAATAACCCATCCATGGCTCAGGAAAGGCGCTATAACAAGGGGGACTCCCACCCCCTGTATACCTTTGAAGCAAACCCTAAGAAAGTGGTTATTAATAAGCCTTTACAAAGTAAAGCGGCAAATTTATGGAAGCCTAGAGGAATCACTCCAGAGTCACTGCAAGGAACCCAGCATTTGTTGTATTATAGGAAAAATGAGAGCCACATACCGGCAAGAGGAGACGAGACACAAAAACTAATCAACGAAGCACCACACTTTCTGCAAACTATCCTTACCCCACTGGCACGCACATGGGTAAGGGACACAGAAGAAGATCCAATTCTAAACAGACTAAAGGTAAATAGCCTGCAACAAGGAGATACACAGCAAGATGTGAACATTGAAAGCGCAGACAGTAGCTTGCAAGTAGAGGAAAGCCTGACCAGGTGGGAAAGATCAAAGATTGATGCAGATCTACAATCCTGGGCAGACCAAATTGGTGCTAGAGAAACTACGATGGTACAAGTTGTCCACGAAAAAAACGAAAGAAAATTAGAAATTTGACATCTAAATGTCAAACGACTTGTAATAATCAATTAAGGCTGTCCCCTGGAATGGGACATGTTTTGAGGCCGCTTGACCCGCCCTCCTCCCCAAACCCCCCCCTACCCACAGACAAAGACTTGCTAATGGATCTAGCTCTATCCCAGGTGGAGGACTTTAGGGAGGAAAAGAACATCTCCATTTATGCCAAGATGATAGCGGCATTTGATATAACCATGGCACCATTTATGAGAAATTAATTGAGAACCAAAAGGATCAATTAAAACACCAAACTACAGTGATTGCCAAGCTACACACAAAATGTAGAGGGATTTATTGCTTCACTCCAAGGCAACTTAGATAAGAACACTAAACAAACTACTAAAGTTCTTTAAAGTATATTAGAGCCAATCATCCTGGATAAGGAAAGAAGAAGATCGGAAAGATTTGTTCTAAATACATATAATGCTGGTGGGAGAGCATAATAAAGATGGTACTAAACACATAGAAGTAGGGCCTGTGACCAATGACGATCTTATACTTCCACCAGGATCATTTAATTTAGGTACACTGAGTAGTAAGTGTCTGTATGAAACTATGTGTCACCACATCAAGAAAAACTGACTCGACATTACAAGAGTCTCAAAACGGAGTCATTCAAATAGACATACTGATGCTTGATAAGGTAACATGTACGGACGTGGGAAATGAAATGAGAGATACAGCCTCAGCAGTCTCTTCGAAGACCTTTCACATTTTTTGCAAACTAGGTGAGGTAGAAGTGGTTGGTACGGGAGATGTGGCCTCTCCCCATGTGAAAATATTGGCTTTTAGGAAGAAATTGAAGCTTCACTCAATGGATGCGGAGAAAGAAACTCTAAAAAAAAACTCTGCAGAAGAGGACTGGTGCACAACCTAAACTTCCTAAATGCAACAAAAAAAAATAAGATATTACGATAATACAACAACATACAGAAGCCAATAAAAGTGGTGGTCTTTGAAAAAACCTCTTAAAATACAATCTCCAAATCTCAATGATGAAACAAATACTAATGTTAAGTTGGATCTGGTGGAACCGGAACAGGCAGAAGTCATCAACGAATCAGACCAGGCTCAAGGAAATCTCGACAACCTGTTAAATCTCTGGACCTACTCCGATGAGGTTCAGGTGATAAGTCCGGCCTGAGGGATGGGAACTTCAAAAGGGGACTGCCTTCGAACAAAACTCTTTAATAGAAGAGGAAGAAATTAAAATAAATGAGCCTTCACAGCTCAATTGTATGGTCAAGGAGTGGGCCACTGAAAGTGGGTCTTTAACAAAAGGATGGAAAACTAGGGTACATCAAACCCAGGACAAGCCATATCGGGCTCTTGTAAACAACCAGGAGGGCTCAGACCAACAAGCTACAGACGAATTTAGGACATTAGAACAAAAAAGGAAGCCTCACACTTGGCTGGAAATAGGAGTATTAATACCAGGAAAATGATCAGTAACCAAGGAGAATGAGAACTTGAAAATTACAAAAAAAGATCGAACAACAAGACACTAGTAATACGTATAGGCTGCTACTAAAGAGGGTGTTGAGAATTAATAAGTTGATCCTGAATATAGCTCACGTCATGCGGCTCATTCATGGCTTACCAGAACTTAGTCATCCAGTCAAAGACCTACACTTGATAGATTTTCCTGATGAACATCGGCTTGATATGGTTGTGATCTACCTTTCAGCACTCAAAGTAAAGGACCTATTAGATAGAGAAGGCCACAGATTATTTACAATGGGCTTCTCCCTGAAAGAACTGGATGACAGGGATTTTACCCTGACACACAGGAGGGTGATAATTCTTGGAAGGTCAAGAGGAAGAAGATCATAGTACTAATAAGAACAACGGCAGAAAGTACTCTAGTGATGTAGCAAACAGTACGAAGGTAGGGGAACGAAAAAATCAGTCACCCCGGTGGAATGCCCAGGAGGGGTTAAGGGATAGCAGAGCCCAATATAAACGAACATGTCAAAAACGGCAAGACACCAGTGAGGAAGATTGGAGCTGGCTTGCGAGAATGCTTGCCTGAAAGTCATAATGCCTACAGCATTCACAGGTCTCCTTTGAAGAAATGGAATACCAGGGAGTTTGCACCTCTTTGAGAAAGGTGACCTGGCCTTCGAAGATTATGATGTCCTGTGCCTCCAGGAAACTTGGCTGAGGGAGCCGCTGATTTTGGAAGGCTTCGAAATCTACATTAACCAAGCTTGAAAGGGGTGGCTAGGCAGCCTATGGCAGGGAGGACCACTGCTATCAAGAGATCCTGTGGTTTGATGGTGTGCTCTATGAATAAACCTACTCCACTTACAGTTTGTAACAATGAAAAATAAAGTGCCTAATGACCGACACCCTTTGGCGCTCCTGATTTGTAACCTCTACTGGAACTCGGTTTCACTGATGGCCATAAACTTTGTGAACCCCCCGCTATACATCATATGGGGTGCATTCACATGAATATAATGATGAGGTTACACACTCAGTGTTTTGTTGGGTGTGTTATACACATATGTAGCCTTTTGTCTCCTCTCTTTTTCAGATGAGATCGGGTGCGCGTGCAGTAGGGAGATTAACAGGCCGATTCATGGAATAAATAGCGCAGCGCAAGTGGGCAAAAACGTGCGAATCGCAGTGGAATTGCGAAAATCGCAGTGCAATTGCGAAAATCGCACGAAAAGCAGCGCACATCGATTCATGGAAGGGCGTGCGCGAAAAAACATCTGATGTGCGCTAAAAAAGTGCACGGCGCACGTTGGCGCACAGGCCATCTAACGGCGTGCGCCAGGTCACAGCGAAAATCGCACAGGCCACAGCGAAAATCGCACATAGCGCGGCGCACGCTACAAAAGTAGGCGGAACGCGGGGCGTAACACTCGGAATGGGGAACAACTTGCCAAAATGTGGGCGTCACGGGGGAAGTACAGGGTGCAAGTGCGCGGAACGCCCACACGCTCGCCTACAACACGTATTCATGGAATCGAATAGGGCAAAACAGCGCACGGTCAAACCAGCGCACAGGCACAAACACGACCGCCGCAAGAAAGCAGGCGGTAGCGTCCCTGCGCCTGTAAAAAATGTGCGCCAAAATGTTCGCCAACAAATAGCACCTATATACAGCTATGATGAATGTCCAATACTGTGGCCCTCCAGGACAAATGACGTGCAAAGGGGTACCCACAAACACGGACACCCGCTGACTGAAAAATAACGTGTGCGTGTATTTCGGGGTGCGCGGGAAGTTTCACATGCGAATTGGCTGGGTATGTGGATTCCAGGGGTGCGCGGGAAGTTCCACAGGCAATTTGGCTGGGTACGTGGATTACATGGGTGCGCGGGAAGTTCCACATGCGATTTGGCCGGGTATGTGGATTTCAGGGGTGCGCGGGAAGATCCACACGCGATTTGGCCGGGTACGTGTATTTCAGGGGTGCGCGGGAAGTTAAACACGCGATTTGGCCGGGTACGTGGATTTCAGGGGTGCGCGCGAAGTTCACACGCGATTTGGCCGGGTACGTGGTTTTCAGGGGTGCGCGGGAAGTTCAACACGCGATTTTGCTGGGTACATGGATTCCAGGGGTGCGTGGGAAGTTTCACACGCGATTTGGCTGGGTACGTGTATTTCGGTGTTGCAGGGGAATGCTACACTTGATATGGCCATGTGGGTCCCCCCAGGTGTTCCCTCTACACCCTCCACGGCCCCTGCAGGCAGCCCACACCAAAGGGTAATACCCTGCACCCCTGCTCATGTCCCACAGGCAACCCATCCACCATGGCCATGCCCACCAGCCAACCCACATGTCACCTTGCACCACTGATCACCAACACATGTCTCCCACCACTCCCACCCCCCAGCCACCAGGGGCAGCCTCCACCAGGCCCCCACTCATGTCTCCCACCACCCCCACCCCCCAGCAGTGCAGGGGCAGCCTCCACCAGGCCCCCACCCATGTCTACCACCACCCCCACCCCCCAGCAGTGCAGGGGCAGCCTCCACCAGGCCCCCACTCATGTCCCCCTGCACCCCCACCCCCCAGCCACCAGGGGCAGCCTCCACCAGGCCCCCACTCATGTCCCCCTTCACCACCACCCCCCAGCAGTGCAGGGGCAGCCTCCACCAGGCCCCCACCCATGTCTCCCACCACCCCCACCCCCCAGCAGTGCAGGGGCAGCCTCCACCAGGCACCCACCCATGTATACCACCACCCACACCCCCCAGCCACCAGGGGCAGCCTCCACTAGGCCCCCACCCATGTCTCCCACCACCCCCACCCCCCAGCAGTGCAGGGGCAGCCTCCACCAGGCCCCCACTCATGTCTACCACCACCCCCACCCCCCAGCCACCAGGGGCAGCCTCCACCAGGCCCCCACTCATGTCCCCCTGCACCCCCACCCCCCAGCAGTGCAGGGGCAGCCTCCACCAGGCCCCCACTCATGTCTCCCACCACCCCCACCCCCCAGCAGTGCAGGGGCAGCCTCCACCAGGCTCCCACCCATGTCTACCACCACCCCCACCCCCCGGCAGTGCAGGGGCAGCCTCCACCAGGCCCCCACCCATGTCTACCACCACCCCCAGCCACCAGGGGCAGCCTCCACCAGGCCCCCACTCATGTCCCCCTGCACCCCCACCCCCCAGCCACCAGGGGCAGCCTCCACCAGGCCCCCACCCATGTCTCCCACCACCCCCACCCCCCAGCAGGGCAGGGCCAGCCTCCACCAGGCCCCCACCCATGTCTACCACCACCCCCACCCCCCAGCCACCAGGGGCAGCCTCCACCAGGCCCCCACTCATGTTTACCACCACCCCCACCCCCCCAGCCACCAGGGGCAGCCTCCACCAGGCCCACACTCATGTCCCCCTGCACCCCCACCCCCCAGCCACCAGGGGCAGCCTCCACCAGGCCCCCACCCATGTCTACCACCACCCCCACCCCCCAGCCACCAGGGGCAGCCTCCACCAGGCCCCCACCCATGTCTACCACCCCCCCCACCCTCCAGCAGTGCAGGGGCAGTGCCCCCACCAGGCCCCCACTCATGTCCCCCTGCACCCCCACCCCCCAGCCACCAGGGGCAGCCTCCACCAGGCCCCCACCCATGTCTCCCACCACCCCCACCCCCCAGCCGTGCAATTTGCCTGGGTACGTGTACTTTGTGGTGCGCGTGAACTTCCACACGCAATTTGGCCGGGTACGTGGATTTCAGGGGTGCGTGTGAAGTCCAACACGCGATTTAGCTGTGTACGTGGATTTCAGGGGTGCGCGGGAAGTTCCACACGCGATTTGGCCGGGTACGTGTATTTCAGGGGTGCGCGGGAAGTTTCACACGCAATTGGGCCTGTGAGAGTGGGTCACATGTATTCCAGGGGTGGGCGGGAATATTTACCCGCGACTGTGCCTGTGAGAGCGTGCTAAGTGTATTCCTGGTGTGGGCGGGAAGATTCACACGTTCGCCTACGACGTGCCGAAAAAGTGTCCAATCCTGACACACGCACGCCAGCATGAAGCAGGCGTACGTCGACCCGCGCAGCATAAAAGTGCGCGAAAACCACAAACAAGCTCATACGCCAGGATGAATATACCATTCCTAGCAGCAGTGGCCGTGGGTTACCAAAGGAGGAGGAGGAGGATAGTGAGGGCCTGAATTTTCACTCCCAGAACCAGCCTTTTTGGGATGCCTGATGACCAGGTGTATGGGAGGTACAAGTTTCCCCCACACATGATACTGGACCTGGTCAGTGAGTGGGAGGATGACCTCACATCACCCACCCTGTGCTCCCAAGCACTCAGCCCCCTGGAGAAGGTCCTCAATGTACTGCACTTCTTGGCCATAGGATCATTTCAGCGCACAAGTGCCATAGTGGGTGGGGTGTCACAGGCCACGCAGTCATGCTGCCTACAACAGGTCTTGAACATCATCACTGCACGCCCATCAGTCCATAGGCACATATACCTGCCCAGGACACCTGCAGAAAGGCAGGCTGCCACCCTCGATTTCTACGGTGTGGCACAATTTCCAAAAGTGCTAGGTGCCATTGACTGCACCCATGTGGCACTACGTCCCCCCAGGGCATCTGAGCACATCTATAGGAACCGCAAGCACTGGCATTCCATCAACATGCAGGTAGTATGTAATGCTAAGGGAATCATCACCTCCGTATATGCAAACTATCCAGGGTCCACCCACGACAGCTTCATTTACCGAATGTCTACCCTAAGCCGGGACCTCGAAGCTGGGCGGCATGGTGATACATGGCTGCTTGGTGAGCATGAATGCCACTGCACATGCATGCATGTCAAATGCAGAGTAATGTCACTACCCCACTAATGATACCCATCACCTCCTCACCAGGGGACAGTGCCTACCCTCTGAGCACCCACATGATGACGCCAATTCGGAACCCGATCACGCCTCCAGAGGTAAGATACAACACAGCCCATATAGCAACCCGGGGCATAGTGGAGCGCACATTCGAAGTGCTCAAGTCACCCTTTCGCTCCCTTGACCGTTCTGGCGGGCAGCTGTTATATGCGCCCCCAGTAGTGTGCAGGATCATAGTGGCAGCATGTGTCCTGCCCAATGTTGCAACACGCCGGGGCCTGGCCGTGGACATGGTGGTGCCCCCACATCCCCAACCACATGCACGCCCGCTGCGCATGGGAGGGGAGAGGGCACAGGGTGAGGCAGCCCGTACGCAGCTGGTGGCTAATTACTTCACATAGAAATCACACCCCAGTGGAGTGCACACAGGCCTGGCACATACCATCTGATTAGCAATGATGACTCGGCCTGACAATTAAGACGAACAAAGACTGTCAACTGTCAGAACCATAGCAGCCTGAGATTGTTCATGTGGAAGTGTCACAATGTGTGCATCCCTACCTACACAAACACCACCAATGCAGTGTCATGAAAATACACTTCCATGCTGCATAAATGAATACCCACTTGCAAAATACTACATGAAAACAGTGCCATGTCACCCACCCCCTCCACGGCACGGCCACACAACACACCATGGCATGTCATGCAATGTGAGAGGAAAGAAATGAATCCCCACAACATGCCCCAAGTGTCAGCAGCTACAGTGTCCCTAATGGAAACCTGTCCACACATGAAATGCTCACAGTAATGCAGGACCTACAGCCCACATTACCAAATACTTACCAATAATACCAATCACCTACACAACCTCCAGCCCACCTTAAACATGACATTACAGACTTAAAAATTAGCTAGCCTCACCACCTGTTGATGACAGCCCCCCGAACACCTGCAAGTATACAGTGTTGGCGCCACGCAAGAGTGTAGGTGCACTGCTTACAACATGGACTCCAGTTCCAAGGTGGACCGCATTGTGAAGACATGAGGAATGGACCTGCAAATATGGAGGATGAGAAGGATGCAGAGGCACATATGAATACACCACGCATTGTACAATACAACAACAATATGCACTATGAATGTGTACACAGTATTGACTACAGACTGCCCACACAGGTCATGGGAGTCCAATGTCACCATGTACGTCAAAGTCACTTGGGCACACCCTTTGCAAGCCCATGGAAACGGGAAGCAGGAGGGGTGTGTGTGACAAAAACCCAAGCATCTGAACCAAATCCATGACAAGCCTGCATCTGCCCAGCCACAATGCAGCGTATGCCCACGGGAGCCACACAAGGCAACACTCTGTCCCAAAAAAAAAAAAAGCAAAAAAATAAATAAATAAATAAAAATGGCCATTAATGGACCCGGGGGGGGTTGGGGAGGCCACCCAGGAGGTCCGAGGACAGGGTGCACACCAAAACCCACCTGTGTGGATCTTGCGAGAAAAAAAAACACCTCCATGGGCTCATGGCCCACACGGCTACCCTATTGTGGGAGTATCACTGCTGTCGCTATTCTCACCCTGTGCAGCTGCATCCGGAGGTGGTGGCACTATGGGAGGCAGCCCACGCAAGGCCCTAGTCTGTTCCTCCATGGCTGCAAGCATGCGGGTGTGGTAGGTCTCGTTCTGGAGGATGAGTGTGCGGAGGTCCCCATGCAACAACTCACGGGATGCCCAGACCTCCGCCCTAGTTGCCTGCATCTCAGCTCAGAGCGTACGGGTGAGACGCTCCAGCTGCTGTTCGGTCCTTCGGTCTGTTGAAGCCTCAAGCTCAACAAGAGTCGTCCTGAGGTGAAGGAGTTCCAGCCTCAGGGCTTCCCTGTAGCCCTGGGACTCTATGGAGATGGCTTCCTGCAGAGTCGCCAGTGCCGCCTGCCTGTCCCTGTTGGACGCCAACATGTCCTCCCTGTGTGACTGGCAGATGGAGTCGGTTGCCTGCTGTAGTCGCTCCATCAGCCTCTCGGGGGGGGGGGGGGGACAATGGAAGTGGCCACCCTATCCATGGCCTGAGCCATCATCTCTGATGATGCTGCCTGTTGGGTTGCCATACCGTAAATGGATTGCTCCCATGCGGTATTGCCAGGTGGCGTACGTCCACCACGTCGGTGGGCACCACACCTGTCTGGGGCAAGGTGAACTGCGCCATGCTGTGCCGGCACTGCCTGAGGCTGCAGGACTGCATTCCCCCTCTGATCTGCTGGCCCAGGAACAGGATCAGATGTCGCGGAGTGTGACCCTGCATCCGTAACCACCAAAGGCGTACCTGCCAACACTAACATCCCCATTGAGGGTTCTAACCCTGGTGCAGTTGGGTCGGACAGAACAGAATCCCTCCCAGGAACACTCACCTGCGACGGCACGTAGGTCTCATCATCCGAATCAACACCCGAGTACAGCTCGGAGGAGGTGCAGCCAGAGACACCCCTTGAGAGCACGACCTGCAGCAGTTGTGGGTTCTCACCCACCACCACACCACGTCCCTCACTGGTGGTCGGTCGGCCCTCAGACCCCCCCCTGGGTCTGCACCATCTCCACAACCCCAGCAGTATCAGGTGCGTCTTCCCCTGCAAACACATAAAAGAAAACAAATGGAAACAGGCATTAGCACCATGGCACACAATGAGGGCTGAGAGGCTACAGAAACAGTACTTGATTGACACATGTCCCACATGACTAAAACACTCCCATGCATGCACTGTCACTGCGTGTGATGGGGAGGCAGATGCCACACATTGATGACACCAAGATGGAAGATGAACACATTTGCTGCATGCTGCCTAGCAGTGGCATCACACATTGGCCAGTGATTGGCAGGTCAAATACACATGCCATCACACAGATGGCATGTACCCTAGCCATGAAGTGAAGAGGGAGAGGAGGTCTCTAATTGTTCATTCAGTCCAGTTTGTTCATATGATTGATCATTTTCATTGTAACGGTTCTAATGTTTAACATGCAGCTGCCAGTCAAAAATGGTCCTATAGCACAGGGACATGTCCAAACTAATCATGTCCACGAAACAGAGCCAGTCCACTGTACCATAGCCATGTCAGACATGTGACAATAGGACTGAGAAATCCCGAGTAAAAGTGGTGGTATGCAAACAATCTGCCTGAATAAGCAGAGGTAAATAAGCAACAGTGTAGTGGCAAGATGAAACTCCAAAGGCAACTGGCGTGGTGTTGGGCTGGATGTCTAATGTTGGCCGAAGGGACGCTGCTATACCCAAATGCTGGTGCAAAGAATGTTTTGGAAGAGGCACATGGGTGAGCCGAACCACTCAGGCACACACACCCTCCCCTGGCACCCAAACAGAAGCCCTCCCACACACAACATGCACATGGATGACACACACATGCATGTGCACTCACCGGACAATGCCTCGTAATCTGCCACTACTCCCACGCCTTGGATCTGTTCCTCCGTGACGTAGGTCCCAGCAACCTGCTCATGTGGAGTGAGTTCTATGTCGTCTGCTGGAGACCCACCTCCAGTCACTAGAGTTGCGGCATGACTTGAGGCCAGCTTATTCTTTGCCCTGTGCTTCAGGTCATTCCAGCGCTTGTAGCAATCATTAGCTGTGCGCCTCACGATTCCAAGGGCACTTATGATGTCCACAATGGTCTGCCAGTGTGCCTGACGTTGTGCAGGTGTGGTCTTGGATCCTGCAACAATCACCATTTCGCGGTCATGTGCGGACACATACTCTACAAGTGCATTCATTTCGGCCTCTTTGAAGCTGGGCTTCCTTGACAGGCCGGACTGTGTAGCCGTGTCTGGGGCATCAGCCTCTACTGGACGAGCACTCTTCCTCTTCCGCTTGGAAGGTGGTGGAGATCCGGAGTGTCCTGCGCCGCTCTGGACACTAGGGGCAGGAGCGTGGGATTGCACACTCAGCATGGGAGTTGGTGCAGGCATTATCTCAAGTGTGATGGTGTCAGGGGGAATGTCAGCATGATGGACTTGGACCGACACTGTCCTGGCTGGGTGTGTGAGAGGTGGGGTGGATGGAGCCGCAGCTGCCCCTGCAGCCTCCCCAGCCTGCCTACGCAGGGCAGCAGATGACCTAGCTGCCCCTGATCCACGTGGCCTGATGACACCAACGTTCAACGGCGCACGTGGCCTAGACCTGCTGACCTGGAAGTCAGCCATGGAGTCACCCTGTGCCAGGTCTGGTTCCACAGTGGGATGGTCCAACAAGGGCTGAGCATGGATGGTGTCAGCCACGGTAACCTCAACCAGGGGGGGGCATGGGTGTCCCTGACTGCTCCTCCACACATGGGGGGCTAGGGGCACCCTGCAAGTCACGGCCACGTCCCCTACTGGATCCACCACGGCCACCACTTGGGGCTCGGCCACCTTTGCCACCCTTACGGCTTGTTCGCCTCTCAGCCATGGCACTGATGTTATTGTGCGTATGGGAGTTGATGTGAACTATTGTCCTGGGCAATTGGGGGTCAAAGGGCTTGGGTACCAGATGGTAATCGTACCCTAGTGCTCTAGCAAGGCTGTATGTCACCCCTGGGGAAAGATGACGGGTCACGCAACGCACAGACAGCCCACAAAAGGGAAGTAAGGTGCACGCAACCCCTCCTAGACCACGTGCGTGGAATAAAAAACCTGCACTACGCTGTGGCACCCGGGAACACAAGAATGAACGTATGCGTGTCACATGCAGCCTAGAATGACCTCTGAAGGGGTACGCGACACACGGGGCAAGCACAGATGTTAGATACGTGCGCGACTCACCGTCTGCCAGGAACAAAAGCGTGAAAAATATGCGCGTGTGCGCGTTGGCAAAACCCCCGCCAAAAGAAGAATTGTACGCTGTCTGAGGAGACAGGACAACAGTAGTAGGGAAGCTGTTTGAGGAAACAGGCCCAGGGAGAAGAGGAAAAGAGAAAAAACTGCCAGAGGTAACAGGGAGTACGAACTGGAAACGCCGTGAAGTAAATCTCGTGTGAACCGACAAGAAGTACAGATTTCACCCACTCGCTCTCCACGAAAAGCACGTACAAGGAAATGGCGTCCTACACGTACCTTTTATACACACGTCACAGACGCGCATACGCAATGAGGCCATTTCCACCAATTACGCGCTTTGACACTCGGACGTGTATCTCTTCATTTTTACACGCGCCATTCTCTACGGCCATGCGCGTGACATCACAGCTGCGCATGGTGGCCTTTGGGCCAATGAAATGAAACTGCATGTCCGAGTGTCATCGCGTGTAATCGGAGGGAAGTGAGCGTACACGCGATTGGCCTGGGTACGTGTATTTCTGGGGTGCGCAGGAAGTTCCACACGCGATTGGTGGAAATCCACGTGTGCTCTGTCATCACGTGTAATAAGGGAAACACCCGCGCGTCTCGCATCACAGACGCGCTCACGCGCTAAGGGCCTTTGGTCCAATGAAATCGCATATGCGTGCTGACGTGCATACGCGCTAAGGGCCTTTCCTCGATTTACACGCAGACGTGCAGGATTTTCACGTGCCAAATCACTCCGTATCAAGCTGGCCACGCATAAGCACATGGAAGACCACGCTCCTGCCCAAAAGGCCGAATTACTGCCCCCCAGAGCCCCGAGCAGCCTCCCACGAGCCATCTGCTGCTGCCTGCCTGCTGCCACCGTGCCCTGCCATTTGGTGCCTGCACATCAGCCATCTGCAGGGGTCCATTTGCTGTGTCCACCCCTGCTGGAACAGAGTACTCCCGACTGGGATACCATCGCTCCACAGCCCAGCCCCAGGACCCAGTTGCCCACCCACTCCTGCCTCTGGGGTTGCCATGTCGGGCACTGCTACATCTGGCACCACTGGCAACCCCCGGCCAGAGAGGCAGAGGGGCACCAGCTTCAGTGCCACCGAAGTTGGTGTCCTGGTGGAGCAAGTCCTGGGGCAGTATGATGCCCTCTTCGGAAGTAAGCGCGCCAACAAGGAAGGACGGACTCAGATCTGGACGGACATCGTGACTGCCATCAACGCGGAGGGGGTGGCAGTCCGCGACTACCAACATGTCAAGAAGCGCTTGGATGACTGCAGGTCCAGGACCCTCTTGAAGGCCCGGCGCCTCGTGGAGGGGGGCTGGGGCCGCATGAGTACCATCCAGATGAGGGTCCTGGAACGCATAGGCCCAGCGCTCCACGGCAAGATCTTTGAGAGGCAGACCCATCTGGAGTTGAGCGGTAAGTGGCCAAGCATTGCTGTGTGAGACAGGGCATGTCGCAGTGTGCTGGTTGTCTGATACCTGCCTGTATGTGTGACATAGCCCATGTATGCATGTGTGTGTGCAGGGACGTCATGCATGTGAGACCAGTAATGTGTGAACCACACGGTTGGTGCATGTGTTCAATTGCAGCATGGGTTGCCCTATGCGGAATGGCCACATGAAAGCATGCCAGTCTCTGTTCCTGGACATGGGTGAGGGATGGGTGCTGATGCCATGTACATATATGCTGTCCATGTCTGTGTGTCTGACCAGCGTGTCTGTGACTTGTGAATGCCTGGGATGCATGACACATGTCTGTGGCAATGTTCCGGTTCACTGATGCAGCCTAGTCATCCTTGTATCCACTGTGTCTGTGGTGTACGAGGCCAGATGGATGAAACTAGGGTGAAGTGTGTGCATGTGATAGGCATGGCACATGATGCATGTGAGTTCCAAAACAACAGTGTATGTTTAAAGAATAACTTGGACATGTATGCTAATGTCCATAGCATGTGCCATGCCTGTTACTGCATGTGTTTTACCTGCACTGAGCCATGTGTTGTGGAGGGACATGATGGAAGTGATCTTTGACAGTGCCACTCATCTGCTATTGCTTCCTGTCTAGGGGACCATTGTACAGTACCCTGATGCTTGTGTTCTATGTCTCCCTCTACACAGCGCCACGTGAAGAAGAGGGCAGAGACGGCTCTGTGGAGCAAAGCGGCGGGGATGCCCCCACGGCTGCAGCGGAAGGGGTGGGTGAGCCCCTACAGGGGCTTGCAATGGCGGAAGACGGGGTTGGAGCCATCCAGGTTGGTAGTTTCCACAGAGGAGGAGGAGGCCGCTACTGAGGCGCACATGGGGCCTGGTGGGGGCATCCCTGCTGGTGCAAGTGTTGCAGTCCAGGGGCAGGGGCAGGAGGCAGCGCAGGTCGCCGTGGAGGGGCCTGTGCATGTCACTGTCCCTGACACTGTGACTGCACCACCATGCACCAGCAGGGATGCCCCATCCCAGGCCCGTCCGCAGGTAGGGGGGATGTCCATGTTATCTGACTCCCCTCCACCTGCGTACGAGGGGACCCCTGGCCGTATGGAGAAGGTCCTGATTGGTGTCGCGTTGCGCACAGGTGCAATTCGTGATGAGGTGCGTGCTTCCCGGGAGGAACATGCACGTCATCACGGAGAGCACCGTGCCGACGTGGCCCAGTTGGGAACGGCCATTGTCGGGGGTTTCCTACATGTGTCGGCCAATCTGGCGACCCTCTCCTCCTCTGTGGAGACTATGCACCAGTCGTTCTCCATGCCGTCTTCCGGCCCAGATGCCACTGGGGCCCCCTGTGGACCTGCCCCGACCAATGCAGCCGGCTCGGTGGGGATCCCATCCCTGCCACAGTCGGGAGTCGGAGGTCCAGCAGGGGTGGACACACAAGCAACTAGACCCCAGCAGATGGAGGATGTGACGGCTACATCGGGCAGGGCACGTGCGCGTCGGTGGATACCATCAGCCTGGATGCCGTCGTGCTGGCACAGGCAGTTGCGTCGGAGGCAGCTGCAGGCTCGACGTGGGAGGCATCATGGCTCGGGGCCATCAACATCAGGGGTGCAGGCATCGGCCGGAGGGCAGGAGAACCCTGGAATGGGAGTGACTTCCGTGTGGGAGCGGTTGGGCCAGCGGATAGGTGCAGAGCGGCAGCGGGCAGAGGAGGAACCGCTCACAATGGTCAGGGCGGAGAACTCCATGCGGAGGGTGCTGAGGCGGGCTGAGTGCCTCGAGGGTCTTCGCAGGGAGTTGGAGCTGGACACTGCTTTATCCCTGCGAGACCTCGGGGCCATGGAACATGCCCACCTCCAAGCCATTGAACAGGAGTTCGATGATGCCCTGGCCCATGACAACATCCAGTGAGCCGCTGGACTAGCCCGCTGCCCATGTAAATAGTTATGTAGTTAGTGTTAGGTTTCCTTTGTTTTTGCTTTTTCTTTGGACCTTTTGGACAATGGGCCATATTTTTGTATATAGTTATTTTTTATTAGGTAGTGTTGTTAGATAGGTTTCATTTCTTTTGTTGGGATCATGGACCCTGGCTTGTTCACCTTTACATAGTTATCTGTTGGATTTTCGTTTGTTTTTACCATTTACCCATGGAGCAATGGCTTTCTATTATAATTTCACATTGGATTTTCTTTTCAGGACTGTGACTTTGGACACCATTCCTTTGGATTCTGATTTTTGGTTTAGCTTTTTTTCATGGACATGCTGCTTTTTACTTTTTTTAAATTCACATTTCTGTTAGTTTATTTTTGATTCAATTCTTGTTTTCTTTAATACATATTTTTAGATCAAACTTCAATGTGTAGTATCATCTCATTGGTTTCATGCATATCATGATACATGTTTGGAGATTCACTGACACCCATTGGGTGTATGTGAGGGACATGTGTTCGTTTCCAAACTTGCAATTGCAGTTCTATCATGTTATTTCCATTTCTGAGTGGGTGGATGCAATACTCGTGTGGGTGTTTTGCATTTGGAGGCTGACCATGGGGACCGGGGATCTAGATTGTGATGACATGTGGGCTGGGGTACATGAGTTGGACATGAGTGGGGATCTGCTGGCAGGTGCCCCACGGTGCTGGGGGGTGGGGGTGCAGGGGAACATGAGTTGGACATGAGTGGGGGCCTGTTGGAGGCTGCCCCTGCACTGCTGTGGGGTGGGGGTGGTGGGAGACATGAGTGGGGGCCTGTTGGAGGCTGCCCCTGCACTGCTGGGGGGTGGGGGTGGTGGGAGACATGAGTGGGGGCCTGGTGGAGGCTGCCCCTGCACTGCTGGGGGGTGGGGGTGGTGGGAGACATGAGTGGGGGCCTGATGGTATCTGCCCCTGGTGGCTGGGGGGTGGGGGTGGTGGGAGACATGAGTGGGGGCCTGGTGGAGGCTGCCCCTGGTGGCTGGGTGGTGGGGGTGTGGTAGACATGAGTGGGGGCCTGGTGGAATCTGCACCTGGTGGCTGGGGGGTGGGGGTGGTGGGAGACATGAGTGGGGGCCTGGTGGAGGCTGCTCCTGGTGGCTGGGGGGTGGGGGTGGTGGTAGACATGAGTGGGGGCCTGGTGGAGGCTGCCCCTGGTGGCTGGGGGGTGGGGGTGGTGGTAGACATGGGTGGGGGCCTGGTGGAGGCTGCCCCTGGGGGGTGGGGTGGTGGTAGACATGGGTGGGGGCCTGGTGGGGGCTGCCCCTGGTGGCTGGGGGGTGGGGGTGGTGGTAGACATGAGTGGGGGCCTGGTGGAGGCTGCCCCTGGTGGCTGGGGGGTGGGGGTGGTGGTAGACATGGGTGGGGGCCTGGTGGAGGCTGCCCCTGGTGGCTGGGGGGTGGGGGTGGTGGTAGACATGAGTGGGGGCCTGTTGGAGGCTGCCCCTGCACTGCTGGTGGGTGGGGGTAATAGGGGACATGAGTGGGGGCCTGTTGGAGGCTGCCCCTGCACTGCTGGGGGGTGGGGGTGGTGGTAGACATGAGTGGGGGCCTGGTGGAGGCTGCCCCTGGTGGCTGGGGGGTGGGGGTGGTGGGAGACATGAGTGGGGGCCTGGTGGAATCTGCCCCTGGTGGCTGGGGGGTGGGGGTGGTGGTGGACATGGGTGGGGGCCTGGTGGTGGCTGCCCCTGCACTGCTGGGGGTGGTGGGAGACATGCATTGTTGATCAGTAGTGCAAGGTGACGTGGGTTGGCTGGGGGGCATGCCCATGGTGGATGGGCTGCGTGCGGGACATGAGCAGGGGTGCAGGGTAGTCCCCCGTGGTGTGGGCTGCCTGCAGGGGCCGTGGAGGTTGTAGAGAGAACACCTGGAAGGACCCACACGGCCAATTCACGTGTAGTACTCCCCAGAACCCCTGAAATACACGTACCCTGCTGAAATCGCGTGTGTGGAACTTCCCGCGCACCCCTGAAATACACGTACCCTGCTCGCACGGGGACAATCGCGTGTGGAACTTCCCGCGCACCCCTGAAATACACGTACCCTGCTCGCATGGGGCCAATCGCGTGTGGATCTTCCCTCGGTCCCCTGAAATACACGTACCCTGCTGTAATCGCGTGTGGAACTTCCCGCGCACCCCTGGAATACACGTACCCTGCTCGCACGGGGCCAATCGCGTGTGGAACTTCCCTCGCTCCCCTGAAATACACGTACCCTGCTGTAATCGCGTGTGGAACTTCCCGCGCACCCCTGAAATACACGTACCCTGCTGGAATCGCGTGTGATACTTCCCACGAACCCCTGTTATACATGTTCCCCGCTTGGCGTTTGCTGTTTGCCAGCCCTGTGTACTGGTCCAGGGTTAGCGCAGCCCTTTGCGATTATTTGGGGATTTTGAAGGCTTTTCATTGCGCGAGGGCGTTCTTGGGGGCGTAACTGGCGCTGCTGCAGGGTCGCTGCGCCACACTGCGCCACGGCTGGTTTTGGATGCGAAAATCCATGAATACGCTGTGCGCGGAAATCGATTTTAGCGCACGCGGCTGGCGCAGACATTCGCACGGGCATGCTGTGCGCCAGTCGCGTGCGCCACTTTTGTGCGATTTTCTATGAATTACCCTGTAAGTCTCCTCCATCATCAGCCATATGTGCGTCTTTTCTGAGACTATATGGGGCAGATGAGATGCCACGTACCGCATGATAGTATAGGGCTCAATTGTAAAACAAAAATGTACTCACTGTATATGTGGGTAAATAAGAGAAAATAAAAACTCTTCCTCCCGATCCTGTGCAATATACATGGGTGGATGAAGGGTCCGTCTTTTAGATAGGGATCTTTACAAGTCCAAAGAATTACAGGGGGTGAATTGTTTCCTTAAGCACGTATATGGTTTTTATCAGCATGCCATATTACTAACTTCCATGTGCCACGGACAATTTAGATGCACTAAATCCAACGTTTGAATTCTGACATCACGGTAAAATAAAATCCCTTATTGTGCTCTATTGATGTAATAAACATCTTTGTGAATGGAACTTAAATGTTTAAAAAAAAATTCTTGCGACTCATTTTGCGCAAAACATTTCCATATATGACCTCTACAATTCCCAGAATTCACTTGGGACCAGTATGAGTCCTTCGGCCATGTCTATGGCCTATATTAGTGAGCCATGCCTCTAAAATCCTCGTTTATGCTGTGGCGAGCCAATTCAGTACGCAAACACAACAACGGTAAGAGACGCATTATTTGTTTGCAATATATGAATGTTATAACAACATGAGCTTTGATGCTCATTCATGGCAAAGAAGTAAGGCGCATATTCGCTGATTGGGGAAGTAGAATAAAACAAGCTGTGATGTTCCTTTCACGGCTCCTCAGAGAGGCTGCGAGGGGCAGTCAACAGATGTGTGTGAACAAAGGGAGGCTGACAAAGGTGTGTGGTTGCGCCGGGAATGCGAGAAAGAAACATTTACAGGCCGATTCATGGAATTAATGTGCGCCGAAAATGTGTGAAAATCGCAGCGCAAGCGTGCAGAAGCCACGCACATCGATTCATGCAAGTCAGTGCGCGTGTAAATCCTGGGATGTGCGCTAAAATCGTGGGTGGCGCACGCAGGCACACATGTCATTAAACGGTGTGCGCTACGCGCACAGCGAAAGCACACCTAGCACAGCGCAGACAACAAAAAGTGGGCGGAACACGGGGCGTAACACGCGGAATGGGGAACAACGCGTGAAAATGTGGGCATTACGGTGGAAGTACAGGAGGTAAATGCTTGTAACGCCCACACGCGTATTCATGGAATCGAACAGGGGAAAGGCGTGCCCCAAAAAAGACGCGCTAATCCGGAAACACGTACGCCAGCAGAAAGTAGGCGTCAGCGGCCCCGCGCAGCATAAAAGTGCGCGCAAATAACAAACAAGCTCAGACGCTACGATGAATATACCGTTCCTCGCAGCAGTGGTCGTGGGACACTGCAGGAGGAGGAGGATAGCCAGGGCCCGCATTTTTTTACCCAGAACCAGCCTTTTTGGGATGCCTGATGACCAGGTGTATGGGAGGTACAGGTTTCCACCACACATAATACTCAACCTGGTGAGTGAGTGGGATGATGACCTCACATCACCCACCCTGTGCTCCCAAGCATTGAGCCCCTTGGAAAAGGTGCTCAATGTACTGCACTTTTTGGCTACTGGTTCATTTCAGCAGACAAGTGCCATAGTGGGGGCGGTGTCCCAGGCCACGCATCACGCTGCCTACACCAGGTGTTGGCCATCATGACTGCACGCCCCTCAGTCCGCAGGCACATATACATGCCCAGAACACCTGCAGAAAGGCAGGCTGCCGTCCAGGACATTTTCGGATTGGCACACTTCCCCAAAGTGCTAGGTGCCATTGATTGCACCCATGTGGCTCTACGTCCTCCCAGGGCAACTGAGCACATCTATAGAAACCGCAAGCACTGGCATTCCATCAACGTGCAGGTAGTATGTGATGCCAAGGGAATCATCACCTCAGTATATGCAAACTATCCAGGGTCCACCCGGGACCTAGAAGCTGGGCGGCATGGCGACACATGGCTGATTGGTGAGTATAAATGCCTCTGCACAACCCCACTAATGATACCCATCATCACCTCCCCAGGGGACAGTGCCTACCCTCTGAGCACCTACATGATGACGCCAATTCAGAACCCCACCACACCACCCAAGGTAAGATACAACACAGCACATATTGCAACCTGGGGCATAGTGGAGCGCACATTCGGAATGCTCAAGTCACGCTTCCGCTTCTTTGACCGCTCTGGTGGGCAACTGCTATATGCGCCCCCAGTAGTGTTCAGGATCATAGTGGCAGTATGTGTCCTGCACAATGTTGCAACCCGCCAGGTCCTGCCGGTGGACATGGTGGTGCCCCCACATCCCCAACCACATGCACAGCTGCTGTGCATGGAGGTGAAAGGGCACGTGATGAGGCAGCCCGTGCCCAGCTGGTGGCTAATTACTTCACCTAAAATCCTACCCCTGTGGAGTGCACATAGCCTCCTGTCTGAGGAAACTGGAGTACGAACTGGAACCGTTGTGAAGTAATCGTGTGTGAACCGACAAGAAGAACAAGAATCACCTGCTCGCTCCACACAAAAAGCACATACAAGAAAATGGCATCCTACGCGTATCTTTTAAGCCAGCCCACACGTGCGACGTCACTTAGGCGCCTACGCGCTAAATGCCTTTCCTCCAATCACACGCAGTGACACCCAGATGTGCAGTTTTTTCACGTGTACAATAAACATGCACCGTGTTGTGGGAAACACCCATGCGCATAACGTCACGGACGCACTTACGCGCTAAGGGCCTTTCCTCGAATTTCACGCTGATGTGCCAAATCACTCCGTATCATGCTGGCCACGCAACAACACACGGAAGACCATGCTCCCGCCCAGAAGGCCATTTTCCTGCCCCCCAGAGCCCCGAGCACACTCCCACCTGCCATCTGCTACTGCCTGCCTGCTGCCCACATGCTCTGCGATTTGCTGCCTGCACGTCAGCCATCTGCAGGAATGCGGTTGCTGTGACCGCCCCTGCTGGAACTGAAGACTCCCGACTGGGATACCATCGCTCCACAGTAAAGCCCCAGGACCCAGTTGCCCACCCACACCTGCCTCTAGGGTTGCCATGTCGGACACAACACCATCTGGCACCAATGACAACCCCCAGCCAGAGAGGCAGAGGGCCACCAGCTTCAGTGCCAGTGAAGTTGGTGTCCTGGTGGAGCAAGTCCTGGGGCAGTATGATGCCCTCTTTGGAAGTTTGCGCGCCGACAATGAAGGATGGAGGAGGATCTGGATGGACATTGTGACTGCCATCAATGAGGAGGGGGTGGCAGTCCGCGAGATTAAACATGTCCAAAAGTGCTGGGAGGACTTCAGGTCCAGGACCCTCAACAAGGCCCGGTGCCTCTTGTAGGCAGCGGATGCCAAGGAGTGCTGGGTCCACCTGTCCAACGATCTCATCACTGCAACAGTTGGTGGAGATGTACACATGCATGTAAGTCTGGTGGCATGTGTGCATGTGTTGTGCACTCCCCGTGTTGCATGTGACGTCAGGCTCACCTCCGGCTGCTTGTGCTGTTTGTGTATGGATGGTGCTGGCTGGTTCGATATTCGTGTTGATTTGCTCATGTGTGTGAGTTGAAATGACATGTGTGTTGGGGAGTGTGATGCCATGTCTGAAGTTTTACACTGCCACTCATGTACAACTGTCAAGTGTGTATCAGTACATTGTACAGTGCCCTGATGCCTGTGTTCTATCTCTCCCTGTCTGCAGCGTCAACTGATGAAGAGGGCGGAGAGGGTGCTGTGGAGCAAAGCGGCAGGGATCGCACCACCAGCCGGAGACGCAAGGACAGGCTCCCCTCGCATGTTGTCATCTCGCTGGGGAGTGAGGAGTCTGATGCTGCGCCCCAGGCCGCAGCTGCTGAGGGTGGGTCCAAGAGGCAGAGGTCAGAGGTGGACTCCTCGGCAGCAGAAGGGGCAGCTGAGACCCCACAGGGTCCAACAGAGGAATATGGCACAGAGTCATCCAGGTTGGTGGGGGGTTTAGTGGAGGAGGCGGCCGTGGAAGGGACACACACAGGGTCTGGTAGTGGGGGATTCCACTGGTGTAAGTGGTGCAGTGCAGTGCAGGGGCAGGGACGGAGGCGGCACAGACTGCCGCGGAGGTGCCTGTGTGTAATCCTGTCCCCGATCCTGTGACTGCATCATCCTGCACCAGCAGGGATGCCTACGTCCAGACCCGTTTTCTGGATGCCTCATTGACCGCGTTGACCTACTGGGACGGGTCACCAGGGCTGGATTCCTCTGTATGCTGGACCTTCTTCCGACCCCCCCTCCTCACCTGAACCCCCTATGCACCATTCATCCTCCATGCCATCTTCCCACCCATATATCACCTGGGTACCCTGTGGAGCTGCCTCTGACCCAGTGGCCAGGCAGGTGAAGGACACATCCCTGCCACAGTCGGGAGTCAGACGTCCAGCAGGGGTGGCCACCACAACAACTGCACCCCAGCTCGAGGAGGACGTGCAGTCAACAAGGGCCAGGGCACAGGCACAGCAGCAGCAGCAACAAGGTGGGAGCGATGATGGCTCAGGGCCATCAACATCCGAGGGGCAGGCATCGGCCAGAGGGCAGGAGGACCCAGGATTGGGAGTGTCTTCCGTGTGGCAGTGGTTGAGCCAGGCCATAGGTGCAGAGTGGCGGCGGGCGGAAGAGGCATGGCTCACAATGGTCATGGCGGAGAACTCCATGCGGAGGGCACTGAGGCGGGCCGAGTGCCTCCAGGCAATTCGCAGGGAGTTGGAGTTGAACATTGCATCGTCCCTGCGAACTCTCAGGGCCATGGAAGAGGACCGCCTCCAGGACATAGAGCAGGAGTTTGATGATGCCGTGGTCCAGGAAATCGGAAAGTGAGCCGTCGGAC
Source organism: Ambystoma mexicanum (assembly GCF_040938575.1). Taxonomy (NCBI): domain Eukaryota; kingdom Metazoa; phylum Chordata; class Amphibia; order Caudata; family Ambystomatidae; genus Ambystoma; species Ambystoma mexicanum. The sequence goes on along the minus strand of NC_090929.1, from coordinate 763,519,387 downwards.
TAGCCCGCCGCCATTGTATATAGTTTTTAGTGTTAGGTTTCATTTTCGTTTTGCTTTATTTTGGGGTGATTGGACTATGCCCCACACTTTTGTATATAGTTATTTCTTAGGTAGTTTGATAGGTTTCATTTCTTTCGTTGGGCTCATGGACCCTTTGAACATTCGTTGTACATAGTTCAACATTGGATTTGTGAGAACTTATTTTATTTTTTTTATTCACCATGGATCAATGGATTTTACATTTTATGTTTCCTTTGGTTTTGCTTTGGAGGACGGAGAGTTTGGACGATTTTTTCTTTTTGATTTCTTTGGATTCCTTCTACATTTCATTTTAGTATGTTTTGGATATGCATTTCATTTCATGTTTGACATTTTTTTATGCTTTCATTTTTTTACACTCATTTTGCTCATAATACATTTTCATATTATACTTCCATGTGTGGAATTTGCTCATTGGGTTCATGCATGTCAAAATGTGGGTTTACACAATCAATGGCACCTAGTGTGTGTGCGTGACGGACATGTGTTGATGTACATAGTTGACTTTTGGTTTGTGTCATGAGATAGGCATGTCAATGTGGGGTGGATTGGGAAATTCATTGCATCTCAAGACTCGGGTGGCGTGCTGTGGGATTTTGGTGGACATGAGGGCCATGATTGTGCATCTTTATGACATGTTGGGGGGACATGAGTCGGGGGCCTGCTGACAGGTGCCCGTCACTGCTGGGGGGGTCAGGGGGACATGAGTCGGGGCCTGCTGGCAGGTGCCCGTCACTGCTGGGGGTGTGCTGGGGGACATGAGTCGGGGCCTGCTGGCAGGTGCCCGTCACTGCTGGGTGGGGGGGGGTGCAGGGGGACATGAGTCGGTGCACACTTGTGCATGGTGATATGTGGGCTGGCTGGGGGCACAGCCCGGGTGGATGGGCTGCCTACGGGGCATGGCCAGGGGTGCAGGATAGTCTCCTGTGGTGTGGGCTGCCTGCAGGCCCTGGGGAGGGTGGTGAGTGCTCACATGGGAGGACACACACTGCCAATTCCCGTTGGGGCACCCCAGTCATACACGTACCCCACTCGCCCAAGGCCTATCGCGTGTGTAACTCCCTGCAAACCCCAGTAATGCTCGTACCCTGCTCGCACAGGGACTATCGCGTGTGAAACTCCCTACGAACCCCAGTAATACACGTACCCTGCTTGCACAGGGCCTATCACGTGTGAGACTCCCCGCGGACACCAGTAATACATGTACCCCGCTCACCCAAGGCCTATCGCGTGTGTAACTCCCCACGAACCACAGTCATACATGTACCCTGCTCACACAGGGCCTATTGCGTGTGAAACTCCCCACGAACCCCATTAATACACGTACCCCGCTCGCTGAAGCCCTATCGTGTGTTATAATTCCAGCGCACCCCAGGGATACACGTTCCCCGCTTGGCGATTGCAGTGTAGCGGCCCTGTAAACTGGTCCAGGGTTGGCGCGGCCCTTTGCGCTGCATTGGGGATTTCAATGGCTTCTTCGGGGCGTAACTGGCGCTGTGGGATGTTCACTGTGCCAGCGCTCATTATTGCTTGGAAATTCCATGAATACGCGGTGGGCCAGAATGCTGTGTAGCGCACACGGCTGGCACACGCACACGGCTGGCACACGCTCTCTCTCTGCGCTGAAATCTATGAATTACCCCCTTACTGTTTAAACAGAGAGGTGGCGCGGGGCACGCACCAGCCACACCTTTAATTGTCGAGCGCACAACGGGTTCCCTAGGGCATAGAGCTGACACTAGGTGGGCTTTATGCAGATGGATTGGAACTCTGAACATTCTGCAGCACTTAGAATAGTATGGACTATGGTTACTTGTAACAATCCGAGCCCATGTGCACAGCCCTATTGGGCAGGTGAATTGAAGGCCGTCAGGAAGAAAGACGAAACATTTTTGGCATCATTATGATACAGATATTTATGGTACTGCATTATATGGGTGCCGCCAGGAAGAAAGATATCAACTTTATGGGACAAGATTGCCAGAAAATATTCATGGTATTGCATTGAGCCAGATGCATACAGAAGCATGATGCTTTTGTTGTATTTTCACACAGGAATCATTGATGAGTGCTTGATGAATATCGGGCAACCAGAATAGAATATATCTGGACCTTGATATACAAGCTGAGGTGGTATGAGAGGTGTCACAGCCTTTGATGTGACCCTTGGTAAGCACTAGGCTCACGTATAACTTCTCTGTGTTGCATCCCAGGTACGAGCAGGGATTGTTCCTCTTTGCAGAGTAGTTTACAGATACGCAAGCTACCCCTATACCTGTACTACTAGTCGGGTAAACCAGAAGGTCGGAATTCTGACAACACAATGTTCAGATGTTTTTTGTCATGTGTTCAATGGAGGCTGATGTAGATGCCTTGTCCTCCTCTTTCATTGCAGTAGAGGTGTAGATTAATCCATCACCACTGCAGGAAAAAGTCCATCGTTTGACACTCGACTGCATCATTTTGAGTGGAGGTGAGTGTCAATCTGTATATACATAAAATGAGATATACACACAAGATATATCTGTGTCGACATAAATAAGAGATCAGAATTCTGATGTTTTGTATATTGTCTATTTGTAGATTGTGTTTTGAAGACATCCTCCACCGTATTCAAATTTCGAGTGGTTGCAACTCAACCATCCGTCTCATGAAGAAGGTCGCTTTCAGTAACTGGCCCAGATTATGTACCCATTTTGTGACGACCGAATGTTGAGTTATATCAAATAAGCAGGATGCTATTTGTTTTTTCTTTATTTACAATTACTGAAATTATAAAGAAGTGTTGAAACCTATGTGAAAATATATGTTTTTTAGAGTACCCCAATTTTGGAATATTGATGTGCATAGTGAAAGTGTGAATGAATGATGGAATTAATGGTGGTGTACAAATGTGGATGTTGAGAATAATAATGTTTTGTTTAAGATGCATATAAATAAATATATATTTTTTGACAAGATTTGGTATTATTATTGAATTAGACGTTCCAATCTCATTTAGCCCAGGTTAATTTTTTGTTCCATAAACTTTCTTCAGTCATGAACCACATTGACGAGGTAAGGATTGCTCATAGTAATTTAGATGTCTTGGTTTGTGGTGATTTGAATATTGAATATTTTAACAACGATCAGAAATGAATAATCAACCCACCAAAAAATTCTACAGCTAAGATATTGAGAACGATAAATTGGAGGGAGGAATAAAGTAAAAGAAACATTCATATCATCAATGGCCATTTGAAGGGCAACATTCCACCAGCAACAACGTGAAAGAGAGGAAACCAGACTAAGATCTTGGATTATGTATTTGCCTTGGAAAATTTCCAGGGAAAGCTGGAAACTATGAAGGTTATACGCACTACACATAGTAACCATAACTTTATACAGATACACGGGTGCCCGTGGACTGAAGGACAGATTATTCCAACTCAACTCCAGATGGATTATAACATGGAGATTATGCCAGGATGAAATCGCCTAAGAATTAGTAGAACTGAGCTGATGGAATTGATGAAATCTTTATCAACTGGCTCAACTAAAGACCAGGCAGGTAATACCTTATCAATTCTGCAGTACCCATTGTCTCTACAAGCCTTTGTTGCCAAAAATGGTACAGCCACAAGAAGAGCGTTTTCATCTATGCATGTTTTTAATCAAGAGGTGGCTGATAGGAACGTATTACATCAGGCCATAGAACATTTCCAACACTTGCAACTGCTGAAGCATTAAGATAGGGAAAGCAAGCCTTTAAAAACTGGCTGAAATATCAGATGGCGACACCTCCAACTGGATGGTGAGAGAATGCTAAAGATGGTAGCCTTCAAAAACACTGCTAAAATGTTGAAAATCTTAAATGCATTAACAGCCCCCAGGAAGCCCTGATAGTTAACTCAGTACCAGCAAATTAATGGGAGAACTAACATGGCAGGCTCTTTTTGAGTAAGGACATTTCTGACCGTGAATATAAGAAACACTGCATGGTCCTTTCAGATTGATAAGGATGAAATTGTAACTCTGATAAAAAAAAAATCCAGCAACTCGAGGGCTGCAGGGCCTGACAAACGCCATATTAAAAAAAGATCCGAAACAATGGGCCACATTTAAAGTACTACTATTTGACAAAATGAAGATCACAAAGTCGATTCCACAATCATGGACAAAATCAATAGTAGTACCTATTTACAAGAAGGGCGATAGGTCAGACCCAACAAACTATAGGCCTATCACCATTTTAGATGTGGTGGGCAAGTTGTTCTCTGCAATCTTGTTGAAAGAACTAAACATCTGGAGCTTAACCATGAAGCACCAAGACCTCTGGCAGTCTGGATTTGCGAAGGGTATGGGCACAGATTTGAACCTGTTTCTGATCAATCTCCTCAAATTCAGGATGAAAGCAAGTAAGAACAAAAAAATGTACATCGCGTCAATATAGCTGGCGCATGCTTTCGATTCCATAGATAGAACTATAATGTGGACAAAACTGCAATCTTGGGGATGCCCGACCAATCTAAGTGAAGTCTTAGAATTACTGCATACCTCGACTACAATCAGAGTAAGACTTGACATGAAAGGCACCCTGTCTGATGAAATATGAATGTCAAAAGGAATTAAACAAGGGTGCAGGCTGGCATCAGCAATTTTCAACCTATATATTTCTGACATCGAAGAAGCATTTACCGGTGTCAGGTCCTTTTCACCATGGATATCAGGAACAGCCTTGGGTAGACTTCTCTATGCTGATCTTCTATTGTTGGACCAAACAGAAATAGGGCTGCAGTGTCAATTGGATGCATTGGTGACTTATGCTGAACTAAATGCACTAACGATAAATCCAAAATAATCCAAGATACTGACGTTAGGTGATGTCAGGGGAATAAGACGCAGTAAAAGAGCATGGTACTTGAAAGGGGAGAAAGCCCCAGAAGTTGCTTCAATGGTGTATCATGGTTCGACCCTCAATGACAGTATTAATGATTCCTTCGGCCTGACAATAGTGAAATCTAAAGTAAGGAATCTGGCTACACAGGCAAGAATCGTCAAACAAAGGTACTGCAAGTTCTCACTAACCCCTGTAATTGAATTCTACAAACTGAAGGTTATGCCCATATTGACGTATGCGGCTGAAACACAACATATGCTTGCAGGGACCGTTTGGCAACAAATTAAGGGCCTCTTCTGGTGGCGAGTTCTCAGTATGTCAAACCCACTCCCAGTTGATGTGATACAGAAATAATTGGGCCTAAAATCACTACATGCGATTATGGTGTGGAAAACACTATCACTTATATGCAAATGCCCAAGTCCTCCAGGGGAAGGCCGCTTTAAAGTACTAAGAATGGCACTGATGGAAAAGCATGAAAGATCCCTGACCCAGTGGAGAAGTATATGCATTGAAATTTTACAAGTTTGGAACTCTCTGAAGAAACATTAACACAGAATCCAGGGTATGTCCAAAAAAATGATTGGATCACGACAGAAGGACAAATGAACACCTTAAAAATTGGGGGGACAACGGGAATTGATTCTAGAAGAGGGGTGATCCCTAGTTATGTACACAAGTTTCCGTCGGCTGTATTGAGACACAGGTTTGAGATTCCGCTTTAACCTGTATCCAACAAAAGACGTAATAGAAAGATGGAAGGCTGTTAATGAACGCGATTACACTTGTAGACTTTGTTCAGATCTATCAGAAACCTTATTTCATCTTATGCTATATTTCCGTCCCGGTCTCAATTAAGAATGAAATACTTGGGAAAATGTACAGAGAAATTAACTGTAATGACATTTAAAGAATGGTGCGATTTTCCATTTCAAGGGAAAAGAATAACTGTGATATTAGCACTATTAGCTTTTTTTAAAGGACTCATGGAAGAAGGAAAGCGTTGTATGAATTCCACTTCTGAATAACAAGCCAATTGAAAGAGAATTTAGACTTTTTTCATTTTTTGGTTTTTATCCTTTCAATATCTTATTTGAGTTCATGTTGATTTTTTTTAAGGAATACATGTTATTAACGAAAGTATAGCATAGCAAAGTTTAATTTGTAAACAAAACAAAAAAAAATGCTTAATAAAAATTATCAGTAATTGCTTGACCTTGACTGACCATTGTATTGGGACATGTCAGGTATACAGCTCTGGTGTTAATCCCTTTTTGCTCACGGTGAGCTGTCTGTGAGAAAGTGGGGTGAGTTCCTAAGTATCCTACCTGATAGAATGGGGAAAAGATGTTACAGAGAATGGAATACTGTGTCTCACCATCCGGTGTCCCACTCCCCAACGACCCCTCATCCATGTGATCCTCCCACACTGGTCCACCCCTAGGAACTGGATCCAAAAGTGATTGCTGTGTCCTGGCCACCTGGATGACCGAGCCCCCGGGGACTAGCGTTTCCGTTACTATTTTTAGATTGACCCTTTAATTAATCCCCTTTCTTTGAAGATTTCTTTAGAGAGTTTCCCTTTACAACTGCAGCAGCCTCTTCCACTAATCTGCTGACTAAATTGTCTTCATCTCTGGTGGGAATATTCCCAATGTTCTCCTTAGACTAAGGCTGGCCTTCTGAAGTTGAACTGGAAGCCTCCAAAAGCCAGCCCTCCTCTGTAAAATTAGGCACAGAAGAAACCAGTGGGGCATCGTCCACTGAGTATCTATTGGTTTTCTCTGATGGAATTATTCCAGATATTGGCAATTGAGAGCCTACAGGCCACATTTGGGAGGAATGGTATTCTCGCTCACGCAAACCTTCCAATTTTATATGTATTTCACTAACCATCAGAGTATGAGCATGCACTTCATCTCTGATTTTATCATATAATTCTACAAAGGCAGACAAACTGAGTTAATCGCCAAAATCGATGGGGAGGTCAACTTAATTTCATTGGCCACATCCCTCAAAGCATGGTGCAGAAGGTCTCTTGATCTTCCGTTAGGAATCTGTCCTAGTAACATATTACTAGTTCATAATAGTTCTGGGAGCTGGGTAGGAGAATCAGTTTTCAACTTTCCTTGAATGGAGGAGATTGAACTATCTAGCAGTCTATCAATTTGCTCCTGATCTCCATTAAACGCCAATGAGAGGTTGTGTCCTGCATCTCTTCCAGAACTTGTAACATACTATGGACATTAATCTGCATGAGCGTACTGCCCATATCCAACAACATGACTTGGCAAGGTGCAATGGGCCTTATTTCCATACATTTCTTTTTCTGTTAATTTCTGTTCCATTGAAGCATTAAGATTTGAGTGGTGAAGCGTGTCTCCTAGGTTAGCACGTAGTTCATTCACTATGTCGTCTATCAAACAACCATTTACCTGCAACTGATCCGTTACTGAGACACCTACTTACACTAAAGTCATGGCACCTTCCCCATCCAACATATTCAACAGTAGGGGGAAATCTCCAGCTTTGACCATCTAAGGCAAGTTGCCTGATGCTCCTTTACCTGCAGGTATTATAGCAACTTGGCTTTGTAATCAATAACTTAGTGACACATTAATAATTCCTACCCCAACCCAAACATTCATTGTTTTGAATTAAGCCTGGTTTTTTGTTGGTGACAGAACACCAGGCCCAGTCTTCCAAAACTAAGTTACATATATCAGTATCTCCATATTTCTCCACGTGGAGCTGGGAGGTGGTTCCGCATTTCAGCAGTGTGTCCATATATGAGAGGTTGGTCAGAGTGACTGAAACCATGGAATCTTTTTTGCCTTGGATCATTTCTGCTAATGCGTTGCTCAAAATAAGCCCTTTCATATGAGTTACTACACATAGTTAAACATCCATTTTTTATAATTTGGTCAATGGTTTGGAAAGAATTTATTTTGATTAACCGATAACCACATTTTACATTGAGATAGTGCTCTAAAATAGAATTATATTAACGTGTATAGTAATAATGTACTAGCTGTACCCACTGTATCCCTCCCTCTCCCTCTCTTTCTCTCTGCTTCTCTAGCACTTGTTCTCTGAAATCTCTTGGCCTCTCTCTCTCTTTCCCTCGCTCTTTGAGGGAGGCGCATATTTGTCAGGTGTGTGTTTGCTAGAGCCACCCCACCCATTGCTGACAGCAGTGTAACCTGTGGAAAAACACAGATATATTGAAGGAGAGGTGGGCATGCTGTGTTTTTTGGTTAGAAGTTAAATAGAGCAGTAGTAACAGGGACATTCTCCAAGGTGGAAACCAGCCAGATAATTGGAGACACACATTCGGCCTCATTGCGAGTTCAGCAGTAACCCACCGGTGCAACCAGTGGGTTGACACCAAACTCATAACACTGTTTCCGCTACCGCGCCAGAAAGTGTAAGTCCCCATTCCCGTTGAGTCCCATAGCACTCCATGGGAATGGGGACATGGAAGCACTGGCACTGTTGATAATGGTGCTGGTGCTTCTGTGAAAAGCATGCGTGCAGGGGCCGGTGCCCCCAGCAGGACAGACCTGCCATGAGCAAAAGCCCCTGCAGGCATACTTGTGGTCTGGTGGTCTATAAAGGGTACCAGTACGCTGCTACTAGCACCCTTATTTCCGGACCGCCAGACTTGGAATGAGGCCCATTGTCTTTGAGTGCGTCTTGCAGTTATCCTGCCATCTCACTATGGACACATTGTATGTAAGGGTGGAAGTGGGGGCTTTAGTGTCTACCGGGGATGATGAGGTTTTGCCAGACCTTGTAAGGTATCAAGGTGCAGGGCTGCAAGATCACAATTACATTTGTAATTTTCTATGTTTTGTTAATTATTAGTGATTGTGTCAGTATATCAAATGAAGTTTGTGGTTTCAGTGCATTACTATCTAATCAGTGACCAGCACACAACATTAAACCTTTCATTTGTGTTCACAGATTAAATGGGGCATTGGTTTTAATCTGAGTGTGACTTTTTCCAAGAAAGAAGGGCAATCTGAGAGATGAAATGGCATGCACTTTTGTTAAAAGAAGCTATTAAAAAAGACGCTGGTTTAAAAGCTTTAACATTGCAAACTGGCTCTTTTTGATATTGTATAATGTTAAGTTCTAACTATGACATCATGGATAAATTTTAAGCATAACAATGTTAACTTCTCTTCCTGATCATCGCACAATCTCAACATTTAGAATTGCAAGATAAATGATGTTCTGTTAGAAGGTTTTTATCATATGATAGAGATTGTGTTTTGTAATACTCGGTATCTATTTCTATCCGTTTTTTATTCAATTGGTGCTTTTGTATTATTGGAATTGTGTAAATTATATTTCTTTTTTCTGTCGTTTAATGGAAATTTTCTTATTTCCGAATAAACTTGTTTGACCTGACCATATGATAGAGAGTGTATTACATTCCAATTGCACTCTTTAAAATACCTTTATGAGGAGGGGGAATGGGACAAATGACCTAAATGTGAGTTACTGGCTATTTTGTATACATTCAAACAACATTTTGGGGAAATAAAAATGATCAGATCTTGATATTGTACATTGGGCTTGGTGCAAATTTCATGCTGGCAACACTCGCCCTAACATGAATATGTTTGTAACCTTAACGACATGTGCTTATTTGGACAGGCTCAGAATTTGGACATGCAGATTAAATGGCTGTTGAACCTGTCACTATATTGTTCAGTACAAAAAAGAAGGTGGGTGAGACACACCTGCTCAACAGCCTCCCTGATGATTATTTGAGATAAGAAAGCGCTAGGAGGAGAACTACAGACCACAGAAATGCAGTCGAGGGATCTAACCCTGTTATTACCGAGTACCTGATTTGCAGCAAGGGATCTAACCCTGTTATTACTAAGTACCTGATTTGCAGCAGAAGGGATCTAACCCTGTGAATTTTTGTCTATTTTGGGATTTGACCCAGCTACTTATTTTTTACAACAGGTTCAATTGACCAGGACCGGGAGTGCGCGCCTCACCCACCTTCTTTTTTGTACTGAATGCTATGGGAGTCCCGGGCTCCAGAGGCAGCGCCACGGGGTGACTGTGCCCCACTTTGGAGAATCATAAAGATGGTTCTCTCCCCTCCCCCAAATTTGGGAAGGACTTGTGCTTTGGAGGGGTGTCGGTTGCTGGTCACCTGAACAGAAAAAAACGTTTTCACTACAGCTACCAGAATCCTTTGAGTCTAATTAGGCACACCTGCTCAACAGCCTCCCTGATGATTATTTGAGATAAGAAAGCGCTAGGAGGAGAACAACTACAGACCACTGAAATGCAGCCGAGGGATCTAACCCTGTTATTACTGAGTACCTGATTTGCAGCAAGGGATCTAACCCTGTTATTACTAAGTACCTGATTTGCAGCAGAAGGGATCTAACCCTGTGAATTTTTGTCTATTTTGGGATTTGACCCAGCTACTTATTTTTTACAACAGGTTCAATTGACCAGGACCGGGAGTGCGCGCCTCACCCACCTTCTTTTTTGTACTGAATGCTATGGGAGTCCCGGGCTCCAGAGGCAGCGCCACGGGGTGACTGTGCCCCACTTTGGAGAATCATAAAGATGGTTCTCTCCCCTCCCCCAAATTTGGGAAGGACTTGTGCTTTGGAGGGGTGTCGGTTGCTGGTCACCTGAACAGAAAAAAACATTTTCACTACAGCTACCAGAATCCTTTGAGTCTAATTAGACACACCTGCTCAACAGCCTCCCTGATGATTATTTGAGATAAGAAAGCGCTAGGAGGAGAACAACTACAGACCACAGAAATGCAGCCGAGGGATCTAACCCTGTTATTACTGAGTACCTAATTTGCTGCAAGGGATCTAACCCTGTTATTACTAAGTACCTGATTTGCAGCAGAAGGGATCTAACCCTGTGAATTTTTGTCTATTTTGGGATTTGACCCAGCTACTTATTTTTTACAACAGGTTCAATTGACCAGGACCGGGAGTGCGCGCCTCACCCACCTTCTTTTTTGTACTGACTGTCACTATATTGGGCTCAAAAGTTTAGATGAGCAGGGTCGGAGGGAACTAGCTGGGTCTCCGGGTAACTGTGTGCCTATTTGACAATGCACCGACATCCTTAGATAATTTTTTATATATATAATTATATATATATATATTTTTTTTTTTTCAGTGAAAAAAAGTTGTTAAATGGACGTTATGGTTCTAAGTAAAACCGAAAAACCCCTGAAATTCACCAGTTATGGTAAGCTAAGCAACCATAGCTCGCACCACCACCATGCACTGCTAACACTAACACCCAGGACATCAAAGATGACATCTCAAATGTCATTGATGACATCACTGATGACATCACATGTCTGGATCCCTCTTTTTTCCTTTACTGACATATGTAGGCCGCATAGTTTGCTTCAGTAACAGTCAGGAACTAAAAATTAAAAAGGTGCTATATTTGTAGACTTATCCTTCAAATCTGTTCTTATGGTAATTCCCTTAGAGTCCACTCACAGCATATGGAACATATACATAAGGAGAGATACAGGCTTGAAAGACAGCAATGCTTTCTATGCTTGAAGATAATCAGTAAGGTTATCAACATTTTCTTATAGTTCTGCTGTTTTTTATTACTGTACTTTTCCTGGATATGCTCATATTTGTGTAGTTTGTACTCACACTACTTTCCTTACGGTCCTGTCACATCATGTGATAATTATAAGTAGGGGGAAGTAGCAGCTTTGAGCAGAGCAATCATTTCTGTGCATGAAGATAATCACTTAGGTTACGAACATTGCCTGGTACTTCACTTTTCCTGCATATGCTTATATTTGTATGTGTTGTTGTCTCTTTGTGTTTTGTCTGGACTAATCAATTATGTAGTAAGTGGGTTTTATTAGCTACTTATTAAATGTTTCACAGTACGCAAACGTCTAATAAAGCATTTATCAGTTTACTATTCAACATGGTAAGATTATTAATATTATGTCTCCATCAACTATGCAGCACACAATGCCTATGTAACTACATGAGTAGCTTAGTATACTGGAAAGAACTTCATAATGATGCATTGCTTAATGCCCTACGTATCTCATGATATTTATTCCAATGATCCTTGACACTTTTTTATCAACATTACAAGAAGAATCTCTTATACAGACTTTTAGTGAAAATTAAATGCACATGTGATGTCATCAGTGACGTTTGTGATGTCATCTTTGATGTCCTGGGTGTTTGTCTTAGCAGTGCACGGTGGTGGCGCGACTTATGGTTGCTTGTCTTACCATAACTGTCGAATTTCAGTGTTTTTTTTGGTTTACCATAACGTTCCTTCAACAAAGTTTTTTTTTTTTTTACTGAATTTCATAGGTTTCTAGTAGGGCAACTTGACCATAATGTTCCTTAACAAAGTTTTTTTCACCGAATATAGATAATATAAATTGGATAAATATTTACTAGGATTCCTTTAGTTTATATACATATAACATAGAACATGCTGACCCCCCTACCGGCGCTAGTGGTTCTAATGTCCGCGGATCATGTGCATGTGCGGTCAACATCAACGCTATCCAAAAACTCAGGGGGTACCTCACATTGTTGTATCATGCAATAAAAACACTGAACATGTTCAAAAAGCAGCACATAAATACATTACATTCAATAATAAATAAGAAGTGGAAACTGTATATGTAAGACACAAACCGTCCAATTACATAGCATATGCAACATAATAGAATATACCAAAACAAAATAAATATGCCTCCAACAGAATTACCTCACAGAAACTGCACAGCAAAAATCAACAGCACACCTATGCAGCAGTAACAGCAAAACTTAGCACAAAACTACTGAGTACACTACATTTATTTTATATATTTATAAACTTTCTGTATAGGTACACTAAAAGTAATATATCTTTTTTTTTTTACACAGAAATGTCTAGTACTTTGAAATGGCTACAAGAAAATTCGGGATGAAATGAGTGAAAACAGTGATACTAATGGTAGACACTACACTTCACAATATAAACCAATTAATACCCATTACTTTGTGTACTTAACACATTTTTTTTAACAGACCATACAGACATTAAAAATAATCCAGAAACAGACCTGCGAATGGAGCAAAAAATTAATCTATTAAAGGAATAGTGCGCTCAGAAATGTTATTGTCCTGAGGTTTCGGGCATGTGTTTTTAAGCATACGTTGATCGATTGTACAAACATTTCCTATGAAGCTTAACATAGTTTTTCTCTTTTTTACACCTGCAAAATCAGGCAGCAGAGCGTGGCCATCGTGTGATAATCTTATCTGTCGCCGCATTGGCCAAGTTGGACTGACCAGGCACCACTAATTGATATGCCCTGCCCCTGAGGCTGACATCACCAAACCTACTGATATTCTCCACCTATCTCCAGGATGTTACAGGGCAGCGTAGCCAAACGCGCCCAGTCATCACCTAGGTGTTAACGTTAGTTGACGCAGAACTCGGAATATCAACACACATCATCTCACAATGCAGCGCGTCCCAATTTTGAATATAAAACTATACTTTTAAAGGAAATAGCAAAACTGTACAATTTGTTAAGTACTTTTATTTCACAATAAATGCTCCGAGAACATCTGGCGATTGCCATATTAAAACAAATGGGTAATTTTTTTCTTTGCTCGCGATCCACAAATGTTTATCGTGAGTCACGCGGTGTTCCTTTTGGGTATAAGAAGCGCATTGGGTGCACCGTGAATCGCAAGTCTTGGGCATCAGTTTAGCGCTAGGCCACCGTAAACAATGTCAGGTTGCTCCTTATCGCTGGTACTGCGTAAGGGCATATCGGCTTGTGGCGATCGTCCCAAAAAAGCATCATTGTGATCCAGCCATTCACGTGTATCTGCAGCTGCCGGTTAAAAAACCTGTCAGTTGGTATCTGAAATCTATGATAATCGCAGAAAGGCAGGATGTAGCTGTTTGAAAAACATAACCGAAATTTCTCAGTAGCCGATCTTTATTACAATTTATCATTTTAACCATTAATTCGGCCCTGTGTTAAAACTAATGATGAACACAGACGTGAAACAATGGGAACACAGAGAACAAAACGTGGAAAGTAGTCTACAATTTGCTTCAGAGATTAGTGCTATGAAATATGTGTAGCGGGAAATGGGATGCGAAGTCTAACGCTACAATCAGGGAACAAGCTAAGTGCAAGAAGAACACATAGACATAATTTTATTTAAATAGCGTTGCATTAGGTGTTTGTGGAACCTGGGGGAAACCCAGTAGTGGACTAGATCTCGATGCTACACTGCCCATGTGCCCGCAACAAAGAGAAGTACACACACAGGTTCTATTTGCGTGTCATTGCAATATGCCACAAACAACAACCAAGTACAATGTAAGCCAGCAATAACGGTCGGCGAATGATAAGTTGACTTGTTGGTCTATCAAATCGTCGAAAGTAAAACTTACATAAACATAATATTGGGCTTTTCTATTCTCTCGGCATAATGCACAGACTCCGTTTAGGTCAACGAATTTCATAAAATGAAATTGCATGTTCCTTTGTCCAGTTTAAGAATGGTGAACCTCATCATATTTGATGGTATTACACCCCTCCCTTCATTCATTCCTTTCGGAATCCTCCCTTTTCTTCAAGGTCGAAAAACAATTGAACCTTATACTGTGTACGATGCGTGGGTTTGCTCAGCTCGCAAGCAAAAATTCAAAGCCGCTGACCTTCACTCACAATGGGAGCCAATAGCCCTTCAGACCATACTGGCATTACAAATATTTTTGAAAAACATATGCATTGTTTGCTACTATCCACCACTGGTGCGGGACATTTCTAGTGATTTATTATGTTCCTCTGGAGAACTTTGTACTCTCCCAGCGACTCCCACAGCCAGCACAGCCACCTGTCAGCTCAGCCCATCTCCTGTTCACACGGCACATAATGTAAACATTTTTCGCAAGGAGTATATCTCGAGCCCTGACAAAATGTGCTTGTACAAGAATGTCCCAGGAAGCACTGCTGCAACCCCCTCAGACCAGGCCGTGGGTCCCTGAAATCTATGACCGCAGTTATATATTAGAGGCCAATAAGTTGCACACCTGTGTTTGTACTATCCCACATTGGATCACTAGCAAGGTGAAGGGTGTGGGGTTTTTGGCCACCTTACAAATAGTCACATAGTAAATACGTAATAGTAATGCTTTTATGTTATAATGCAGATGGTACCAAAAACAACTGCAAAGTAACTGGATTCACACATGGTCAAGTATCACTTGGTAAGAAAATCTTCACAACAATAGGTATAATCTACCACGCAGGATCCACAACCAATGCAGGTCACTACACTGCATATATAAAAAAGAATTGTGTATGGTTCGAATGTAATGATACTAACATTACTCTAAAACAGAGATTACCAGAAAATCTTGTAAACGCTTACTTAATATCCTTAAAACCAAAATTTAATAACTAATCTGTGTATGAACATAAAAAAAACTTCAAAACTATGACAAGTTAGAATATGCCAAATGGTATGTAACTGCCCCAAGATTCTGCAACAAGCAAACAGATAAATGAATACCACTAAAATAAAAAATAAGCAAATAGAATACACCAACTGCTATCTAATTGCAACAATACTACCACCACTTCCAAATCAAAAACCATACACATATTCAATTCCTCCCACTAAACTGAATGAAAGAAATATATTGTACCACAACGTAGAAATATTTTCTTTTAACCAGCATGGATTTTTTTCCCACAGACCCAATGATTTAATCAACAAACACAGGAACTGAGCAAATTGGACAGTACACTGGTTTGAACTATAATACTTCTAAAGTACTAACTATGAGGCTCGACAAAATACAGACATGTCTACTGTACAATGCAATACTCATTATAAACTACCTACACTAACGTGATTTTTTTCTTTTATCACAGTGATTGAAAAAAATGTCTGCTCCAACTACCCATATCATGAAAAAACTACATACAACCACAAAAAGTCAAAGAGTAAGAATATAATGATTGGACTCCCAAACACCACAGCATAACACACCCATTCAAGCAAACACCTGACCATAAACCACAATCTAACATGTTTGCTTCCATGGTTATCTTATGCTGCAGTGCTTGTTGCCAAACACTACAATCTTGACTGCATGGCCTGGCCAAAACGCTTCATACTGCCTCACCAAAAGAAACAATAAGTGTATAATAATTAAACTCACAAACACTGCAACATAACACAGCCATGCAAACAAACGCCTCACCAATAAATATAACCCAAAATGCCTAGAGTCTTCAATACCAACATTCTGAACACAATCCAACAAACACACATCATCTCACTATCCTATAAACACTATTACCAATCAGTACACGCATTTTTGAAAACCTATCCCCTAAACAGCCCACATACCATAGTCAAAATGTTTGGTTAAATGAGTGTGTCATGCTGTGGTGGTTACGGTGGTTGCGTCCAGGGCCTAGAGTCTTGGGTGCATGGCACCTAAGACTCTAGGCCCTGGACGCAACCACTGAAGCAAAACACCCATTGAAACAAACACCTACCAAATTACCACAACCCAAAAACATAATACATCCATCTCAAAACCTATCCATTTCAATTAACATTATAAAAAGTTATTACAGCCAATGTACAAACTCTTCAATACATACCCTCTTCACCCAATGCTCTTCTAACGACCCAAAACCAACATTATACTAAACTAACATAGCCAGTAGTGCGCCCAGTGTTTAATATGTCAGCGGACACCGCAAACACATCACAGCCTTCTCCCACCTAAACAAATGCATCATTTGACCATCTCTTACACCCCTACCCTCTCCAAGCACTCATACACACAAACACACTCCCCAAAATTGGATGTACATGCACTTCCACGCAGCGCTGCCCGGGGATCCAATATGGCACGCGCATCGAAAGAATGTGACACACTTCACGCCTCATCCCAGCCAATCAGAGAACACGTTGTGTGTCTACAGACATGACGGAAGCCATTTATCCAATCGGTGTACTGTCAGCAGAGCGAACAGGGAACTGTGTCCACGGAGCGGACATAGATATCACACATTTTGTGAGACCTACTTTTTGGTTGTTTAAAAAAAACAAACTACTGGACAGATTTTCACCAAATTTACAAAAGCACGCTTTCGGGACCAAGCCACTGCTCCTGCCTCGAATTTGGTGAAAATCCGTCCAGCGGTTTGGGCTGTAGGCACAACAGAAATATTTTCTCCATTCAGTCTAAGGGAAAAAAAAGAAATGTTGGGACCCTCCTATAACTCCCCCCACCCCCCCACCCCCCGCACCAAACCTCACCAATCATTGCAAAATAATTCAGAGTGGGCCATATATTTTTTGCAAAGTTTGGTGAGAATTCGTCCAGGGAGAGCTAAGTTATAAGATGCCCAAAAAGTGTTCTTCCTATGGGTTTAGCAACTTAACCATAACTACACGCAGGTCATGTAATATATATCACACGGCTCACAGTAGCGGCCATGTAGTTATATTTAAGTTGCTAAACCCATAGGAAGACCACTTTTTCTGCAGTTTATAACTTTGCTCCCCCTGGAGAAATCGTCACCAAACCTTGCAAAAAAAAAAGTATATGACCTGCTCTGAATTTTTTTGCTAAGTTGGGTGAGGTTTCATGCCGGGGGGGGGGGAGTTATAGGGGGGTCCCAATTTTGTATTTATTATAAACTGAATGGGGAAAAAGTTTGTGCACGGCTGCAGGCCGAACAGCTGGACAGATTTTTACCAAATTTGCGGCAGGAGCTTGGTGCTTGGGTCAGAAAGCATGCTTTTGTGTGTTTGATGGAAATTGGACCAGTTGCAAAGAACTGATATGTACCTCCCAAAAAATTAGTGATATCTGGGTCCGCTCCGCAGACTCATTTCCCTGTTCGCTAAACAGACCAAAGTCTCATTGGCTTGCGGTACGCCGTGATGTCGGCGAACATTCGACGAGGCCAGTGGTTGGCTGGATGGAGCGTGATGTGTGTCAAAGGTTTTGGGAAATGTCGCCATGGTGTATCGGAGGATAGTGTTGTGGTGTGTGTGTGGCAAGGCTCTAATCCATTGTGTGCATGGCAGAGCCTCTTGTACGTAGCAGTGTGTGCAGTAAAATTGGTCATATCTGGCTCCACTCCGGCGTCTGATTTCCCTGTTCGCTGCGCGGTCAAAATATTGATTGCAACACAGTGTGCAGTGACTGGATGTGTGTCAAAAGTGTTCCATGACGGCGGAATGCTGTTTGGGAGGACAATGCGGTGGCGAAAGGGGCTGAAAAAAATTGTTTACAACCTCTGGTGGTGGGAAGAAGGGATGGAAAGGGTGCAGGAGTGAGAAGCGCTTCATGTGATATATCTCATTAGAAGAATACAGTGGTGTGCCAGCACTATCTGTGCATACTCCGCCAATGCGTGGATACCTCAACAAGAAACAATCTTGTGTGGTCATTGCAGGCAGCCTTCGTTAAGGCATGCCAGCTGCAGCAGCAATGCCTTTCTGTAATGAGTGGTGGCAGGCATATTTGCAGAAGGGGAGTCCATTCCACGAGAGATGAGGATTTAAACCTACCGTGTACTATGGTATGTTGTGTGAGGTAAGTCCATAGCCCCATCGATGCATGGCTGCAGCCCTAGCGTAGAAAGTATGTCCACTGGTTGAAAAGGTATGTGCACTGGGTGAAAGTAGGTGCCATATTTTTGCTTTTTGTGTGGTTTGGCTGCAGTACACACAATATTGGTTGCATGAGTGTGGTGATTGGTAGAAAAACCTACAGTTGGTGGTGTATGGTTGGAGATGCTGCAGTGACCAGTCGTGCAGTGTGTCCACTGGGTGCAACGGAATAGTGTACATATGAAAGCGGTCACATGCAACTGGTTCTTATGTGCTTGCGTATTGCGCATTACGCAGATTAGTAAGTGTTGCAGTGCACTAAGCACCTTGGTTCTATGCACATATTAGAGTGTTGGGAGCAGGCCCAATGTTGTGAAGATTGTCTTGTTTGGTTGGCATGCTTAGAATGCTTTGTGATTGGAAGTGGGTAGCGGTGCCAAACACAGCGATATGTTTCTGCATTACGGTAAGTGGAACACATGTCCTTGCCTCCCTGCTTTATGATGCGGCAGTTGATTGGAAGTGCTGGTGCGTATGTTGTCTCTGGAATTTCTTGCACATGCCTACATGGTCACCTGCATGGCTCTGTTATGTTATGGTGAGTGTGGCCAAGTCCTAGACTGTTGGGTGCATGCCGTAGGCCTTCAACACAGCCACCACAACACAATGCAGCAATGCAGTTGTCCCTCTGCATGCATTTGAAGTTGGTGATTAGATCACAATGGTTGCAGAGGACATTGTACACTTGGTAGAACAGCAGAAGTGAGCTGCTATGCGTACATTAGAATACAGTGTTCATCATTGCCCCTGTTGCACAATAGGGAGGCACATGTCACCATTTGCGTTTGCAATAGTTAGGCCCTTATAAGACCCTTGCTTGAGAAAGTGTTTGACCACATTGCCCCATGGAAGGAAGTCATCAACATCAGAAAGTTGCAATATGGACAATGTACACAGCCACTCACTTACCGTTCAGCACAAACAACACAACGGCATGGAGCCATGCATGTAAAGATGTGCCCAGTGTGGAAGTTGGTAGGAGCAATTGCAGATGGGGAGTGCATTACACATGACATGAGATGTAAAACATGGGTTGTACTTTGGTGTGCTGTGTGTGGTGAGGCCCTAGCAGTCAGTGATGGTAGAGCAGTGGCAGAAGGGGAGTACAATGAAGACCACATGAAACTTGAAACGTACACTGCAGTATGGTCTGGTTGTGCTAAACCTGTAGCCCCTTCGATGAATGGGTGGCCACCTTGCACAGCCAAATATGTGCTCTGGGGTGAAGTAGGTTTCACATCGTTTCCTTAGGTGTGTGGTTTGTGATCATTGCATAAAATGGTGCTTTCATGGTTGTGGGGATTGGTTGCAATTCTTACTGTGTAGTACATGCCTTTACCTGATGGAGTAATGACTCCTCTAGTGTGTCCTGTGGGTGCAGTGGTGAAGTAGTGGATGCTTAGAAGTGGCTAGGGGTGTCCTGCATGTGCCTGATCACTTGTTCACCTGCTTATGTTGTGCTGGGTGTGGCCAAGGCGAACACTGTTTGGTGTATGGGAAAAGGCCGTAGGCCATAGGCCAAGCACTGAAGAGCTTAGGCCTGCACCATAGCATGCCACCATGATGCAGACATGCAGTTTTAAGTATGGATGCCTCCGATGGTGTTGATGTTCAAGAAATGGGTCTGCAGGACCTTGTAGAAGTGGTAGAACAGCACAAGTGACCTGATATGCGTCCAGTACCATATGGTGTACATTATGCCACCACCTTGGACATTAGGGAGGCACATGGCGCTGTTTGCGTTTGGCATGAGCTGCCCTTTGCACCACCCATCCTATGGTACATTTGTGGATTGTGGTGTGTGGCATATGTTCCCCTTCATGAGGCCATTATGTTGTGTTGATTGTGGGTAAGGCCTAGACTATTGGGTACATGGCCAAAGGTTGTAGGCTGTTGGCCATGCACCCAAGAGCCTATTCCTTTACGATAGCCAGCACACCATACTGCAGCCATGCAGAGTAGCCTCTGCATCTCTCTGAGGATGGTGACCTTTGAATAATGGGTGAGGAGAGCATTTTACACTTGATGGAACAACCAAGGTGAGGTGCTATGTGTTGACCAGCACGTGGTGTAGGTCATTGCGTGTGTTGCACATTAGGGAACCATATGTTAGCATTTCCGTTTACTATTGGATGTCCTTTACAAGACCCTTGTGTGAGGAAATGTTTCAACATATTTCACCATGAAAGGAAGTAATCAGCATCAGAAAGTTGCAATATGGACAATGTACAGAGCCACGCACCGTTCCGCAAGGCCAACCCAATGTCATGGAGCCATGCATGCAAAGATATGGCCAGGGTGAAAGGTGGCAGCTGCAAATGCATATGGGGAATGCAATACACATGACATGAGGAGTACAACATGGGGTGCACTAGGGTGTGCTGTGTGTGGTGAGGGCCTAGCGTCTTGGATGCATGGCTGGAAGCCTTACACGAAACAGCTATGTGGGTTGCTTGCAACTACTCTTCAGATTGTGTTTTGTGTGTGGTTTGTGAGTTGTGCACGCACTGTTGATTGCATGGGTGAGCTCATTGTTTCCACATGGTACATTGCCCAGTGCATGGCAGGAGGTTATGGAGTGAACAGTTCTGCAGTGTGTCCACTGAGTGCTGTGGGGAGAAAGTGTGTGTGTACCAGTGCATAGGGTTCAACTGCATAGTGTATGTGCTTGAGTAGTGTGCATTGCACAGATTACGAACTACTGTACTGCACTTTGCAGTATTTTATCATTACAGTTGGTGGAGTGCTGGGAGGAAAAGAACTATGGCTACCTGCAGTTTTTGGTGTTGTTTGCCGCTCTGGGTGAATGTGGACGCTTAAAGCGTGCATCAGTTTGGATAGCTGTTACCTTGAGGTGCTTTGACATGACACAAGACCTGTACTGTGAGTGTATAAAAGTATGTCTGCAGTGCAGTGCAGAAATGATAGTGTTTGATGCAGAGGTCTTGGATGTGAATGCTACATGCGTGTGTGACTATTGAATACTACCTAATGCAGGAGTGTTGCATATACAATAGTGGAAATGGAATACGGAGTGCCTGTGCTTTACTGGGGTGTGGACCTCGCTGTGGGGATTATCCAATCAGTTGTCGAGGGTGTGGTTCACAGGAAGGGGCGGTGATATATTTCCTCAAACCTCAGTGCAGTGAGGTTGACAGAGATGGACAGACGCAGAGTGCTCATTGTGGGTGATATCTTTGTGCAAGATCTGAACAGTTATGCCGTGGAAAGAGACTTTGATACTAACTTTCAGTTGGAAGGAGTGGAGGCTTTTTGGGGCACAGTGCATGAGTGGGGTTTCGGTGCCATGCTTCTCCTTTGTACATGTGTGGTCTCTGCCGGCAGTGTGGATGTTGTGGTCGTGCATTATGGAGCACTATATTTTGGGTACATGTTGTGCTCACATTTGCTCCGTCACCTCAAGAATTTGATGACAGCAGTGATGCAGATTTTTCCCACTGCCAAGGTGATTTTCTCCTTCATACCACCAAGAGGGGCATGGTACAATGTCAGTGTAATTTGCCCACAGCCAGAGGTTGGGAGGTGTTTCATAAACAGAAGCACGTGTGACTTTATGTGCATTGCTGGGATGTTCTGCAGTGACTATGATGGCATTAACGAGCAAGATTTGCATTGGTTCCAAGGAAATGGCTTTTTTTTTACCTCCATTTCCAATGCTATTTTGTTTGCCACTCTGCACACAGCGTTGCCGACAATCATGTAGAACTGTAAGAGAAGTGTTGACGTTCAGTCCGTATAAATGTGAGGAGGAGAAGCAAACGGAAACGCATTGAAAGAGATTTTAAAAAAAATGGTATGCAAGCACGTACATAACAGGACAACAAAAAAACTTTGGTTTTCTGAGACAGTACTATAGACCCAAGCCCCTACCCTGTTTTACATTCACCCCTCTCCCCCCTAGCATGAAAACTGAAAACTCTGTGGATTACGCTGTACTTTCACACTTCCATGTGCCACATCCAGCCATTTTCTGGATGGGAGCCATGGAAAGGAAATTGTGAAACGAAAGACACTGCTCTAAAAGTTTGGTGGGCCTTGTGTGTACGCAAACACTGTGCCAGAAGGTCTCTTTGCACAAAGAAGTGTGGAAGGCTATGGTGGAAGTGTGCAAGGTAAGGGGCAGGCATTCTGGGTGTATGCATGAACTGTATGTATTTGTTTGTAGTTAGTAACATGCAAGCTGTTCTGCGTGTGCGGAATATTTTTTGAAAAGTGTGCAGTAAGTGGGGTACTGCAGAAAACAAAAAACAACTTTGCATTGTACACAGTTAGTGGCAGGCATCCTACTGTTGTGCATGCATTGTGTGTATGATATATGATGTGCAATTGTATGCTATGGAATTCATAATGCGCCTACACACACGTCTAGCAAAGCGCAATGAGGCAAGGGAGGGAAAGCGGAGGGGAGACAAAGCCAACAAGCCTACTAGACCAGGTGTGACTTACATCGCCCAAGTGCATGGGTGGAGGGAGGGGACAGTACAGTACATGGGAAGAAGAACAAATGACAATAAGTAAAAATAAGGGCCAATTGTGCCAAGTGCACAGATGAGTGCACACAACAGGTGGCGGATGCACTGTTTAAGGTTTGAAGATGCCTTAAAATAAGGCCCCCTCTAGGTCCCAAAAGGTTACAATAGCTCTGCGAGGCTACTTTTAAACCACACGAAAAATAAAATGTGTTAATGTGTTACATGCAAATTGGGTGTTGTACTCGTATGTACCCGCCATATGTTATGATGTGTTAAACGTGTGTTGCTTCTACCGCCGGGCAGTGGTAGACAGGTGGGGTAGCCTATGTCCCTGTCTTTTTCTTAATTGTTATATTACCTCATTACATAGGCCCCCCTGATTAAAAAAAGAGGAAAAATGCCCCAATATTAAAAATGCACTGTTAGGTATACAGAAAACAGTCCACAAGTGCAGGGTTTGCTAGAAAGCCAGCGCAGCAGGGGTTTGCCTGGCGGGGGGAGGTGACATGGGCCCGACATCAGAGTCGCCAGGTGCAGAATCAGTTGCGTCAGGCAGTTAGCCAGGGAGAGGAGCATAAACAGCAGCCGCTAAGAGAAAGGCTTTGAGGTGCTTTCAGAACCGGCGATGGTTCCCGTGAAGTGTCGGGGAGCCAGGGAGGCTGTTGCAGAGGGAAGCCGCAAGCGAAAAAGCACAACTACCACAAACTTCTTTTTTTGCAGAAGCACCTGACCCTGAGGGAGTTGGAGGCGAATGCGGCAAGAGCTTGCGCACGCAAATGTATAGGGAGGCACAGTTGAAGGTATTGAGGTCCCAGGGGCCAGAAGGCCTTCTGCATAATGCAGAGTCTTCTCACTTTATTCCTTGCAGCCACTGGGAGCTAATGGTGACATTTCAGTGCAGCAGAGATACCATCTGAAGTCACGCACTCCTCTTCTGGATGCGTTCCAGAGGGCGGAGAGTAAAAGGGGGCAGATTTAAAAAAGAGCCTGTTGAAATAGTGCAGCGTAGAGAGAAGTACAGCTTCGCAGACAGTGATCTTTAGGAAAGTTGCTTTTGGTTGGTACCATACATTCAATGCTGCTATTGGTGGCATTTTTTTGTGATTTATGTAGGAGGTGGGTGTGGTTCACAGGAAGGGGCGGTCAAACTGCTTTGTTGCCCATAGGTGATACCGTTCTACTAGATCTGCACAAGTATGCCCTGGAAAGAAACTTTGATGACAATTTCGGGTTGGAAGTAGTGGTCGCATTGTGGAACAGGGTCTACGAGCACAGTTTCGCCGACATGCATGCACTTTGCGAAGACTTGCCCACTTTTTCTAGAGCCAATGTTATCGTCATCCACTACGGCGCTATGCACATGGGTTACGTGTCTTGTTTTTGATTGTTCCATCGACTGAAGAGGTTGCTCAATCAAGTGAAGAGGCTTTTTTCCACTGCCAAGGTGGTTTTCTCATCCATAACCCCAAAAAGAGTATGGGTCATTGGTCCTGGAAGTTGTTCTGAGCCAGAGGCAGGAAGGTGTCTCATCAACCGAAGCATGTATACTTGTTTGTCCGCTGCTGGGATGTTCTTCTGCAACAATGACCTCATTAGTTGTGGAAATGCAGAATTTTTCCAAGCAAATGGCATTTCTTTGTCGCCCATTGGTATTGCTGTTTTGTTTGCCCGTCCACAAGATGTGGCGAAGAGTTTACTGTAACAATGCCTGCACAAGAAAACACAAAATCAAATAAAAAGTGAAAAAATGTTTTTCTCTAGAAGCATCTAAAAAAAAAATTCAAAAATATATATTTTTTTAAAAAGCTCTTTCAGAGCCGCCCCTTACAATGAACTCCCCCTACTTTGGTATCAAGTTATTCCCCCACGCTTGCACGCAGCACGAAAGACACATCCAGGGATGTTCAGGATGGTAGCCATGGAAGTGGGACTGTGGAGCCACAGGGATTGGCAACACATTTTCTGGATGTGGTGTGTACGCAGAGGACTGTTGGACAGAACTGATACTGTTACATGGAGAGCTCTTCAATGAAATTGGTGGAAGCGTGTGGAACTTTTTAACAGCACACAATGACGGTGTGCTGCAAAGAAGAAACTGGAAAGGGAAGAAGGAATGTTTCTGCTTCATTGAGATGCGGCCCTCGCTGCAGCTGCGGGTGTGGGCACAGCCAGGCCTGTTCATATTTTTATCCATTACTGTGCGTACTCAGCCGGACTGACATGGTTGTTAATAGTTGCAGACGCACTACAGCACAGCAGATTTGGTGCACCATTACCTACAGGGCAAACCTATGTGGTCTGCTACTCTGTTTGAAAAGCTGAAGCTGCAAACAGATTGCACAGCACCTCTGGGGTGTGCCCTTGTGTAGGGTTGCTGTGGACAACTTTCACCCAGAAAGCAGGCCTACATTGTTCCAAAACATACATTCATAAACAACGGCACATTGTGGTGTGTTTGTAAGTGTGTACTTTCTTAAAAACAATCCGTACATTGCTGAACCCTGCACTTGGCCGCTGTTTGAGGGTCCGGCTCCTGTCTCCGAAATAAGGGCCAATGCACAGCGTTGGTGCGGTTGCATGGTGACATCTCCACTGTTCTCCTTTGGGACGGCTGTCTTGCGGACACGTTTTGGGCGGAATGCGTTGTGCACACATGCATGGGTGTCCTATGCACACCGTTGCCTCTTCTCAACTGACTGAAAGTGTGCCACACGTGCGTCGACCATTTCTACCTATTTATAGGGTACAGCAGGTGGGATGTTTATATGTATAGCTACCTATAGGACGTGGGTGGATGCCCCGACCTAATAAATGTTCCTTCGCATACGCTGCACAGTGGCGTTGTTACCAGGACACAGAGGAACAGATACACATGCGTGTACTTGCACTATGCACAAATGTCCACTCCCACACGCATTGATAGGGGGTGGACAACATGCGGACATGCAGAGCCTGCTGGCAGTACATGGATGCCTTCATCGTCATTGTGGATAGGCTGGACAGCTACGGTGTCCATAAGACACCTACCTTTTTCTTACTTGCGGTCATTGCAACGAGGACTGTGTGCCGTTGAGCCAGAACACCATTTCAGGTAAAAAAAAGTATACCACACAAACACTCGGCAACATTCTCATTATTACCGTTTACTTGTACACATGCATACACCCCATTTGGAAAGGGAAGGGGTAGCAGAAGTGGATACCTATTGTGGGGGAATGGGGATTTGCACAACTTGGTTGTGAGGGGAGGAAGAGATTGATGTATTACCGTAACATCTCCCATGAAACAGTTTTTTGAGGGAATGGCTGGCTCCGACATCGGGGGAAGGAGTACACGTGCAGGTGTGCCAGTGCTGTTTCATTCTGTCCAAAATATATCCTTGTACGCAACCTTTAAAGTGGCACAATTGTTTACCAATTTCTCCACTTTGACTTCCATGCAGTCCATTTCCCTATGCACAGAGTTTCTTTCCTTGCCTATGCCTGTATACTGCTGTGGAAGCGTTGCTGCTTGTACTGCCTTGTTTTCCTTTCCGATACGTTCTCTTACCGAAAAGAGAATGTGTTTGGTGTACATGCAGCAATATATATTACATAATTTACAGTTCACAGCATTGTGCGTACCAATGGGGTTGCTATAGAAAGTCATTGCGTCATGAGGGACATGTTCATCCTGCCACTCTAAGGTGCTTGCCATTGCTGCGTTACAAAAAGACATGTTGTACTTCTGTACTATTGCATACTACAGCACCTGTGGAATTATTAGACAACGTTTGGGGTCCTTACTGCATTGTAGTGATATTCAGGTTTTAGCATTTTCCAGTCGTTACTCTGGCCATTCGTTCTTTGTTCCCCTTTACAGCAGCAGTGCGGTAAGATTGGTGAAGGCAGACGTCACTTCTGTTGTTGATGCATTTCGTTATGGTGCACTCCCTATGCCTTTGTCCTGTTTGCTGCATAAGTACACAATTTACAAACCTACTCTATTTTCCCTGGCAATTCTTGCACCTGGTGCTGTTTGTCTATGTTCTTTGCATTTGGTGATTGGTACCAGTATGTAAGAGCACCATCCTTCACCATCAGGTTGGATGCCACACGATCTCTGCAAACAGACGCACAGTCCGCGACTGCTATCCGTATTACCATGGTGCCAGCAGTTGCACAGTTCTTCTTAACAAACTAAGAGTATCCTGCTGAAAACCAATGAAATTTACTATAAACGTTGTAAAAGGGACATTATGGTTAAGTTGCACTAGTAAAAACCTATGCAATTCAATGGGCAAACGTTGTTACAGGGACGTTACGGTTACAGGTAAAACCGAAAACCCCAGTAATTTGCCAGTTATGGTAAGCTAATCAACCATAACTCATGCTACCCCTGTGCACTGCAAGGACTAACACCCATGACATCAAAGATGACATCACAAATGTAATTCATCACATATGTGGCTCCCTCTTTTTTTGTTCAGTGACACATGTACACCAGGTGCTTTTCTTCACTGTGAGTCAGGATCTAAAACTTAGAAAGGTGCTATATTTGTTGACCTTACCCTGCTCATATGTTCTGACACTACTTTCCTTGGTTTTGAGGCACATCATAAAATACATATATATATATTAAGCATGCCTGAAACACAGCAATCAGTTGTGTGCATATATATAACTGGTAAAGGTATGAACACTTTCTGATGGTACTCCTACTTTTTTGTTTGCTTTACTTTCTTTATGTATGCTCATATTTGTATGCGTTGTGGTCTCTTTGTGTTGTGTATAGTAGTACAGTAATGTAGAAAGAGAGGCATTCTTAGCTACTTAGCTAAGGTCTCAGACGAAAGCATTCATCATTGTACGATCCAACATCCAAAGATTTTGATTATTGCACCTGTATGATGCATGCTGTAGACAATTGCAATGTTTCTACATGACTAGGCGCATAATGCAATGGGGTTTTTAGCAATGCGTTCCTTAAAGAACTAGTTCTTCCAATGATTTCTGATAGTTTTCTGCCAACATTACAATAATAATCCCTTGTGGAGGGCGTTTATGAAAACTATATACACATGTGATGTCATCAGTCATGTCACCTTTGATGTCATGGGTGTTAACCCTTGCAGTGCACAGGGGTAGCACGAGTTATGGTTGCTTAGCATACCATAACTGGCACATTTCTGGGGTTTAAAACGTACATTGAATTGCACAGGTTTTTACTAGTGCAACTTAACCATAACGTCTCCTTATCAACGTTTTTTGTCAGTGTATATATATGTAGGATTATTTGCAGCCAAGAGGTTTCCGTAGTTTAAAGATGCTCTCTTTATCAGTATCAAGAAGAGAAAATCACAAAATCCAATTCATTGCCGCTATACCTACCGTGCTGTAAACCAACAAGGCCATTGTTTTCAACACACTTAGCTGGTCAGCGCGGCTAGATTTTGATAAATTGGCATTGTGTTGGCTCAAACGTTTCTGCGATAATTACGAAATCTAATTTAATTGAACATGTTTGAAGCTTGACTGATACAATGGATTCTTCCAGTGTGGTTCTAAAGCGAATGGTTAAGGCTTGTTAGGCAATTTTGTCTGAAAACAAAGCAACCGAAAATGAGCTCTAATAATGGAGGTGACACTGACACCTTAACTGCTGCAACTCTCATAAGTGCGGCCAAAGTACTTAGTTTACTGTCAAGAACTTTTCGATGGAAAGAGCCATTAATCTGAGCCCTCGGCACTGCACAGCATGCGCTGGCCAATGTGAGATCTACTATAGTGCATTCCATTTACACCAGATTGGCCACCTGCAGAGGGTAAGGTGTCAATTTGGAATCAATGCCCCTTTATTATGTGTGAGATTACTATGCAAATAAGAGAGTCAATTAACAAATGTGCCACCGAATTTCTTACAGTCTGCACCTGACTGTGGGGAAAGCACTCAATAAGTTGACAAAGTAAATCAACCCTTTTTAATAGTGCCTGTATATCACCCCTTGCTTTTATGGTACACCAGAGCGTACACTGTATCCCGAGAAATACAATAACAATACATCATTCAAACGTTTAACAATTGCATCTAAACATGTCTTAAGCTTAAGGTGACCATTCTAGCTTCTGAAGTCCAGATCTGATGCAAGCAATTTGTGATGCGTTCATATTCTGTTAGCAAAAGATAAATAATTAGCTCTGGATTTCAGAACTAAATATATTTAATGGCTCCCCTGAAAATGTTTAATGTTAAGATAAAATAGCGAACGTTTTATATGGAAACAATGGAATCTCATAAAATCGAATGTGCATCTATCACTGCAATGCAACCGAAAATGTAGAATTGCATGGATTAAAAAATCGAAAATAAAATATTTTACATTTTTGAAAGAAAATAATGCTGCAGTTTTCCCCAACATTCCATATATCTGTCGTTTCTGACAGATCCGGCTTTAGGGCGGGCCGGGCGACCGCCTGGGGCGCCATTGTCCCCCAGGGTGCCAGCTGGGGCGAGCCTTTGTTAAGAGAACACGGGCAGATGACTGGAAAAAGCAGGGAGTAATGTTCATAAATTGCTGCAAAGGATGACACATTGTGATAAGCAAAAAGCGTCTCCGAACTGTTCATTTCCATTGAAAGTATCCCAAAGAATCAGTTGCACGAGGGGACAAGTGGAAAGTGCCATGAGCAATTTGCATTGTTTTTAAGGAATACCTCCCAAAAAAGCAACAAAATATCATAGGGAATGCTCATTGACCTTTTATACTTATTATACATTATTTGAGCATTACAATGATTTTAGTGAATTGGAAAGAATAAGGTTTACATGTGAGAAGATACATTATATAATTGTACATAAAAAGATAGTTTTTTCTTGGACTTCTGACAGCATTATGTGCATTCTGACAGAATGTCCTTGCTATAGTTATTAAATAAAGATGAATGTTATTGTGTTTAATGTAGACTTCTATGGAGAGGACATCCTCACCATCCCCAAGGCCCTCTTTCTAGGATTTTAGATCCATGTCCGTGATTGGGTCTCTGATTTTATTTGTTCTTTTTAAATGTGGATTTACCTTGAAGCTGGAATAAAACGACTTTTCTGTTGCCAACTGCCGGTTGAACTAACCATTTTTGGATCTGTTTAATAATTTTCTAATTAATCTGTAAAATATTTTTGAAATATTGTACACAAAAATACATACTTTGTCACTTCCCATGTATTATGCAATTAACAGAATCGACAAGCATAGTTGCACAAAATGCATTTTGTATGCCGACTTAAATTGACTGACGGTGCATTTTCTTATCCCTTTTCTATGTAGCCTCAATAGTAATTCTGAAATGGTGGTGCCAAATGCATCCATGTTTAGACGGTGAAGAGTGCAAGGTGTTACCAGACCTGACGGGGTGGAGTTGCAGTACCGGAAACAAAGTAAAAACAACAAAGGTAGAGTGCAATTGCATTAAATGTTTGTATTTTCTTCCTGCTTTCAACATTTTCTGCCTGCAAATCTAAGGCACCTCACTGCTAGAAAAGTTCAAGACGTGAGTATGTTGAAGGCATTGCATAATGGGCAACGTGTGGAAGGCAAGAGGATGGTGTGTCTCCATTGATTACTAGAGCTGCACATGAACTTTCACACAGTCATTGACATTGGTTCAAGGAGACGTGTAAGCCATCGGATTTCTCATGTGGATACTCTGCTTCTAAGTGGAACATAATCAACATGGTAAGCACATTGTATTAATTCGAGGAAAGGGCAATGAACAGCAGTTTCTCCAGAAAGGAGTGACATTTACTGAATTCATTGCTGATCCGTTTCAATTCAATGTATTTCCACCAGGAAGATATTTTCTTGCCATCGGAGGCTTTTCCAGCAGATGACCAAGCCACAGACCTACAGCGATAAAAACTCGTCAAGCTACTCATGTAAAATGTGGCTTCTGCCGTTGAACATATCTTGTATCTAAATGTTTGGTTTCTGCCATTCTTGGGTCCAAGACTTTAATGCCACCTTGATCCATGGAGAGCCTTTAAATAAGTGCATATGTGTGCGTTTCTTCTAACTGTGTGTGTATGTGCCGCCCATATATAGTGTTGTGTAAACGATTGAACCAATCAAGTATTATTTCAAGACCTTTATTGGTATGTCAACAGAAAGAGACGAAAAGAAACCAAGAACCAAGTCTCCCAAGGTGGGTGTGATATCTTTTCACCTCCTTCAGTGGGGTTTCACGTTTCCCACAGTTTCCAAACTCTTTTTTGTGACCTTGTTTCTCAGGTTTTTTTTTTTTTAATTTGTTTATGCAATTCAGTTTATTGGTATTTTATAACACAAAAACAAACAGCACTTCATGCTGCCATTACTCTCCCCCTTCCTTTTCCCTCCCCCATATCTTGTCGGAGCTTTAGTGCTATTCGCGAATCCTGGTGCATTATTGTCCCATGTGCTGAGTTGCTGCAATCATACATCTATATAGTGGTGATGGCACTTATTCACAGTACACCTCAGATCATGCTGTCATGCTGTCATGCTGTCACGGTAAAACACTTTGTTTATGCTACTTAACATTCAGCCTCTATTGCGGCTGGTTCATCTGCGCTATCTTCGGATTGTCGGGTCAAATGTTGTGTGCATGCGTCCCACATTTTGCCAGCGTTACCTCGGCTATGACTCATTGATCCACAGCCATTTTCCATATCAAGACAATATGTTATGTCTAATTTCCAAAGTGAGTGTCTTGGGCTCCTTGACCCACCCCAGTGCATCACTACCTGCCGTTTGGGCCAGTAGAAGTAGTAGGCTAACCAATTTCCTGGTATGTTTGGGAATTTCTTTGGTGTAACTCAATAAACCTATTAACAGATCTGAATGTATTAGTTGGCCCGTTATATCGCTGACAGTCTCAAATACCTCCTCCCAGTATTGCTGTATAGCTGGACAGTTCCAAGACACGTGAAGGAAGTCTGCCTGTTCAGTGTTACATCTTTTCAATTGCCCTGTGGTTGTCTGGGTAGTATTCCTTTAATTTGGCCCCGGGTGTGATAGAACTGGTGAATGTATTTGAAGTGAATCAGTTTGAAACATGCGTTAATGGCTCCCTTTCTAATCCCCATACAGCAGAACGCCCATACCTCCTCCGGAATTTCTCTCCCCAAGGATTTTTCCCATTTTGACTTCGGCGAGGTTCTAACACTACTGTTCATATACATGGCGTATAGCTGCGGTAGTTACTTTACCACCAACCACTCCCTGCAGTGTCTTATCCAGCATGAGAGAGATCTGGGGCTGATCCGGAAGTGTAGTGAACATCTGAGCCAGACCCACCCGTAAGCGAAAGTACATAAAAATGTCCAAGGACGACATTTCCTCTTGTAGTTCCTGCAGTCACAAATCCCCCTTCTGGGAAGATATCCCCAAATCTCACTATTCCCAGCCTTTTTTTATCAAACCTACAAAGCCTGGCACATATATCACAGGGAGCCTGGGGGAGTAGTGAGCCTCTCCCTTCTTTCTATGTTCAAGACGTACCCATGCTCTGCAAGTCACATCAACTAGGTTTCGTGTTGAGTGTGCTCTGTTTGGTGCTGTGAGTATGATTGATCTGAGAAGGTCTGGTGCTGCCACTGCCCTTTCTACCTCCCACATGTCTCCTGTCCCCCTGTGTTCCATACCAGTGTTTTAAGTATCCTGCCTGAGCCACATAGTAGTATATTTCAAGGTCAGGTAGTGACAGGCCCACTGCGAAGATCGCCATCAGTAACATATCCCAGGATACTCTGGGGGGTTTCCCGCCCATAGGAACTGTGAATTGATTGATTTTGCATTCTTAAAGTATGCCCTGGGCACCACTATCAGAGTATTCAGAAACACATAGAGTAACCCGGGGAGCAGTGTCATCTTCACTAGGGATACCTGGCTATATAGGTTCAAGCGGAGGTACTGCCACCGTGTCACTGCTGCTCGGGTTTGATTCAAAACTCTCAGATAATTGCTATGGTATACCACTGTTTCGTCCCTAGCGATATTGATACCCAAATAGCGAGTCTGAGTCATATGCCACTGGAAACCCCAGTTATCCTGATATCGTTCAACTGCCTCTGTCAGTGGGAAGAGTACTGATTTAGAGGCGTTCACTTTCAGGCCAGATGTTTTCTAAAGCTCTGGACATCCCTCATTATGGGATCTAGATTTGTCTTAGGGTCCCTGACGAACAGCAACATATTGTCTGTTTATAGTGAGTTTACTACCATGTGGGTGCAGCTGCACCCCTTGGGCTATGTGCTTCTCCCATATCTGTTCTGCTAATGGCTTGATCGCTAAAGCGAAGAGTAGCAGCGGGAGTGGGCACCCTTGTCGGGGGCCCCCTCTCTAGGACCATTTGCGGTGTCATCTGGCCATTCACCCTCACCCTGGCCACCGGCTGCATGTATAACAGCCAGACCATAGTGATAAATCCTGCACCCAGTCCCATCTGTCGCAGTACAGTGATCAGGAACGGCCGTTTGACCGAATTGAATGCCTTTGTGGCGTCTAGTAAGCCTGCCACCACCGGGACCTTGGGTGAAATTGCTGACATCCCAAACATCCTGCGAAGACCGTGGGAAGTGGATCGTCCTGGGATGAAGCCCGATTGATCTGCACGGACAATAGTCCACAACAGCGGTGATAACCTAGACGCTAAGGTTTTGGTCTGGATTTTGTTTTCTGAATTAACGAGATCGGCCAATAGGATGAACATTCCTTGCTGGGCTTATCCGGCTTTAACAGTACTACGACCACCGCCTCCCTCAGTGTGTCCGGTAGGGACCCACTCTCCAGGCTTTGTTGATACATACTCAACAGATAGGGCCTAAGCCTCTCGGCGTAGTGTTTATAGAATTCTGCCATGAACCCATCGGGTCCCGGTGACTCCCTGTTTGGCAAAGACTTAATGGTATTCAGTACTTCGGATAACGCCAACGGGTGGTTCAATAGTTCTCTTTGGTCTTCGGAACACTAGTGCAGTGCCACCTGCACCAGGTATTCCTCTATATCTGAAGGAGAGGCCTGTGTCTTAGAGGAATATAAATGACTATAAAATTTAAAGAACTGCCATACTATTTCGGTTTCTTCGAATTGATCTCTCCCCCAATCTTCCACATTGGCCTGGATCCGTCCGTGCACCTCATCCATTTTGGTTGCCGTAACTCATCCATTTTGGTTGCCCTAGCCAATGTCCGGCTGGGTTTATGCCCCTCCCCATATTAGCGCACGTTTGCCTGATTGCTGATATATTTCACCTCCTGTAGTGCTAAGTCTTGGAATGCCTGTAGTTGGTTTCAGATCTCGGCTTGTTACAATCCATGAGGTTCGAGGATGCAGTTTGCAGCATGTGTATACTGCCCTCCTTGATTTCTAGTTCACGCCTTATCTGCCTAAGAATCCCTGTCTCCTTGGAAATACATTCCCCTCTCAACACACACTTAAAACCTTCCCACAGAGTCCCTGCTGACTGCACTGAACCCTCATTCTCTTCAAAGTAGTTGTCTATTGCTGTGGTTATACAGTCTCGAAAAACCGTATCAGTAAGACCCTCGCTTTTGAAGCCCAGGGGTTTTTTTTCTGTTCCCTTCCGGACAAGTTCACCTCTAACACGACGGGGGCATGATCAGACAGAATGTGTGCATGTATTCCCACCTCCACCCCCCGATCCATTAGGGAGTGCGATACCAGGAAGAAATCTATCCTTGATGCTGAGTTGTGGGGGTTCAAATGGCATGTATATTGTCTCACTGCATGATTACGGATTCTCCACACATCGATATGACATGAAATGTTCATACCCTGCAACCTATTTGTCCCCCTATTCCCAGATCTCTGAGAGCCGCCAGACCAGTCCAATGCCGGTTGCATCATTGCATTGAAATCCCTAGCCCAGATAATCTTCCCATGCGGTAGCTCCCCAAGTTGTCGATCCACCACTCCAGCGTGTCCACCTTATTTGAGGCCATAGTAATTAATTAGTGTAGTGCCTTGAACGATGAAGCCTCTGCCCCCCTCATCCTTCACTACTGTGGTCTGATGGAACCCCACATTGCTGTGTATCAAGGTGCACACCCCCCTTGCATATGACGTGTTCAAGGAGAAATACCTGTGACAACCCCAAGCCCTCTCAAACCTGGATTCCATGTCTGAAGTGAGGTGAGCTTCTTGTAAGAAATCAATTTCCACTTTATGCCGCTGCATATACAGCAGTATTTTCAGGTATTTGGTGGGGCATTTCAACCTCCTTATATTCCATGTGCAAAGTTTAAGTGTAGCCATGTGTTGAAAGTAACAGGTAAAACCGGCACACTACCAGTTGTGCCCACATGGCAAGTGTTGTCAGGGCTGACCTTTGTGCCCATTCATGCCTGATTGGTGACTCATAGTCTGTGCCTGTAAAACCATTTTGATAGATGCCGGATAAGGTGTGAATATTGTGAAAGGTGTACACTGCGTCCCCTCTCCCCCACTGACAACCCCAACTCTATAGTGAATCCTGAGTCCCATCCCTTCCTCCTTCCCCTCCCTGAGCTTACCCCCTACCCCTCTGCTGACTACCCCAACTGATCAGCTGTCTCTCCTTTCTGAACATGTGTCCTAACAAGCCACTGCTCGGAGGGCTACTATGAGCGCAACCTCCTGATGCATTCCAATAAACCTTTATTCCCCCCACATATTGAGGGTGTATCCTTGTTGGTGGTACAATTAAGTAATTGCAAAAGGATTTGTTCCGTTTGGCATAATCTGTCCTTGTTCCCTCGTCGTCTGGGGTTTCTCAGCAATGATTCCAAGAACGCTGCGGCCTCCCCGGAAACAACATTGCATACTTTATCCCTCGGTCCCGCAGCAATTTCTTGACTTCCAGAAACGTCTTCTGCAACGCTTGCACCTTGTCTGAGAGATCAGGAAACAGTTTGATTGTACTGTCCATGTACTGAACTGTCCCCTTCTCCCGAGCCTTGCGTAGTTGAGCCACATCCTGGTCCTGATAGTTTAGTAATCATGCTATCACTGGGCGTGGTGATGCCCCTGGAATGGGTCTCCTTCCACTCAGTATCCTGTGTGCTCTTTCCACGATGCACAACTCCTAAAACCCATCGGGGCCTAGAGCTTCTCGTAGTTTGCTTCTACCAGGGTTTCCATATATTTCCGTCTGTTCTGAATGACCTATGATCGTGATGTTATTTCTCATTGATCTGGATTCCAGATCATCCGGTTTGTCCTCAAGTTCCTACAGGGCTCTTCTCACTGCAGGCATCTCTCTGGCAGTGGAGCTGGAGACATCCTCCACTTCTGAGACCCTCCTTTCTGCCTAATCTAGTTGTTCACCATGCTTGTCTAAACAGGCCTGCATGTGGTCTACCTTGCAGGTCAGGGAGTCCAGTTTACAGTCCTGGGATTGAATGCTGGATTGCAGATGTGTGAACATCTCTTCAATGTCTCGAAATGCATCTGCTGGGTCTTGAGCTGAGGCCTGCGGGTCCACCTCGCACGCGGCCTCCCTTGTTTTGTGGTTTTTGACTGGAGCAGGTGGCTCAAAGTGCAATTTGGCTTGGTGTTTGCTTCCTTGCCGTCATTTCTGTCCGAACCCGTGATGCCTCGCTTTCCCATCAGCGTGTGCAGTCAATGTTTCTTTTGATAGCTGTGCCCCTGAACCTCAGATGTTGCTTTGCGGTCTTTCCTGTGTGACAATTCCACTACTGCGATACCCGCAAGATCCAGGCGAAATTCTTTTTCAGCTCTGAGGTGCTTTTTTTTTATGTCCTAGTGGGCCCACAGTGGTGATTGTGGGTGGGTGCGCCTCTCTGTACTCACCATCATGAAATTGGGGTGGTCCAGGTTGTAACTGCACAGTGGTGATATGCTAGTGTCCAATGATCATATATGGGTCCAAGTCTGTCACGGGGCCAGTGGATGTGAACACCCTGCCCGTATGGTAAATGTTCAGCTGTGGCCAATAGTGAAGTCTAGGTAAGTTTGTCCCCTGTAGGGTCTTAGGCCAGGCCTACGCCTGCTGTCCGTGGGTTATGTGGGATGTGTAGACCGTTTCGGCACGTGTGATGCACTCTGTGAGGTGCCTGGCTTCTCAGTGTTGTGGTGGCCTCAGGATACAAGATATGGCTCCAACCTTGCAGATCTGATATATTCAGGGCATATGCAGGTGTTGCTGATCTCAGCACTCATGCCTTTCGTGAGAGGGTGCAGAGTAGTACATGTAGTTTCCCTCAGCCTGCCATGTGCTCATCGCATGCACATCACCCCTCCGTCATCAGCTACACACAGCTCCTTGTTCAAGAATGCTCTCCGGGGCTCTGTCACACCGAATAGTATTGTAGTGCTGTTACTCCTGTGATACGGAGTGTGCCGTTTGGCTTCCAACCTGAGTCCTCTCACGTTATTGGCTTCAGTTTGAAGTGTACAGCATATGCCTGGAACACGCGAGTGCCATGCCAGTGTGTGCCCCACGTCTCCCCACAGGCACACCACGCTATCTTTTTTCTCTTCTGGTGGTGATGTGCCCGTCCTCGTGGTGCAGCGCTCCATTGACTGAAGGTGCACACATGGAGCTTCCGCTCCACAGTCCTTGGGTCTTGTGCAGATTTACAGATATGCAGGGCGAGGGACACCTCCACCACCACCCCCGGTTTCATGGGTTGGCCGCCATGTACCTGAGCCTGAGCGCTTGGTGGGGACTGCAGCAGAGCGGGGGGGGCCCAACCTTTTCTCTTCGTGTGCAGCAGGTGGGGTGCACCTCGCCGGGCCGGTCCTAGGTCCCATTGCCTGTCGGCAGAGAGCGCCACTGAGGCAGTCGTGGCTCTAGGCGTCCTGCCTTCTGGTTCGGTCTATTCCAGTTTCACGGGTGGAGGGGGGCCAGCTTTCACCCACTCTAGGCTCCGTCCCCGCTGCCTTTGTGTTATGTGTCCTGCTGCTCTGTGGGGGGATTCACATGTCCAAGCCTCTACGGTCCTTCCAGCTCTGCTTACAGTGTCTCGGCAGGCTCTGGTCCTGGACCCACCAGTCAACCGCAGCACTTCGTCTCCTTTAGTCGTTCATGATGGATTGCTCCTCTTTGTTTGTGCCAGTATCTTTGTGGCCCTCGGGCACCTGTCGGATGATGTTAAGTCCTGATTCCCAAAAGCAGGGCGCTCGCGCCGCACCACCACCCGCGAGGACGGTTCCTGTCCCATGCCACTGGATGTGTCCGCAAAATGCTCAATGCAGATGTGGAGATCCGGTGGCCAGCCACTGTACCCCATCGTCTTACCAGATGTTAGGCTCCCCGCAGTTCACCGCACTTGTTAGAAGTCGAATGTGCAGAGCTCTTCCACTTTCCCCCACTGGCCCAGTGGTCTCCAGTCACCGCTGTTGCAAAGGAGGCTTTGGGCACGCCTCAGGGCTCCTCCTTCCTGCCCCGCGAGGTCCCCAGACCATCCGCATGCCGCCCCATGGGCTTGGTTTCAGGGTTTCCCCGCTCTGATTTTCTTCAGAATTTCTTCAGGGTATGCCAGACTAGCTTCTGCCTCGTTATCTGCATTCATTGGAGAGTTCCAGCAGAGGAACCTACCAAGTATTGGGCCAGATGTCAGTTAGGTGGCGCACAGCTCATGGGCTTGCAGCCATCTTTGTCAGGCTCTCTAGCGCCTCCCCCCCTTGTTCCTCAGGGTAGACCAGCCTCACCATCACTTAGCTGGTGGTACAGCCACAGTATCCCTATCAGCAAAGTGCTCTCGGCTGCATTTGATGCAGTCAACCACTGTATCCTCCTGTGCCTCCTCGCCGACAGGATGGTATTCTCTGGCACTTTACTTAATTTGTTTAACTCCTACATGTTGGTCAGACACAGGCATTCTAGATGAGCATGTTGCATTGTAATCGACTCCCAGGCTCCTGCAGAGTTCCCCTAAGGTTCATCCTCTAACCAATCCTTTTTAAACTTTACATGGAGCATCAGTGTAAAGACTATGATATAGTCATCCACCAATACAATGATGATATTCCGTTGTACATGAGAATGAAAAGTCCACATGATGTCAGTCGTCTCTGTGATTACCAAGCCATCACCCAGTCCTAGATGTCAGCTGCTTACCTCATACTTAACACAGCACAGATGAACTTCATCCTCATCGACCACCCCCCGCTATACAACAACTTTTCCAACAAAGGCTCAATGATATGTACCTAGAAGGATTGAATCTCTTGGATTCAGCAAAATCCTTAGGTTTCAACCTGTCCTTCCAATAACACACAGTCAAGAAGGCCCAAACACCCTCACCTTTCACAAAATCAAACCCTTCACCCGACTGCAGGACTTCTGCACTGTCATGCAGGCCCTTGAAAACTTTCAAATCAATGGGGGAAATGCCCTACTAACAGGACTCCCAACCGCTCCCTCATTTCCTCTAAAAGCAGTCCCCCACAATCCAACACGTCTTATTATGAATGCACAGAAATTGACTTAATCACTCCCAAACTACATTGGCTTCCTCTCCAGAACTGTTCAAGACTGCATGTATAATATATAAGCAGTCACAAGTAATACACCAGCGTACCTGGCAACTAAGCGCCACATATCTAGAGGCACATGCTCTTTGCAACTAGCTTGAATCACAGCAAGTCTGCAAACAAGAGGACCCGCAAAAAATAATTTTCTTGTTACGCACCCACCCTCTGGAATTATAAACTCAGAATGCCCCCACAATTCTCCAATTTCACAAATCCCTCAAAACGTGGCTTTTTCAACCGCACCCGGCCATGGACTAATCCGATGGATGCACAGGATGCAACTCACAGTATTGCCCTACTGTTAAAAGATGTCAGCCCAAATGCTGGCTAACCAAACCATGTTCCTCGCTGCTCTCGATCCAGGCCCTTGCTTTAAACAATAGAAAACAATGAAGGTGAGATGGATCTCATGGATAATGGCTATGGACACAAAGCCCTTCATCCTCTCTGATATCCCTATTACTTCTAATCTACTCCTTCTATGTCTCCCTGGCTGGGGTCTCATTCCTTCTCACACTTTATTAGCTTATCTTGGCCGACCTTGCCTCTGTATACTTTTCTGTTCTTTTTAACTAGCAGGCTGTCCTTGACTTCAGCTGTTTGTCTCTCCATTCTCCTCCAAACCTTCTCTTACTCTGATGCTGCCAGCTTCTCATCCACCTCTGAAACTCATCCAAAACAGGACTGAGAGACTTGTCCTTGGCCTCAAGCCCAGGGATCGTATCTCACCAGGACTGAAATATCTGCACTGGCACCAAGTGGCAGCAAGGATTAAGTTCAAAACCCTCTGCATTGTCCACAAGGCCTTCTGAGGCCTGGGACCTCAATACCTTCAACTCTCTCTTCCTAAATATCTTCCCTCTAGAGCTCGTCGCTCATCCACCTCCATCTCCCTCCGGGTCAGTCGCTTGTCCAAACAGCAATTTGGTGGTAGATCTCTTTCTTCTGCTGGGGCCTCCCTCTAGAACAGACTCCATGCTTCTCTGGAACCTGAGGAGAACCATCTCCGGTTCTGGAAGCACCTTAAGACCTTCCCCTTTGCTTCTGCGTTCTCCCCTGCTGATCTCCTGGCTGAATCTTGCACTCAGTGACTGTTCTGTATCCCTACAGCCCCTATTAGCACTTGACACCCGATGTCTGAACTTACCTATGCACTATTATGTATTGTCCTTATTTATCTTACTGTTATCCTATGTACTGCACTGTCCACCCCCCTTCCCCCCCACACTCCCCCCCCCGCATTTGTGCAATCTCAATATCACCTGGCCTAGTAGGATTGTTGTATGTTTCCCCTCCCTTGCCTCGTTGCATCTTGAAACACTGTGTATAGGTGCGTTATAAATGCCATATATCATATTATACCTCCAATAATGCCATGCCTCTATTGTTGTTGTTATGGCCACCTCCTCGTACTTGGATACCACTAACTCTCTTATGTTTCAACTAACTCCTCCTCTGATACCACCTACTCCTTTGTTGCTGCCAACATCTGCTCCACTCTCTTCTCCCACTCTCAACACAGCATCTTTAAATTGCCCCCTAACAAATCCAATACTGTGCCATTGTTAATCACAACCAGTTCCAACAGCCCACACTGCCGGACTGTAGCTGGGTATTTTGATAGTGTGCTACCTTCTCCCTTGAGTGGATCTCATTGAGAGGTTAAGCAGCTATGACTGCAAACTTGGTGAGGCCTGTGTTTGACTGTCCTTGGGTGTGTCTGGGGTGCTTGGAGTGCTAGAGGCTGCCTGGGTCAAGTCTGTAATGGGCTAGTTCTAGAATGCCTAGGTTCGACAGGGATGCAGCAGTATAACTGTCTCCTGCCAAATGATGCTGACCAAGGCAGGGTGACCAGGGGATCTTCACGATGCCAACCCCAAGCGCAAAATCCACTGACAAATCTGAAATTGGCCTAAAATAGGGATTCGGAGGAGCAGAAAAGAATGTGTCCTAGTTGTCATCCTATCATAAGCCATGTGTTTATTCATTTTAAAGTAATACATTTTTAACATGAGGAGATCATTGATTTCTGTGATACCTGCTTTACCATCAGTTATGGTTTGACACTGTCAATCAAAATAAACAAATCCATGTTATTTACCAGTCCAAAACAGCCTGGGTTCTTACAGAAGAATCTCTTTTCAAAGTCTTCGCCTCGGGGACCGTCCATATTTTCTTGCATTCACTATGCCTTTCCTGCTCTAGGATGAAGGAATTCAGACATCATCAGTGAGAAATGTAAAGTTAGATCTGCTGTAAAGCGGGGTTCTCCTCGGACTGACCATGGGATAGATCTATGAAAGAGTCAATGTATTGAACGTAGTATATGCCTGATGCTGTTCCTTCACTGTTCAAAGAACTACAAATTATCACTATTGCCCTATGTTTGACACTTGTCTATCTAGTCTGCAAGCTTGCATTGGTTTGCATCCTCTCCCATCACACTATTATAGAATGATTTGCTGGATGATCATAAATGGAGAATATGATGCAGCCAAATTCTCAAATCCAAACCGCAGTGTTGGTTCCAGAAAGTGATAGCTATAGATATAGATTCTATTCAGAAGTGGCAGAGGGAAGAATATACTGTTTTCATCTGGATTATTGATCGATGAATAATAATATGGGTGCATGGTCAGGGAAAGGAAGAAACATATGAAAATAATGAATGGGCTAAATATATGTATTGGATGTACGAACTACATTAGTGTATTTGCACTATGAGACTAACCATATCTTGAAAAAGATCATACATTTAGTGAAAGTGATCTATTGTATAATTAGACACAATTGCTAAATACCTTGCAATATCAAAACATTCTGTTTTGTGCAATCAAAGGGTAACCCTATCACTTATTCTGTTGATCTCAGATGGATACACACATGTTTGACTCAGGAGTGCAGGTATTCAAATCTGTGAATTGCACATTATACACCGGTCTCTGTAGAAAGGGCTAATCACTAAGCTGTTATATGTTAGCTGTTGCATAATATGTCGATCCCATGTTATGCAAATGATATGTGGTTATTGTGCCCTGTGAACTATGTTTTGAAAATTGCACGGTCACTACTGAAATTGCCCTATTACAGTTACCACTAGAGTAGATCTTGTGCTGAATCCAGGGAATATGCCCCCTCTCCTCAAGGGAGAGCCACTCCCTTTGAGACTAGGAAGGGGAGCCCACTATGCCTAAAAGCCCGTAGGGGACAGGGAGAGCATGATTCCACTGGAGGTGACCACCCCACCCCTTTAGAGGACAAGACAGCCCTTGACAGGACATGTTACCCTCTCTTGTGTCAGGAAGGCAATTCATTTATTGGCTATATGGGAATTGCACCAGGCAACTTTCTGAATATTCCTAGAGAGGTACCTGGTATGGCTTCTGACCCTTTACTGATATCATTGTACAATGCACAGGACCAATGGAGTGTTCTTTCTCCTTCCAACAAGGGACATCAATGGACCGTGTGTTTCAACATGAAGAGAGTGAGCAGAAGGTGGAGATGAAAACCTGCCTAGCCAAGATGTAGGGATGGGGCCATACCCCTTTGAGACAGAGTCAGAAAGTAGTCTATGCAGATGGCATGGAGTGCAGAGGAGCGAGAAAGACTGCGGTATGCTGCTACCTGCAACCAGGCTGGGAGCGTGAGAAACCTGGCCCGCGGAACAAAGAATAGAGGCAAGCACATGAAACGTGGTCAACTCTGTCTGCTATAAAGGGTGCCAGAGTTTTGTCATGAACCGACAGGAAGCACTAAGGCCCACACACTGATGTGAAAGACTGAGGGGTAGCCGGAACTGCACTGCTGCCTCCCCTGAAGAATGCCACCATAGCAAGCCAGGAATTCAGTGCATTCTGGGAAACTGGAGAGTGGTGGACAGGCCTGGCTATATAACACGCTGGGGTGACAAGACGAAGAGCCCAAGAAGGGGGTGGGGGGGAGACATCAGAGATGGGGCAAGAATTTATATACACCAAGGCAAGGTGAGAAGGCAAAGATCCCAAGAGGTGCTAAGGTACCAATAGCCTGAGATGGGGGAACATCTGTATATCCCAAGCTGGGCTGAGAAGGTGAAAGAGCCCAAAGAAGGACTGAGGGACCAAACCGCTCCAGCTTTGCTGAGAGCAGATACCCCATGAGCGTGGATCCTGGCGTCCTGAGGCAATCGAACCAAAGGAAAAACAGAATCTCAAGATAAAATTAATTGGAATATTTCTGAAAATAAGAAAACTGAAAAAATGAGAGAAATTATAATGATAAAAGATATGAGAATTCAGAGAGAAGAATGTTTACAACAAAAAGAATTGAAATTTAGTAGCTCTCCTGAAGAACCACAGACATCTTCCGTGGGGAAACAATGTGTTGAGAGTAACAAATGTGAACAGAGAGAAACACACATGAATATATGGAAATTGATAAATACATGAATGGAAATCAGAATTGCATGAACATTTATGCAAAAAATAAATATAATTCATGGAATAACAATTCATGTGTTATCTATATTGTTTATACCAGAAGCACAACCCACAAAAGTGTTTTTTCAAAAAGAAAATTTACTCCATGAGGGTGTGTGAAACCCAAGACCCCAGCAAGGGTTAGGATCAAAAGGCGCTCTGAACCAAGCCAGAAGAAGCCTGGCTATCTAAGGATACTTGTGAGGACT
The DNA here is from genome assembly GCF_040938575.1 of Ambystoma mexicanum. Lineage (NCBI taxonomy): Eukaryota > Metazoa > Chordata > Amphibia > Caudata > Ambystomatidae > Ambystoma > Ambystoma mexicanum. The sequence continues at coordinate 763,475,067 of NC_090929.1, read as the reverse complement.
TTGTACAGGAATGAAACTGAATAGCAGGCCAGGAGCCCTCAAAACATTCACTATTCCCTTGTACCACAGACAAGAAGCCCTAAGGAGACATTCACCATTTGTGCTAGAACTGTATTTAAGGCAAAAGGCCCTGAAGATAATATTGGATTTCTGCTTAGGGAAAGAAACCCTTGTCCAAACTTAAGACACTGCAGTGTGGGGCAGAAAACCACCAAGCCAAGAATATATCATGTGGGCAAAAGGCCCTTAAGTGCTTGTGTTCTGATTAAGATTATTTTCTTTGTAGTGGTGGGGATCAAGCTAGTCTAGGTTTCTACACAGTGGACACACTTTATTTTGTACGACATCCTGATGTACACCCTTTGAACTATTATATTTCTTTTACTGTAGGGACCAAATTCCTAGGGCTGGTATAGGGTTTTCGGGAACAAAAATAAAAGCATTGAGGTATAACCACAGGAGTTGTTTGTCTCTTGATTCTGACTTTCCACAATTCCCATCCCTATTATTTGCCATCATTTTCCATCGCTATAAAACTAATTTCTATGTTCTCATACGTTGGACATGCTGTAGAGTTTCTTTCTGTTCCTTGGTGGAGAATAAATCCCTATGGTACTGATTGCATAAAGACAAGTCAATTAGTAAATATAAGTAGGTGCACCTTGCTAGATTGATTATTAAACATGCAACAGTAGTCTGGTACAGATTATTAAGGGGAATGATTGCTACTACAGTTATCTCTTACCGGTGTTATGCGCTAAACAATGGGTTATGGAAGTGTACGATAAAATTGAGAAAACTTACAGCTCTTGAATACTTTTAAAGAGATGCATGCTTCTCATTTCAACAGGATCAATTTTGATCCTGCTATACAGAACTTTTTTCAGACAAGGTTAATAACAAATCAATGGAAAGAAATCAGACATAGTGGTTTTAGTGCATTAAGATAGCAATTGGTAGACTAAATGTGTTATCCATATAAACAGCTTAAAGAGTTGCAGCATCACAGTATCTTTTGTGTTTACGCACTAGTTTGCTATTGTTGTCTGTCCTGCACTAGCCCTTGAGTTTCACATGGAGCCATATCCTGAAGTTCTTATAAGATTACTCTAGGTTCTCGAGGTCTTAGGGAGGGCACCGTTTCACCCTGAATTCCACAATTGAGTAGTCCTGGGTGTCTGTCTAACACCCACTCACTCCCCAGTAAGTGACAGTCCTTTTGATAATTTCCAGGCAAACACTACCTGACTACATTAAACAGGCCTGCATTACTGGCAAAAGTGTGGGTTCCTGAGCAGGAAGGAGATGTTTGTCTCTGCGGAAAGATGGCAAGAGCCATAGATGTCACCATGCAATTTGCAAAGGTTCCTAAATCTCATCTCTTCCCCTGCTTTCCATTTCCCACCTGACACACTCGCCCACTCTTCTTCAGCTAGAGACATCTGAATCAACTTTAACCCTTCTCACACCTCCTCTATTTTGATCTCCAAAACTGCAATGGCAGCACAATCTCCTAAACATCAGGAAAATCAGGCATCTCCTTTCTTTCAGCATCACCAAGTATCGCTTAACCACTCATCTTCTCTAAACTGGACTACTGTGCATGCACCCTCTTTGGTTTCCCCAACTATGCTTTCTGTCCTCTCAACAAGATCATTAGCTTTGCTACCAGCACTCTCTTTGAACCCCTTACTTCACACCTACTTCCTCGTACCGTCACTGTGTTGGATGGCTGCAAAACAGGGACAGATTTTAATTTCTTCTCCTGGTTCACAAATCTATCCATGCTAAGACATCACTGTATCTATCCTCCTCTATCCAACTCTACAAGACTTCTTGTATTCTCTGCTCTGCCTCCTCAACTACCCTTGTGGCACCTCACCCTCCCTGTGCTTCCTCTTTCTCTCTTTTTGCTCCACTTTCATGGAACTCTCTTCCCCTGGACATCCGAGAAACATCCCACACAGAGTTGTTCAAAATGATACTAAAAGCTTACCTCCTCCCCTCTGAATTACCCTCTTAACCTACCTCTATTCTGCCTTCTAGCTAGCATGTTCCCCTCTTCTGTAATCTACCTGTGCCTCTCATTTGCTCTGCCTCCTTTCTAGCACATCATCCATTATGGTCACATCCCTAACACAGATTGCCATACCATCTACCTGCACTTAAAAATTTCTTTCAGTTGTGTTTGTTAATCTGTGTATGTCCACCCATGTATTGTCGCCAATGACTGTTCCAGTTATTCCCCTCCACAACTTGGTCAGAATGTAACTCAAACTGACCTGTTGTAAGAAACTCACTGCTTCCCATCAAATCCAATGTATTATCTACTGTATATAAATAATATAGAATAAAATGCGTTTCTTGCCATGACAGGTAGTCAATCGAGAAGCCAAAGGGTGGTGGAGGTATGATTAGATTGGTGCTCTCTAGTGATTGTATCATGCAACTGTATTCAGAATAGCTGTGTGCACCTTATCAGGTAGAGTAGAGGCCAATATAAAAGGAATTCCCATAATCTAATTGAGAATATATAGTTCAGTGACCTTGAGACACTGATAATCAAGGGTGATAAAGTGGATATTTTGTTTAAGAAGTATCGGATAATAAAAGTACAAACTGGAAACAAAATATTCTTCAGAGCTTTTGTTCCTTGCCCTCCCTTTGATACCTTCCAACGATCATTCTATGTGCTGGAAGCTTTAGTTAACTCCTGTTTGGACTATAGTAACAGTCTGCTAGCAGGATGCTCGGAGAAACAACTGATGAGACTTTAGAGAGCACAGAATGCTGCAGTCAGGCACATTTTTAAAGTCTCGAAATTGACTGCAATCTCCTCTTTACACAGATCTTTACATTGGCACCCGGTGAAGGAGAGAATTGCTTTCAAAATTCATTGTCTGGTCTCCAGATAATTAGAAGGACTTGCACCATCTTATCTGAGTTAAAACTTAAATGGAATCAACCAAGTTGGTCACTCAGATCTTCTGACAAGCTAGTGCTTCTGGTCCCACCCTACCAATTTGTGTCTAGAGGAGATCAGCATTTTGTGGTCTATCACCTTAAACTCTGGAATTCTATGCCACAGAAACTTCAAAGCATGAGAGAGCTATTATGCTTCCACAAATCATTAACAAATTTGTGTTTTTCATTATTTTTAGCACCATTTTTGACAAAGCTATGTAGTTGAAGTCTTGTGTATCATGTGCACCCAAATGCGGTTTATTCTGCCAGGTTTAGTGTTTTACAAATACTTCAAATATCACCAAAAATGGAGATCCAAGGAGTCTCAGGCAGAGGAAGAGGGTCTGAGGGCAGGCAAGAACCAATCCCAATTCACATATCAAGGCTGTAAGACTCTGACAGGGGTGGGGCCATCAGCCAATCCCCACCCCAGCCACCAAATGAAAAGCACATGAGTTCCTTTCCAACAAAGTAGGATGGAAGGCAAGGCCAAAACCCTACGAAAGGCAGGGCCGTGGCAGAAGGCTGCAGGAGTTTAGAGAAAGAGCTCATTCGATACTGACTGGGGAGGTAAACAGAAGGAGTTTGAGAAGAAGAACCAATAGCCGGACACAGTAGAATGCCGGGGGCTTGGAGCCTGAGGAGAGAGGAAGCTGGAGGAGAGGCCTTAAAGGCTGTAGTAAAGAGAGGAGGCAATAATTAGCAGCATGTAGAAGTGATCCTTTGTTCTTCATTAGTTTGTAGCAATTGGTGCATGTGTGCTCCCTAGACAGTTTTAGATTGAGTTTTAGATTGAGTACACTGTCCCACATTCCCCTTTGTCTTTGTTGCCTCACATGTACAATACAAGCACAACATATCCAGTATAAATATTTACAGAAGATACATCAGCAAAATATATTTAATTATGCTACCCCCAGCCTCTAAAACTGAGGTTATCTTCTTTCTAGACTCTACCATCCCTCCACCAGTGCCTCCCCCTTCTATTTCCCTCCCCCTCTTCTATTGCTTTTTCCCCTGCTGACCGTAACTTGTGTGTAATATTTGACTCCTATTTATCTTTCTCTTCACACATCATACTATTATCTCGACTGTTCTATTGCTCTTCTGTTCTCCTTGGTCTTCCTGCATACAGACTTGCTCCCATCTGCCCAATGTACAATTCCTCTCTGTCTCCTTCTCTCTCTTTCGTCTATTGATTCTATCCACCCAGCCTTACTTTCTCTCTTCACTGGCTTTCCTTTGACTCCAGTTTAACTTCCTTTTTCTAGCATTTCAATACCTTAAAGCTCTTAATCTTTTGTAACATTCTAATTAAAGCAAACCAGTCTCTAAGCGCAGGACTGGGATTCAAGCCTGTGTTGCACTGCATTGTCTTGCTCCTTTTTAACTTTCTTCTCTTGTTTCTTTCTACACTCCTCATTCTCTCAGGTCTGGGTCTCAATGTATTCTTTCTGCCTCTCGCCCCCATTGGACCCTACCTTTTCCATTCTTCCCCCTACTTCCTGCAAAATATTGGAATGGTCTCCCTCTTTCGCTCCACACTATTTCTACTTTCCTGAGTTTAAAAATTACCATAAGAAACATCTTCTTTCCTCTTGATTGAGACGTCCTGACTGATTCATGCATTTATCACTTTTACTGTTTTTGTTTAGCGCTTTGGTGTAAGGTACTATAAATATCCAATCAATACAAATATAAAACATAAACGGGAAAGCCTTGAGGATATGGTTGAAGGTCAAGTGCCCAGAGAGAAAGGGAGGTTCAAAGATGCAGAGGGAGCACCAGGACCAGACCGAACCATCGCTCTTCTCCCTTCAACTCTGGGAATTAGTTGAAGGACAACTGTACCATGTGTGAGAAACCTGAAAGTGTCTCAGTTACTAGTCCCTGGGGATATGATATTGCATTTATAACATGCCTATACACAAGTATTCAAGGCGCGATGAGGCAAGGCAGGGGAAACAGATGGATGACAAAGACAACAATCTTACTAGGCCTAGTGGCATTGAGATTGCACAAGTGCAGAGGAGAGGGGAGGGGAAAAATGCCAGGGGCAGGGGAGGATGGGCAAGTGTTGTACAAGGGGTCAAAAACAACAAGTAGTGCGGCCAGCAGGTGGCAAGTGCAAGGGTTAAGTGCAGACAGCAGGTGTCCAATAAGTGAAGGTAAGGGGACTGTAGGGTTGCAGATACAGACCCAAGTGCAGGGGTTGCCAGGAGACAATGCAGGCGTTTAACTGGGCAGGCAGGGACCTGGGCCCAAATTCGGAGGGTAGCCAGGTGACCAGTGCAGTATCAGACTGGAGATCAGCAGGGGAGAGGAAGAGAGAAGGCAGAAGCAAAGAGGAAAGTATTGAGGTGCTTCCGGAACCAAAGATGGTTCTGCTCAAGTATCAGAGAGGCAGGGAGCCTGTTCCAGAGGGAGACACCAGCCGAAGAAAGAGATCTACCCCCAACTCGTTGCTTGGAGAAGCGACTGACCCTGAGAGAGTTGGAGGAGCGAAGAGCTCAAGTAGGAAGATATTTCCGAAGCGAGAGTGGGGATATTGCGGTCCCAGACCCCAGAAGGCCTTGTGGACAATGCAGATGGTCTTGAACTTGATCCTTGCAGCCACTGGGAGAGATACGATCCCTGGGTTTGAGCCAAAGACAATTCTCACAGTCCTGTCCTGGAAGAGTTGTAGATGGCGGAGAGTGGAGGCAGGCAGATTTAGAAAGAGATTGTTGCAGTAGTCCAGCCTAAAGACAACCAGAGCTCTGGAGACAGTGAGCTTCTGGGGGAAGGTGAGGAACGGAAGAATACCTCTGAGGAGGTGCAGTTGGTAGTGTGACTTCTAAGAGACGTCAGAGATGTGAGGAGAGAAGGAGAGTGTTGACTTGAAGATGGCGCTGAGGTTCTTTGCCTCAGAGGTGGGAGCAGGAAGAGGGCCAACGGAGGCCGACCAGAGAGTGAGAGGAAAGGAAGGTGCAGGTGTGCCGATGAGGAGGATCTCCGTCATACTGGCATTAAGGCAGAGATCATTGGCAGCATACCACTCCTGGATTGCAGACAGACAATGCAAGATGAGAGAAGGAGAAGAGGCAGCAGAGGGGAGCCTGAAAATGAGCTGAGGTGTCATCCACATAGCACTGAAAAATCCGAGAGCAACAATCGGGTCGGTGATAGGTGCCAGGTATTGGTTGAAAAGCCAGGGAGAAAGGTTAGACCCATGTGGAACACCATATGTAGAGAGTGAGATAGAGGAGAAAAAGTACCCAAGTTGGACCTGGGAGGGTTGGTCCGAGAGGAAAGAGGTCAGTCAGGCCAGGGCCCAATCAGTGATACCCAGGTTATCACGAGACAGTTGAGCAGCATGGCATGGTTAACTGCGTCAAAAGCAGAAGAGAGATCGAGTAAGATGAGGACAGAGGGGTGATTAGCATCAAGATTAGAGAGCAGGTCTTCACGGATGTTCAGGAGAGCAGTTTCTGTGCTTCTGGCTTCTCTGAATCCAGACTAATGGTCACAGAGACAACAGAGTCAGTGTGAAGATTAAGCTGGGAGATGGCCAGCTTTTTCAAGAGTTTGCCTAGAAAGGGAGTGATGGAGATCGGGCAATAGTTAGCCAGGCAGGAAGGCTCGTCTGAGGTTTCTCGAGAAGAGGGTACACAAGAGAGTGCTTCAGGGATGAAGGGAAGGTTCCAGTGGCGAAAGAGTGATTGCAGAAGTCAGCCAAGGCTGGAGTGAGGGTGTCTGTGTGGTCCTTGATGCTTTTGGAAGAACAGGGAGGAACCTGTTTTGATAAGACTTTCATAGATAGGACTTGTCTAGAAACCTCATCGCGAGTGAGTAGAGAAGGGGGAAGGAGAGGTGGCCGCAGCTGGGCTAGAGGTAGCGGAGATCTGTCATCTACTTGGCCAGGACATGGACATCACTATTGGATCCAGTTCCTGGGGGTGGATGAGTGCAGGAGGGGGGGTCTTCAGGGAGTGTAAGTGGGACACCAAAGGGTGAGACACGGTATCCCCTTCTTTATGACACCTTTTCCCCATTCTATCCAGTAGGATACTCGGAAACTCTACCCCCCTTTTTCAACACAAAGACTTTCTTACCCTGTGAGTGACAACAGACCAGAGCTGTTTACCTGACATTGTCAGGCAATTGCCCTCTCCCTTCCCCACTGGGAATAAAAGGTGGAGCACAAGGGGACACACGGAGCAAGGCCGAATGCATGAGGAAACCACTATTCCAGGCCGGCAGTTCAAATAGAGGAGAAAGGTGGTGAGACGTGAAAGACGTCAAGGAGGGATTTGCTCTTGCACTTTTCAATCCAGACTCGTGAAGCCTCCAATAAAAGAAACATAAGACCGGGAATTTGCAGCTGGCGAATGGTGTGACGGATGTCAGCGGTACATGGAGCCCTCCCGCACTGATAGCCAGTGCGGGGAGACGTGGCTGCCATCATGGTACTGTCCTTGACTCCACCTGCAAAAGAAATGCCAAAGATGTCAACACAGCCAGTGAGTCAGAAGAACCTGATAGTGGGCTGGACTGTGTTAGACTCAAGGTTGCTGTGGTAATATAAAGAGACAGCAGTGCTTTATGTGCAAACTTGCTACCAGAGATAAAGTGGTCCGGTGCTATGTGGGCGTGTGTTCAGAGGTCTCTGACTGGTACCCTTCTCCTTAACAAACATACGGTATTGAGTTAAAAGGGGAATGAAAATACCAGTACCAAGAGGCCATAGTGAAGGCCAATGTGAGTTGTTAAGGTGGTCATACACAGGTCACGCAAAACCCCTTGTACAATGGAAAGTCTTTGAAATGTTGCAAAAGAGTTTAACAATGTAGAATTGTGAACCCACTTAGGAAATTACGAATCAGGCGTTTGCGCCCGGAGGTGGGGAATGCTTTGAGAACTGGTAACTGTGAATAAACGCATCCTTGCCATAAGCTAACAAAGTGACCCAGCAAGACGTGATCACCCTTCAGAAGTCTTTGTTTAAAATTGGTAAGTGCTGTGAAAGGTCTGATCCCGGATGAAAGGTGGATGTTTAAAAAGACATTGAGACTCTTGAATATTACAAATAAGGAAATTGTAAGTTAAAGGCGATAGTGAACCCGACTGAGGGTTGTCAAGAGAAAAGTTGTGAAGAAGCTAAGTGAACAACATTATGATGATAAGTATGAAATAGACTGAGGGATATCCACAGTGAATGGTTGGTCTGAGTGAAGGAATGGAGCCCGGCTGAGGTGAATCCAAGGTTGAAGAGTAATCACCCTATGTGAAGGTTAAAACAGAACTGTGAGCTCATGCCAGAGAAGCCCGGGAGTGTGCTGTGCTCAAAAGTCCCATCTTGTCCTATGCTGAAAACATGGAGAAGGGAGACCACAGACATAACATCCTGACATACCATTTTGTGAACACTTTTTTTTTTTTTTTCTTGTGAACGTTATCCCACACTATTTTGTAGCATAGCGGTAAGCGGTAAGGATTGGCAATAGGTTTTCTTTATTTGACTAGACACTACTAACATTGTATTCTTATTATGTGATGGTGGTAGCATGCTCCCACCTTAGATTTAGGTTTATATTAGGTGTTCATCTCATCCACTTTGCAGTTTAATAAGCACCCTTGAACTGTGATCACGTGTGCCTGTCTTGCTTTGATACCATGCCTTTCTTACACATGGCACTACCTGCGGTACCCATATATCAACCAAATAGAGACATTGAGCCATTTAACGACGTGTGGACCTGACTCTTTAAACAAAAAATGCTGGACAATCCTTTAACAAAAAGTCGATCACGTCTTCTTGTCACCTTTCTTAGTCCTCCCCAGGTCTCTATATTTTAGTACTTTGAACAAATAGGTACTAAGTGTGAAAAAAAACTTTGACAAAATTAAACCCGACTGCAGTGATGAATAATTTTATTACATTTACTTCACACAATGTATAAAACATGTAAAATTGAAAAAAAAAAATTCTAAATCTTATACAAATCTAAAATACAATTACAAAATCATACAATGCGGTACAAAACCTGGTGTGTTTCAATTATGTAACCTACTTCCTATACAGAACTAGATGGTGTATAGTGCTTCACAAAAACAATACCTTTCCTAAAGAAAGCACAATGGTCAGTAGCCCATAGGTTCCCTTTTAAATGCTGGATACCTTATGTTTACAGCTCTGTATATTGATACCCTTCCTAATGCTACTCAAGGGTTCCACCACAACTGAATTTTTAATGTTGTTTGCGTATTGTCATAAACTCACAATACTACTCAATTGCCCAACATGTTTCGTCCAACAATTCAGTTCTATATAGTGCTCAAGAACTTCATCAGGGGGACCATCTGTACCCTTTAGCTATATTACTTTTCAACATTTCACCATCCGTGACACTTAAAGAAATTTCCAAACTCAGAATATAATTTAAACACAATTCTTGACCTGGGGGAAAGAAAGTAGGGGAGAAATGACAAGAAACAACAGTCATTAGTATTTCAGTAGCTGTTGTATTTCTTAGTAGATATCTCAGTTTATCTAACTAAGGCTTACCGTGTCGTTCAAAAAGTATCGATTAGTCACGGTACCATAGGGGAGGGTCACTACTTGTATGTCGGACCACTCAAATCCTAGAGAGACACAAGCAAAAAAGCACTGTCTTGTAGTCCATGGTCTTCATGGAAAACTACTTGCAGTCATTTCTCCAGCGTGTTGTACTAGCTATTCATAATGTCTTTTAACCAACATTACCATTCAAAAAAACCTTAGGTTTATTCTTCGTACTTGAACTGCAACTCAAAGTTGCTTACTGTATTAGTACCATTAGTTGTTGGAACCACCTGTACGTGGCTAATAGGTCACCATCTTCCACCTTATATACCGAGTGTATCATACCTCCTGCGTGCTGATTAGTCTGATATTTAAAAAAAAATTTTAGATGTAAAAAAAGTTTTGTTTACCAGCTCAGGGCACGCTCACATACCTAATGCCCACGGGACTTCCGCTTCGCGTTGGTAGGCCTTACTGCGTACGTTCACAGCTCATTTATACTTTTAATATTGCCCCCACCTCAAGCCGCAATGCGTCCTTCTTCACGGCAAAAATATTGCCGAGTTGATTGTCTGTTCTAAACAAATATAAAAAACATATCTCTTTCTTAAAAATCGTCGCCCACATCATGGTGCGATTCCACCCTCAGATCACAAAAGAGCTTACCTCTTCCACAGGCTGCTAGGACCTCGTCTGTCACCTCTTTTCGCCATGTACTGCGCTACCGATATTCTAACATGGAAGATTATATCCGGGTGTCAGGCAACACGTACGTTCGGTTCTGATCGCGTCACACGTAATGCGTCTGCATTACCTGGATGGTCACATGATTAACTATGAACGCCTCGCTCTACTCGCTTAACGTTTTGTAGCCTAGGGGACATTGAATTGTGTCCGGGTTTTTATTACCGTGGCCGTTCTATTTGTGTCACACGATGCAAACGAAACATCCGCAACTCACAGATGCCCACATGACCAACCATGCCCGAGTGACTCCAAAAAGTCAACTCGTCTGCGAAAGTGCAAAGGACACCAAGTCCACATCAAACCCTTTATCCTAGCAATGCACGACACATCGCATCTCAGAGTGCTGCCCAGTCCTGCATGGATTATAATGTACCGGGTACGATTACTAATACCTGCCGCCTGTGTTGTTTTATTCTTACCCGTCGCAATAATTATAGTTTTTAACAACACCTTACAGGTTACCTTATTGTGCCATAGTAAAATAAGTGTGCAGTGGACTACTATAGGAATAGTTTTTATAGCAGTCCAATATGACGCTACATTATCCCTGGTCTGTAAATAGCTCTACCCTGCAATTGGATCTTTCGGAATTACATTTTCCAGTCGCTGAATTCGTTGAGCCCATTCTTCGCTGAATCGGTCAAAAAAATTAACCATTGTTCTTTATATTGGAGTTTCTTTAAATCTGCTTCTGAGTTATTCGTTCTTTCCACTTGCCATAGTACTGTCCACTTCAATCCCTCTACATTATGATCCATTGCCAAAAAATGGCTAACCATTGGAGCCAATATGTTCTTATTACGGATACAACTTCTGTGTTCTCCTATTCTTATGGTCACTCTTCGTTCAGTCATGCCTATATAAATTTTCTGGCATGGGCACCATATGGCATAAATCACGTGTGTTGAATTACAATTTGTGAATTTGGTCTGCTGCCACATTTTATGTAATTTCAAGTCAACTTTTGTTCTCTGCGTGTACTTATAGTTGACACATTTGCCACATTGCGCATGTCCTACTAATGAGGGTAACCCCCATGCTTGTGTAACACTAATTTGATCTTTCGATTTTAGATAAACATCGTTCTTCGTGACCAATTCCTTTAAATTGGAGGCTCTCTTATAAGCACATAATGGCCTATTTAGCAGACTCTCACCGCCTGTAAGAATGTGCCAGTTTTTTTTGACAATTTTAATAACTTCGTTGCTTCTTTCATTGAATGTACTGACAAATACGATCTCTTTCTTATCTGGATCTTTTGGATGGTACTCTAATAATGCGTCCCCATGGTTGTTAGTCGATCTTTTATAGGCTCTCTTTACGATCTTCTTCGGGTATCTTCTGCTCCCCAATTTCATTTTTAATGATTCCGCTTCCTCGTGAAACGTTATGTTCAGTGTGCTGTTCCTTTTTAACCGAAGGAATTGCCCAAATGGCAAATTTTCTCTTGTGTGTCTCGGGTGGAAGCTGTTAAAACTTAACAGGGCATTCTTATCTGTGTTTTTGTGATAAGGTTTCACTTGTAATATATTCTGAACTGTATCTACCCAAATGGTAATATCCAGGAAATCAATTTTTTTCTGCACTATAAGTACAGGTAAATTTCAAATGTCTATTCTGTTGATTGATCCATTCGAAAAACTCTAGAAAGGAACTCACAGTACCTTCCCATATTATTAAGATGTCATCGATGAATCTACGCCATAATGCGATTTTTGAAAAATATGGGTTGGTGTTTTGATAAATGTACTGTTTTTCAACATATAGGTTAGCAGCTGTTGGTGCAACTGGCGACCCCATGGCAGTACCATGGATCTGATGGTATAATTCATTATTAAACATGAAATAATTCTCTGTTAGAGCCATCTCAGCGCACCATAGGATGAAGCTATTAGGTGTTATTCCTGTAGTCCTCTTGGTTAGTAAAACATTTTCAAGCACCTCCAATGTGTCGTGTTGTGGAATACACGTGTACAATGCTACTACATCTATGCTAACCAGCAAATGGATGTCAGGATCGAAACTCATATATTCTACAGAATTGATAATCTCCGTTGTATCTTGTATGTATGAAAACATCTCTAATACAAATGGTTTGAGAAATCTGTCTGCAAATTTTGCAAGCGGTTCTAGCAACGACCCCATTCCTGAGACAATTGGACGGCCAGGAGGTGCCAGTACTGATTTATGGATTTTGGGCAGGGTGTAAAATTTGGGGATGGAGGGTCTGTGGACAATAAGATATTCGTATTCCTGTTGGCATATCCATCCTCTCCCTAGTGCTTTCTCAACTTTCTCTCGAATGAGACTAGACAATCTACCAGTTGGATCCTCTGTAACCTTTAGATAATAAGACACATCTCTCAATTGTCGTTCGCATTCTGTTATATAAGCTTCCCTGTCCAAAATCACTACAGCCCCCACCTTTGTCTGCCTTCCGGATGATGATACTATGATTATCTGCTAATGATTTTATAGCTTTTCTCTCTTCATTGCTCATGTTTTGAAATTTGGAGGGAACGTTTGTATTTTCCATTACTTGCAGATCATGCCACACTCGTCTGGCAAAACTGTGGCCTCGGGAGTGTGGCTAGCTACCGGGGGGTCAAAAGTGGACGGTACCCACCAACTTGCTACAGTCTAGAGCTGAGGCACAAGAAAGGGTTTTCCCTAGTGAAAGCCAGACAAATGGTGCAGGGGTCCATTACACTGGAGAGAGACTCCAGAGAAGACATTGAAGAAGGTACTACAACCCATTAAACCTAGCCCTGGGAACCACGGAGAAGAGCCCTTGAAAAGACCAGAGAATTAGGGTGAGGGACCACCTTACACCCAAGACAAAGAACCAAACTTGGAGAGAGACACAAAGAAGACCAGTCAAAAATGTGCAGGGGTCCTTTGAGCCAGTGACTGTAAGCATGCCAGTTTTGCATTAACCTACTGGGGGAGGCCGAGCCCTGGATTAATGGAAAACTTGGAGAACATTGTATTTGAATGCTGTTAAACTTCCCAGAAAGATCCTTTGCTTTTAAATTATCTAGAAGCACTGCCACATAATGGAGAATCGCCATCCTGACAACTCTGGTTTAGTTAAAAGCCTGTCTGCTTATTACTCTGGTCCTAATTTATTAATTTGGCACCAATTTGCGTTTTGCAGTTTTTCCACCATTGATTTCAGTTGGACCCCATATGTGTCTGTCCTTTTTTAGGTTCACTCACCTGCTCAGCTAATTTTGGAGGCACTAATGAGTGCCTAGGGCTGCAAGGTCAGTGAGACGGTCTCCCATTTATGTTTTCCTGTGTTTTTATTTTGTAACAAGCACCACTTTCAGTAAAGTGTTACAGGGGGACGCCGTGTGCCCTTTTTTTCTTTTTGTCTAGCAACGTATGCATTTGTCATGTGCCTAGGACTCGCTGTGTTTTACAACTTATTTCAGTGCACTATTGTACAGTGTATTTCTTACTCAGTCAGAAAAGTTTATTTCAGATTCAAAAATCCATAGAACACATAAGTCCAAGCAATACATACAATTAATAAAACCCTTCCCTTAAGAACATTCACAAAAACCACATTATACATCTGCAAAAACAGTCGCATAATAAAATACCAAATAAAATACAATATACACTGCTGTTACCGCAACAATATCAAACCTTTGATTTGAATATCCACCCCAATGTAGTTAATCGGGGGAGTCAACAACACTCCTCGCCCTGTAACCTCAAAATACCTTTTCTAAAAATACATTGCTCTTTTCAAAAAGGTAAGTAAAGCCCATGCTACCAAAACAGAGTCTGTGCTTAAAAGAAATGAAATAGCCTCTCTGTAATGGTGAATCTTAGTTTCCCAAAGGACTGGAATTATTATTGTTCTCCGTATCCCTATGTACCCCGGGCAAAATAGTAACAAATGCACCAAATTATCAGTAATATACCCACACACAGGACAAACAGCAGTATCCGGATAGCCTTTCCAGTTCACTGTGTTCCCCCGCAAATGGAGACAATCGAACCTTGCCCGATCTTTTTTATACGAACCCCAAATTAAGTAGGGTTGACTCACCAAAGGCCGACTAATCATTGCATGCAATTTAACAGTGTTATTTTCGTACTCTAAAAGTATTCTCTTCCTGGCAAACACTTTGCCCAAAAAAGGTTTATAACCATTCACCTCTGTTTTAGTTAAAAGGACAGCTGGAGGAAAAATAATACTTAAATTGGACTCTTTTAGGGCTTTATCTATATAATGAAGCCATGGAATTCTTTGCCACCCTGTCCTCCCCTATACAGATCTAATAATAAAATGGCAAAGAGAGGCATGTACATTCGCCCACATCCGGACCCAGAAGAGATTTGGGGCCAATGCCCACTGATCCTCCCAAAATTCCAGACCCATTTCTTTGTGGATACAAGCTGAAGAATTAGGGAGTCCCAGAAGTCTCCCGAAAAATTGGTTCTCCTTGACTTTTACCGCACAGCCTTCTGGAAACCCCACAAAGATGCCCCATATAGTGTAACTACCTTTGCTTGTGCTACATATATCTTGGCTACCACATCAAGCGGTTGACCCTCACAGCGGGACATAAAATGAAAAATGCCCCCTATTTGTTGGCTCAATTTAGCCGATTGTTTGACTTGATGCGACTTCCCAGTGAGAGCTTCTCTAGATAATCAAAAACCTTCACCGTGGGGATGACCTCTCCATCACATATCATGGGTGATTTTCTACCCATTACAGCTGAATTATTAGAGTTGATCTTTAACCCCAAATCGCTCATGAAGGCTGTGTATGCATTAATCAGGATCTGCAATGTTCTCGGGGTCCTGTCTAACAGTACAGTATCATCTGCATATGCCAGCACAGGAAACGCCTGACCCCCTCCCCCCAGTACCAAAAAGTCCACCAAAATATTTAGCAAATGCTCAAATGCTTCAAGAGGCGTTAATATAGAGGCAAAAACATAATGGGGCCAGGACACAACCTTGCCTCACCCCGCACCCGACCTTAAAGCAAGCTGTGCAATGCCCCCCTGGACCACTGCTCACACATTCCCCATTGTCACTGTGAACTTCCATCAAAACCCTCAATATGTTCCCCAGACAGCCCATGGACCTAAGCACTTGCCAAAGCGTTGACCTGTCAACCTTGTCAAATGCTGTGCTCAGGTCCATAAACGCTAAATACACCACCCCTCCCCTACAAAAGACTGAGTTGGCCACAAGGAGATACACATTGAGACTCTGCTCTATGGGTCCTACTCCTGGGCGGCAACCAAACTGGATATCGGATAAAACGGACTACTCCATCATTAAGGATTCAATATGCCCTAATAGTACTCTCCCAAAGATTTTAAAAGAAGTGTCAAATAGTGATATTGGCCAATAGGCACTTGGGCTTCTATGAGCCCCCTTCTTGAATATAGGAAATATAATAGTCCTTTTCCAAGATAGAGGATATCTACCTGATTTCATGCAAGCGTTAAAAACCACCGTCGGGAGAGGAGCCCACAAATACACGGGGTCCTGAAAGAGCTCTGAAGGTATCACATCAGGGCATGGCGCATGATTATGGGTTTGCTGCCTTATAGCCTTAGTTACCTCATCCAGTCCAAACTTTAGGCAGGAGGTAATTAGGTCTGCACTTACCCTCATATTCTCTCACATAAACAGACTCCCAAAGTGCTCCAGCCAGGCTGTTTCCATCACATGAGTACCACTATCCTCATTAATCAAACAACCCACAGGTCCATTCTTCACAAACTCCCAGAAGGCCTTCTGATCATTCCTTTTCGCTGCGTCTAGGAAGCCCAACAAAGCTGCGCTTTCTGTTGCCAATTTATTTCTATTTGACTCTGCTTGGTAATGTGCCCTGGCCTGATTGATCTCTTACTGCAATAATACTGTTTTAAGTAAAATACACTCGTTAATCGCCGCTTCACATCTTTTAAGTTCTGTCCTTTGGTCATTTTGCTTTCTGGAATTTTTCCTGCTCTCTTAGGCCACAAACCTCCTGCTCAAGTCTTCTGTCAGTACTTTGTGTGATTGGAAATTAATTAACCTGGGATTTGGGACTGTTTGGTAACAATGATCTTCTCTCTGAGGATGCCTGTCGCTGGGCACCTGTAGGGTAGACAGATTTCCTTGATGGGACAGCACTTACCTGTTTGTATATCTCAGGTCCTTGACACTAGTTGCTGAGGGGCACCAGCTCAGACTTTAAATATGATGAGAGGGACTGGAGCGTATTGAGTGGTCCCCCAACGGAGCCAAGAATCTGAAGGAGGGAACACCAGACCAGAAGACCCAGAGGACTGCAGCAGAAGCATTGAGAATTGCCAAAGCACATCACAGGGGATCCTGTGCCTCATCGCCTGCGACCTGGGGAGAACTTTCTCACTGTCTTGCGCCATTGGACTGGTGGGATCAGCTAGTCCTGTGTCCAGCATAATTATCCTTACATCAATGGTTTTTAGAAGAGCCCTAAAACAATTTTGTGGGCTAACAATTTAACAAGTTCCCTCTTCTACAACAGACTGCATCCCGAGTTGGAACTTGGACCTTGGCAGATCGTCGGCTTGTGGCCCAGCAACATTCTGATCTGCATTAACTGCTTCCCATCCTGGAAAACTGGCCTCACTGGAGCCTTTTTTTCTGCTACTGCCTCAAGCTAAGCCTCCTGAGTCCTGCGTTTCTTTTCTTCAATTATCTGCTCTTTCCTGGATGGTTCATCATCACGGGAATGACCATGGTCACTGTGCCAACTCGTCTGGCTCACAGCTTAGTCAGCACCTACTTCAGCCAGTCCACCTTTAACCCCTGGACTTCCTGCAACGGGACCAATGACATAAGTGGCTCATCATCTATGCACATTCTCTATTCTGTTTACCTTTCTGTAATATAAATATTTTTTTCTTACATTTCTTTTATCCGTATGTGAGTGCATCTATGCCTCCATGCTGGATGTACATTGGCATATGTGCTGTCCTTTCCATCTTCTATTGAATATCAACAACTCTCACCTCCTTGAACATTTTGTAGAAGAGTCTTTGCCTTATTACAGAAAAATTACCACCCTCTGAGGCAGACACTATTTATTCTCCCTGAGCAGTTAAGCCTAGGTGAAGTAGGATTACCCACTGAGCAGTGGTAAACAAGTGTTGAGTGGCCCGTTTTACTGCCCAACCATCCATTTGCCTCCAGCAGCCAACTGAGAAGCTCGGCAAAAAGCCACTACCATAAGAGAAGGAAGTGATGAGCCCCTCACTGCCAGGAAGGAGGCTGCTGTGACCCGCCTCTCTTGAAGGTGGAAGAGTTCCATAGTATACCATCATATGCTGTAGGTACCCTCAAGATCTGTGGACGCCCATCTCAAACTCCACCCAATTCCAGACCAGCTGTAAGCATGCCTAAAATGGTGTGGCTTTACTCCATTCTCCGTTAGCTCTCTAATATCAAACCAGTATTTAGAGTTACTTGGGGTTAGGGGCTGATTTGGATTGGAAACACCACCATGCAAATGCATTTCTACTAACTCACTTCCATTAGCAATACCCTGATGGAAATTCCCATTGGCAGTATGTGTGCAGCTATCGGGAATATTGCTTAGTGCCCATTAGGCGTTTGTAATGAGCAGTAGTGGACCAACTGTGATATTAGAACTAGCGCTGTGCGAATCATCAACATTCATTTCAGTAATTACTCTTTTGTGTGGTCACTCTCATTAAATTATATTTATCGGCTTATTTATGTGCCACTGCTATATAGTGATCACTACTTACAAATAGCTTTACTTCACTATATCCCCTTATTATATTGCATGTTCACCCTTATAAAATGGTTTATATGTACCTATTGCAACACCAACAATACCTATATAGTCCTCTTTTTTTTTAGACTAGCTGTTCTTTATAAAATACTCCCTCTATAGTTCATATTCTCCCTTACATGGCTTTTCTCACCAGCTTACTCATGCTTGTCTATAGTCACCTATACATTATTATAATTGTTCTATACACCCTCCACAATCTATGTTGTAGGTTTAACTGTGTATGTTTGTTTATAATACTTATTTTCTGTCAGCTGTATAGTCACCTCTTATGCAGGGGGTGTGGCTGTGTACTGGTACAGGCCGCCCCTGCTAGAAATAAAAGCACACACAGACACGATGTGGTTAGCTTGGGAACTGTCGCTCCGTCGGTGTATGCAGAGAACATTGTCTTGCTGACAGGTTTGATCTGTCAGTGGGGGATGTTGCATACCGAGGCTGTGCCTTATTACTCCAATTTCTCTGGTTGAGAGTGTAGTCGCAGTTTGAAATGCTTCTTGATCTGTGTGCTTGTCACAGTAGAGTTGCTTTCACAGAGTTGGCGCTGTGACGGGCCATGGGTAGCGGTCAAAAGGATTTGCAGTAATCTTAGCAAGTTTCTTGATAAGAGGGTTTGCGTTCTGATCCAGTCCTTCGCAGAAATTCCTGTTTAGCTTCACTAGATGGTGTGTGGCACAGGCTGCCCTTTTATTGGTCAGTGCTGTGACATATAACGCTACGGTTGCCTTAAAGATGCACGCACCACAACCTCTACTGGACGATAACTGACCATAACTGTTTCCAGAGCCATTACCAGCACGTGCTTGTATATTTTCCATTATATGATTAGTTTAGCAGCTTATTTCTATTCCTCCTTGCATAGAATCAATCACCCTTCTTGATGGCATGTGTTTAATGTTCCTGCACTCGTCAGTGCTTACTTTATGCTATGTAATGCCAAATAGAAATAGTTAAACTAAGCAGTTTGGCATATGTCCCTCTCTTTACTGTTTTGCTCCAAAAACTGTTGTTCATCAACAACTCTAAGCAGAGATATTCCCGATTGTTCTGTGCAGCCCATCACATTGTTCTTTGCATGATCGCTGCAGATAGACTTGATATTGCTTTTGGCACCTTTTGGCACTTTCAGGGGACTACACCTGACAGTTTGGCACCGGTTAAGCCACCTGTCCTCCACTGGGCACAGCTTCATAAGATTCCACACTATGTTAGCATTAGCTACTGCCCAGCGAAAACAGGTCTTGGGTTGCTAGCATACAAACGCAGATGGTTGGTTGTGTGCTTGGAAAGTTGCACGGTTTCAGTCTGTTTTTAACTATATAAATTTGCCAAGTAGTTTGTTATTCACATTATTCTAAAAAAGATTGAATGCAGGAAAGTCGAGTAATGTTAATGAGACTTATTGCAACTCAATAGCATGTAGTTGTCTGGCTCCGACAAAGACTAATTAATAATAGCTGCACTATCTTGTAAGTGCCAAGGCTCTATTTGGTACAAATTGGAAAGTGCATGGTAAATAATATTTTAAGAATGGTGTTCTATGAGAACTAAGACATTAGAAGGTTACATACACATATCTGTGTACAGGTTCCATGTGTTAAAATTGAAGCAAAAAGGCTGTGGTTTTTCCGCCGCAATCCATGTAAAGGATGCAGGGGACACCCCTGCAACACCCAGAGCCGTTAAACCATTTAAGGAGAGCGGGGGGACACCCCTTCAACCCCCGCTCCCCTTAAATGGTATAATGGGTTACACCTTTATCGGGTCAAACCACAGCATTTTTGCCGTGATTTTTTGTAAACGCGTAATTTTTGCCACAATTTTATTATTGCATACCCGTGTACCTGCACAAATCACACACTCTCACACAGTTTTTATTTATTTCTGAAGGTCATTGTTTCATCTTTGGATGTAATCACTGTGAACTGTTAATTGTGTTGCACTTTCTAAAAAAATACATGTTGGTGCTGTCACATGGCACAGTGGGTCCACAAAGACTCAAAACACAATTTTAGGTATGGATAGCTTTTATTTAACACAGAGAACTCCTTGTCTGGGACAAACAACATGAAATCTGGACAGACTTTTGCCAACAGATCCACCATTTCTAGGGTACCTACTAGGCTTAATTCCCCAAGTGTCTGCTGGATTGTCTCCATTTGGTGGTGGGATACAATCAGCTCTTATGCTTCCTGAAGGTCTTGTAGATGTCGCTTTGTCTTTGCCAGATGCCGTAGAGGAGTTTGTCTTGTACTTACAGAGACAGAAGGGTGTGCCTGCTCCAGTTTCCACAGAGGAAATTAAGGCCTGCTCACTCGCCTTTCATGTTGTCCTTATTTCTTCCTGCCTTTCCTAAATGCCATGCTATGCCACGTGCTCATTCCTCTTCCTACAGTCGCACAGTGGGTTTAACCCTATCTGATTTACATGTAACTGTCCCGTCTGAGACTGACTAACTGAGAATGACTATGGGGTCCTTCCCATATCACTCTGTGTCCATGATCCAATAGCTCTCAGGGCTCCTTGATCCCTTTGTTCACCCCTTTAGAAGTCCCTAAAATAAGGCACATACCTTCCATTCCTCTCCCTGACACGCCTGTGGTTCTGCCACGTGAAGTCTACTTTCCACATTGGCTTCCGATTTGCCTCACTATGGATAATAGAAAAAGAGTATGTCTGAAGAGCAGGGACCACCTCCTCAACCCCCGGAGTTAGTATCCTTAATCCAAGATAACCAAATGAGTATTGTGGGGTCTGTGGCTAAGGTGAATTTTCAGCCTGTCAGATAAAAATGGGGGCCTCTATGTATCACCTAACAGTGAGGCACTCGACCTCTAAAGTGGCATGGTTGTTCTTGTGGGCATGGAGCTTCCAGCTAATACAAATGTGTTGTTTTCCACTGTTCTTCAGCGAGTACTGACCCAAACCCACGTGGGAGATATTAGTTAGCAGGATAAACTGGTCATTAACATTGGAAACTGATTACAAGAGGGAGACGCAGCTCCTCAACATCCTAGCAACCTTCTCTGTACTTCTTGTCTTTGGATAGAATTACATTAAGGTCATTTTAGCTGGTCAGTTAATAGGTGCTGCAATTATCTAAAAGTTTGGAATCAAGCGATAATATTAACCAACTTAGTCCAGCTCACAATTCCTTCTTTGGCTTGAGAGTCATGTTCCGGATACTTTGGCTTTTGGTTGAACCATCCACTTTCTGATTTACGATTCTACGTCTAGACGGAAGCAGAGCCAGCCAGGTGGCATTTCGCTATATTAGTCATAGTACCTGAGGTTTTAAGTAACATGTGTGAAGGCATCAGGAAGTATACACAGACAACAAAGTAAGGTTTGGGCTATAAACATTTATTAAAATCAGAATTAGATGGGAATAATGCATACCTTGCCCTATGCTATAGTGGGATTTCCCTACCTAAGTAAAACTAAGGATAGTCTTTGTCAGGAAGTCCAAGAAGTCTGTCTTTGTCCAAAACCTATACTTACCCTCAAATCTATTTGTTCAAACTGTGTAGGGATGTCTGCTTCAAATAATCAAGTGTTCAAACAAAAGGTCAGAGCTTCTTCCAGCTCTTGGTTAGAAAGGGTCTCTCCCTTCCCTAGGATTCCAAATAGTTCAATGTCACTCCAAGTGGGTTCCCTTCCCCAAGCTTATAAGTGTCTCACTGTTTTCACAACAACACAATTCCTCAGATTTCAAAATCATGAAGTTCAACTCTCTAAGTTCACAATGCACAGTGGTTTCTGCAGATTTAACCATAAACTTATAGATGATTCAAGTGGGTTCTCTTGAGTCGGGTGTATTCGGCCTAGGTGCAGCTGTCAGTCCACATGGTCCACCCATTACAGGTCCCACAACCGACACACCTGATGGGTTTCCTTTTCACTGTTGCACCACCACTGCTTCAGCCCAACAGTGGTATCAGACTTCTATTCTGGCAATCTTTTCCAACAGTTGTCTTAACACTGTTCACTTATTGAAGTATCATAACCTTTCTATAGTTTGGCCACAACTTGTACAATTCTTCTTTTCCTTATGGGTTTAGCCAGTGTTTTCATTACAAATGCTTGCATTCTTCAATTTTCTGCTCTTTTCATAGAGTTCATCAACCTTCACAATATTGTATGCATCCAGCATAGTTTTACCTTTCCGAAGCAGAAATCACATTCCCTACGCTTCCGCCTCCTCACTCACGAGTGTTGCGACCTTCGCTCAGCACGCGGCCCACACCACAGCTTCCCGGAGTCACAAAACCTCACTTCACTCACTGGGGATGCAGTCTTTGGGTATTGGGAGATGAGTTTCTAACACAATAGAGAAGGGATGATTGGAATTACCCCATAAAAGCCTTGGAGACATTAGATTCCTGATGAAAAGGAAATGGGGGATAGCTTCTCACCCAAGGGTACCTCAACCCCAGACCCCAAGTCTCCTCTTCCCAGGTGATCCTCCCTCGCGTACGACCCCCAGGATAAGGATCTAAAAGCGATGGACTTTCCCTGGCCACCTGGGGGGAGGATATTTTGGGAAAGATATGAGGACGCCCTCAGATTCCTCACAAAAGATATAGATGTTTTACAAAGTCGTACCAGTATTGACTGTGTACCACAATGTCATCTAGGTAGGTTGCTTAGGCTAAGTGTGGTATTCATTACCCATTGAAAGGTTTCAGGGGCCCCATAAAGCCTGAAGTAACAAAAGTCATTTTCTCTTAATCCACTTGGATTGGGGGATCTGCTAGAAAAAAATGTTTTGAAGTCTAAGGTGGTATTCTCTAATCCCTTTGATAATCTAATTAATTGAAATTGGTTAGGCGTTAAAGTGATTGTGTGTACTTCCCTGAAATCTGTGAATAATCACTAAATTCAATCCATCTCGGGTACCAAAATGATCAGGGATGACCAGTGGCTTTGTTAGTGTTTATTTACCTCCAGGTACAGCACCTTCTTCCCCTCATTCTGCATGGCCTGCCTACAGGGAAGGGGTAATCAAGATGCTCACAAATGGACTTATTTGAAAGGATGGGTTTCAATACAGTGCACACAGTTGCAGGCTTGGCCTGTCACCAAAGATGCATGCAATGTGTTGTAAGTAAATCTGTAGATGATTGATCTGGTACAGAGTCATGTTCTCTGGTACGAGGCAAGCTAGTGCTGCTGAGATGTTCTCCCTTTCTCCCGGACTCAAGTGTTCCATCAGATTTGGTACCACTGGTTTCTGCCAGGCCTTGACCTATTTTACATGATACTGGGAAGGAATTTAGGCGGTCATTCTGCTGCACTCTGTAGTTGTGATCCCTGAGAATTTCTGTGACGTTGTAAGGCCCGGGCTTCTTGGTCATCAGTTTATTTTACGAGGTCAGAAGTAAGACAAGTTCAAGTTCAGCTGCTACTAGTTTGGCTTCTTCATCATATAGTTGTTTCTGCTTATCCTGGCTAGTTTGTAAATGTTGTGTTCCAAGTAGTGGATCAAATAGTCTCTCCAGGTTGGGTGTCATACCAGTGCGAAGTGGGAGAAGCTTGTGGAGATGTGTGTGTGCTGCAAAGAGTGCTCAGGGCCGTAGGTTGATCCAGTCCCTTGCATCGACCAAGACCAATTTCCAGGGAACAATTTTTAGAATTGGGTTGAAATGCTCTACTGGGCCATCTGTCTGGGGGTTTTAGTAAACAGTCCAGAGAGAATCTATTTGCAATAATGTATTTAAATTAGTCAGGAGATTTGTGAACCTCCTAAATAATTGTCTAATTTCTAGAAATGGTTTGAGAAAAAGGGTTTGGTACAGTTAGTCTTGAAAGACAAACAGAGAGCACCCTAGCATTAACCCATTCCCAACCCACTAAATTAATCTGCAGGTGAATCTTGTCTAAAGATATCTCTAAGGTCATGTTCCTGGATCTTAGTCATCCCTTGGTGTCCCGCTGAAAGATGGGAGAAGCCAGATCGCTAACGGGTTACTGGAATGGTGGCGGCACCACCAACGTATTTCAGGCCTGTGTATCTCCTTCAGCATAATTCATCACTCTGTTTAAGCACTTTCTTTTCACTGCAAAATTGGGATTATGTTATTCATCTACCCTCTTCTGTGGATGTGGTGTGTCAAAAGTGGCTAACATGAATGCATAACTTCTCTGGGTTAAAACAAATTCAGGTTCTAAAGGTGATTCCTCTTTCTCACCTGGTTCTGGTTCCTGTCATCTTAAACATTCTGACTGAGCTTTCTTGATACTCTTGGGCATATTTTAACCACTGTCTTTGGGGGGGGGTCTCTGAAGAAAATATGAGAACCGAACATGTCTTCCACCTTTCTGTCTCATCCACTTCTTTAACTTATTCCAGTTTTGTGGGAAGCTACGTCTCACAAATCTGAGGTACGGGTTTCCTACCTTGCCTTTAAACATATTTTCCCTACGGTGAAGGGGAAGTGCATTCACCACTGCACATTAATCCCTGTCCACGACTCCCACCCCTACATCTACCATATTTCACCACACATCCTGATTTGGAGGCAATCCAACCATAGGAAGTTCATCTCTAATTGCTGTGTAAAGTAGGCTCCACCCATCGGGAAAATGTCCACTCTGTCCACACTATACAAATACATCTCATTTGACTAAGGGAGGTAGCCTTTATAGGTACATGGAGCACCCTGGATATAAGGAGCCCCCATATACTAGTAACTGTAGGTATTTGGTAGACATGCACTACAGCGTTTGTGGATCCAGCCTTCTTCTGACACCATTTGATATGTATCCTAATGGGGACGACAAAGAGAGAGTAGAACCAACATGATCTTCTGTACAAAGAGGTTTTAATTAGCACAATAAACTCCTTTTCAAGGTCAAACCCAAACATATAGTATCAGGACAGTCTTCTTTCAACGGTTCCACTGGATCTGTTTTCTTTCTAAAGATCACATGATTTTAGGTCACCATCCTCTCATATAGTTTCTAGGCTTCCTTCTCTAAAAGTCCTCCTGGTTGCCTAGTGTTGATGGCAGGATACAACCACCTCTGGCCTTTCCTGCTGATCCTGTAGATGGTGTTGTGTCCTCTACATGCGCTATAGATATAGCTAGTGTTAATCTTGAATTTGCAACTGCAGAGAGTGTCGGCTGTGTTTGCCTGCCCCAGTTTTCAGACGGTAAAGTTACAGCACACAAGGTTACCAATCAGAATACAAATCACTATCCAATTATTTATGATGGCATATTTGTTATGCTAGTCATCTGGCTAAGCTCCTTATTCTGGCTCTAGGATGCCTTTATTCTTGCTCTGGAATTATTTTTAAAAAAATGTAGGATTGGCCACAAAAATTGTGTTTTTTTTATTTTTAAATTCATGCTGCAAGGGTGCTGAAGTAAGACTCTGACACGGAGGATCATATTGTTTGCTATGAACTGTTATTCAAGGGTAAAAAGGAAATTAAAACCCTACGTCGCCCTAAGGGGCTTCCCTTCCTCAACTCAAATAACTAGTGTCAGAATGTCCAAAGCAAAAGTCCCAATGTCCAGTCTCAAAATCCTAAATCTGTCCCTTACGCATTAAGCTAACTTAATCAAAGGAGAAGTCTTCTTAGTCCAGAGGAATGACTCCCTCCCCCTGGATAAAAGCCAGTACTTGTCTTCTTGGTAAGTGTTTCCCAATATAGCTTCAGCCACTACTTGGCTGTTCGGGAAGTGTTTCATTTTCCACAGCTTTCCTCAAGTTTACAAAGTAGTTCATTGAGGTCCCAGACCCTGGTTGGCAGCTTTGAATTCCTCTTTCCATAAGCTGCACTGAAGAACAGCGGCCTTGATGCACTCACCAAGCTGTAGTTGGTTCCTGGCCCAGGTATGCAGGCCTGGTTCTCTATCACCAGATACTGCAATGAAAAAGAGTAGCCTGGATGGACTTCCCAGGCTGTAGTGGGTCAATGTCTTGGTTCACTAATCTGCCAATTCTCGTGATTTCGGTGCGAGTCACAGACTCGCAATTCTGGCTTCAGCTTTCCTTTCTGTGGGCTTGGTTTACTCTCCTGCAAGCCTTAGTACAAGTCCAGGTACCTATTTGCTTCTCTCTGAGAAACCTGAAGGTGTCTGGCCAGGACATGGCCATCGCTATTGGATCCAGTTTCTGGGGGTGGACCAGTGGCAGAGGATCACCTAGATGGGGGGGGGGGTCATTGGGGAGTGGAAGTGGGACACCGATGGGTTTGACACAGTATTGCCCCTTCTTTCAACACATTTCCCCCCTCCTACCATGTAAGATATTCCAAAACACTGCCCCCTTGAACACTTTCAAAAGACAACAGACTAACACCAGAGCCTCTTACCTGACATGTCCCAATGCAAGGGTCGGGAAAAGTGAGGCAATTGACCAGAATCACACACACCTGATAGCCCCTTCCCTTTCCCACAGGGATAAAAGGTGGAGCACAAGAGCACAGGAGGAGCAAGGCAGACTGCACAACATGAGAGCTAATTCAGCACAGCAGTTCCAGAGGAGGAGAAAGACGGTGCATACCGAGATTGTGACAAGGAGAGAAGTAACCTTGCCCTTTCTGACCATGGCCCGTGAAACCTCTGCAGAAGGAATCCTAAGACTGTGAACAATAGTCAGCATGTGTTGCAGCAGATGTCAACGGTACTTGAGACCCTCCTCTGCTAATAACCAAGCCGGAGAGAGACACTTGTCTCTGTGGTACCAACCTTGAATCCAAAGATAAAGAAAGCCAAGCAGTTAATCACAGCCAGTGAGTCAAGGGAAGAGTCGATAAGAAACCAAACTGTGTTGAATGAAACGTAGCCAACGGCTTATTTGAACTTTGAAAGTTTTAAATAAACTATTAATGGAAAAGGGGGAAACCCAGCAACGGAGAAATCCAGTACCACGTGGGTGCTCACGCAGGAAACTCTGGGTGATTACCCGATGGTAGAAAATACTGTAACCTGAAGGCCTTGGGAAAAGGCAAAGAGGTCAAAGTGGTCATACAGGGGTCTTGTAAAATCTTCTGTAACGTTGAAAGTCTTTGACTGACAGATGAATGTGAAGCAGAGGGAAATGAATCCTGCTTGGGGAAAGTAGTGTATGAACAGCGCTTTGCAAAACTTTGGCAAGAGTGAACCAGACCGAGGGATGTCCATAGTGAACTGTTTGGAAAAAGTTGGTAAGAGTGAACCTGGCAGAAGGATGCTAAAGAAAAGTCCCTATGAAGAGTGTGTTGACAGGAGTGAATCCGACCAAGGGATGTACACAGTAAACTGTTTTGCAAAAGGTGGCCGGAGAGAACCCGGCAGAGGGAGGCCAACAAACAGGGGTGAACCCAGAGGAACTGCTTGAAAAGACATTAATATTTGTGAAAGCACAAATTATTGTAAGACCAGGGGGAATGAATTGTCCCCTTTGTCATTTGGGTCTGAGCCTGATCAAAGGAGAACGAGGGGGGAAAAGCTATCACCCCAAGTCCAGTTGGAAAACAACTTTGTTTTTTGTTGAATACATCAGGCCCTCGAAGGCAAGAGACTTTTTATTGCAAAGAGACTTAACCATTGAAGAACCTGATAGTTGATATGGGACTGTTGGCTCGTGCTGCGAAAGCTCGAGCATGTTCTGTGCTCAGGAGATCCAATTTGTCCCAAGCTCAAAACATGGGGAATGGAGACACCTTGAAATCACATCCTGACTTATTATGGTGAAAACTTTTTTCTTTATTGAAAACCCTATCCCACACCATTTCTGTAATTAGTTGTAATGATTTGGCAATACGTTTTTTAGTATATACCTTTTACTTTGACACGATTCCACAAGGACTACATTATTTTTCATTTGATGGTCGAAGCTTTAGGTTTAGATTAGGCGTTTTTCCACCCAGCATTTACATTTTTATAAACACCCTTGAACTGTGATCACTTGTGTCTGTCTTTACTGTTGCCACCAGGAGTTCCTTTCACTCTCCCACTGTGTTTGGGTCCCAGACCATCCTTTCTCAACCTTCGAATCTGTGCAACCACATCCTTGAACCTTCAGAGCCGTCTCAGCTACCCATGAACAGAGTGGTGTGGTTTGCTCCCTTGGGGTAGCTGGGCTCATTTGTGGGACACTGGTAATTTCCCGGTCCTTCCCTTGCTCTGTGGTGGCTCCGTAGTCTTCTTTCCTTCTGGGCCAGTGTGGTCTTGCACTGTCACACTTCCTGGTTCCCTGTGGCACCCAGAGTGTTGGTCCACCTGTGGACCATGTGGTCCTCCTGTCCTGGACTGGCCTCTGACTCTGTCCATATTCTGTGTTACAGGCCGCACCCGAATGCACGTCGGTCTTGTCATGGCTCTTGCGGTTCCTCCAGAGAGGGTTTGACAACCTGTCGAGTCCTTCTTTGGTTTTTGTCTTGTTTCTTCCAATCAATTATCGCAAACCACTAGAGTGGTAAAAGTGGTTCCAATGGTCTAGGCTGGTAAAAGTGGTTCCAATGGTTATTCGCAATTGCTCTGCACTTCCTCCTTGTCCCAGTACTAAGTGAGTGCCGATGTGGTAACTCACTAAGACTCTTCCTCATCTCAGAAGTCTATATTTGGACTCCTTTAGAAATGTACATAGGGTGTGATTGAAGAGAAGTGAGATGAAGGAAAAGTGGGCTAACAGTGGGAAGGGGCTCTAGAGGTTCTGGGGTCATGTGATACTACATTCTCCCAATGTGGTAGCCACTAGTCCCAAAGGGGGTTTCCCCGCCGATGAGTTCCACCCACCGAGTACCACCCCCCAGGGTTTTACTTGGTAGTTAACAGCCTCACTACCCTGGCCTCATGGGAAGGGGCTCCCCCTTCGGAGGAAGTGACGACATTGTGGTATTCATCACAGTGCCCGAAAACATTTATTTAAAGTTTGTACATACAAATCAACACTATTCTACACCCAGAGGATTCTATGTTCCTAATTGGAGTGTAAAGATCAGACTCACCAAGCTTTTCAGATGAACTGGTGCTGGGCAGTCGAAAAGTCCCTCTGCTATGCAAACTCCCCTAGTTACACGAATACAGGCAGGCCACAACCATAAGGGTGACATCAGAACACAGCGTATTGAAGCCAAATGGTTTGGTTACATGCATCTGGTTTGAAATTAGGTATTGGCAGTCCATTAGGCTGCAAAAGCAGGTGATCATGTGTTAGTGTTCCACTTGGTTTTCCCGCAAAACTCTCCCTTCTGCCTCGCTTGGTATAATGGAAAGAAGATTAGACTAGATGCTTAGCAAGGTGGGGTGTTCCTAAAGGGAGAAGCGCTATCAAAGTGATCAGAATAGCTTTGTTTCATTCTACCTGTGTTGCTCGATTATGGTAATGGTGTGTTCGCTAATACCAAATCAGATAATGGTTACTCAGTCATAGATTTTCCAAAGTCAATTTTGCTCTATTGGGAATAGTGGAAGCTCTTCGCTCCACAATATACTTTAAAGTCAGTAATGGTGTTTCAGTGTTTGTATTATGTGGCAGTATAAACTAGAGACCTGTTCTTCCACAGTACCAGGTGGGGGTAGAGCCAGGAGGCTGTTGAGTCCAATTTAATAGCAACCTGCCATACATATAACCGTAAATTCACAAGTACAAAACAATCATTTATTTTAGAACTTATCTCATATCCATTCACTCCAATAATTAGGAATGTTACATTGTATGATTAGCTGTTTGTATATTTTGTGCCCTACATGAATTGTAGAACTTAAAAAAACGTCCTTGGTTGCATTGTTCCCTAATGTATAATAAGCTCTGTATACTGTGGGTCAGAGCAGTGCAGAATGAAGCGTATTGTGTGCTTCCAGTTTGATTTCCATTCCCTTATGTAATAGATTACAGAAAGCGTTCTGCTCACTACGCCGGCAATTCTTGCACGATTAAAAGGTACAGATGGATTTCTAATAGCCATATCATGAAGTCCATCACTGCAATAATTCCCTTGGTTGAAATCTATAGTCGTAACGTAGCACAAACCGAATAGGACATTTGTGTCAGTGAGTGCTGAATTAGTGTATAATTATTAGAAGGATGTTGGGGAGCAGGCCAAGAAAAAAAAATAAATGTATAATTAGAAATGAAAATAATCCAGATCCTTATTTTGAAAGCAATTTTCTGATAACTAAACGCACACTGGTAGTTAGGAGAGCAACAACAGTGAACACACATATTTTTGGGGCTTTTTGGCCTCCAAACGACTTTGCACAGAAGTAGAATTTATGGCTGAAATTGGAAAGAGAGTCTCTGCAGCAGAATTTTTGCAGAAAGCTAAGGTTGACTTTAACGCCAAGAAACCAGATGATTCGTTTGATTCATGTTGAATAAAGTTGAAATAAAGAGATAAATTCAGATTACAATTCAAGGATAATGTTTGTGTATGTTGTGATCCCATGTTTATCTGATCTTCTAATGGAAATCCATGGATTTCGCACAAATCATGTTTGACTGTTTTAGTTTTGAGTAAACAACTTTGTCACAGAATAGCAATGGAACATAATAGAGCTCCGAGGGTATTATTTATATATGTATGTGTTAAAGTTATATGGTATGTGTTAAAGTTATATTTTCGGATCTTCTTGTGTAATCAATTTTGTAAGCAGGGAATTTCTGTCATCCAGTCAATGAGCAATTCGATTTCTTGATGATAATTTTGTTTGGCATTTGTAGGAGAGAGACCAGTTATGAGTTTCCTAATTGGTAAGGTCTGTTCCTCAACAGAGGAAGCAGGAAAGTGTTGGCCATGGCCTGGTGCATTTTGGCTACCTTATGTTAGTGTCTTGTTGTTTTGAATCTAAATGTATTGGTATTGATGGTGTGTTTACATTTTGATGTGATCGTGATCCCTAAAATGTTTTGAATGAATATAAAATTGTTCTCTGTAGGGATGTAAATTCATATGTTTGGTGGTAAGATCTCCCCCATCCAAAGGTATATGAGAAAAATCATACTATAATTGTGTTAATTGTTCCTGGTTCTAGGGGGCATAGCAGACTTATTTAAAGGAGAATTGACACCAATAGTTTAATAGCACACATTACATAACACCTAGCCCTTCAACCCCCAAAATATTCCGTACACTACTGTCATGGAAATCAGAAACATAACTCTGTCAAGTGAGATTTGTTCATCAAATCTTTAGTAGCAGCTCTGCAGGTGAACAAAAACCAGAACAGCATACAGGTGCACCCTGCAATCAGTCTGCATTCCATACCCCCTAAATAAACATCCCTTTATACATGTTTTGTTCCATTGATTTAAATGTAGTGAGCGAAATATCATATTACCTCATCAAGGGGGGGTTTGGTGTTTCTCAATGAGCACAATAGCAGTATGAAGTATTCCCATTCCATACACCCAGGGACATAACAAACTCTTCATCAGACCTTTCACAGCTGCATGCCACAATTACAATTGAACATTAATATGTTCTTAATACTGTTAGTAAGGAAGCAGCCATATCAGTATGTCTTAATATAATTTTGACAGTTAAATGTGCTCCTCGCTAAATATGTGTGCTGGTGCATCAGTGTAAAACCTT
Source organism: Ambystoma mexicanum (assembly GCF_040938575.1). Lineage (NCBI taxonomy): Eukaryota > Metazoa > Chordata > Amphibia > Caudata > Ambystomatidae > Ambystoma > Ambystoma mexicanum. The sequence goes on along the minus strand of NC_090929.1, from coordinate 763,443,456 downwards.
TGAGCAAATACATTGTTAATTGCCAAGTTATTATTTTAATTTTGCTTGGATTCCCAACATTCAAGATGGATTATCTCCCTCTGCTTGATTGAGGACTAGTAATAAACTGAGGCCTAGTTCTGCTCAATCAAACACACAACATTATTACAATATGTATACTTGCAGTTCACATGTCTTGTTAACATTCATAATGCATGTATTTGCATTTTCCTTGACATCACCATCCACTGCAAGGTTGTTATAGTTTAAAGTTTGTCTAATGGTGGATTAGGGCATTTAAGTCTACTTTAGGGATTCTTTCTTCAAATATGTTTCTGAACTCTACACCTCTTAATATGGGAAGGCAAGTGAAAGGATTGAGTTTTGTAAATCTGAAAGCCTCACCTGATCACAGAGATGCAACATACAATATTCTACCAGGATTATCTGTTTATATGATAAATCTTTCCAAAATTATCCTTCCAGTTTGAACTGTGCCCCAATTGAGATAGTGAATCATTTTAAACAGAATAGTTTTAGAATAGCCCCAAAGGAGCCTGAGTTTAATTCAAAATCAGATAGCAATTTCCTTTAATTTCTGAATTAAAAATAAAATAAACATTGAAACACTGATCATTTTACATCATTTATCCTTCCAGTAGTCTGAACAGGGGTTGTCGACCAGCTGCAATAGTGACATCTCATTTTGTTACAGTTGATTATCCTTATCAGAATTTCTATTGCGAGTTAGATCCCCATCTACATAGAGACATTTTGTTGCACTCTGCTTTTTATGTTAAGAACTGTGCTTGGAAATCCCCAATTCCTCTCAGATTATATAAAATAAATATGTTGTCTTGCAAACCTTTGCAACTTCTTTTAAAATTGCAAACATATAACATTTTGTTGTAAATTAATCATCCATCATATAACTTAATACACCATGCGGAGATCCCTTTATCGAAAAGCTTTTTAAAAGAATGTAGTGTCTTGGTATTCCCTTTCTTATCTGAGAAAGAACCTGCGCTATCATATGTTCAATAAATCAGCGTGAACAAATTTCAATAGACAAATCCATGGGCTGGGTTTCGGTCTGCTATCCTGGATCCGAAGATTTGCTTTCATTGCAAAATTGAAGATTTACTATCTTTGCGATCTGATGATCCTGGGTAAAACATATTTAAACCAATTATAAAATGCCCGAAGCAGCATGAAGAGTCACTGCAAGACCCTAGAGCACAGGTGGCAGATATACAAAGCAATATTTCAAAGGTGTGCTATGAATGCAAGTGTCATGACATATACACGATTTTTGAACCCACCATCTTTCATCTGCAGATCTGGAAGGATGGGCTGAGCACCCATGTAAACAGCAAAATAAAATTAAAATTAAAAATAAAACAAATTCTGCCTGAGAACATGTTGGTATGCAACTGCAATGTCCGAAATGTGAAAGGAGGTTCAGACTGTGTAAATTGTATTATCAAGGAGAGATGGTAATCTAGTGTGAGTATTTGTGTTGTTTGGTTTAGCACTTCTGCACGCATTATTTATAATTTGCTTTAACAGACTTTAGAAAGTGTCACATGGTGAAAGGAGGTGCAGTAACAATATTGATGACGTTTAGGACCAAGATACCTTAAGCGCTTTTTAGCTAGCTTTAGTGAAGTAAGTGTGCTTTGTTTGTATTTAGGAGAATATGTTGCTTTGGTAGCTTGTGAAAGGGTGGCTGAAGTGTGACGCAGTGCAAACATTAAATAGCATAGATATTGACTTTTTTTAGTAACATAATGGCTGTTGGCCACGTTAGCAAGTGTTGTGCCGTTTTGAGTTAGGTCCCATTAGAAGTTGCAGATTCTGTTAGCTGCCATATTAGGCTACATTTTGGAGCTCTTGTTCTATTAATTTAATTGGATTTTATCCGCCCCCGCAGTGAGTCTTCAGACAGCCCAGGCCCCTGGAGAAAAGGGGAGGCACAGCACAGATAGTAGTTGATGGTACAAGACAGAGCAGGCCACATGAGCTAGGAACAGAACACACAATATCAGTTTTCTTCCTGACGATTAGATTTGTGCAGCTGCTGTGAAGGTCGCATCTTACTGAGAACAAATCCTGGTGTCCAGACATCGCCAAGGTGTTCAACTAGGTTGTTATTCTCCATTAAGAAGTGGTAGGTCCATTAGAACTACCAATGTCAAGCTAAATGGAGCAAATGCATTGGAGGAATGAATTCCCAAGACCAGTGTCTCGGTTGCTATTTTTATAAAGACACCTGGTTACCTAGAGAGAGAGGGAAGGACGTGTACTAGGCAAGCAACATGTTTCAAGATGGGAGTTGCAAGAGGTGTTGCCAAGGATTGCAGCTGCAAGGTCAAAGAAGCCTTTTGGGTTTTCCAAGTTGTCTGGTCTCATGTGAAAGGCCATTTAATTACCACAGGGTGTTTACTTAATTGTTCACACTCACTTATGATTGGGTCTCTTATAGGGGCTTGCACCAATAAGGAAAGTCCACTGTTATAACAAGTTACCTGAATATATTGAACCAATCAAAACAATGGTTTTTTTTTTTGCTTACTGCTCAATTGAGTGATTCGCGGGGGGCTGTGCTCATGTTGTCACGGATACTTAATTGACCTGTGGGGTGGTGAAATGTAGGTGATGGCCTTTAGGAAATGTGGGATTAATCTATATTAGATACATGTTGCCAAATGTAGATTTAGTGATTTTTGCCTTTAAAAGCTGTAACTAACGTGGACCTGTCGAGTGACTTCTCCGTTTCTGGTACACAGAACTGACTGACCCTCCTGGACGTATTTGCATGTAATAAAACTTTTTTCCCTTGCAAGACGTGCGCTCTTTATTGACCCCCTTGGATTATTTTTTATCATTCCGTTTTTGGGCCTACCTTACAAACACAATGCCCATGGTGCAAATGGGATTTAAATGAAGTCCTATATCCCTTCTTTCTGACATATTCTGAGTAGTAATAAAGTGAATTTGAAGGAAAACAACTTAAGGTCCCATGATCCAATCCACATAATAAATGTGTGTGCCCAGTTGGAAAGGCCTTGTGGAGTATCTCCCTAGCAGAAAAGTATGGAAACTAAGTAATACTCCCAGGTCTGTATGAAAAGTTTAACTTTC